>NC_081825.1:57872500-58569375 GCF_030867095.1 Alligator mississippiensis | reverse complement strand
CAGTGACAGGCTGGGAGCTTTGCAGACATAAGTTACAGAAAATGCTACATTTTGAAACATCTTCATCTGATACCTCATGCAATGAGGGGTCAGATTTTCACCTGATCGGTCATTTTTCAAGCTGTCTGCAGCAGTGCACTTGTGTTCAGTCATGGCTATAAACTGCTTTCTGTGGCCAGACTGGACAAAAGTTGTCACTTTTGTCTGTGCCCTTAATCTGTAGCAGGATAGTACTTGTAAATACAAGTATTAGCCTGCTGCAGAGTAAAAAACTGCAGCACCACATGTGTAGAGGTTGCCCCCTCCTGCCAGTTAGCCCCATGCTGAAGCATCCTCATGACCCAGCCAGCTCCTCTGCAGCACGGTGAGCTGGGAGGAGCAGCCCTGGGCTGGCAGCCTGATCCTGGGCCTCCTAACAGCCAGGGTTACTTCAGCCCTGCTCAGCATGCTGTGATCCTAGGTGTACGTGTAAATGTACACCTGGGAGCAATAAACTCCAGTGCGATAAGCACTGGAGTTTATTACAATTGCATTAATATGCATGTGTAGATGTGCCCACTGAAAGCAAAGCCCTTAAAAAGGACTCATCGTTTATTCAGGCTTCATCCATGCAGCATTAGTTCCCTAAGAAAAATCATAGACCAAAAACTTGCATTTCTAACTCTCATAAAATCCCCATTGTGCATCATATCCCAAGGGACATTGTGCATCATATCCCAAAGGTAGTTGAATGTAGAGTGGAGAATCATAACCTATGAAATCAACTGTTCCTAGTTAATAAGACAGGGACATATCATAGCCAGCCAGAAAATAGTATAATTTGGAAACTCAAAGATACTGTTTTGTTTTCCACAAACACTTTGGCAAGAAGCAGTGTTTGTTATCCCTGCTGATTCCAACCACAGTAACAGAAATTACTGTAAATGAATAATTGGCTGCAAACAATTTTTATGGGGATAAAATCCTTGATAAAAAAAAAAAAAAAAAAATCAAGTGAACTTAGAAAGCGATACTCTGTGCTAAGAATTATTGACTTTATTCAATCGTAACTCAAACAGGAAACACTAAAAGAAGCATTTTTAGATGATCTGACTGTAGTTAGTATCCCTGTATGTGACTAAGGAAATGTGATGCTCTGGAGAAGTTTAACAAAAGAGGAAAATATATAAACATACTGCTTAATGAAGATTGTACTTTTTAATAGCTTTTTTTATTGCATTGCAGTTATCCATGATGTATATTTCTGGACCCAGAAATGTTGCTGAATACAGAATTTACTGTCTGCTGAATGAACTGACACCCAACAGTATAAAAAAGGTTTGCTGTTATATATATTTTTAGTATTTAAGGTGTTTCTTAAATATGGAACTCTGGTATCAATAGAATAGAGATCTGATGTTTATCTGTATTCTCATATGAGCTACACCATTTTCTTTGCAGCACACAATTTCAAATTACCATATTTTCGTGCATATAGCCCGCCCACAGGTATAAGCCGCACCCACATATAACCTGCGGAAAATTGTATTTTCGTAAGTTAGTCCTTGTATACACCACACCCATGTATTCCCTGCGGTGGCATATACACAGGGAGGTGGCGCAGCCTGGCCTGCCCGGGCCCCCGCAGCAGTGGCGCAGCCTGGCCTGCCTGGGCCCAGAGGGGAGGCGGCGCAGCCTGCCCCAGCCCCAGCAGCGGTGACAGCGCAGCGCAGCCCAGCCTGCCCGGGCCCAGCGGGGAGGCGCCCTGGCCCCTGAGGGAAAAAAGTCCGTCGATAGCCCTCACCCATCCATTTTTTTTGTAAAATCGCGCATACCCCGCAGGATATATGCACAAAAATACGGTAGTCCTAGATTAATTTTGATCACCCACATAAGATGAATGTGATGTTATAATTCACATTAGATGATTAGCTTGTGGGTGGAATAAAATGCTGGATTTAGATACAGGCAATCTTGCCTGTATTTTTTTTTGTGGGGGGGAGGCTCCAGTTGTAAAGCAAGGAACTTTTGCTGTTTACTCTGCATTACATATTCCAATTTTTGAGTAACGTTCCTGGGGGGCAATACATTCTGTTTCCAGCATTTAGTGAAATGCTTCATTAATTCAGTAGCCAAGAGCAATCAAATCTAGTGCTCATGGGTTTTACACTATGTGAAATATGTCAGCCCACTGCCTTCTGGTTCTGTTCTTTGGCATCACTCAAACAATCCAATGTATACCTTATTATATTGGAGTTTTATAGCTCAAAAAATAAAACTGGAATAGTAGCATCTCCCTCTGCAGTGACAATGCATTATCTAAATGCCCTTCTTTCTCCTCTCTAAGATATTCTTGGAGTTTCTTCAAGACATCAAGTTGTGACAGATCTTCTTTTATTGCTCTTCCTTTAAGTTTTGTCTGCATTTTAAATACAACTAAATAACTTTATTCAAGGTGCCTTTTTTTTTTTTTTTTTTTTAAACTAGGGGTACTAACAACACAACGCTGCAAGAGCACTTTTACACTATAATTAAATTTTTCCACAAAATGTACTGTATGAAGCCCATCTTGCAAAAACAAACAATATTACATCCATGGTCAATTTGATTCTCAACATGATAATACAATGTGCTCTCTTTTGTTCGTGTGGGCATAACTTGTACACAACAGTTCCATTCCAGAGAGAGAAAAAGGAATGACAATAAAGTTTTCCAAAATCTGTTTCCAACATATTCAAATAAACTATAGAAACAAGACAGTCTAAACAGCCCAATCTGACCACTCCCAATAATAATACCAAACACATGAACTAAGACTCGCTAAAAGGCACTCATGCTGGTTTATAGAAAACATTCCATCTTACAGTGGAATTAAGCATATTTTTTTGCTTTGACTTCATGATTTAATACCAAATTAAGCCATTGACAATTCTGATGTGCCAATCCAACTACATCAGCCAAAATATTGATGATGGGCCCTCTCACAAGATGAAAGACTACCAATGACTTAGGATTCAGGAACAAAGGAAGGCAGGGGCAAATCCAGGATTTCTCAGTGGGGTGCTGGAGCAGCAATCCACACTCTAGGTGTGGCTGCAAATCCTACTCTCAGCCTTCTTCGCCCCAACTGATGCAGGCAGACCACCCTGGAGAGCCTTCAGGGACTTTAAGTCCCTAAAGAAGGTGAAAACCCCTCTCCCCTTTCCTCCCTCATGCCTTCCTCCTACCTGCAGCTGCTGCTTTCCTCACTGTCTCAGGGGCAAGAGAAGCACCAGAATTGTTCCTGCCCACCTGTGGCTGAACCAGGTCTGGACTCATCTAGGGACAGGACAAGTTGAAAAAGCATGGTGGGACAGCATGCACAGAAGATCACGGTGGGCAGCACCACTGACCAGAATATCTTCATTACTCATGACTCCAAGCTTCCCAGACTGGCAGCCAGATCTGGAGGAATCTGAAAAACTAGCACAGTAAACTAGTCCCACTGTCATCCAGTGGGCTGATGGAGACAAGGAGGTCTTCATCTCTGAATCTGTCAACAACTGATATGCCAAGATCCTGCTAGTTAAAAGCCACAATGACTTGCTATTTCATCCCCTGGGAGCAGGTATGGATAAGAGGATACCCCCTGCCAGCTGGGGCAAACTGGATGATCTCCACCCCAGAGTGCTGAGGGAATTAGCAGAGGTCATTGTGGGACCTGTGGCATGGCTTTATGAGCACTCGTGGTGCTCTGGTGTGGTGCCAGAGGACTGAAAAAGGGGCAATATGGTTCCCATTTTCAGAAAAGGAAGGAAGGAGGACCCAGGAAACTAGGGTAAGCTAGGCCAGTTTACCTCGATCCTGGGTAAGCTTTTTAAGAGAATTATCCTGGCACATGTCCACGAGGGGCCAGCAGGGGAGGTTATGCTTAGGCGCAACCAACATGGGTTCATTAGAGACAGGTCCTGTCAGACCAACCTGGTAGCCTTCTATGACCAGGTCACAAAATCCTTAGACGTAGGGGTAGCGGTGAACGTAGTCTTTCTGGACTTTAGGAAGGCCTTCAACACTGTCTCTCATCCCATTCTCATTAAAAAAACTAGGGGACATAGTCAAATGGGTCACTAACTGGCTAGAGGGATGCACCCAGAAAGTGGTGGTGGATAGGTCATTTTTGACCTGGAGGGATGTGGGCAGTGGGGTCCCCCAGGGCTCGGTCCTCGGACCCGCATTGTTCAACATCTTCATCAGCAACTTGGACGAGGGGGTAAAAAGCACCCTGTTCAAATTTGCTGACGCCGCTAGGATGCGGGGGGGATGTGGGCATGCTAGAAGGGAAGAATAGGCTGCAATAGGACCTAGACAGGTTACAGGGGTGGGTGGATGAGAACAGGATGGGTTTCAACACGGACAAGTGCAAGGTGCTGCATCTGGGGAGGAAGAACCAGCTGTTACCTCTCAGCTGTGTGTTCTTGGGGAACCCTGGCACAGGACACAATCTGTCTGACCCACAAAGAATCCTGCCCCCCCCCCCACCACCTAAACAAAACTGATTAACTGATTAATGCAGTGAGAAACACACCTAAGACCCTCCAGATAAGGGTGACAAGAGTGAAACAACTGCCCTAGGTCTCATTTGCATCCGAGATGGAACCAGATTACCATTCATTTACATGAGAGATGGAGAACAGAAAGCCTGACGCAGAGACTGCAGTGAATTCTGGGATCAGAGAAGCAGGGGAGCACTGCATGATGGGGAATCTGTGCTCCAAATGCTAATCAACCCATGTTTACACACACCCAGCTCAGCATTTATCAGACCAGTTCTAATCTGGATTTACAAAGGACTCCCCCCCCCCCTCCACACACACACACACACACACACCTCTAAGCAGAAGTAAAGTTCAGTAGGCATCTTGGGCCGTACATTCCCCAGTCCCACTATGGGAGGCCTATTTAAACTTGATTGGCTAAAACTTGGTTGCCGAGTTAGGGAATGCTGAGGCAAAGAGACCAAGTCCGAGGGGGTATGGGCAACATTTGAACAATGGTAAAGGGGTTCATCACAGCATCCAGCGCATTGGAACCCTGACCACAAGTGTTGTCATATTTTTCCCAGGATGACTGGTGGAAGTCCTCCTGCCCAAAGGTTAAGGCAATTATTGGGGTGTTCATAAGTCTGTTAAAAGACTATAGTAAGATCTGGAAAAGTCATGCTAAGCTGAGGCTTGTTCACAACAAGTAAAAATCCAAAATCCTGATGCTACAAGCTATCTATTGTTTCTGAAGAAATCATGAGATATCCCATCAGTATATCTGCTATCCATAGGAATTTCAAGCTGGCTCCCAAGTATCTGGTTACTCCCTAACCTTACGTGTTTCCTGATTATCAATCAGTTTCTTGAGGTGTTCCAAACCAGATAACCCCTTGTCAATAGAAAAGACAATGATTTACACTATTAAGAATGCTTTGAAGAAACTGAACTGAGGGTATAAAAATCTGTAAAAAAAAAAAAAAGCAGCAGTGTGTGCGCTGACACCATCCGCTGTTCTTCTCAAGAGGCTGGAAGAAACATATAATCTCCCTTCAAGGATTGTGTTATGAACTTTACCTGTCAGCTCTGCAACCCGAGTACCTTGGACTGGTGAGATCCTAGCGATCTCTCTCTCTTTTCTCTCTAGGCATAAATTTCTGAACCTGAACTGTACTAGTTAAGCTTGAGCTAAGTTTCCCCAAATACTTAGTGAAACCAGGGTAGTATTGTAATGGTTTGTGTTTGTTTTTCCTTTGCATGTCTATTACTATTAGTACCATTATATATTTCATATACTTAGCAATAAATAACTTTTATAGCCGAACTGGTAGTAACTGGGTACATTTTTCCTTCTCTACTTCTCCTTCCTTACTTGCTCTGCAGCAACACTTCTTTTACCTAAGCTAAAGGTCCCTGTGAACCCCAAAAATACTGTGGGGTCTGCTCATCAAGAGGCTAAAGATTGGGACGTGCTGAGTTTGAAACACATAAGGGGATCAGCTTGTACAGGCCGATTAACCCAGTTTGGCTCAGACGTGCCCTAATGAACTGAATGCTGGCCCATGAGGGTGTCAGCTGGACACGCAGCCAGATTCAGAGGGATTCTGCTTACCTGTGTGCTTGTGTCCGACTGCAGGTTATTGTTGCTCTGACAAACTGATTCTTGGCATATGAGGGTATCAGCCTGTCCATGCTGATCAACCTGGCTAGGTCAGGCATGTCACGTTAATCTGTGTGTGCGTTTGTGTGTATGACTGATTTGGTGACTGGAGGAACCCAGCCTCATTGAAACCGAGTCCTGCAAGATAGCTCTGCTGGGGGTGATGACTTGCAGAAGGGAGATATAGAGCTCTGTATAGAAACACAAGTAACACAAGCAGCAGATTGACAGAATTACCAAGACCCTAGAAACTATCCCTAATAAATGAGCACACCACAAAGTAATGGGCAAATCTGGTAACACAGCAGCATACCTACAGACTGGGGAACTCCCTTCCCATCAGTGCAGAGGCAGAAAAGGATCTTGGAGTCATTATTGATGCCAAAATGAACATGGGCCGGTAGTGTGGGGATGCGGTCAGGAAGGCCAACCACACCTTGTCATGCATCCACAGATGCATCTTGAGCAGGTCCAAGGAGGCGATGCTTCCCCTCTATGCGACACTGGTCAGGCCGCAGTTGGAGTACTGCATCCAGTTCTGTGCGCCACACTTTAGGAGGGATGTGGACAACATGGAGCGGGTCCAGAGGAGGACCACTCGCATGATCAGGGGTCAGCAGGGCAGGCCCTATGGGGAGAGGCTGAGGGACCTGAACCTGTTCAGCCTCCACAAAAGAAGGCTGAGGGGGGATCTAGTGGCCGTCAACAAATGAGTCAGAGGGGACCAGCAGGCATTGGGAGAGTCCCTGTTCCCCCCAAGCACTACCAGGAGTGACTAGAAATAACGGTCACAAGCTGGCAGAGGGTAGATCCAACCTAGACATCAGGAGGCGCTACTTCACTGTCAGGGCGGCTAGGATCTGGAACCAACTTCCAAGCAAAGTGGTGCTGGCTCCTACCCTGGGGGTCTTTAAGAGGAGGTTAGACGAATACCTTGCTGGGGTTGTTTGACCGCAGTGCTTTTTCCTGCCATGGCAGGGGGTCGGACTTGATGATCTGCTCAGGTCCCTTCCGACCCTACCAACTATGAAACTATGGAACAGCTCTAGTGCTGCTAAATGCTTTCAAAGCCCTGGGCAAGCATACTTTACTGATCACATCCCCATCTATTTTTATCTGCCTTTCAAATTTTTCTTGAATAAAAATAAGATAAGTGGTAGGTACAAAGACATTTTTTAATCGATGTGGCAAAAATGTCTTTTTACCTACTACTTAGCTTATTTTTCAGCAAGATATCACCTGTTTTATACTACTTAAGATAATGCAAAACTTTTTAAGCAGTCCAAGTGTACTCAAAACCTGAGTTAATAAAAGCGTGATAAACAATGTCAAGGTCTGACATGAACTCCATCACCTGTAACTGCTGGGGAAGAGGGAGAGAGATTTCAGATACAAAATGCAAGCCCCTCTCTCTCTCACACACACACACACACACACACACACACACACGCGCGCGCGCGCGCGGTGGTAAGATGACAAATATAGAATAATTAGTACAAAACGATTAGGAAAGAAGTGGGAATAGTGTTTTGAATTAACACAAAAAAACTGCCAGTGATCAGGTCAGAAGAAACACAGTAATTCCCTGACAGTCAGAATTGAACTAAGGCAACACAGTAACAGAATAGAGATTAATTATCAATACAGAAGAATAAAAATGACAGTCTATAAAGGGAAAAACAAGTTAGAACCTATGACGCTGCCAAAATGGATCAGAAATGAATTCAGATTAACAGCTCTCTCCGAGCAAGAAGAGAGTGAGAGACTATAAATAACCCACTTTATATAACCAGTGTGCCTTCAGAACACTGGAGGATATATCAAGTGGCATTCTGCAGTGAAAAGAATTTTGAATTTCTTTTGAGAGCAGAGTCAAGTCACCCTGAACTCCAGTGTCCACAATCATAAGTGCCTAACATTGTTGCAAATACTAATCTAAGTACTGTGGTCAGGTTTGCAAGCACATGATAGAAAGGTCAGATCCTGGGCTGCTCCAAACCTGCAGAGTTTCATTGAACTCCAGTAAAAGCATGTCAGTTCAGACCAACTGAGGATCTACCTATGAGTTGTTTTATTCTGCCTTTGAGCTGTTTTCTTGATGTTTAGCTCCTGGTGAATACATGGTCCACAATTTAATTGTGGAAGTCTTAAGTTACCTTGACATGATGTACCAGTAAGATCTAACTGGAGGTCCTCAGAAATGAACAAGAAAACTGAATTCCCTTCTTATACTATGATTTGGGCGCAAAGCAGCAAACACCTTGTTCATCTGATGAAGAATACAATGTAAAGTGCGCACTGTACTTCAGAAAATATGTAGACAAAGTAGAATTTAATGGAGGGAAACAAAAATGATTACAGGTCTGGGTAACATGATTTACAAGGACAAAAGTGAAAGAACTGGGACTATTTTGAAGAACAGAAGATAGAAGGGGATCTGATAAGTCTTCAAATACCTGAAAGTGTTTAGAAAGATTATGATAAGCTTCTGTGGCCACAGGGACAGGACAAGGAGCAATTATTGTAAATTGCAGTAAGGGAAATTTAAAGAAGGAAGACATTTCGCACTATGAGAGTGGTTAAATATTAGAGTAGCTTACCCAGAAAGGTTGTGGAATTTCCATCCTTGAAAGTACTTAAGGCTAGGTTAAACAAATACTTGGCTAGAATGGTTTAGGGGTGATCCTGCCTTGAAGTTGCGGGTTGGACTACATGACCTCCTGCCCTACTTTCCTGATTGTTTGCAACAAGGTAAAAAACAAAACCTAAGCCCCTTGGCAAATGTTACACCTAAGATGTGATTACTCTGTTAACTGTGCCATAAATAGTAACCTGCCACATTTACAAGCCACAAAAATATTCCACAAAACGTGTAGTATTTTTGTGGCTAGTTTCCATCACATCTTAAATTGAATGTGTGACAAATTGGAGCCAGTTCCAGACTTTGGTGCAGTCCTGGGCTTGGGAACAACAATTAGATAATTGTTGGTCCCAACCCCGAGACCACTCCACAGTTCATGCCCAGCTGCAGGCACCCACTTTCAACTTGCTGGTACAGGACAGGGGCAGGATCATGCAAGGCTCCCCCTGCACTGGTAAGCAGTAATGGCACCATTGGAATCTGATCCCATGCACATGTGGCATGATAGGGAGTGCAATTGTTAGGATCAGGAATAAGGTCCAATTGAGCCATTAAATAAAGTGATAATGGCCTAAACACCAAAGTGCCCTGTCCATAAGTTCACATCTGTATAAAAACAGCGATTCTCAATCGGGGTGCTGGGGCACCCTATGCTGCCATCAGATCATTTGAAGGATGCCATGAGTTGTAAGGAGATAATCAGAACAGACAAGCACAGGTTCAAGCTTGTCCCTGTCTGGATGATCCCCCACCTGTACTGCCTGGCCTCTCTGCAAGGATAGAAGCACCATAACATATAAATTAGTTTTTGAAACTGGGTGCCATTTAGTTCACAACTTATAGAGTGCCTCGAGTCCAAAAAGTTGGAGAACCCCCAGTATAAAAGCTTAGATCTAAGGGCTGCATGTAAGCCTTTAATTGCTTATATGGTGCTACTGAATTGTAGATACTGGGAGTATTAAAGACATTGTATCACCCCTACTTTACCTGTTACTGTACCTACATGAATTTTATATCCAGTGCATCTCTAATAGGAAGAAATGGTAACTTCCTTATAATTAAAGCTGCCACCGAACAGTAGTCTGTCCATAGTTTGCAAAGAATAACTTTCAACCCTATCACTCTGCAAGTAAAGCCATTCATGTCCTCAATACTCTATGGCAAATTCTCTATAGACATGTTTTACCCCCAGAAATCTACAGAAATTGAGCAGTTTGTTTGAGAAGCCTTACAAAATGTAGACAGCAAAGTGTATACATTGCATAAACTAAGAGCTGCAAATTAATCACAGAACACTGACAACAGCAGCAGTCTCTTTCTCTCCCTCCTTCCACTAAGACACATATTTCATTAGCAGCCCAAACAACCCTGCGGCAACATGGTAAAGTCAAATAGAAAAAGAAGAAAAACTTTCTGCAGACATCAATGTCTCATGCCTGGGATCACAAAATACTAACATGTATTAATCAAAATTGCTGGAATTACTAGGAGGCAAAACAAAAAGTTTTGGAGTACCTTACCTATTTATTTCTATACTTTCACAGGTTTGGATTTCTTACATGTTTTGCCTTAGCTTTGAATTTCCTGGTTTTATAATGCTTGCTTTGGGGATAGTTACAACATGCCTCTGTTTATTACCCTAAGATATTCATATTCCTAAAAAAACTCCAATAAATACTGAGTGGGTAGGAAAAATGAGAAAACATTCAAGTGGAAAATAGGCTTTGCTTTTAAAGAACAGGGAGGAATAAGGAGTCTTCTTTTAATTCTCCTGCTTTAATTACTTCAAGACCACACCAATGTGTAATTAAATGTTCTTCACTATGTAAATGGGCTTTTAAAAAAATTTAGTCAATAGAGTTTTACTCTGGGTCTACTCCTGGAGTGTTAGAGCTAACCCTGGTATCTCTAATGCTCTGTATTTTGGGAGTTGGAGTCTGGACCTGAACTTGGCATCTTGGGTCCAGTTCTACTGGATAGAGAAACAAATTCTCTTCCCCCAGAAACAGATTGTATTTCCCTGGATATTTTATTCTGCTGGAGAAATTATAGTGCATGTATAAAAATCATAGAAAAATCGGAGAAAAATTAATAGCACAAGAAAATGAGGGAGTGTGATGTTAAAAACCTGAGATCAATAGCAATAATGTTTCTAAGTTGCTTCTTATGAAAGATTTCTATAGAACAGCAGGTAGCTCTGGTTCTGCTTCACCTTTCAAATTGGATACAAGTTAGTGTTGATTTATGGGGCTTTTAAGTTTTTGTTTTTATTTTTTTTAACCCAGACATAGGCCTTGATGTATTTAATGTGTGTTGGAAGTGGGGAGAAGGGCAGAAATCAGGACCTGCCCTCCCTGCCTTGCATGCAATAAGGGTCTGACAGGAAGGAGTGAGAAGCTGATCTTTGTATGATGGCTCATGTCATAGGACTACATCAAAGTAACAGAAAAAGCAGTCACAGCATACAGGTCAATATCTAGAGATTTTGTTGTTTTTTTTTTAAAATCACATAGGCAAAATAATTAATTGCTTCTGGATCAGCATTTTGATTCTTAGCTTACTTGTGATCCTTTACACATTCTCAGCCCCAAGGTAGACCAAAAGCTAATGTATTCCAGCTGTGGGGGGAAAGAGGTGGGCAGATCACTCTCTCATAGTAAATGTAGACAATAGACCAAAAGGAATAGTGTCAACATAACCATTTGTTTCCACACCACTTCATAGCCAGCTGAGGATCTCTGAAAGCTGATTGTACAACAACCCCATTCTCAAAGGGCAACTCATCCCAAGACATGTAATCTTGGAAGAGAGGCCGTTTCCCTGGTCTGAGACACTGACTCGTGACTTCTGCTCTGATCATCACCAGAGAGCTGTCAGTGTTCGAAGGAGGGGCACTATCATGACAAAGAGTGTGAGATGAAAAGAAACCCCACCAAAAAACCCAACAAAAAACCCAAAACAAATGTAATCCTTCTGCCGGAAACCGGTTGGCAGCAAAAACAGCCAGGTTCACATTTTGGGGTACCTTATAAATTATACCAGTGGCTCAAGCTCAGTGTTCAAGTGGGAACACTAAATTTGCTGGGGCATCCCAAACAAAAACAAACAAACAAACAAAAAGAACCCTCCCCACAAGCAGGGTCAACACAAACACCCACATTACAGAGAACAAAACAAAAAAAAAAAACCCCATGAAATATAATTTAAAAACACTATTAACTACAAAGTCTATAGGTGGCACCCTCTTGGGGGAGGACTTCACCCATACCTAGGCAGTCTGGGACTTGGGGCTCCCCAACAGGCACCCCTATACCTGCCCTTCACCAATGGACTGGGGTGGGGCACACACCAGTCCCCTCTGAGCCTCTCCTTGGGTTCACTGCACTATGGGGAGCTGCTGAAGAGCATAGATCCTTCTGCTTTGCACGGGGCTCCATTTTTCCTGGCAAAGTGGTAGCATGCTGATCTTTGCTCCCACAGAGAGGCTAAGTGTGTATGCGGGGAGTGACTGTGGCTCCAGCCAGCATGCACGCACCCCAAAACTTCTGGGCTGGATTATATGGCCTGCTGAAACAAAACTGCAGGACAAACTCCAAAAGAAGCCAAGTTAATTAATGGCTACATCTGGCCCAACCACATAGCTTGGCTGGAGCAAAGGACTATCAAAAGAAACAAAGGGGAAAAGCCAGGCCCAACCTCTAGGCCTGGGCTGCAGATAGTTTGAGTCCACCATGGGTTGCACCTGCCCACCCTGACCCAGTCACAGATCACGTCTCTCCGCCCTGCAGCAGATCCCCCATCCCTTCCAGCCTGCTGACCCTCCACCACCTCATCCTGACTTACCTGATACTGGGCAGCCATTTTCAACTGACTTGAAGTTCCCTCTAATGCCCCCAAATGTCTGTGCTTAGCCTAGAAGATGGTTTGGTAAGGTAGAAGATTATAGGTATCTTCAGCAGCATCCTCCGTCAAGTTATCATCTAACTCTTGCAACTGGCTAAAGAGCTTGCAGCAGGCAAAACATATTAAAGATTTTACATATGAAGGTCATAGATGATGGGGGCTAGTCATTTCTCTGAGATCTTTATCATAATGCATGAAGAGATCTGACTTGTGTCAGAGACAACCATATCCCCAAGCTCCCCACCTTTGTGAGGAGCCTGGAGCTCAAGATGAGTCATTCAGAGCCAGCTATCAGCCATAGCAGCAATTAAACCACCTGCTTCCCACATACTGCAAAAAAAACTGTTGGAGTGAGGAGAAACTGTTTGGGGGTGGAAATCTCACTCCAGTGAGACCTAACAGTGGGAAAAGCAAAAGGTAGTTAAGGGAAAAGGTAGTTAAAATTTCTTCATGCAATGCATAATTACTGTAGGGAACTGATTACCATAAGATGCTCTTGAGGAATTTAAGGTTAAAAAAAGGATTAAACAGTTTTTTAAATATCCATATTTGGTATCATTAATATTACTCACTCCTCTTTTGAATATGTCACTATTTTGAGCTATAGAAGTAGACAGACAGGAGAGAAGTTAAACTCTTGTTCGTTGATCAAGAGAAACAGCAAATCCAGCAGCTTCAGCCAGGCCTGTCAAGTAGTTGGAAGAGGTCCATCTGCACCAAATCAAGTGTTTTGCCAAGCAACGCCTGTAACATTCCCCAAAATTGATCAGCTGCAATGTTCATAGAGGATTACCTTGTATCCAGAGAAGGGCTACCTGGATGAGCTTCAGACCTTGCTGTGCTTATCCAGTGAAGAATTGAGACTTGAAGTTACTTTTCTAAGATGATGCCCTATTGGACTTTTTGAATATTACAGATACTTTCTGAGGCCACCCCTAACATGGGGGAAGAGGATATCTTCAGTCTGAACAGCCATTTTCTCTTTCTGAATACCTTAGATAGCAGAGTAAGAGGTGACCTACAATTGCATCCATTACAGCTGCTTTTTCACAGTAGAGGGTGAGCCAAGAAAATACTTATCTGCTTTTTCTTCCACATCTGGCCTGTTTATGCTTCCATTCCATGGAATCTGCTTGGCATGGTGGCTTATCAAGTGAGCAGGGGCCACAGATTTCAGTCTGCATTGCTGAACTGTCACAAGGACTGGGTAGGAACATGACAGCTTACATGGGATGAGCTGCCTGATCAGTATTGGTGAGTGCCATGAGGCATTTGTATATTTTTTCCTGATGACTTACCTAATCCTCTTGTTGCCAGAGGCCTGCCTAGATGTGCTGCGCTTGAAGCAGCTGCTCCTGTTTTAACCCAAATTGCTCTAGAGTCCCAAACTTGGACTTCTAGGAAGTAAAAAAAAAGTACTGCTTTGAATTTGTTCAGATCTAGTGGCCAAAGTAAGACTGTCCTGCAACAACTAGAAGCAGATCAAATTGATTAGGAATTTAAATGGCTGTGGCTTCACCCTGCTTACAATGATTGGATGATCTGATTCAAAGGAACTACAAACAGAAATAGGTCCTGCAGTAATGATTCTGCTGACTTGCCTATGTGAAAGGTATCAATTACCCTTAAGTTACCAAGGTGTCCTTAAAACAGATGTGTGTGGGACAGAACTATTGTAATTTTCACTTACTGCAGATTTGTGCATGTTAATCTGTGTGAATGTCATCCAGTGGCACCTGTCTGAGGTCAGTAAAAATCTTGACAATATGAATCTTTACCAAGTTAAAGTAACTGACATTTAGTCATGAATTTAGCCACAAGTTACAGCCAAATTTGCTCGTAAGATGCTACCAGATTAGTTTGTATTTACAAGCCCATTCTCAATTTGTAAGTAGCAAATCACTGTTTTCAGCCTGTACCAATTTTTCACATGACCATGTAATACTGAAGACATTAATACTTTTCACATGCAGTGTTTGCTGAATCACAGCAGTAGCACTTAAACATCAAGGCATGTGGATGAGAAAGAATCACCTCTGATCTTTACATCAAAGGCCTCTAAACAGAAAAGCCTTCACAGCAGTACATTTCAGCGAATATCAGCCAGCCTCTAGCCTTTGCAAATAAAAAGTGAAGCAGTAACTTAAGCATAAAAAAAAAAATAATAGCTGTTTCAGAAGCAAGATGTAAAAAGCTTTTGTCTAAGCATATTATAAATAGAGATTTAATAAGTGCAAATATGAATACATGTATACCTACCATAGAAACTGCCTTTCTGCAAGTAATCTGGCATGGATCCATTGCATAAGCCATGTATGCTTAGAACATTTGCAGAACTCCATGTAGCCCCTGCTTTTGCCCAACCACCATTCTGCTCCCTCCACAAACTCAACAGCCTTTGGTACGGTTTAAAAAAAAAAAAAAAAGGAAAGCATAACAGGTTGGGAGGGTTCAGACAATCAGCAGCTGATCAGTAAGCATGCCGGTGGCCCGGAGGTTCCCAACTGCCACATGGCTAGCTGGCACTGTCTGCACTGAGCAGGGATGGCTCTCCCAGCCATGTGGGGTTTGGGACCAGCTCCCATGCCCCCCGCCAAACACAGGGCTGGAGCCTGAAGCTCTCCCTCACTGCTGCAGGGGGAGGAAAGTAGAGCTGAAGCAGCTCTGGACTAGCCTGCTCCTGTAAGGTACAATTTGCTCCTGGGAGGGGGTGAGTACACTTTAATAAACCTGAATTACACATGTAGACATACCCACTGGGTACCTACATTTCTGCTGCTGGGCATACAAAGTCAGTTAAGGCTTGAAAATTTTATGCTTTTAGTGCCTTAACACTGTAGGGATCCTCAGCAGTGTTTTTATTTGCCATGCCTCTATGACTGAACCCAGTAGGTGTTTTCAGAACAAGCTTCCTAGATTAGGCTTCACATAAAGCAGAAAGGAAATACACCAGTGATTAAGACTGAACTTGGGAGGTGGGGAACCCACACACTGCCTGATTTGGAGCAAAGAAGTGAACTCAGTCATCTGACTCCCCAGGTGTGCCCTAGCCACTGGATTCTGGGGTAGGGCTTGCTTATTTTCTCCTGATAAAGCATATATTTAAATATTCAGTGGAGTCAGGCCAGCTGCAACAGCCAGAAATTCTCACTAGCCTTGTTAAAATTTAAGTATTTCAGAGAAGTAAAACAGTCTGAACAGGATAGAGAACTGCACAAAATACTTGGTAGAACAGCATTTCCCAGAAATTGTGCCCTGGGAATCACAAGTTTTTCTAGATTAAAAGTTGGTGGCACATTTGATTTATACCAAGGTGCGTGTACAGCATGATACTCACATGCATATGCATGTACACATCCATGTGCACGTGCCCAACCTTTTGGCCCTGAGAGTTATGTGAGCAGTGCCAGGTTGGTCCAGAAGCCAGATGTAGGATTTGGCCCACATCCTACTGCACAAGGCTTGGTAATCTGGTGGCAGGGAGTGGTGGTAGGGGCCAAACACTAATCAATCAAACAGAGATAAAATCTGGAGCAACTAACTCTCGCACCAGAAATTATTGATGTAAGGCTATCAAACTAAAAACTCTGCCATAGTATGTATATGGAAAACTTTGACAGTTATGTCAAAAACTGCATACAGATTTAAAACTAATTACTCAGCTTCTTGCAAAGATACATTACAAGGGCAGAGAACAAATTGATTCATAGCACAACCGTAATTTACTGGAAGGCAAGAAAATTTTTGAATATTAGTCCTTTTAGGATTTAGCAAGCTAAGATTTGTACCCAATTTTGATCCCATTATAAATCCTGCAGTAAACTGGATGTTATCTATAAAACTTCCCATTTCCAATAGTGTCTTTTGTTTAGCTTTTACTGATGTTTTTCAGAATAAAAGCAAACCAGGGGTGGAAGAAAACTATGATGGGCTGAAAAGGACATACCAGAGAGAGCAAGCAGGGGTGGCAAAAAGGTGCATGCATATGATAGGCATGCCATATATTAGCCCCATACCCTCTTGAGTGCCACTTGGCCCTCACTCCACTGCCAATATGCTGCTGTGCTGCCTATGCCAGATTAGCCATTCCTGCTCCAGGACTCTATTTAGCAACAGCAGTACCCATGGCAAGTTAAGGAGTTGCACTATAAAATAGGGATCTCTGAGCTAGCAACTCTGCAGGTGGTCTATTGGTCTTTAAGTTAAGCAACCTCCTTCAACTCCCCAAACATTTAGTCTTCATCCAACAGGTATTTTTAGTGGGTTTCCAGATCTCAATTCTGAGTTCTCTCTCCCTGTGCTTTTATGTTATTAGAATGCTTTGAGGCTCAGGTCCATCTCTACTAGAATCTCTATACGCACACTTGTCTTTTATATGGAAAGAAAAGATACAGGAAGAAATATGAAGAGAAACTTTAATATAATCCAAGTAACCATGTCTGAAAAGAAGCAGAACAGGGACACAGTTTTAAGAATAATTTATTCAAAAACAAAAAACTTCTGAAACATTGAGGACCATGCAAAAGTTAAAAACAATAGTTAGCTCAAGTTGTCATTCAGGGGAAGTGACATG
The DNA here is from genome assembly GCF_030867095.1 of Alligator mississippiensis. Taxonomy (NCBI): domain Eukaryota; kingdom Metazoa; phylum Chordata; order Crocodylia; family Alligatoridae; genus Alligator; species Alligator mississippiensis. The sequence goes on along the minus strand of NC_081825.1, from coordinate 58,552,102 downwards.
CTCATATTTACATTACATACCCAGAAATTCATCATCTATGGACAGCAGTTTTCTCCTGTCAAGCATCCTACAAACCCCATGAAGCGCATTGCAGCATCTAATGAATGCAGATGCTTTCTTGACAACTCTGAAATAAAGAGAAACTTAATGTGATCTTAAGTCACACGCTAAAGCAAAAGACCAATAAATATGGTAACATTAACAGTTCAAACCAACGAGCCTTAAGATAATAAGGCTCCACGGTAAATTTCCCTGTCTTCAGTTACTAACATATAGAACTGGAGAGGTAATGGATTTCATATATTTGTCCCTCCAGACAGGATCCAAAGCAGAGTTTTAAAGCTCACCTCTGGGTTTCAGAGAGGATTACTATACCCCTCTGTGTTGGCCACTTAAGACACAGACAGCCTTAAGAGGGCAAAGCTGAAGGGGATGTTACCCAACATAAGCTCTTTCCACAAGGCATTCATTCTTACCAATTAAAAAAAATCTCAAGTGCTTTTATTTATGAAACATCAATTATTGCCAAGTCACAATCAAAGCAAATGGCCAATTCTCATTCCATCAGAATCTGTTACCTTCTGGCAGAGGAGCAGTCTTACATTTTGAATGAAGTGCCTTGGTAAATGTTCAAGTGTGGCCATTTATCTGCAAAAAAATTAAGATGTAAAAACCCATAACCATGCTGCCTTAAAAAGATTTAAATGCAAACTTCCAGAAGAAAACCAAAGCAATATAAAACTACCTGCTTACATTTAAAACAGACATCTACCTAGTGAAAGCAAAGACCTTATTTCAGCATTGTAGTTTAGACTCCTTGTATAAAACTGAACCATGAATAACAGGCTAGCTTTTAAGTCACATGGCTCAAGCTTATGAAGAATACTTGCTACCAATCCCTGCCATTCAAACAGGGAGGAACAACGTGTCTTAATACTAACTGGAATTGAACTTGAATCTTTGATGAGATCTAGTTCTTTCACACTGGAAAGGATTTCTTTACTGGACTGTGTAGTTGGGCTAAGGTGAAACAAGCTTTTGAACATGCGATTCTTCCTCAGAACCGCTTCATGGGTGCCCAAGGAAGAACATGTTCCACTCAAAAGCTTTTCCAACTTTATCCCATGTGCAGACCTGCTCCAAAGCAGTCCGCACTTATCCCCAGTTATGACTGCTGGATCTGACAGCACTGGCACCACAATAAAGGCAGCCATTCCATTTCCTGCCAGTGACCAGCTAATCGATGAGCAAAGTGTCTCACAGCCTGTAACAAACCCCACGTGCAGAAGGGCAGCATCTCAGCATTAGAGAGAAATACATTGCAAAAGAAAACTTAAATACATTTTTAAAGAGGACTAAAGAAGAAACATGAAAGCAGCTCTTCCACACTGTTAGACACCCTGAACTAGCGCTGAACCTCGGGTCATCACAGCTCCTGCCCAGAACAAAGGCCGAGGTAGCACCTCTACAAAGGTGCATTTCTCCCTGCCTCCCCCACCTGGGGGCACGAAGCAGCCAGGTCCTCAGGCAGGCCCGGCTCTGGGCCTCCACCTCCGCGGGCGGGCACGCGAATCCCGATGAAGCCGCCGGGGGCATCCTTGGGGACCCTCGTGACACTGGGGGGGGGGAGGGCGGCGACGTGGCCCCCAGGGCGCGCTGCGAGGCGAGGCCACCCCCCAGGATGCCGCGTCCAGCCCCACACCACCTACCGCGTACGCCCAGGACGACCACGGGAAGAGGCTAAAACTAGGCCTTCGCGGCACTTAAATAGCAGAGCGCTGTTCTCGCGAGACTTCGCGCGTCCGGTGGGGAGGGGAGGGGAAGGGGCTGCCCGCATCGCTATTGGCGGGGAGGGAGTGCGTGATTCGCGGCGCCGGAGTGGGGGTGGGGCGGAAGGCGCTGTAGCTGCCGGGCGCCGAGCGGGGCGGGGCCGGAGGACCACGGGGGCTTGGGTGGCACTGGCCGGCCGGCGGGCAGCGCAGCCCTGAGAAACCGCCGTGCTCGGACGCCGCTGCGGGCTTTGGGGCCGGCTGAGCCGGGGGCTGGGTGCTGGGTGCACTGGACCCCTGCTCCAACCGGGGGTCTTCCCGGGGCCTGCCAAGCGGCGGCATTGTCCTGCGGGGGTCGCTGCCCCAAAGGCAGGTGGCACTTGAGAGCATGGCAGCACCGTGTTGGGTTTTGGGAAAACCGGCTGCTGTTGCATTTTGTATGAAGCCTGACCTGGCAGAGGTGTTCAGAGCCTCCCCGCAGGATAGGAACGAGGAGCACCAGCAGATGAGGCAGGAAGCCGCAGGGGACAGAGAAGCAGTTTTGGCAGAGGAAGGGGTTCAAGGTACGCAGGATGCAAGGCTAATTTGTGGGACACCCGCCAAAAAGGCCGGCCCCCACTGACTGGGCAATGGGCTTCAAATCCCATTTCAGAGAGAAATGGAGGTCTTGCCTCTGCTCACTGTGTGAGTGACGTAACCCCGAGCACTTGGATAAAAAGAGCTGCCTTTTGCAAAAAAGGATGAGCCTGGCTCAGAGAGGGTTTGTGGCAGAACCCAAACCAACAGAGGCATTCCCCTGAGGCCTGGAGGTAGGAGCCAAAGCCCAGGTTCACAAAAGGATTAGAGTGGAATTTAAATGTCTACATCCAAAATTTAGATCCTGAAAACCTCCATTCAACTGCTGCTTGACTCTGGATTTGCCCCCGAGTAGAGAGGGAAGAGTACCTACCTGGATCCACTGGCCACACAGTGGCTGATGCACACCAGAGTTTTGTTTGCCCTTTTGGTGTTATCGTCAACGGTTGGCTTATTCATCTTCCAATCGGTCGTGACCCCCAGGTCTCATTCAGATGCTGTGCGAGCCAGTGGACCACCACCCATTGTATATTTGTGGCTTCATTTCAAATTTAGGCTCAATTCTGGAAGGTACTCCATATGAGCAGCTTCTGTGCCCATACAGATGCAACCAGGGGTCTGCCCAGGTGGAATAATTTTGGGGGGGGGTTGAGGTCTTAAAATGGAGGGATCCAGTGTTTAGGGCTCCAGGTTTAATCATAAATAATTTGGTGAATGTATACCACAATTTACATACACTTAAAAGTAATTTTAAATTCACACTCAAAATAGATCAGATTCCATTTGTAGCCCACGTAACAGTCACAATATCCTCTTTAATTCGTTCCCAGAATTTATGTTCACTACAATTAGCGCATGTTGATGATAATAATAATAATAATATAACTTTGCAGGAGAGGAAAAGGGCAAACCAAATTGATATATCCTTTCTAGAGACAAATATAGCATTGGAATTCTGTTAGAAATGTAGTTATATGTTATTTTTGTTCAATTATTCTTCATTGTTTTTAAAATGTATAACTCAATGACTCTAAACATTTTGGTCATCTTTTCATGATAGATACCTAATAATTAGCAGTACATAGCATTTTTCCTATTTGAAATGCACTTTGTATATCTGAAAAACAAGTGGCAATAATTCACCAATTATTTTTCTTTGGTGATTATTAAACTATCTGGTGAAGACACCACTTCTGCAACCATATACAAGCTTCCAACCCATAGCAGTCAGGGAATATTTGTAGTTGAGTTGTGTACCAGTAAAGATAAATTCTGTATAAACAGATTAAACTGTAACTCCATATAGAAATCTGCTTCTTTGTTACTGTATGTATAAAGCTACTAATTTACAAAAGGAATACAAGTTTATAGAGTGTAATTAAGCAGAAAGGTAGAAGAGGAGTAGTTATATTATAAGATAATCACACCCCTAGGGCATTATAGAGAAACAAACTGATTGTAAAGCAGACTGTTCATGGAATAAATGCCATAAGTGCTACTGCCTTAAGAATGTTAACTCATTTCATCTGCTCAGTCAGGCCTTGTTATATGTAACAGATGAAAACTTGAATCTATTTCATTTTAGCTTTACTTTTAAAATCTTGTTATATTTTAATGATAAAAACCTTAGACACTATAATTTTGTTTTGTTTCCTTTATGAAGTTAGCAGGATCTGAGGGAAAGAAGAAAAAGCCCATCAGTATTTCTTCACTACCATGAAATGTCATTTCTGTGCCAATCAAGGTAAAATTCAGAGTTGAATCTGGCAAAATTTTCCACCACTGATGTGTGATTCTGTGAATCATATTCAACTACAGTAGATAGCAGTGTGCCTATAATACATGGCAATTTGCCTTGCTAATTTTAGCACTAGCTGGAAAGAAAGCATTAAAGCTAGCAGATAAGTGTTCTGTGAGTCATGGAAAATGGCTATTTTTTTAAGACTCTTTGAGAAAGACTGTTGAGATTACAGGCTGCCATGAAGCTGGTCTGATAATCTAGTATTTCTCGGTAAGCCCAAATCCCAAGGAAAGTCTGTTAGGAACTCCTTGAAAGAAAACAGATTTTTCATTTGTCTAGACCCTCTCCCTTAGGTTTTTTTTTTTCGCATAAAGGAGAACTACCCCTTTGTTTTTAATTTTACTGTCACTGAGAAGAATTCTCACTACTTCAGTAGGCCTATGGACTAAATGCTGGGACCTAGTCTGTCCCACTGAAATGATGAATTATGAAATATACTTAAAACTGATGGTATGATATGACTGTACACAAGGTCTAATGTAGGAGGTCACAGATATAGCCCACAGGCTGGATCCAGCCCACATAAGCTCCTTATCTAGGCTCCAGTGCTGCCCTGGGGTCCAATAGCTGACCTATGTGGCATGCACCAGACCAGCTCCATATGCAGGGCCTGGGATACACTCCACATTTGATGCCTATTTCAGTTGATCTGGGACTGTGTTGCATGTGGCACCAACTCTGGCCAGTCCAGGACATGAATCATGTGCAGTAGTATAAGTCCCAAACTGGCCAGACCAGGTGTTGGATCCAACGTGGGGGGATGGGGAGAGGGTCTGGAGGTCTCCTGAATGCCAGATCCAGCACTTGCTTTAGCCTGTGTGGGACTATAGCACTCACACTGCATGTGGTGCCCATCCCTGACCACCTGGAGTGGGCGCCACATTCACTGGATCCAGCATGCGGTGGGAGGTGAGGGGGTGTTTCGTGGGCTCTATCTGGCCAGCCCTGCATGTTTCATCCAGCCCATGGCCTAGTCCCATGCCACTCATCCAGCCTGTGGGGCCAGATGAGTTTGACACCCTTGGTGTAAAGGATTCGGGCTCATATTTATCTAAATACATAATTTCTCATTTTGATTTAACTTGGAATGTAGAAGAATATCAGATGCCTATTTCAAGGGGAAAAAAAATCTACATTTGGGGAAAAAGGTGAATGGATGCTGAAGTGTGCCTCTCCTTCTCAACTGATGCTTGAAATGGTCATTGTTGTTGCTGTTTCCTAGAAGATGAGAACAGTAGGGATGGATGAATCAAGCATAGTGGGTGTGCAGATGCAGATGGTTATGAAGGCTTATGCGCAATAAATACCTTTGTGACAAAATTTTCAGTGTTGCTTGATATGCGAGTTGGCTTGCTGCTGCTGATAATATACTTTGCTCATTTTTACTCCCCAAGGTCATGTCGTTGCTATTCAAAAGTCTTGGCTTTCCCTCATGTTAGCACTCCATTACTGCCTATTTACAGCCAAGGACAATCCTTTATAACAGGACCCACTTCCAAACAGGGACTGTAGTGCCCTCTGGCAGCCCCACTAATCCTATTTCTTGCTCCAGCTCCCACCAGGATACTGGCCTGTCCTTACCTGCCATGACTTGATGGTCAGTAAGTATAAATTTGTGAGTCTGCCCTCAGAATACCAGAGTAAGTCTTGAGGCACTAGAACAGCCATAATAAATAAATTAGCCCTTAACCCAAAATAACTTCATTCCTCTAACACAGAAAACTCTTGTCCCCAGTCAGCTGGTTCCCACCAGCTCCTCACTGTATCTTCCTTTTTCTGTGGATCATGAGTCAGTAGGTTGGTCTCCAGAGAGCTCTTCTCCCTACAGCTCTCAGAGGGCCCTCTAGCTCTTTTCCTTTCAAGGCTGATCTCTCTAGGCCAGAAACCAGGCTTCTAATGCTTTGGGCTCCCCTTCCACTCACGTGGTCTTTCAACCAGAGACAGGGGTTTATCCTTAGCCCAATAGTCCTAAGTAGCCTCCGCTCTGCTGCAGCCTGCTCCAATGCTAAGTAGGCTCTGCTCTGCTGTAGCCTACTTAGCTATGCTGTGGCCATTACCTCACTAGCTGTCTAGAACTCTGTGTCCTGTATTCCTCTTTCTCTTTGCAGCTTGCTCCGGCTCACCTGCTTGCAGTTTTCTGCAGCTTTAGAGTTCCTGTCTTGACTCCCCTAAACTGCCTATAGCTCGCAAGTTGTGGTAAGCCCACTGCTTTTGACTGAGTGCAGCTTTATAATGCTTATTCTCATGAATGTCTCATGACATTCATGAGAATGAGCAACCCCCTTAAGACCTAAGGATGGAGGATTCATAGATTCATAGATGTTAGGGTCGGAAGGGACCTCACTAGATCATCGAGTCCGACCCCTTGCATAGGCAAGAAAGAGTGCTGGGTCTAGATGACCCCAGCTAGATGCTTATCTAACCTCCTCTTGAAGACCCCCAGGGTAGGGGAGAGCACCACCTCCCTTGGGAGCCCGTTCCAGACCTTGGCCACTTGAACTGTGAAGAAGTTCTTCCTAATGTCCAATCTAAATCTGCTCTATGCTAGCCTGTGGCCATTATTTCTTGTAACCCCCGGGGGCGCCTTGGTGAATAAAACCTCACCAATTCCCTTCTGTGCCCCCATGATGAACTTATAGGCAGCCACAAGGTCGCCTCTCAACCTTCTCTTGCGGAGGCTGAATAGGTCCAGGTGCCCCCGTCTCTCCTCGTAGGACTTGGCCTGCAAGCCCTTAACCATACGAGTGGCCCTTCTCTGGACCCTCTCCAGGTTATCCGCATCCCTCTTGAAGTGCGGCACCCAGTATTGCACGCAGTACTCCAACTGTGGTCTGACAAGCGCCCGATAGAGGGGAAGTATCACCTCCTTGGACCTACTCGTCATGCATCTGTTGATGCACGATAAAGTGCCATTGGCTTTTCTGATGGCTTCGTCACACTGCCGACTCATGTTCATCTTGGAGTCCATTAGGACTCCAAGATCCCTTTCCACTTCCGTGCCACCCAGCAGATCATTCCCTAGGCTGTAGGTGTGCTGGACATTTTTCCTCCCTAGGTGCAGCACTTTGCATTTCTCCTTGTTGAACTGCATTCTCTTGTTTTCTGCCCACTTGTCTAAGCTGTCCAGGTCTGCTTGCAGCTGTTCCCTGCCCTCCGGCATGTCCACTTCTCCCCATAGCTTTGTGTCATCTGCAAACTTGGACAGAGTACACTTCACTCCCTCGTCCAAGTCGCTGATGAAGACATTAAAGAGTATCGGTCCAAGGACTGAGCCCTGTGGGACCCCACTGCCCACACCCTTCCAGGTCGAAACCGACCCATCCACCACGACTCTCTGGGTGCGACCCTCTAGCCAATTCGCCACCCACCAGACTGTGTAGTCATCCAAGTCACAGCCTCTTAACTTGTTCACCAGTATGGCGTGGGATGCCGTATCGAAGGCCTTCCTGAAGTCTAAGTATACAACATCCACCCACTCCTCCTGTGTCCAGGCGTTTCGTAACCTGGTCGTAAAAAGAGACTAGATTAGTCAGGCACGATCTGCCTGCTACGAACCTGTGCTGGTTTCCCCTCAGCATAATTTGTTCTGCCGAGCCTTGATAATTGCCAAGATTTTGCCAAGGATGGAGGTGAGACTGACTGGCCTATAGTTGCCCGGGTCCTCCTTCCTCCCCTTCTTGAAAATGGGGACCACATTGGCCCTTTTCCAGTCCTCCGGGACTTGGCCCATGCGCCACGAGTGTTCAAATATTCCCGCCAGTGGCTCTGCAATGATGTCGGCCAGTGCCTTCAGCACCCTCGGATGGAGTTCATCCGGGCCTGCTGACTTAAAGGCATCCAGTTCTTCCAAGTGACTCTGCACCATCTCACGGTCTTCGCATGGTAGTCTGGCACCTTGCTGCTGCCTCTCTACAACCCCAGTGAGAGCCTTGTCGTTCCCCTCGCTTAGGAACACTGAGGCAAAGAACTCGTCGAGGAGTTCAGCCTTGTCCCCCCTGTCCGTCACCAATTGTTTCTGCCCACTTAGCAGGGGTCCTATTCCTCCTTGGGCCTTCCTTTTACTCCCTATGTATCTGAAAAACAATTTCTTGTTGTCCTTTACTTGGGATGCCATCCTCAGCTCCATGGTAGCTTTGGCCCGTCTAACTGCCTCCTCATCAAGGAAAGGGGAGCCATCAGTGCCCGTTGGAAGGAGCATTTTGAGGACCTTCTCAATTAAGACTGTTGATGAGAGTGTCCTCGACTCCATCCCACAACACCCGGTTAGAGATAATCTCAGAATCCCTCCAGCCCACGACAAGATGAGGAAAGACATCAAGCAGATGAAGAATGGCAAGACATCTGGAGCAGATGGAATCCCCACAGAAATCTTCAAGCAGCGGGGAGAGGAGCTCACATCACAGCTTCATGCCCTCATCTTAAGGATCTGGAATTATGAGGAAATCCCAGGCAGCTTCAGGAACACTCTGACTATGACTGTGACAATCTTAAAAAAAAAATGACAAGTCCGACTGGAAACTACAGAGGGATTGCTGTGCTGTGCACCACAGGAAAAATCATTGAAAGAACCCTCCTGAACCATCTCCTTTGACTTGCTGAAGAACTCCTCCTGGAATCTCAGTGTGGGTTGAGGGCCTCAAGAGGCACAACTGATATGATCTTCACTGCTCACCAGCTGCAGGAGACATGCTGGGAACAACATAAGCTGCCCTACAGGGCCTTCATGGACCTCACAAAAGCTTTTGACTCCATCAGCTGAGAAGTGTTGTGGAGGATCCTTTTGAAATACAGATGCCCACCAAAATTTGTCACCATTTTCTGCCTGCTCCATGACAGTATGTGAGCGGTGGTTCTCAGTAATGGATCTATCACAGGTTCCTTTGAGGTTAAAATGGGAGTTAAGTGAGGCTGAGTCATTGCTCCAGCACTCCTCTCAGTATTTCTTGTCATGATGCTACATCTGACCACCAACAAGCTTTCAGCCGGAATGGAGCTAAACTACTGAATGAATGGTAAGTTGTTTAATCTCGGGTGACTCCAAGACAAAACCAAGGCCATCCTGACCTCAATCGTTCAGCTCCAGTATGCTGATGATGCTGTAGTGTGTGCTTACTTGGAAGCAGGCCTTCAGGCAGTCTTCGACATCTTTACTCAAGCATACAAGAAAATGGGACTGATGCTTAACATTCAGAAAACTAAGGTCTTTCACCAACAAGCTCCTAATGAACACTCCCCATCTCCAGTAATCCACATCCATAGTGAGACTGGAGAACACTGAGTAGTTCCCATACCTTGGAAGCCATCTCATAGAAGACTGACGTCAACAAAGAAATCCAACATTGCCTCAAATGTGCAAGTGCAGCCTTTAGATGTCTGAAGAAATGGGTCTTCAAAAATTGTGACATCAGATCCAAAAACGAGCTCATGATTTATCAAGCAGTTGTGATCCCCGCTTTGCTGTATGTAGCTGAGATATGGACAACTTACAGGAGACATCTAGGGCACATCCACACATGCAGGCATGTGCACTCTGTGGTGGGCCAGTAGGGGGTGCTCCTGCATTGGCCCACCCACCTCACTGCACCCAATCACCTTCCAGGATCCGAGTCCCTCCCTAGGGGTGCCTCACGTCTGGTCGACCCCCTTCCTGGAGCACACCCGCTAGCCTGGGGTAAAAACTGCCACCACCCAGGGCTGGGCTTGATTCTGGCTCTGCGTCCCCTGGGTAACACAGACCTAGTAGCCCTCGAGGGTACTTGACTCACTTCAAGCACTTGGGGGTGCTTCCCTCAGTCAGAAGCACAAGTAGTGGTCTTCCTTAGCCGAACCAAGGGGACCCCAAGGCATAATCTAGACCCACACCCAATAAGTCTCCCATGCTAGGTACAAAGGAGAACTTTATTGGTTAAAAGGGGTAGGGTTGGAATAGGGTACAGGGTAGAGCAATATCAGCGAAATCCCATAGAGCAAACTGGCATGGCTGGGTAGCCTTTGATCACGCATCTGAGTTACTGCAAGCTATATATCTAGTTAGATCTCAGGTAGCTTACTCACAAGTATCATCTAGAGGCAGGTGGAGATTCCCTCGGGAGGCAGGCAGTTCCTTGATCATGAGTTTTGAGAGAGAAAGCAAGTTTCAGATGGTCCAGCTCTTCTCTCACTTTGAGTCTTCCTCATGACTGCTTCCCCCTCTTCCTGGGCAGTCTTTAACTTGTATAGCTCTTATGACCTCATTTACCTGGCCCAATGGAGGCCAGCACCTATTGGCTGTCAGCCAACCAATTTGAAATGCATCACTAGCTGCTGGGCAGACTGGCAGTTCCTAGCTCCCCAGGGAGCCCAAGCCCCTCACCCAGGTACGTGATGCTAGTCACGTAGGCAAAGGGAGCAGGCTCCCCCCTCCCTCAGTAATGTACCCAGCTCAGGTTACCTAAAGAGATAGGGTAAGGTGTGTACCCTCTGCAGGGCCCATCTTAACCAAATTGTCACAGAGCAGAGTTTTTGGGTAGAAACAGAGGTGGCCTTCTGCCACACACTCACAGCAGCTCAAATAGGAGCGGTATGAATTTGTGCCAGAGACTTTTGCCTCAGCACACGTGCCTGGACATGTACTTTGGTGTGAGGCAAGTTGTGCCACTTGGGGCAAAAAGACCCTGTTCAGCTCCTCCCAGATCTGCAGCCAGGGAGAACTAGTAGCTGGGGCCACCACCTCTTCATGGTGGGGGCTGGGCTGGACTGTACTGTGCTTGGGCTGAGTGGCAGCAGTAGCGCTGGGCGGGGGGGCCTTTAGGAAATTTTCAGGTGCCTGCAGCTCCCCTGTAGCCTCACTCCCAGTGCCACCGCCACCCAGTCCAACTGCAGCCTAGTGCAGCCTGGCCCTAGCCACAGTGGCAGCCTGCCCAGCCAGAGTGCAGATGCAGGGTCACCCCCCCCACATGCCCTCCCAGACTGCGTGGCCCGGCCCTCCTCCTCCCCCCCCCCCCCCCCCCCCGCCTGGACCCCTCCAGATGAGCCACTCGTGGTTGTGTCCCGTGCCCCAACTGTGCAGGGCCTGGCCCTGCTCCAGCCCCACTCCCTCCCTCATAGCTGCTGCAACCCCCTGCACTGCCCAGCATTTGAGGGAGTGCACATGCCTGCCCCATCTGTGTGCAGAGGAGGCAGCTGCCATTGTGGGCTGGGTTTTGCACCCCAAGCCCTGCTGCAGCTGGCTTGGGAGCGCCCCCACACCATGCATGTCCTGTCGCTGGGCTGAACCTCGTCCCCTGCCCGCCCAGTGGCTGGACGCATGTGGCATCAGGCTGCTCCCAGGCGGGCTGCAGTGGGGCTCAGTGCAAAGCCTAGCCTGCAATGGCAGTTGCTTCTGCCGTGCACAGATGGGGTGGCATGTGCCCCCTGGGGCCAACTGTGCTGTCAGTTGCGCACAGTGGCGTGAGCCCCCCTCTCCCCACCCCATGCCCTTGGATGAGCTGCCTGGGCTCAATCCTCCTATCAACCACCCGGCCAAGGCCCCACTCGTGTGGCATTCTGTCCCTCACTGCGGGGGCATTGATCTGGCTCCTGCCTGTTCCCTCCTCCATGAACTGACCTGCTGGGCTGGGGGTGGGGTGCGCATGTGCATTCATGCATGCATGCGGTCAGTTGCCCCCCTCCAGCCTCAGATTGAACCCAAGAGGCTCTGAGATTGACTGTTTGATCAAGATCGACCTGTTGGTGACCACTGTTCTAAACAGTCCATCCTATACTCTTGTCCAATGACATACATGTTTCCCACCCATAGGCAGAGGAAGAAAATAATGCGGGGGGAGGGGGCTGAGCATGTGCGCTCACTCCCCCCTTCCCAGGGGGGAAAGTCTGTGGGGGGAAGGGGTGGGAGGAGGTGAAAAGGCTGTGGGGGGGAGTGGTGTTGCCCAGCGACATGCTGGCCCTGTCCCAGGCTCCAGCTGCTTCCCTGCCCCTGGCCCCGGCCCTGCACTGCCCGCAGGTTGGGGGGGTGGGGGCCTGGAGCTGTGAGCCAGAGTGGGGCCATCCTCAGCTGCACCAGCAGGCTGGAGGGGATGGAGCCCCTGGGACCCCCGCACCTGCCCTGCCCGGCCCTGCACAGCAGCGGGTGGGACAGAGCCATGGCTTATCTGGGAGGCACGGGGTGGGGCAGCAGCTCCTGCTGCTGCACGTGTCCCAGGAGGCATGGGGAGGTGCATGCTCCTGGATCTGCGCAGGGGTGCCTTTTGGGTTGGGCTGGGCTGGGGCAGTTGCGGGCTTTTCCCAGCGGGTGGCAGTGGTGCTGGGAGGGGGGGTCAGGTGGGGCTATGCCAAATCTTGGGGTGGCTGCAGCCCCACCCCAGCCCTCTCCCAATGCTGTCACAACCTGCCTCGACCGTAATCCACCTCCCCTCTTCCTCCTGGGAAGAGCCAGGCCCCAGCCCACATCTGTAGCCTGCACTGCCCCATACAGATCCAGGGGCACATGCCCCCCCATGCCTCCAGGGGTATGCATAGCAGCAGGCGGCACAGCCCCTTATGAGCTGCTCAGGTTTCAGTTCCACACCCTGCCCTGAGCGCCTGCCCTTCCCCCAGCCCTAGCCCCACTCCCTCACCCCTGGAAGCCTGCAGCCGGGCTGCCTTGTGGCCCTACCATTGCCCCACATTTGAGGGGGCTAAGCCCTCTTAGCCTTCCCCATCTGCCGCCTATGTTCCCACCTCTCCCAAAATATGCTTTAGCTGCTGAATAAAATGTTATTGTAACTGTTTGGAACTGGATCCTTTAAGTATACTTATTTTGATTCTTGTTTAGCTATATTTAGTAAAGCTGGCTGACTGATGCTTGCTTATTTCTGAACAATGTTTTGTGTCAGGTAAAATGTACAAAAATCCTCTTAAGTAGAATGTTTATGGTGGAGAAGAGTTTTGTGAATGTAGTACATGAACTCTGGGATCTATTCCTGCTACTGCCACAGACTTTCCTGTGTGACTTTGGGCAAATGACTAACTTATCTGTTTCATATTTTCTCATGTTTTTAAATAAAAGAACTCTTTCCTTGCTGCTTGTGAGGCTTAATCAGATTAGCTGTGTTTGTAAAGTATTTTGAAAATATCATATTGAAAATATATTGGAAATCCAGAGCCAATAAGAGCCAGGTAGGATATTTGCAATTGGAACATATTTTATATAGTAAAATAAAAGGGCTGAAATATATAATCAGGTGAACAAGATTGATATAAAAGGAAATTCAGAGGTTTCTTTTGACCTTTCAACAAAAATTATGTTAGCACTGTTGTATTATAAATTGTTCTTTGTTTTACTTCTCTTTATTTTACTCTGAAGGGAAACTCTGGGTTAGTTGTTTATTATGGAAAGATAGGACAGGGCTTTGTATTTTAATACAGTGTAAACAATTGTTCACTGTTGTTTATTTGTATAGTTGCTATATTGCTTAGGAATTAGAGTTTGCTGGTCTCATCATTTCTTTGTAATTAAAAAGATATTATCACTAAAAACCACAAGAACAAAATTCTATAGATGTGGAAAAGAAAAGAGAAAAGAGAAGAAAAGAACCTATAATCCAGTTAAACAACTATATTTACTTTGCTTCTTTCCTGCCTTAAAAGTATTTGTAACTGAAGAACAATGAAATCAAAGTACGCTTCAGTTAGAGGAGTATGAACATCAGAATTATTTCCCTTTTTTGTGAATCCACAAAATCTTATAGCCTGAAATCAGTGTGGTGTGAAAAGCCTTCCTACAATTTTACAAACAGAGTCACTGGAATCAAAATTCTCTCTGAACCATATTTCAGATCTTGCTATTGCATATTCTTCTTGCAGTATTCCCACTGATGTCAATGCAAGTTTGATTCAGGGAATGATTACAGAATATGCAGTAAAGATCTGCACTGCAGCTAGAAATATGTCTTGTATATTGGAAAAGAAAATTTTAACCATTGATTGGAAGCCTTGAATTTAGCATTTCTGTAAGAGTTTACATATAATGAGAATATCTACAGTTACATTAGATAGGCCTTTTAGAGATTTTGGATCAAACCTAGGCCCATATCATATTCCACTTTAGGGGTCTCAAAGTGGGTGCCTGACTGTGACTAGGGGTGTTGTCACTTTTGTGCTTTCCCTTATTTCCTAAATACAAGTTAAATAAAATTCAGTAAACTGCAACAGACCAAAGTCTGAGGTATGCTTGCCTGACATGTTGGGAAATGTTTGAACCCATGCTTTTGAGTTCCTAGGGGCTGCAGCGGGGTTGGAGGGAGCATGATGAGGGGCTGTGCTAGAGTAGGGAGTGAGGGCACAGCTGGTTGTTAGGTAGCTTTTATTGACCAAGCTGTGCAAGGGAGCTCATGGATTAAAATGTGCCAACAGAAGAAAGAAAATGGGCAGTAGAGTTCTGGCTGTACACCAGTGGGCAGTTAAAAGGGTGCCTATACACATGCTCTGGCATGGGGGAAGGGGGCATTTTAATTAGAGTGGCTCTTGGGAGCTGCTCTAATTAAGGCTGTAACATCTTGTGTATTCAGTGTCCCATGTTTCAAAATGGCAGTGGGGGCTTTAGTTAAAGCACCCCACTGCATTTTGAAACACGGGATGCTGAATACACAAGACGATGCTGCATCACACTCCAGCAGATTTGATCAATTAAGTCTGCTCCAACACGTTCTAATCAGAATGTGTTGGAACGTGTATAGGCACCCTATGTGTTGGGGGAAGAAGTAAGGTGGTGTGGGGTGCCTGGAGGACAGACCAGACCCATGCTGTAGAAAGTTTGGTGTTCACATAACACTAAACACAGTGAACCAGTTCAAAGTAGAATTTGATTTGTTAGGTATACTTTTGAAATGTTCCAGGCTGATTTAAACCAGGCTAGTGGGCATGTATACCTGTCTACTTGAGGTATAAACTTCATTTAAACCATTGTAAGTGTTGTGAGTCCATGCCCTTGTCCCTCCCCTCCCCCCCAAAAAACAAAACAAAAACAAAAAACAACCCAATAAAGAGAAAGAGGACCCACATACCCATTTTAGATACTTAGAAGCCTAAGTGCACTTAGATGTCCAAAAGATGGAATAGGATATGGCCCTTAATGTTGCAGCATATAAGACAATCTCTAAATGAGGGTAAGTCTGAAGAAACTTTCCATATGGCAAAATTGTCCACTGGCGGTGAAGTTCTGTTACTATTTGGTCATCCAGATTCTATTTCATCCAGGCTATTATACTCAATGGCCACTTAGATGACTAAATGCTAATAAATTGTCACCTGAGTGTTTTGGATGTTTTTGCTGAACTATTTGGTACTGTCCCAAGAAAAGGACTGGATGAACTATTGGTCTGATCTAGTCTGGCATCTCCTAGGTCCCAGAAATTATCCTTCCACCAATTAAGAGTGAAATCTTATAAAAAAAAATGTGTGTCCAAAAACATTCAACAGACTGTTCCTCCAGATAATTAAGAAAAGTTTAGCCTCAAGCTCAAGTAGGTGGCCTGAAAATCTTACCCCAACATGAAATAATGGGGAAACCCAAAAAGGCTGTACCATGAAACATTCAAAATCTCCAGAAGCAAGAAAAATACTGCTTACCATTTTCCTTTTTACAGTCTGAGTTACTACTTTTGTTGTAAAATAGGAATAATACCCATAGTATTGGAATACAGTTGCAGTTAAATGGCTTTTGCAAACATCAAACCATTTTTTCACTTTCGTTTTTAATGAACTGCAAAATCCATTCATTCTTCTTACACTCCTTTACCAAGAGCATTATCTAGTCCATAAGTACCTATTGTGATATCTTTCTTTCATTAAGACAAATGAGAATGAATGAACAAAATTTTGCATAGGGGAAAAAGACCCTTGCATTAGAAAATGGTAGTAAACCATTCTTATAGCCTAATTCAGTTTATTTTCAACTTATTTTTGAGTAGATGCTGTCCTAGGGGCACAGGACCAGGAGAGGGGGAAGCCGTGTTCACAGGAAACCCCAGGCCAAAGTAAAAAGAAAAGAAAACAACAACATACCTGTTGTAGAGGCCGGGAGGAGCGAGGAAACGTGCAGTGGGAAACTGCCCACGCAGTTTGTCAGCCGCGCCCTTATCCAGCTGTGACCAGGTGACATCACAAGGAGACGCCACCCGGCGGAGATAAAAAGTGGCTCCAAAGGCGCTGGGTGGACGCCAAGGAGTGGAGGACTGGTGGGGAACCACCGGGCAGAAGGCATCCAGCCACTGCAGCTGGCAGTGGCAGCAGCTGCTGCAGCGGTGGAGGCAACAGGAGCTGCAAAGGATCCCCGAGCCGGGGAAGACAGGTGGGGATTGAGGACGCCGGCAGGGAGGCCGGCAACGGTAGCGGCTGCAGCAAGAGCTGTGGGGAACCCTGAGCCGGAGAAGCCCAGCAGGGATCGAAGGAGCCAGCGGAGAGACCCGCAGTGACCACTGGGAGAGCCGGTGTGAGAGCCCTAATCAGAGGCAATGGGGGCTGCAGCTCCCGGTCAGAGACGGAGCTTGGAGGAGGAGAGGCAGACCCCGGCTGGGGTGAAAGCACGGGTCTCGACCCAAAGGGCTCCCTAGCCTAGGGGCGTTGGGGGCTAAGGGTGTATGGAGCTCTCACTGTGGGTGCTCCGTTTCCTTTAGCACTCTCCCTCCCTTCTTTCTTTTCTGTCACACCTCTCTGGTGGTCACGGTGTTGGTTTTGTTCATTTTTGTTTCACGTCGGGTGTTTTAGGGCAAAGGGGTTTAGGATCAAGACATTGATAGTGTTCCCTTTTAGGGCTCGTCTATCTTGGTCCCCTTTTGAGGGTAGATTAGTGGAGTCCTTAGCACCAGGCGAGGGTGGCTAGGACCCCATCAAAGGGGTAGAGAGGAGCCACGCAAGAACGCACTGGCGGCTACTGCCAGCAGACACAGAGGGCTAAGGGCACTGGAGAAGACAAGCCCAAAAGCTGAGGGTCTCCAGACCCTCCCACCGAGGTTCAGCCAGGGCCCTGGGTGGTCATCGTCGAGAGGCAACGCAGAGACCAGGGAAGACACCAGTAGGGGGATAGCCGCAAAAAGACTCAGAGGCCCGTCTCTAAGGGTGGCACATTGGGTGTAGGGGAGGTTGGAGCCCCGTGAACGCCCGCCAAGATGCGTGAGGACTCGAGGCACCCTCAAAGGGGACCCCCCCCCACACTAAAGAACCACTCAGAGTCGTGGCAGGTGAGTTAGGAGGTCACCCTGAAGACAGCCGAGGTGCCCTCTGCGGTCTGCACGTAGGTCCCTGGCAAGCAAGATCAGCTGCTCGGGCAAAGGTGGCGCGGAAGCGTACAATAGAGCGGAGGCGGGCACAGATGCCAATCAAACCTTGTAAATTACCCAGTGCCAAACAAACTATTTTGGTATCCTTTCTTGATAAACTACAAACATTTCACAGCATTCTTTCAGGCTGTAGACTGTTGAATCAATCCATAATTCTGCTACTAAATATTTTTTTCTATGGCACTACTTGGCATTCTATAAAGTTGTTTCTACATTGTCTTATCCATTGTTGTATCTTTCCTTCCAGTCGTCTTTTCCCTAATCTCATCATCACTTTTATATGAAACTAGCCAATTGCCCATCAAGAATGACAAGGGGGAGGGGGCTGGGATGGAGTGCTGCCACCTAACACCCCATGCTGCCACTATTCTGCCTCTTCCAGGGAGCAGGATGGGGGAGCTGAGGCCAGTGCTGTTGGCCTCGGCTCCCCCACCGCCTGTCCAGTCCTTGGTGCCGCTTGCAGGGAGCGCTGCTGGCTTTGGTTCCCCCACCCTCTGTCCAGGCCTCAGCGCAGCTTTGGAATCATGGCAGTGCTCCCCCATGATTGGAGCACTCTGATTGCCTGTTTCCATAGTCAATCAGAGTGTGAATAAAGCGTTATGGACAGACAGACTTTGGCTTTTTTAATGTTAAAATGTTTAAGATTTAAAGAAGTATTTTTTCATGTTTCTTGATTTACTTGCAAATAAAGACCAGAGATTGTATTGAGATGAGACCAGATTTACTTGGTCTCATCTCAATACAATTACTTTGAACTGTTTCAGATTCATTTCTTTCTTATTCCTATTCCTGAAATGCACCGCTAACACAAACCATTTTGATTGGGAGAAACATGAACTATTTCGGTACCTCATGATTGATACATGTGGTATTTATTTTTAATGTTAAAAGCTAAATGAGGAGTTTTACAATGCTGCTAGTCACTTATATCAGTAGAAAAATCAAATAATAACTAAATGTTGTGTGCTGATTATTCCATGATAGCTATTTTTTCAAGACTTTTAAAGATTGTTTTTAAAGTCTTACCTTCTGTCTTGACTTGATGTTTGCAGTAATCAGTGTTGCATTTGCAATTATTGCATGCCTTCACATGTACACATTATGAACTAAAAAAGTGAGCTAAAATAATATTAGGGCCAGATTATTAGCCTGGATCGAATCCTCGTGATGCTCCACTAATTGAAAGAGGTCTTGAAAGTGGCAGTGGGGCACTGTCAATGTCGTAGGAATCCCTTTACAGTATAAAGCCAGCACTCAGGTCTTTGCCGTCTGTTCCTTACGAAAGGAAAGTGACATGTTTGAAGCAGGCTAGGGACAGCAAAAGGCATAGCACTCTAATGATCAGTGGCTGATAAAATGATACCTATGTGGCTCATCTGTATGATTTAGAGCTACTAGTTGGCTTCTCATGCACATTGGAGTCTATTCCAGGCCCTGACTGATCCAGCAGCCAAGTGGAGAGGTGTGTAATGTCACCTCTTGATTCCCACCAGCTTCCCCTTAGCTGGGTTAGGCATAGCTCTGGTGCAGCTGAGAATCTAGGTCTAATGAAATTCAATTCACAGGATTGAATTCATCCGTGTGTAATTCCATGAAGTCAATGGAGGATGAAAGACAAATTTGCTTCTGTGTTTATTTGAGTTTTATATAAAGTAAATTTTGTACTTATTGGGGGACCTGGCTTAATAGCTCTGGTAAACATACAGGTGGAACTTAACATCTGGTTCCCCCACTCCCCCACCATGGCATTAACATGTGTTTACTCTGATTAGTAACGATGAATTCAGGCTACTAGGGATAAGACAGTAGTTCGTCTCCACAGTATCTCAGTCCTTGGCCTCTCCACTGAAACTGTCAGCAGACCAAATTAGTGTCGATTTGGATGGTGACTTTTGTAATATTGGCATTCGTTCACTATGAAGTGGCCTGTGGCCAGCAACATATATTACTAAAACCAAATAACAGCATTCTGCTGGTAACATTTCATTTTCAGTCCTCTTGATCTTTTATTAATGATCGCAGACCTGACCTTATTCTGGAAAAAAACAGGTTCCATTGATTTTAGGGTGTTTTGCCTACCTAAATGCTGTGGGTTCAGGCCCCAGCACAGTGAAGCTGCTATTGTCTAGAATCCTACTGTGGTCAAAAGTATACCCAAATTAGCTTTCAGGCTTTGAGGAGGGAGGAGGAGGAAATGAGGGAGAGGGAGATGAAGAGAAAAACATGTCTTTTGCCCCGTATAGTTATTCTTGCAGTGTTTAATTCTCTGGGGGTAAAGTGGTTGCCTTAATGCAGAACTGGGTGTGTGCCAGCAAGGCAAGTGCCTAGTACTAGGGGTGTGTGAAACAGGCCAAATTCAAATCGATTCGGATTTGGCCTGAATCAGGGACAGCAATTCAATTAGTTGATTCGGATCACTGTCCCTGATTAGATTTAACCGAATCCTAAGATTTTATGCTAATTTGGATAATCAACGATTTGGTCATTTCGTATCAATAGAGTAGCAGAAAACCGAAATGTCCTTTATGATGGCCACCCTACCTGAGCAACAGCTGGAGGTGGAAGGGAGGTGGTGGGAAGGCTAGACTGGGCACTGCTCCTCCTGCCAGGGCGGGGTGGGACAGGGGAAGTGCTGCTGTGAGGGCTCCTACTGCTCACATGTGTGTGTGTGGCACCCCATTGACCATGGTGTCCTGGGCCATCACCCACCATTTCTGGGGAGAAAGTGTGAGCGCATTGTGTCTCAACACAAGTCTTTGTCGTGCCGTACGGGAGCAGCATAGTCATGTTCCCAGTATGTTGTGGGCCTCAGTTCACTGATGGTTGGCAAGTGCTCTGATTAGGGTGGCCATTAAGGTATCTCAAGAAAAGAGGACACTTGCACTGAGGCCCACCACGAATGTCGTGTGCCTCCTGAAGCTGGGGGGCACCCTGAGCCCCTGCAAGCAGCCGTGGCGGGGCGTGGTGGCATTGAGTGGCAAGCTCCTGCAGGGCACTACGGGGGGCAGGGGGTGCCAACTGGTGAAAAATAGAGGATATAAAGGCATCCAGTTTCATATCAATAGAGGACGGAGGACCAGAAAACCGGACCACTTCTATGAAACGGGACAAATGGCCGCCCTAGCTCTGACCCCGGGGCAGGAGGTGCTATGGCAGCGCCAACGCCCAGTCCTTATTTCTTCGGCCCCACGTGCGGAGGCACAGTCCCCAGGGACCTTCAGGTGTGTCTGGGAAGCAGGGGACAGCGCAGCGCAGGGCAGTCCGTGGTGGGGTCTGGAAAGCTCCCGACACCTCACGCTGTTTCATACACAACAAAACCCTGCGGCTTCATTAGGCCGCCGCCGGGACCCCGCCCCGCCCCCACCCCCGCAGGAGCCGCGAAGGCGATTAGCTGCGGCCAGGCCAAGAGCCCGCCCCGCCCCGCCCCGCCGCCCGCAAGGCTCGGGGGCGGCACCTGCCCGTCCTCCCCGCCTCGCCATTGGCTGCCGCACGAGCAGCCCGGGCGGCGGGTTGGCAGGCGCGGATGCCAGTCGCGCCGCGCTGCCCGGAGCTGTCAGCGCTGCCGCGGGCTCTGCGCTAAGCTGCGCCGTGCCGCGATGGAGCGAGGGAACCGGGCCGCCGGGCGGGGGCGGGGGCGGGGGCTGCTGCGGCCGGCCGTGCAGTGCTGCTGAATCGGCTGCTCCGAGGAGCCGCCGCGGGGAGGGCAGAGGCAGGCCGGCAGCCCATGCTCCGCCGCCCGCCGCCGCCTGCCCGGGGGCTCTGGTGCTGCTCCTGCTGCCCCCAGCCATGAGCCCTTCTGTTTTCCCCTGGTAAAGATGGCGGTGGGCGATCGCTGCAACCTTTAGACTCATGACTGTCAGAAACATCGCCTCCATCTGTAATATGGTGAGTACCCGCACGGCCGGGCCGGGAGGGGGCGGGCGGCCGAAGGGTTCCAACTCCGCCCCCAATGCCCCGGGGGAGGGGGCTGCCTCTCGCTGCCCCCTGCCCCTGGCGCCAGGACCTCCAAGAAAGAGGCCCGAGTCAGGATCCTAAATCCCTGGGTAGGCTCCTAGAGTAGGCAGCTTCATTTCCCAAACAGCCGCCCCCCCGCGCTGCAGTCACCCACACTCAATTGTTTCACCAAATCCAGGTGCTTCTTTAAGCACCTCATTATGGACTTGGGCACCAGCTTTAAAATCTTAGCTGCGGGTCCAGGTCCGCCTGCTTAGTCTACCCCCTGTAAGGCATTTCCAAACCCCCACCCAGCTGGGATTTCAGTGGATGCAAATGGGCATTGCTTTCAGCCCCATATGATCCTTGTAGTGCATTTTGAAACACGTCACCTTTCCCATGGTCTTCTAAAAGATCCCAAAAGTGCATTTAAACAGGAACATTTTGTCTCTGTTTTGTTGGGTCCTTGCCCCCCGCAGCCCCACTGCTCGAGGACAGGGAGGGTTGTGCAGTGTACATTCAAGTATACTTTTCATTTTGACACTGTGACTGTCAAGGCTGGTTTATTAGGCCACGTTGCCTGTGGATTTTTAAGATGTTTGTTATCTGGGGGCTCTAAGACTTTCTGGCGAGCGATTTATTCAGTAATTCTAGAATGAAAGCAGTCAAACAAAATAAATCCATGTCAGGAGGAAGTGTTAAATGTCCAAAACAAATAGGGCAAGTGCACATTCCAGCACTTTGTTGTTTTAGTTTATGCTTTTCCCCCTTGTTTTCAGGTTCTTCAAGAGCAGTTACTTGCAGTCGCCAGCTTCCCTCCATGTGGTGCCCCAGCATACCCTTTGCTGGTGATGTCACACCTACCATTCATCAGCACTGGAGAATGGAGCCTACCTATAGGGTAAGGCAGTGGTTCTCAACCTCTGAGTTGTGACCTCCATGGGGGCCACCAGCAGTTGTTCAAGGGGGATGAGGGTTGTGAGCCTGCTCTCAGTCTGGGTCCAGTCTTCCACTGAAGTGGGTTTGCTTGCAACCAGTCATTCTTGGATGCCAGGAGCACCCCACCCACAGTTCTACCAGGTCCTCACTACCACCTTTGAAGCACCTGTGCTGAGGTGTATTACTGGAGGACTGGACTTGGATCATACTATGAAAAAGGTTGAGAATCCCTGGGGTAAGATAATCTGGGTTCTTACCTTTCCTCTCCAATATTATGTGATTTTTCTAAAGTTTTTATTGCACTTATTTTTTTTAACCACATGGGACAAGAGGCAAGCATATTGCAAAGAAATATTTAGGAAACCATGCGGTATTGGGGGAGAAAAACCTGGATTTACTTACCTTACCCTATAGGCAGCGTTCAGTTTATATTGTTGATGAATGGTGGATGTGATCACCATAAAAATGCATAACAAAGCATCACATGAAGGGAAGCTGGAGATTGATAGCTGGTTACAAAGATTTAACATTGGCATGCAGCCTTAAGAAACCTCTGTTTTCATAACACGTGCCCAGATTTTTCCATATAGACAAGCTTTTGCATAATATTTCTCCCTCGGGGTCTAGGAGGGCATCACACAAAACTGAACTAGGCCTGCATTAATTCAGGCTAGTGCTGCTCTTACTACTATCAATAGACATCTGCAAAAGTAGCATTTTAATATAATGGAGGAATTAAAGAGGGCAATGAAGCAGTCAAACAGAAAAGGGGGAACAAGAACAGAACAAGTGAGAACAACTCATACTTCAGGACTAAGTTTGGTTCCTTACTCTCTTCCTGGTGTCCTGGGTGACAAGAATGTGGAAGGAGCAGACTCAGCCTTTGAGGAAAGGATGCATTTGTATTCAGCATGGGTAACACAAAGTGTAAAAATACTACAATTCAGATATCTACATGTCATAAGCTTGATGCAAAAATAATGGTTTTTAAAAGGAAATGAATATTGGGATTGTTGTATTCTGCTTTTTGCATCTTTGGGTGATTCTAGTTCTGTTTACAAGCTTTGACCACTATAGCCACAGAGGTTAGAACCTCTTTTGGGAAAAAAAGAAAGCTGAGATTCTTGCAGCATTCCAGGAAGCGAAGAGAATTTAAGAAAGACATAAAATACTATAAGAGTTGGTGATGCTCTAGTTACTGGACCTCTGAAAATGAGCATAGCTGCTCGAAGGAGCTATATCAGTGGACCCTAGAGGAACCTAGGTCAACCCTAAATAAGATGACTTCTGTGATACATACTCTGTTGCAGGGGGAGCCAAGAGATCTAAAAGACTCCCAAAAAGAAGAAAACAAAATAGTAAGGTGGAGAAAGAGTAATACAAATAAGGATGTCATTAGCAGAGGCACTACCAGTACAAAGGAGAAAGCATTAGTGCCATTGTTCAAGGGACTGGTAAGATCTCATCTAGAATAATTTGTACAATTCTGGTCACCCATGTTCAAGAAGGAGGAATTCAAACTGCAACAGGTGCAGAGAAGGGCTACTATGATGATCACTGGAATGGAGAACCTATTTAGTGAGAGGAAACTAAAAGATCTTCGCTTGCTTAGCCTTGTAAAACAAAGGCTGTGTGTGGATATAACTGTGTACTACACTCACTAGCACCACGACTGAAAGAGATTTGGGGGTCATGAATGACCTCAAGATGAACATGAGCCACCAATGCAATGCCACAGCTGGCAAAGCAAACAAAACTGGCTTGCATCTACCAATGCATCTCAAGCAAGACTTAGGAAGTCATCCTTCCACTTTACTTGGCCTTCATGAGGCCGCAGCTAGAATACTGCATCCAATTCTGGGCTCTGCACTTTAGAAAGGATGTGGAAAAGCTTGAGAGAGTCTAGAGGAGAGCCATGCACATGATTAGAGGAGAAGAGGGTAGACCTTATGAGAACAGGCTGAGAGGCATGGGACTTTTCAGCCTGGAGAAGTGAAGGCTCAAGGGTGACTTGGTAGCAGCCTATAAGCAGGTCTGGCCCATCCTACCCTGTGGAACCTGCGGCCTCAGGGGGCCCCACAGCCAAGGGTCCCCCTGTGGCCGTGAACATTACTAATCAGTGCTGTAGCAGGGGAGGTGGACGATTGCCACCACTCCACATTGCCACCGCCGCTGGCATCACATCTGCCTCCCTCCCCCCCCCCCCCGTCTGCTGCCGGATTCTTCGTGTCGGGGCCCCAAACACTATATCTTGTAGGGGGGGCCCAAAAATTGTGGGCTGGCCCTCCCTATAAGTATATAAGGGGTATGTATCAGGAACTGGGAGAAAATCTGTTCACCAGGGCACATCAAGGGAAGACAAGGTCTAATGGTCACAAACTGCTGGAAGACTGTTTTACCATCCAAGTCCCCAGAGCCTGGAATAGACTCCCCACAGAAGTGGAGCAAGAACCTCCTCTGGACACTTTTAAGAAATGCTTGGATGAGTATCATGCTGGGATCATTTGACCCCAGCTGACCTCCTGCCCCTTGTGCGGGGGGCTGGACCCGATGATCGCACGAGGTCCCTTCCAGCTGTAATGTCTATAAAATCTATTTTCTATAAATATACTGGGGAAGTAAACAAGGAGGGAGAAGAGCTCTTTCAGCTATAGGACAATGTTGGCAGCACAAATGGGTTTATTCTAGCCATGAATAAAGTTAGGCTGTGAATTAGAAGGTTCACAACCATTAGAACAAGTAGGTTATGGAACAGCCTTCTCATTGATGCAAGGGGGAAGGAAAATACCTAACTGCTTTTAAGACTGGGCTTTAGTACCTTTGCAGTCATCTACCATGGAAATCTTCAAGAGGAGACTGGACGGTCACCTTGCTTGAGGCCACCCAACCCCAGTTGTCTTTCCTGCCTAGTAGAGTGGGGCTGGACAAATGATCTTGCAAGGTCCCTTCTAGCCCCTCACAGTCTATTAATCCCAATCTATGAAAGGGATTGTGTGACAGGGTTGCCTGTGATAGCAAAGGACTGTATTTGATGACCAGCAGGTTTATTTCAGTCTTATTTCTTTGTTGCTATTTATAGTAAATGCAGAAACAAGGAAGGCAAGAAATGAATGCATTAAAACAAAAGGCATTAAAAATGTAAATGCTGCATTGTGGAGGAGGATAAGGAAGTCTGGCACTACTAGTTTGATTTAAGACGTCCCTAAAGATCTGCTAGTATGACTTACAGCCAGAATTATTTTTTCCTAGGTCATGATCTCAGACCATAACTCAGTGCTTGAAAGGCTGGACACAAGTCTTTGGTCTAAGACAGTGGTGCTCAGCCCTCTGTCTGCAGGCCAAATTAATGGCATGAGCCAGTCCACAAGTTGGATCTGGCTGCCTGCCAGCCCAACTCCATGTGCTGGATACGGCCAAGTGCCAGATTAGGTCACATGCTGGTCCAACCCTACATGCCAGATCTGGCCATGCACGGGCCCAACCTCTCAAAATGAATTTAGCTATGAGCCCTCTTAACCACACGTGCTGCATCTGGCTGTATGCTAGTCCAACTTCACACACTGTATCACCTGGAGAGTGATCCCACTGTGGACTGGTATGATGTAGCAGGCAGGGCCAAGTTGTTCAAGCTGCAGGGCTCCCCACAGATCCAGAAATTTGGCAGCAGGGGAGCAACAATTAATGCTACCACTATCCCCACGCTGCCAAATTTCCAGACCCATGGGAACCCCACAGGCCAGAGGCTGAGCACCATTGGTCTAAGAATTAACTACCTAAAGTATCTTGGAATTGATTTTGTATTTAAAAGAAACCTAAAATATCTGCCCTCCTCTTCTTTCTATCCTTCTCATTTCTCCTTTCATCTAAGATATGAAGGCATGCATCTGTCTCCCAAACACTAGCAGACACAAAATATCACCTTGCTTATTTTTATATTTATATAATCTGAAATGAAAAAAAGTACTAGTTCTTCAAAAGCAGGCATTGCTTGTCACAGTGCTTACATATTTTGGATGGTAGTCTTTTATTAATTACACATATTTTTCTTTGGTAGATACTGTGTTCTGAAGAAAGCAAATAAGATGAGGATTAGCTGGGTGAAACTGGCTGGATCTAACAGGTTTACTCAAGCAAAGAATGCCTGTTGTTTAATTGACTGTCTGAGGATATAGTATCTCAAATTGTAATTCTGCTCTCCTGATGCAAGGGTAAGGCTGTGACCTCTTTGAGAGGAGGCCAAAACAGAAAACAATGATGTGAGGGAGAACACTTTACATTTGTTTGAAAAATACTAGTCCAGTACATTTAATGGGCAAAAGAGAATAAGTCAGGAGTAGCTGCCTTCCTATTAAAATGCAAATCCACAACTTCCAGACCAGACCAAAGAAGGACCTTTGTTTTCCTAGTTCCCAGTTCTCTCCACACAATTACAAAAAATTATTATGGGAAGGTGAAGTGCAAGACCCTTCTACTATGCCTGGTTTTGTACAGTTTAATGTCCTAGTGGAACACCTGTGTAAACAACCTTAGAGTACATGTAGGATGAGGATCCAAGCCTGTCTTAAAAGTCTTACAGTTACTGAGATTTCATAAATAGATGTCTGCACAGTTTTTTGACCCATGTCAGGTGGTATAAATAGGTAATTACCAGTATTGCTTAAAAAAGAAAAACTTTTTTCTAGATGATACTCAGTCCTAAAAGGTACCCCTAGAAGGAAGTCCAGGCAAAATTAGGGACTTTCAGCATTTGATCTTGTTCATATTTTATCAGTATTAAATACACATTGCAATCTTCATTGGGAAGTAAGACTGCTAGAATGGAGTGGTAACTTACTGAAATCCTTGGCAGTTCATTTCTTTGATGATCTTCTGATTCAGGCTAGGGCTTGGAGCTAAATGCATGTTGCAGTTTGAGCATAAAGAATATTACTGTTGAGTGTATGAACACTTTCTGATCTTTTTAAAAATTATTTTATATTACTGTATATAAAGAACAAATAAGATCTTTTAGGACCAGTTGTCCTCTGAACAAGGGGAAAAAAACGCCTTTTAGTGTTTTACTGATACAAACACATTAATATCCCCTTTCAATGAAGTCTGAAATAGTTTGATCACTGTTGCAAGATAATCTGTGCCAGTTTAATCAACAGCACAGTGTTAACATAATTAAATTTGTTATGATCTTTGATTCAATGCATCACATCTCATATATTGTAGCGGAAGCAGTTATTTGATAATCTTGTAAGATGTACAGATATCAATTGAATAAAAATTACACTGTTTAAAAAAGAACAAGTTAATTTGGTTGTGTTTCACAGTTATAGTGTTGCCAACTTCTCTTCCGATTTTACCATAAGGCTCATAATTATTGGTGTTTGTCTTGTAACCTCAACTCCAGGAATTTTGTGAATACATGAAAATCTTAGCTTTTATTCTTCATAAAAAGTGCTTAGCCTTCGTATTTGTGGAGGAGAGCTGGAAAATACAAAAGGCTCCAAATCCACAAAGTCAAATAAAAAAGAACCCAACATTTATTTTGGGGGCCCAACTAAAGATTCTTTTAAATGAAGGGCCACAGAAGCAGATTTAAAATCTGTCAGAATCTGGAAATATAGATTTCTATTTCTATAAAGATTTAGGGCACTTTTACAGGTATTCTAAGAGTGGGTGGGGCTGCTCTGAGAGCCGTTCTAATTAAAGCACCGCACTATCTCATGTATCAGCATCCCCATGCTTCAAGATGGAGGTGGGAGCACTTGAACTAAAGCTCATTAGATGAGTTTTAGTTCAAGCGCCCCCACCTCCATTTTGAAGTTCAGAGACAGTGATACATGAGATGCAGGAGGCTGCTGGAGCATAGTAATTGCCACACTCCAGCAGACTCAGTTAATCAGTGCATCGGAGCAGCCTCCACGCTTGTGTACAGGCACCCTATGTGCCCAATTTTTCTCCTTGCAGCACTACTGTACTTGAAGTGCAGAATTTAGTACTATGAGCTTAAGCTGGTATGGGAACATACCAGTATGTATGGTCTGTTAATATTACAGAACAAAGTATATGTTAATATTATAGAATATGTTAATATTCTTAATAACACTTGATTTTTGGAAATTTCTACTTACAAGGAAAACTGCCAGAGAGCATATCACATGCCCAGGCAATAAACTAACTGTAGGTGCATCTACATGTGCAACTAGCATGCAGTAAAACCCTGGTACAGTTTGTGCTGTAGTTTATTGCTTCCAGGCGCTGCATTTACACGTGCGCCCAGGACCATAGCACATTGAGCTGGGGTAGGGCAGCCCCAGCTGGCAGGAGCTCCAGGGGGTCAGCCTCCCAGTTAATCATGCTGCAGAGGGGCTGGCTGAGGCACAAAGGTGCTACAGTGTGGGGCTAGCCGGCAGGCAGCCCCCGCCCTGTAGCACCCTCATGCCCCAGCCAGCCCTGGTCACCATCTGCACATGCATTTCGATGCACTAAGTAATTCTGCCATAGGACAGTACTATCTTACAAAATGGAGTTAATTAATGTACTCTGCCCTAATAAGAGCACACATGTAGACAGTGACATATTATTGCAGAGTTAATTACTCAGCTCTACAGTAAAGTGTACATGTAGATGCACCCTGTTTGTAGTTATTGCTCAGTAGATTTTTAAAAAATACTGTTAACTTTTAAATATAAAAATATAGTTGCGAGCACAGTGTTGGCTCCCATCTTAAAACTGTGGTCTTAAGAATGCTTCATTTCTATACTTGTCATTTCTGCATGACTTGTTTCGTCTGAGGAACTTTACTTAGCCAGAAGAAATAAAATTATCTTTGGTTGTTTTACTACTGATATTATTATTATTATTATTATGTACATTTAAGGTACTTACCACTATAGTATCTGGATGCTACTGGAAAAGAAGTGTGGCTGTTTTCCACTTTCAAAGCTTAAATTATACGTATGTTTCTGGGCATACTCTTTCTATGATGAGGAGGCTGCTGTTCTGATAATGTATGCTGTAGTGTTGGATAGATCCTTAAAAGAAAGGAACTATAATGACTATATAATAACTATAATAACCAGCATAGTAATTTTAAATCTTATAACCAGCCTCCAGTCTCTTTTGTGCTACCTGCACTTGGGCTAAATAGGCATATCCGATGATGGAATTTAGCCAGGTGAAAATATTGCATATGGCTTCAAATAAGATTTGGGCATCACCAGTCCAAGAAGAAAAAGAATGTGTCTGGGGACATAGAAAAAATGTTTGTGTGAAATACTAAGTTGTAGTTTGGCAAATATTCTGAAGCCATTGATGGTATGGAGGACCAAGAGCAACTGGACTAGTACTTTTAAAAGCAACTAGTAGCTTTGAGTATCCAACGTATCACGTTTTACAAGGGCTTCATCTTTAGGAGATGATCACTTGATATTTTGAGAAAATCATGCTTCTTAAGGTATATCAGGTTGAGTACTAAGACACTGCAAATCACTAACCACTTTAAAATGGCTAAAGCATCTGTTTCTTGGGAAATACGCAACAAAGGATTTTTGCTCACTTTACATGACTGCCTTTGTGCTTATGGCATGCATTCAATAAATGAACTGGTTAGAAACTGGTGGTTTTATAGGTTCCTTTTCATTAAAATATTTAACTATTAAAAGGATTGATCTAATGATCTGAATACTTTTAGAGATTAAATTATTTTTTTTAAGTTAATATCTTTTCAATATTGGCTATGACCCTTTTGGATTGTGGATAATATTTTTGGTTATGAATTCTCATGGTTCTGAGATGGACAAATTCCTTGTATACTAATAGGGCTAGCATTCTAAATTCTTCCTCTATAAATGAGAGTACAAATAATGAAGCATCTTGTTTTCTCATTCCTTTTCAATACCTATTAATAAAACTTTGAAATGAAATATGTAGATATTATTTTAATGATAAACTAAAATATGTATTAATTCCAATGAGAGCTCCATTTCTCATTTATTTGTGAGACATCAAATCACCCTTAGCAAGTGCTTAATTTTAGGCAATTGCATTTTAATTTCTTGGCCTTGTCTTTGGCACAGATTTTTTTAAAAAAACTTATTGTTGCCTCTACTTCCTTCATTTGAACTAGGGAGATAATTTGGAGATTATGAAATAAAAAAGTCTGGTACGGTTAGAATGCTACTGAGGGGAAAAAAACCCAAGCAAACTATGTTTTATACTGATTCTAGTCAACTGTCTCTGTTTCAGCATTCCTATTTTGTGACTGATACATCATTCTAGAAGAGGAGTGTCAACCTCATTTAATGGACACATGGAATACTTTCAGTCAGTCCCTTCAGTAACTTTCCTCTCTATGCCTTTCTACTATGACCAGTTTTCCTTCCCTGCTCTGCCTATTGTGATTTTTTTTTTTTCCCCCTCTCTCTCTTATGGACACTTACAAGCCTTCCTTTTTCTCCTTCAGTTTCTGTTCCATTATAGGCACCATATTTGGTGCTGAGGCTGTGTACACAGGCTCCTTCTGGCTGCTCATCTCAGCATACACATCTCAGCATGCACATTTCAGACTGCTCCCTTAGTCTGCCTGCTGATAGATGGCAGCAGTGCATAGGGCAGCTCTGGTTGGCTGAACCAGACTGCCCATGATCAACTTGTGTTTTCCTGCAGCTCAGTGTAGGGATAGTGAAGGGGAGCAGGAGTCCAGCAAGTGATACGCTGTCTCCTGGGGTGGGGGTGAAAGGGAATGCTGGAGAATTATGTGTTCTTCTTAGAGAAGCATGGGATTTACATATATTAGTGCTCTCATAAGAAACTTTACTGGGAGTGATTTAACCCTGGTTGTTTCTTAGGTTATTTTTCTCTTGGAATGGAGACTTTTACTCTGTGACAAATAATGTGAACACTTCTGCACTTGCGGTTTCTCCTGGGAGAGCAGCAACTCTCCTAGGAGAAACTGAATTTTGTATAAGGTCTATAGACAGCAAAACATCTTTTCTTTTTCAGCCTGTGGCCCTTTCTCACCCTTTAGGCACTGGTGCTAAAAGTTCCATTGCTTGTAATGATAAGTGTCCCCTATGAATGTACTGCATCAAGAAGCAGGAAGGCAGGAAAGGGGAAATGGAATCAGGGAGAGGAAACCACTGAATCCATTTCTGTGGGGCTCAGAGGCAACAAGGTTTTATGGAGAGAACTGGGAAGCCTCTTGAAACATAAGGGGCCAAGCCAGAGGTAGTTGCTTAGGAGACAGCTTTGCTGCATATGGTAGTGGACCAGGGAGACTTCTGGTCTCTTATTTCTTATTCCTATTTCTCTTATTTCTTGAACCTTGTGACTTCCTCTTCAGTTTCGCAAAGGGGTTAATCTCAAATAAACAGGTCAGCTGTAGAGATGGTCAACAGTTTTCCACTGGAACATATTTTGATCAGACAAGCTGATTCAATGAACTTTATTTTGTTCAAATATTTAATAGGACATAATTGAAACATTTCAACTTGGTCATTTTTACTTTTTTATTTTGTATATATTATAATAAAAGTTAACATGAAACACCTGGACTGCCTAAACAAAGCTTTTTTAATGAAATTGACAGGACATTTCTTTGCAGCATCTCACAAAAAAATCTAAAGTTTTAAATTTTCATCCAAATTTGGGGTGCAAAAATTTTGAAATATTGAAATTTCTCCTGGGACAAGAATTCTGTTATCAGCTTGCTCAGCTGATATAAGCCTCAGTTTGCCTCTGCCCATGCTCAGACAACTATAACAGTTGCTGGCTATGACAAAAGGAGCCTACTTATGGCTGGTCGCCATACCGGCCTCCCCTCTGTCTAGGGCAGTCTTCCCTGTGTCGCTTGCCACAACTTGTTGGACTAAACCTGATGCAATAAGCGGGAGGCTGCCCATTTAATAGCCCAGTGCCAAGGGGTTTGTATATGGCTCCAACCTTCCTTTACTGTATCCCATGCCTCGCAGATGGAATCCATAGGTTATAGCACCGGTCCAGAGCCAAGCTAAACTCTGTCCCTTGTTGGGCCTCTAGCATTCTACTCTTGCACTCCGCCCCCTCTTACAGAGCCTCTTTCATATTGCGCCTCACCGGGCCACTCTCAACCCACCCTACTCTGTGACTGTGATCTTAAGGCTTCCCTACTTACTCTCCGGTTGGTCCACATGCAGCCCTTCAGGCGCTGCAATGCATTCTACATGGCCACCGGCCTTAAGCCTCACGCTGGGCTGAACTCAGCCATTAGCATCTCCCTGAGCCACACACTTCTATCCCCTTCACTGGGGCCTTGGGGTCTTACACCACATGGACTTGGGTGCCTCTCTCTAGGTGTGCTTCGTCCCACTCCGCTCTACTATAAGGTGTCCCTACCCTTTTTCATTGGAAATGGCCTGGCATTTCTGGGAAACTGCCCCACTGCAGGCAGTGCCATCAGGCCATCTTTCTCCAGCAGGGTGTAGTTTTCAGTCATAACCAGGACCAAGAGCCTCCTGCCATCCCCATAGCTCCTGCCCTTACCTCCAAGGTGTTCCTGAGCAGCTGCTCAGTCAGGTGGTGTCTTTCCAGCTGCCAGCAGCAGACTGCTGCCTCAGCCCTGAGGACCTGGATCTAAAGTGGAGGTTGCTCAGCCCCCTCCTCCAATCCCAAGACCCTCCTGCAGTCGTGTGACCAGCTCGTCACTCCAGCTCACACCTGCTGCCTGTCCTGATACCTGCTCTGGCCCTTAAAGTGACAGGCACCCAAAGGTGCTCTGTCACACTGGCCAATGACTGATGAAAGTAGTTTGCCACTGAGTAGAGGCAAGAGCAAAGTTTGGAGACAGTGCTGTTTTGTGTGTCTGTCAAAAGGAACTGGTTATGTCAAGTGTTTTACTTCTCTTCATGCCCCTTCTCACTCATGTTGGCTCTGGTCACAGAGGAGATCTGATTTTATACACCACTGTGCCCTCTCCCTCTAATTGCATAGCATTGTCCTTTGCTGGCCTGGCTGATCTGCCTCACAGAGAGAGCTAGGTCAGTCTCTCTTTTTTCTTCTACCCCACATGCTACCACTTTCAAAATTCTGGGACACAGGGTTTCTGGCCTGAAGTCATTTCTATTTTTACTCTGATTTCTCTTTTAGTGACTCTGGTGTCGCTCTGAGTTTGCTTTAAGTTTTCAGTTTCTTCCCCCAGGAAATGTCTCTATTTCTAGCATGTTTCTCTCGCTTTCCCTGAATACTAAAACAAAAATATTGTTTAATTTCCAGCCACAGCTGATCTTTAGTTCTGAGTGGACCCCTGGTTTTCTTTCATTGACCTCTGGTCCTTAGACCAGAAGTCAATGAAAGGCTAGACGCGGGAGCGGCGAGAGACGCGCGGGTGAAAGCTCGCTGCACCCCCGCTCCCCCGAAGCCCCCCAGAAACCCTCCAGCAGCCGCGGAGCCCCCCGCTGACCCCCAGCACAGCCGGGGTAAGCGGGGCCCGTGGAGAGAGGGGGCTAACCCCTTAGTGTGTGTGGGAGGTGGCGGCTGAGTGGAGCCGGTCGGGTCAAGCCCTGCCCAGGCCCCTACTTGGCCCAGCCCCCCAGGGACAGAGAGAGAGGAGGGGGGGTACTCACCTGCCTCCCTTCAGTAGGGCAGGGTCCCCCAAATCCCGGGCAGGGCCCCCTTATTGCCCTAAGAGCAGCTTCCTCGATGGCAGGCCCACTGCACATGCGCGCAGTTTAAAAGGGCCCGCCGACTGGGAAAAAGCCCAGTTAGACGCGGGAGCAGCGAGAGACACGTGGGTAAAAGCTCGTTGCGCCCCCGCTCCCCCGAAGCCCCCCAGAAACCCTCCAGCAGCCGCGGAGCCCCCCGCTGACCCCCAGCACAGCCGGGGTAAGCGGGGCCCTTGGAGAGAGGGGGCTAACCCCTTAGTGTGTGTGTGGGAGGCGGCGGCTGCTGAGTGGAGCCGGGCCGGGTCAAGCCCCGCCCAGGCCCCTACTTCGCCCAGCCCCCCAGGGAGCCACGCGAACAGGCTGCGCAAACAGGCGCGCTTCTTTGCCAGCGCGTGAGTTAGTGCGGAGTTTGCGCGGGAGGGCCCCGGACCCTGCCTGCGCACCCCCCAGGGTAGACAGCCCCAGCCGTAGCCAGCCTACCAGAGGCATGACACGGATGGGCATGCGCCGCACCCCGAGGGTCCCCTCGGGCTCCGCGGCCCCCCCCCCCCAGCACCTCAGAGACGGCCACCCAGACGGAGCCCCTGGTTCCGGGCTCCACGCAGACGGAGCCCCTGGCTCTCGGCTGCGGGGGCTGCCTGTCCCTTTTTCAGGCTCTGGGGCCTGGGAGCATGGCGACCTCCCCTTGCGGGGTCTGCTCCCTTTTGGGGTCTCTGGTGCGCCAGCTGGAGGAGCTCCAGGCCTCAGTCCAGAGACTGCATGCCATCAGGGACTGCGAGCAGGAGATAGACTCCTACTGCCAGGCCCTTCTCCCCCGGGAGGCAGAGGGTAGATCACAGTCTCCCTCCACGCCAAAGGAGGACTCCGGGACCTCCCACTGTGTCCAGCCAGGGGCATGGACCAAGGTGGTCAAGGGCCCTAAGGCCCACCGCACCAAGGCCCCTCCCCCACCAGAACTGAGCAACAGGTATGCACCTCTTGCTGCCCCAGCAGAGCGTGCTGAGTTGCCGGCCCCCACAGGCAACATGGGCCTAACTGCAGCTCCCGCCCCTGCTCTCCCCAAGACAAAACGTAAGGTGTTTGTTGTGGGAGACTCCCTCCTGAGGGGGACGGAGGGGCCAATCTGCCACCCCGACCCCTTAGCCCGGGCAGTCTGCTGCTTCCTGTGGGCCCTCATCCGGGACATTGCGGAGAGGATCCCCAAGCTCCTTAAACCCACAGACCACTATCCTATGCTCCTTATTCATGTGGGCACCAATGACACGGCTCGGAGCACTCCCAGCCAGATCATGAGGCGCTACAGGGATTTGGGAGCGGGGCTTAAGGGTCTGGGGGCACAGGTGGTGTTCTTGTCGATCCTCCCAGTCTCAGGCTATGGGCTGAGAAGGGACAGGAGGATCTATGTGGTCAACCAAAGACTGCGGCACTGGTGTTGTCAGGAAGGCTTTGGCTTTCATGACCACAGCCCGCTCTTTGGCGAGAGAGGCAGCGAGCTGCTGGGAAGAGATGGCCTCCACCTCTCTCCCCTAGGGAGGAGGCTCTTCTCAGCCAGACTGGCTGACTTGCTCCACCGGGCTTTAAACTAAGCCCGCTGGGGGACGGGGGGACTACCGCCACTGCTGGCCCACTGAGCAATCCTTGCAAAGCCAGCGGATCACGGCACTCAAGGGAGCCCACCCCAGCCCCAGCCCTGGTAAAAACTGTGGGCAAGGAAGGAGCCCTCCAGGGGGCGCTTGCCTGCCTGTACACTAATGCCAGGAGCCTGGGGAATAAGCAGGAGGAACTCATTCTCCTGCTCAGTGCAAACAATTACGATGTCATAGGGATAACGGAGACCTGGTGGGACTCCACCCATGACTGGACCATGGGGATAGATGGCTATACCCTGTACAGGAAGGATCGTGTAGAGAAAAGGGGCGGGGGTGTAGCTCTCTATGTTAAGGAAAGCTATGCGTCCCTGCAAGCCGATATTGGCGACCAGGGTGGACGGCTGGAGACCCTCTGGGTTAAAATCCGTGGGGAACACGGCACAGGGGACACAATGGTGGGAGTCTGTTACAGACCTCCCACCCAAAGTCCTGAGCTTGACCAGGAGTTTGCCCAGGAACTGGCTGAGGCAGCTTGCTCCAGGACCATGGTTGTCATGGGTGACTTCAATTACCCGGACATCTCGTGGGAGGATCGCTCAGCAAAATCTGAGCGGTTGCAGAGCTTCCTCTCGTGCGTGGATGACCTCTACCTGACTCAAGAAGTCTATGGGCCAATGAGAGGCAAAGCACTGCTCGACCTGGTACTGGCTACTGGGGATGACCTAGTCGGCGACCTAGTGATTGATGGGAAGCTGGGTGACAGCGACCACGAGCTGATCACCTTCACCATCCGCCGAAAATCTGGCAAGTCAGTCAGCAACACGCAAGTCCTTGACTTCAGGAAAGCCGACTTTGACAAGCTCAGGAGGCTTGTCAGTGAGGCCCTAAGGGACTGTGACCACAGGGAGAGGGGAGTTCAAGAAGAGTGGTTGCTCCTCAAGGGAGCGATCCTCAATGCACAAACTAAGTCTATTCCATCTCGGAGGAAAGGCAGCAAGAGGGCACAGCAGCCCCCCTGGCTCTCCAGGGACCTAGCAGACCTCCTGAGGCTAAAAAGAAAGGCCTACAAAGGATGGAGGATGGGAGTCACCTCCAAGGAGGATTATTCTGCACTGGTCCGGTCCTGTAGGGAGCTGACCAGGAAAGCCAAGGCTGCAACTGAACTCCAGCTAGCTTTGAGCATCAAGGACAATAAAAAGTCCTTTTTCAGATACATGGGGAGCCGGAGGAAAAGCAGGGGCAACGTTGGACCCCTGCTGAACCAGATGGGGCAACTGACAACTGACGCCCAGGAAAAAGCCAGCCTATTAAATAGGTACTTCGCGTCGGTCTTTCATCAGCCCCATGGGACGCCCATGCCTGCTACAGGGCCGGGAAGTCCGGGTGAGGGTGATCCCCTGCCCTCCATTAATGCTGACTTCGTGAAGGAACATCTTGAGAAGCTGGATACCTTCAAGTCAGCCGGCCCTGACAATCTTCATCCCAGGGTACTCAAGGAGCTGGCGAGCATCATAGCCCAGCCTCTAGTGCGGATCTTTGAAAACTCTTGGCGCTCTGGTGTAGTGCCCGAAGACTGGAAGAAGGCCAATGTGGTGCCTATCTTCAAGAAAGGGAGGAAAGTGGATCCGGCTAACTATAGGCCCATCAGCCTGACTTCTATCCCGGGGAAGATCTTAGAAAAGTTTATTAAGGAGGCCATCCTTAATGGACTGGCCGACGCCAACATCTGAAGGGATAGCCAGCACGGGTTTGTTGCGGGTAGGTCTTGCTTGACCAATCTCATTTCCTTCTATGACCAGGTGACCTATCACCTGGACAAGGGAGAAGAGATTGATGTCATATATCTTGACTTCAAAAAAGCCTTCGATCTGGTGTCCCATGATCGTCTCTTGGAGAAACTGGCCAATTGTCACCTTGGGTCCTCCACGATCCACTGGCTGGAAAATTGGCTCCGGGGTCGGACCCAGAGGGTAGTAATTGATGGAAGTCACTCATCGTGGTGTCCGGTGACCAGTGGGGTCCCCCAGGGCTCTGTCCTTGGACCCATACTGTTCAACATCTTCATTAATGATGTGGACACTGGAGTCAGAAGCGGACTGGCCAAGTTCGCAGATGACACCAAACTTTGGGGCAAAGCATCCACACCAGAAGACAGGCGGATGATCCAGGCTGACCTGGACAGGCTCAGCAAGTGGGCGGACGAGAATCTGATGGTGTTCAACGCCGATAAATGCAAAGTACTCCACATTGGGAAAAAAAACCCGCAGCATCCTTATAGGCTCGGCAGTGCTATTTTGGCTAGCACTATGGAAGAAAGAGACTTGGGGGTCATCACTGACCACAAGATGAACATGAGCCTGCAATGCGATGCTGCGGCTAGTAAAGCGACCAAAATGCTGGCTTGCATCCATAGATGCTTCTCAAGCAAATCCCGGGACGTCATTCTCCCCCTGTACTTGGCCTTAGTGAGGCCGCGCTGGAGTACTGCGTCCAGTTTTGGGCTCCACAGTTCAAAAAGGATGTGGAGAAGCTTGAGAGAGTCCAGAGAAGAGCCACGCGCGTGATCAGAGGTCAGGGAAGCAGACCCTACGATGACAGGCTGAGAGCCCTGGGGCTCTTTAGCCTGGAAAAGCGCAGGCTCAGGGGTGATCTGATGGCCACCTACAAGTTTATCAGGGGTGACCACCAGTATCTGGGGGAACGTTTGTTCACCAGAGCACCCCAAGGGATGACGAGGTCAAATGGTCACAAACTACTACAAGATGGTTTCAGGCTGGACATAAGGAAGAATTTCTTTACTGTCCGAGCCCCCAAGGTCTGGAACAGCCTGCCACCGGAGGTTGTTCAAGCGCCTTCATTGAACACCTTCAAGATGAAACTGGATGCTTATCTTGCTGGGATCCTATGACCCCAGCTGACTTCCTGCCCTTTGGGCAGGGGGCTGGACTCGATGATCTTCCGAGGTCCCTTCCAGCCCTAATGTCTATGAAATCTATGAAATTATATATTTGTTAAATTTTTGTTTTCATAGTTCATTTCTATATATGCCTTTCTAACCATTTTTTTAAATTTTCCTTTCCCCATCTTATGCCCTGCAGTCCTGTTTTTACTCCTCATTTTCTCTTATATTGGTGCCTGGTCATTCATACTTTGATAACAGATCTACTGTATTAATTTCTCAGAAGAATGTCTATTTTGGGGGTCCTCTGTAGTTAGCTTTGGGATACTTTTAGTTTTTCTCTTGGATTGGCTTCAGTGGAACTGCATATATACTTACAACTAAGCATGTACATATTTGTAGCATTAGGGCCTAAAGATGCATTGGTCTTTCTGATAGTTGTCTCACAGTAAAATCATGTCTTATCTGTTCTCATGTATTGCATATATTTTTCTAGCTTTTATTGAATACAGGCAGTCCTCAGACTTAAGACACAATTGGTTCCTGAAAACCACGTCTTTAGGAGAAATGTTGTAACTTGGAGCCAGTTTTATCATAAGAAACAATGTTATAAGTGGGGGATTGTTTCCTGAACCTAGGCCTGATACCCTATTTTCACCAAAAGTACTCATTATAGATGAGTAATATAGCTATATTAATGTATTTATATTGTAAATAGCAATCACGTTGATTTGGAAGGACTTCTTTGAGGTGACTTTGCTGGACTTTTTGAAGGGCTCTTGGTTGGACTTTTTGAAGGGCTCTTGGCTGGAGCCTTCTCAGGAGTCCTGGCTGCAGGTTTTTCTGGAGTCTTGTCTCCTTTCTTAAAGAAAGTGTCCAAGGAAGTCTGGACAGATGGTCTCCAGTGAGATGGGTGACATAACGAACTTGTTCGCTGGCGTGGTGTCACATCGGCTCAAGCGTTGTAAAGTTGAAACTGATGTCAGAAAGTTGAAACAGGGTGTCAATTTATAAACGTTGCAAGTGCAAAACTAAGTCGAGGACCGCCTGTATCCATGTTCTATTTATTTTAACTAAAGTGCATTGGCTTAGATTTTCCAAACAGCTACTTTGTAATTATATTCTTTAATAGAATTTTTTTTTGTCATGACTGGTCAATTATATCTTTTCTTGATCATTAATCAGACATGAATCTTGTAAAGTCTTCTAATCTATCCTTTGCCATTTAAGTTAAGGGAACCTTTGAATATATTTCTCTCAGTGGAATTCAGTTCTTAATATTGTTTTTGAGAGTCCTTATTAATTATTTAGTTCTCACCTAGACTGCACCATCCAATGGCAGAAGACAAGCTGTGCCTTGAAGGTAGCAGACACATTGTTCTATCAAAGGGCATACACATAATTTTATAATTAGACAGTATTGCACAAAAGACTGGAAGGTAGGATCTCCTTACTATGCAGTCTCTGGGTAGTTTACACATAGACTGTCCTCTTGGCGATAATGCTCACCTGTCCTGTCTGTTGAACATTCCCATGTGGTTAGCACTGCTAACACGGTCACTTCCTTTTCAGGTTCCACTTGTTAACAATATAAAGATTCCTTTTGTTAGATGTGAATGAAATAGAAGGAACTTGGGCCAACCCCTTCCACCAGATCCTAGTTCAGGAGCCTAAATAGCTATGAGGATTGCCCAGTAGGCCATACTTCTCTCACAGCTCTACAAAATCCCCTGGACCACTTCCTAGCTCAGTCCTCTGCATTCTTTAGACCAGTGGTTCTCAACCTTTTTCACACTGGGACCCATTAGCATAACTATCAGCTTGCCGTCACCCATACTCTCAGTCCCCAACCCACAGAGTCTCTCTCTCTCTCTCTCTCTCCCCCTCTCTTTCTGTCCCCGCCCTTCTCTCCATCTGCTGCATCCAGTCGCCTCCCTCTCTTTCCCACTGCTTTAGCTGTCCTGCTGCATGCTCACTACACCCCCTTGCTGTGTGCCAGCTCCATGCAGCCTTGCAGTGTTTCCCTTAGCTTTCCCCACAACCTTTTAAAATCTTTTTGCAACCCACTTTTGGGATGCGACCCACAGATTGAGAAACACTGCTTTAGACCACTCAGTTACAGTTACTCCTCTGTTCCCACTGGGAGCTATCTAGTACTACTTCCTGTGCTAGGAGCTCCTGCCTCCACAACCAGAATTGATTCCTGTGGCCTGGCTCACTCACTCTTATAGTCCTTAGGGGACTGAGCTGGAAGAGGTGTAGATTAAAGAACCCTCTGTCAAAGATGCAGTGGTGCTTCTCTATGCACCTTCATAATGGGGATAGCCAACCGCATTATAGGGCTATAATAGATAAAGTGAAGACTATGATTAAATTGGATGAGGCAAAACAACTTCAACAAACAGGGACAGCAAACAGCAGTTTGCAAGCAGTTCACAGGGCAGTTTGCAGATTAGTTGGCCACCCTGCTCTTAGAAGGGGAGCCTTTAAGGTAAACTCTTTCTTTTAATTAAAAATAGCTAATCTATTTATATTTAATGTAAGTAGCTAAAACTCAGGCATTAGACCAATACTTAAGTCCCTTGCTTAACCAGAGTCCTGAGCAAAGGGAAGTTTGCTAGGGAGTTTGCCTAAAAATTCTCACCTTTCTTCACTGTAAGCTTGATGAAAGAAAGCAGGGAAAAAGGAACCTTTCAGGACCAAGGAGCAGTGAACAGACCAGTTTACAGGGGATTTTGCTAGGGAGGGTCTGCTTGGAAGAGGGACAGGAAGAGGGATGCAGTGTATGAAGAGACCCAGAGAAATGGCTGGAGGATGTTGTAATGCCAGAGCCACTGCCACTGTCAACTCTTCCTCTGCTTGCACCTGTGAGGTGTCTTTCCAGGCAGGATCACTAACCATCGAGGCTTCCACCAAGGTCCTGGTTTGGCACTGTGGAGACTGTGGCTTTCAGGTTCCTTCCAGTGATGGCCAGATGATGGAGTGCTGCGGTGCTTCCTGGTAAAATCCCTCAGGGAGCAGGCAAGAAAACTACAGGAGGAGATGGCAAGGCTTCAAAGTATCCTCTGCCATCCTTCATAGATTGGATGCTGAAACAGACCTCTAGGACTGTGGAGGAAGGAATGCCAAAGGCAGTGCTAGAGAAGAAAGAGGACATGGACTCCCAGGAAGGTGGAAGCTGGAAGCTTGTGACCTCTGGCAGCAAGCAGAAGCGTTCCTCTCCA
The DNA here is from genome assembly GCF_030867095.1 of Alligator mississippiensis. Lineage (NCBI taxonomy): Eukaryota > Metazoa > Chordata > Crocodylia > Alligatoridae > Alligator > Alligator mississippiensis. The sequence goes on along the minus strand of NC_081825.1, from coordinate 58,510,447 downwards.
TGTGTAGTAGTTGCTTGGAGAACAGATATGGAGCCCTAGCAACAGAAGAGGAGGAGCATGTTCCATTGGTAGAGGAGGCCAGGCATCCCCAAGGTTGGAAGGATCAAGAGCACTGCAACCAAGAGGAAGTGATAGGTGGTGGTGGTTGGAGACCATCTTCTGTGGGGGATGGAGGCATCCATCTTCCGGCCTGACCTATTGTCTTGGGAGGTCTGCTGCTTGCCTGGAACCCAGATCGGAGATGTCACTGAGGGGTTACAGAGACTTATCCAGCCCTCTGACTATTACCTCATGCTTCTCATCCACATGGGCATTAGTGATACTGCCAGGGGAGACCCTGAGCAGATCAAAAGTGACTACAGGGCTCTGGGTGAAAGAGTGAAGGGGACTGGGGCTCAGGTGATGTTCTTGATCCTTCCAGTCAGGGGAAGGGCCCAGGCAGGAGCAGACACATCCTGCAGATCAATGCATGGTTGTGCAGATGTTGTCACCAGCAGGGCTTTGGCTTCAACTCTGGGATATTATTCCAAGAAGAAGGATTGCTAGGAAGAGACATGATCCATCTGATGAAGAGAGGGAAGAGCATCTTTGCAGACAGGCTCGCTAACCTAGTGAGGAGGACTTGAAACTGGTTCACCAGGGGATGGAAACCAAAGCCCTGAGGTAAGTGGAGAAGTGGGTGACCTGGAGGAAGCACAAACAGGAGGAGGCAATAAGGGAGGCATTTTCATTCTTCCTGAGACAGTAGGGCAATTGGCTAGTTCCCTCAAGTGTTTCTACATGAATGCATGGAGCCTGGAAAACAAGCGGGAAGAATTGGGAGTCCTTGCACAGTCCTGAACTATGACACGAGTGGAATAACAGAGAGTTGGTGGGATAGTTTGCATGACTAGAGTACTGTCATGAATGGGTACAACATTTTGGGAATGACAGACAGGGGAAAAGAGGAGGAGGAGTTGCTTTTTATATAAAAGAGCTATATGATTGCCCAGAGCTACAGTATGAAACCCTGCTAAAAGTCTCTGGGTTAGGGTCAAAAGGGAGAGCAACAATGGTGATTTTGTGATAGGTGTTGGCTGAATTTTGGGTTTAGACCTATTTACTCTTCAGTATACATATATGTAGGTAATGTGTTATTATTCACTACTGAAATATCACTATATGCTACCTGACAGAACATATATGCATGTATAAGTAATATATATTGCTTGACTTAAGTATGTCAAGTGCTTGTCAAAGGATAGTATTTAGGAATGCCCAAAAGAATGAGATCACTAACAGTGGAAAGGTTCCTCGTGGAAACCTGATAGGAGTGATTCCAAAGATAAGGAGGATGCAGGTGGAAGGAGTATCTTTCCCAGACAGTAATGGGCCCCAGATGGAACTTCTCATGCATTCCATCAAGCTAAAGGTGCAGCTAGACATAACAACATTGTTTTGTTGGCACTTTGTGTGAATAACAAGTTCAGCACATTTGAACAGTCCCCTTATTGGCTGACAAGGTGCATCAGACTTAACACATCAATGATCGAACACCAGTGCGAGACAGATGGCATGAATTAAGGGTATAAACTTGGAGTGGAAAACAAAGGGTGTGTGCTTTCTCTCCTGGCATCAGCCTGCATTTGAGATTACCAAAGACCACAGATCGGCAATCAGCATACTGGCCAGGCATCTGCCTCCTGCAAGTATTCCTAGAAGCCCAGTGTGTGGTGAGAGCCTTCCTTGTTAATCATCACATACTGCTACTGTGAATCAATAAAAGCCCCCTGCAATTGAATGGATGGGTCATGTTTGGTCTTTGGTTGCACCTGACCCTGAACAGAGGCTGGTGATTTTTAAAATATTGGTCAACAGCAGGTGTCTGCTATAGACCACCAGACTAGAAGGATGAGGGTTCTCATGGGGGACTTCAGTCACCTTGATATCTGCTGGGAGGGCAATATAGCAGTGCACAGGCAATCCAGGAAGTTTTTGGAAAGTGTTGGGGATAACTTCCTGGTGTAAGTGTTGAAGAAGCCATCTAGGGGCCATGTTCTTCTTGACCTGCTGCTCAAGAACAGGGGGATGTAGTAGTGGATCGCAACTTGGGAGACTTTGACTCGCTATGGGAACTGATGGGTAGGATCCTCTGGGAGGCCAGTATGAGGGGGAAAGGAGTCCAGGAGAGCTGGTTGTATTTTATAGAAACCTTAATGAGGGCACAGGAATGAACCATCCCAACACACAGGAAAACTAGCAAGTGTGGTAGAAGACCAGCTTGGCTTAGCAGGGAACTCTTCATTGAGGTAAAACATAAAAAGGAAACTTACAATAAGTAGAAACTTGGACAAATGACTAGGGAGGAGTATAAGAGGATTGCTTAGGCATGCAGGGATAAAATCAGGAAAGCCAAAGCACAATTAGAGTTGCAGTTAGCACAGAATGTGAAGGGAAAACAAGGACAAGGAAGGTGTCTACAAGTATGTGAGGAACAAAAGGAAGCTCAGATAAAGTGTAGGTCCTCTGCTAAATGTGGGAGGCAACCTAGTGACAGATGCAGAAAAGGCAAAAGTACCCAATGCCTTTTTCACCTCAGTCTTCACAAGAAAGGTCAGCTGTCAGAATACTGCACCTGGCAGCACAGTTTGGAGAGGAGGTGAATAGCCAACAGTGGTGAAAAAGCAGGTTAGGATCTATTTAGGAAACTGGACGTATGCAAGTCCATGGGGTTGGATGTGATGCACCTGAGAGTGTTGAGGGAGTTGGCCACTGTGATTGCAGAGCTATTGGCCATCATCCTTGAAAATTCATGGCAATTGGGAGAGGTCCAGGATGATTGGAAAAAGGCAAATCTAGTGTCCTTCTTTAAGAAAGGGGAAGAGCAGGATCCATGGAACTACAGACCAGTCGGCCTCACCGTAGTCCCTGGAAAATCATGGAGCAGGTCCTCAAGGAATCCATATCTAAGCACTTGGAGGAGAAGATGATTAGGATTCACCAAGGGCAAGTCATACCTGACCAACCTTATTTCCTTCTGTGATTAAATGACTGGCTTTGTGGATGCAGGGAGAACAGTGAACATGACTTTTGCAAGGCTTTTGATACAGTCTCCTATAACATTCTTGCAAGCAAGCAAAGGAAGTATGGGTTGGATAAATGTAAGGTGGATAGAAACCTGGCTGGATCATTGGGCTCTGAGGGTGGTAGTCAATGGCTCAATGTCTAGCTGGCAGCCAGTATCAAGTGGAGAGCTCCAGGGTTTGGTCCTGGGGCTGGTTTTGTTCAATATTTTCATCAATGACCTGGCTGATGGAATGGAGTGCACCCTCAGCATATTTGCTGGTGACACCAAGCTGGGGGCAGTAGTCAATAGGCTGGAGGGTAGGGTTAGGATTCAGAGACCTCAACAAATTGGAGGACTGGACCAAAAGAAATCTCATGAGGTTCAATAAGGACAAGTGCAAAGTCCTGCAATTAGGACAGAACAGTGCCATGCCAGTACCGCTAAAGACTGGCTAAGCAGCAGCTCTGCAGAAAAGGACCCGTTACAGTGGACAATAAGCTGGATATGATTTAACAGTGTTCCCTTGTTGTGAAGAAAGCTAACAGCATACCGGGATGCATTAGTAGGTGCATTGCCAGCGGATTGAAGGAAATGATTATTCCCTTCTATTCAGCACTGGTGAGAACACATCTGGAATACTGGAATCAGTTTTGGACCCTCCCCACTACAGAAAGGATGTGGAAAAATTGGAGAGAGTCCAGCACAGGGCACCAAAAATGGTTAGGGAGCTGGGGCACATGACTTCTGAGGACAGGCTCATGGAACTGAGAAGACTGAGGGGGGATTTAATAGTAGCGTTCAACTACTTAAAGCGTGGTTCCAAAGAGGATGGAGCTAGACTGTTCTCAGTGGTGGCAGATGGCAGAACAAGGAGCAACAGTCTCAAGTTGCAGCAAGGGAAGTTTAGGTTAGATATTAGGAAGAACTGTCTCATTAGATTCATAGATTCATAGATGTTAGGGTCGGAAGGGACCTCAATAGATCATCGAGTCCGACCCCCTGCATAGGCAGGAAAGAGTGCTGGGTCTAGATGAACCCATCTAGATGCTTATCTAACCTCCTCTTGAAGACCCCCAGGGTAGGGGAGAGCACCACCTCCCTTGGGAGCCCGTTCCAGACCTTGGCCACTTGAACTGTGAAGAAGGTCTTCCTAATGTCCAATCTAAATCTGCTCTCTGCTAGCTTGTGGCCATTATTTCTTGTAACCCCCGGGGGCGCCTTGGTGAGTAAAACCTCACCAATTCCCTTCTGTGCCCCCGTGATGAACTTATAGGCAGCCACAAGGTCGCCTCTCAACCTTCTCTTGCGGAGGCTGAAAAGGTCCAGTTTCCCTAGTCTCTCCTCATAGGGCTTGGTCTGCAGGCCCTTAACCATACGAGTGGCCCTTCTCTGCACCCTCTCCAGGTTATCCGCATCCCTCTTGAAGTGCGGCGCCCAGAATTGCACGCAGTACTCCAACTGCGGTCTGACCAGTGCCCGATAGAGGGGAAGTATCACCTCCTTGGACCTATTCATCATGCATCTGCTGATGCACGATAAAGTGCCATTGGCTTTTCTGATGGCTTCATCACACTGCCGACTCATGTTCATCTTAGAGTCCACTAGGACTCCAAGATCCCTTTCCACTTCTGTGCCACCCAGCAGGTCATTCCCTAGGCTGTAGGTGTGCTGGACATTTTTCCTCCCTAGGTGCAGCACTTTGCATTTCTCCTTGTTGAACTGCATTCTGTTGTTTTCTGCCCACTTGTCTAAGCTGTCCAGGTCTGCTTGCAGCTGTTCCCTGCCCTCCGGCATGTCCACTTCTCCCCATAGCTTTGTGTCATCTGCAAACTTGGACAGAGTACATTTCACTCCTCGTCTCTTTACTTCCCTCCTTTACTAGGAGGATAGTAAAGCACTGGAACAGGTTACCCAGAGAAATGGTGGAATCTCCATCCTTGGAGGTTTTTAAGATCTAGCTAGACAAAGTCTTGGCTGGGATGATCTAGTTGGGGATGGTTCTGCTTCGAGCAGGAGGTTGGACTAAGATGACCTCCTGAGGTTCCTTCCAATCCTCATTTTCTATTCTATTAAAAGTTTATATAGCCCTCAAAAGTATTCTAGGTATTTGCAGACAAAGAAAGTATTCTCTAAACCCCAAAGTTTATAATCTAATCTTATTTAATCACAGTAATGTATTACGAGATTTTATCCGGGTAGTTTGTGCATACCCAAAAACAAATTAGAGGTTTAATTTAATTACTTCAACAATAGATTTGAGAACGCATAGTAGTCAGTCTGCTGTTATTTTGTTTTACATGGTCCATAAGTGCAATAATCAAGTAAAACTTTTAACTATGTTATCAGAATTTGTAGTTGAAATTAACTTCTGCAAACTCAATCGTATCAGGGCTATAGGCAAAACAACACGAGAAAAAGTTCCTCATTGGGTAAGTTTGAATCAAAAGCACCCTCAGCAGGAACAATTGCATTGCAGAAGTCCTTTCTTAACTGAGACTGACACAAACTTGGCAAGAGGCCCAAGCTATATCTTTTCTTTTAATAATCAGTACATTTTAAAAATATTGAAGGTGAAACCTGTACTCTATTGAAGCCAGTGGCAAAACTTCCATTAACTTCAATGGGACCAGGGCTAATTTAGAGTGCAGACTATATAGACAGTTGCTATGCTTCACCAATTCTTCCTGTCCAGAGTTCTGACTACCATAACTCCTTTATCATACTTTCTCCTTTTCTTTCGTCTTCTTTTTCTTCTTCTTTTTTTAAAGTCTTGAACCTAGCTAACCTCAGCCATAAGGAAATTACCATCTCAAAAACCTGGACTTCTGTCAGGCCATGTAGGGTCTCCTTATAGCATGAGCTTCCCATTGCTGCTTTGACTGGAACTGAATTGCTATTAACATTAACAGGACATTTCTCCAAAACTCCTAGTGAAGACACAACACAGACCATTTTAATTACATAAAAATGTTAAACACCATATTAACCAATTTATAGCATATGTCTAATGACATACCCACCCTCCATGTAGGGTGAGTTATAAAAGTGAAATACTACTCTTTAAGACCACAACTGAGACCCTTTGACATTTTTAGTGCTAAGAAACTTACTGCAAAAACTGACAAAAATTATCTGACTCATCTTGTGACAGGAAGGCTGATTTTCATGGCAGTCACATGCAGGCGAATGTTACATCTTCTATTGGTCAATCAGATGAATGTAAATTGCTAGTTTTCTTTCTTTGAACCTTTATATCTGTGATTAGATCTGAATACTATAGGAGTAATTTATCAAGATGAATACAGTTTGGTTCAGAACATTAAACTCCCATACAGAATCATAGAAAATGAGGGTTGGAAGGGACCTCAAGAGGTCATCTACTCCACCCCCCTGCTCAAAGCAGAACCATCCCCAACTAGATCATCTCAGCCAAAGCTTTGTCTAGCTGGGTCTTAAAAACCTCCAAAGACAGAGAGAGAACAGTCTAGTTCCATTCTCTTTGGAATCACCCTTTAAGTAGCTGAACGCTGCTATTAAATCCCACCTCAGTCTTCTCAGTTCCCTGAGTCTGGCCTCAGAAGTCATGTGCCCTGGCCCCCTAACCATTTTTGTTGCCCTCTGCTGGACTGTCTAATTTGTCCACATCCTTTCTGTATTGGGGGCGGGGGACTGAACACAGTACTCCACATGTGGCCTCACCAGTGCTGAATAGAGGGGTATAATCACTTCTTTGGACCTGCTGGCAACACACCTACCAATGTAGCCCAGTATGCCGTTAGCCTTCTTGGCAACAAGGGCACACTGCTGGCTCATATTCAGCTTATTGTCCATTGTAACCCCAGGTCCTTTTCTGCAGAGCTGCTACCCAGCCAGTCAGCCCCCAGCCTCTACTGGTGCATGGGATTGTTCTGTCCTAAGTGCAGGACTTTGCATTTGTCCTTGTTGAACCTTTATTTATGCCATGGGAACGTTTTATTTTATCAGTCAAAGTTTTAAGACTGACAGTTTGCTTTCCTGCTAGCCTTTTGCATATTTTAGTTTAGTATATATTCTACATGGAACTAAATGGCCAGAAAAATAGATGGTATTGCCCTGAGGGGTCAGGCCAACTCTCAGGATCTGAATATTGCGCTGTTAGATAGGAGGGTGTAACACAATTGAACATATTCAAACACACAAATCAATTAGGTGCATACACATGCACACTACCAGCTCAGGCACATACACATTCAAACCAGCCTAGGCACATGCATACCTATTACCAATTCAAGCACATACACTATACACCCCAAAAGTTAGACACAGATCACTAATTCGTATATCATGCACACAATGCCATATATATATGTATATACACACACACAGATGCACACATTCTCACGCTAGCAACTCAGATACACGCATGTTCAAAATAACTAGTTTAGATTCATGCACACCTATCACCAGTTTAAGCCCATACATGCTACACACACCAAATTTAAACAGAATCAGTTACCAGTTACCAACACCTGCACGTTCAATACACATGTGGATTACTAATTCATATACCACACACACACACACACACACACACACACACACAATGATATCTATATATGTATATATATGTGCATTCACTAATTTACACACATACCACCCACCTATACATAGATTCATAGATGTTAGGGTCGGAAGGGACCTCAATAGATCATCGAGTCCGACCCCCTGCATAGGCAGGAAAGAGTGCTGGGTCTAGATGACCCCAGCTAGATGCTTATCTAACCTCCTCTTGAAGACCTCCAGGGTAGGGGAGAGCACCACCTCCCTTGGGAGCCCATTCCAGACCTTGGCCACCCTAACTGTGAAGAAGTTCTTCCTAATGTCCAATCTAAATCTGCTCTCTGCTAGCTTGTGGCCATTATTTCTTGTAATCCCCGGGGGCGCCTTGGTGAATAAAAACTCACCAATTCCCTTCTGTGCCCCCGTGATGAACTTATAGGCAGCCACAAGGTCGCCTCTCAACCTTCTCTTGCGGAGGCTGAAAAGGTCCAGGTTCTCTAGTCTCTCCTCATAGGGCTTGGTCTGCAGGCCCTTAACCATATGAGTGGCCCTTCTCTGCACCCTCTCCAGGTTATCCGCATCCCTCTTGAAGTGCGGCACCCAGAATTGCACGCAGTACTCCAACTGCGGTCTGACCAGTGCCCGATAGAGGGGAAGTATCACCTCCTTGGACCTATTTGTCATGCATCTGCTGATGCACGATAAAGTGCCATTGGCTTTTTTGATGGCTTCGTCACACTGCCGACTCATGTTCATCTTGGAGTCCACTACGACTCCAAGATCCCTTTCCACTTCTGTGCCACCCAGCAGGTCATTTCCTAGGCAGTAGGTATGCTGGACATTTTTCCTCCCTAGGTGCAGCACTTTGCATTTCTCCTTGTTGACAAGGAGAAATGGCTTGACTCACAAGTGAGTTCGTAAGTTGGGTATTGTGATGTGTATGTATGTATGTGCTTGGTGTACTTGGGATACCTGGGGAAAGGTTAAGGTAAGGAAGTAGAAGTGTAGGGAGTAAAAGTTGCTGGAAATTAAAGTCACCAGGACCAGGATTAGAAGGGTTAGACTAGAGGGGCCTGGGCTGAGGAACTGAGGCTCGGGGCTAACTTTAGGTTAATTGATTAAAAGACAATGCCCAAAGCCTGCAGAACAGGGAAGCATGCCAGCACAGAGTCTGGAACTGGAGCCAGAGCTACGGGGGAGCTGAAAAGGTAGATGGGGACAGGGAAAATGGGACTAAGGGAAAGTATGGATGTTAAAGAGGGATCTGGGTGTGGGGAGCCAGAGGATGGCTCTGGGGCAGCTAGAGAAGTTGCAGGGAGTGGCAGTAGGTGCTGGAAGCTGGAGAAAGGCTCCAGCTGCTGGAGAAAACTGCAGGATAGCTAAGAGGAGCTGGGAAGCTGCAGGGGAGGGGGGAAGATTACAGAAGGTGCGGGGGAAGCCTGAAAACAGAGAGACGGACAGCAGAAAATCACAGGAAAAGCAGCAGGTGGCAGGGCAGCAGGAAAGCAGAGAAAGGCAGCAGAAAGTTGCAGGGAAAAGGCAGTAGGAATTGAGAGGAGATCAGGAAACTAGTGGAGAGGGTTGGGGGCTAGAGCTGAGAGAGAGAGAATGAAGCTAGAATTTAAGATAAGGGAGGAACTGGGATTCAGTAAAACATGACCAAACTCGGGGTTGCAAATGACAGTGGTTTTATTGAACAAGGGAGGTGGTGACACAATGTCAAATTGCTTCCCTTGCACCCACACACACACACGCATGCACACACAATGGCAGCAGGGGTTAGAGAGGCTTGATGCAGGGGCTGAAGTCCACTGAAGTCCAGGAGGAGAGAGAAGGACAGAGAGAGAGAAAGAGCCCAAATTGTAGGAGGAGGTGTGCAGGTAATATCTACTTATCCAGGCTGGAAAGGGGTCCTTGTCCAGTAGGTGTTGTCCAGAGGGGGGGCGCTGGCAGGGCCTCTGGGTGGATAGGTGGTGTGGCATGGTGCTGGTCCAGATGGAGAGGGCATCCCACTGGGTCTGTCTTCACTGCCCCTTTTTATAGAGGCAGACCTTGTATGACCCTAGTGACAGGAGGCATGCCCAGGCAAGGGTCAGCCCCTGGCATACTGAGCATGTGTGCTCCATGCAGGGATGTGCAGTTTCGGGTGTCTGTAGTGGTGAGAGTTGCTGGTTCTGCAGAGTCTTTTGTCTTTCAAATACTGGTCTTGTCTCTGTTCCTGGGTGAGGTCCATGGTTCCTGGGTGAATCAATGTGAGGTGATGGCCCAGTCATTACAGGCTATTCAGTAGAGGCCTGCTACCATTGTATTTCAATCATTCCCAATCACACACATTCATCCGGGAACCAATTTACGTGGGAGGGATACGTGACTCATACAGTTGCAACACAGGGGATGCCCAGGCAGAGGACAGAAGATGGAGGCTTGACATATAAAATGGAAACTTGACATGACTTTGGTTCACTTACAAACACAGGCCTAAACCATACAATATCCATATGAAACAATAAAAATCAATATGAAAATGATAATAATACAATATACAACAGTAAAAATCAATACAAACCTAATAATAATACAGTATACAACAGGGGATATCCAAAACCAAAAACTTGCTACCAAAATAAAAATGTTTAAAGCTTATCCTAAGTCTGAGCTCATTTATACCTATCTATAAGGAATAGAGAGGGAGAGAAAAAGTCAGAAATGGTTGGTAAGGGGAGGGAATGCATTTTAAAATTAAAAAAAAAAAGGAAAAACAGGGGGATTTTGCTACAAAGGTGCTCCCAAAAGAATGGCTTACCATACCACGAGGCAGTGTGTTCACCCTACTTTTATTCAACATCTATGTTAATGATCAGCTACTTCCTGTCGAATGTCAGTGTTTCATCTATGCTGAGAGTCTGTCCACACAGCAGAAGATACTGGAGAGGGCACTGAATGAGATGTCAGATTATTACCTAAATAATTATCTCGAACCCAACCCAAGCAAAACCCAAATCTGCACTTTCCATCTGAGGAACCGGGATACAGAACAACACCTGAATATCACCCGGATGACTAGAGTCTCGACCAAGAAACGCTTGGTCTACTTAGGGGTAACACTGGACTGTATACAGCAAAAGCTCAGTTATTTGGCATCCCCCGGGAATGGGGGATGCCAGATAACAAAATATGCCGGCTAATTGAGTGGCCCCGGCCGCCGCTTCTCCTTCCATGTCTGGGGCGTCCCTCCGCCCCTCCCATGGCATCGCCGTCCGTCCCACGGGCCCCACAGGACAGGGAGGCGGGCCCTGCACAGCCTCGTGCAGACTGTTATGCCCCTGGGCCATGGGGGCTCAGCAGCACAGGCTGCTTTGCCCAGGGCCGTGGGGGCTCAGAGAAACCAGAAGTGCCTCAGTGGGCACTTCCAGTTTCATTTTATCTTTCAAGCCGGCATGCCAGTTAATGGAGCATGCCAGCTTGTAAAATGCCGGATAGCGTAGCTTTTACTGTACTTTGTTACAAAAAGCACATATTAAATACCAAAGCCCAGGTCAACACACAAAACAACATTCTGCATAAGCTTGCAAATTCCAAATGGGGAGCACATCCATCTACCTTATCACTTTGTTTCTCTGTGGCTGTGGCTGTATATGCCTGCACCGCCTGGGGACGCTCAAGTCACAGTAAACATATTGACACCACTCTAAATGATACATGCAGAATTATAATAATAGGTGGCTGAAAACCCACCCCTGTCCCCTGCTTATATGCGCTATCTGGCATCGTGCTGGCATAGCCCCCTTATAGCAGGAGGAAAGTAGCGGGCAATATTGATTGTCAGGTATAAGAGTCAGACTACCGCCACCTGCTATATGGACATCAACCAGTGCACCATCATCTCTCATCGAGAAATAGCTTTTTGTCCTCTATCACACCATTAACCACATCACCAGAATCAGTCAGAACTGCCCTCTGGCAAAAAAGAATGGTAGAAACTAGGCAACAAAGCTGTTGAATGGAGCTGGCGAGGAATTAACCCCAGTGAGGAGTTAACATCTGGCTCCAACTGCAAATGGCACACATGGCAAAGCCTGAACAGATCGAAAGTGGATCTCGGACAATGCAACTTTCTCATGAAATCATGGGGCCTCTATGCAACTAACAAATGTATTTGGCAGAAGAAGCAAACCATGGATCGTCTCCTGAAATGCCCTTTAGCACCCTACAAGATCTGGCAACACCAACATCAGAAACAGTGCCCTGTGCAGAATATTTGAAGGTTGGATTGGAGGTGCAACAAAGCAGCTTAATTTCTTCCATCCAGCAATAGCTGTTTTTTACTTTGAGTCTCAGAGTCTTTGGTAAGCCTGTTATAGCCAGCAAAAGAACTAATCTTCATGTGGTGCATGTCACTTCCATTGAAATGTAGGCCTACAGTCGCACTGTATGGACATTTTTCTTTGTTTGGCTGACTATGAGTTCTGGATAGAGGACCAGAGCATGTTAAGGATGGGGTAGGGTTGGGTGAATCTCTGCTACTCCTGGTCCTCCATTGTCAGAAGTTAGAGTAAATCCCCTATTGTTTTAACTTCTGCTAGGGCAAGGGTGATGATAATTAAGGGACCTCAGCCTATCCCTGAAAGCCTTTATCCTTTCTCATTTCTAAGTCCACAATCTGGTTATGTGAACTGGAGGACTGAGCCTCGTGTGGCTTGCAGAAAATGAAGGATTTTGTTTTCACATGGCATGTCCAGGAATTAGCAACAGTATTTAAACACATACTTGTAGTTTGGAAATTATGTGCATGTGTAATGAGGAGGGGTGATCTAATAAGAAGTATGAGAAGTTAAGTACGTGAAGCTTTACGGAAGCTACTGACTCCAAATAAGTTGTCTTTTAAAGCCTGAAAAGTCTCCAATAGCAGCTGTGCCAATTTTCATATAGCTGATTCAACTCACTTAGATACAATTTTCAGTGAGTGACAGGAGATGATAATCCAGTATGGCAAAACTGGTGGCAGAAGTAAGAAAAAGTAGATTAGATTTATGGGGCGGAACCATCTATTTATTATGGGGGGAATAGCCTCAAAACCACAGAATCCTATAACCAACAGGCTTGAAGGTTTGGGCTCAGGTGCTCCTACTGCCAAAGTTGTTTGTTTCAAACAAATCTTGGAACACCATAGAGCACTGGAAGAGAAGTAATATTGTGCAAATATTTTTAAAGGATAAGAGGAAAGCCTGAGTACGTATAGCCAGGTTAGCCTGACATTGACCCTTTGTAAAACTATAGAAAACCTGCTTTGGAGTGCAATCAGTAAGGAATTAAAGAATGATCACATAATTAGTGCCAATCAACTTAATTTCATGACAAACAGATCTGTCAACCAATCTTAATATACAGCTTGTTTGTTGGAAGTGATGGATATACAGTATCTTAACACACTATAAGAATTTGGCTAATAACAGCCTATGAAACTGATGAAGCTCATTGATTAGATCCAAAACAGGGCTGTGCAATTCTTTTGGGAGGAGGGCCGCTTACTGAGTTTTGGCAAGCCACTGAGGGCCACGTGACAGGCAGCCAAGGGCAGATAAATATTAATTTTCTAAATATTTTAAGGGCCCCACGGACTGGATAGAATGGCCTGGTCCAAAAAGTAATTGTGAAGGAAAAGTTATCATCCAATGAGGGCAGGCTTAGTGGGCACTCCACAGGAATCTATTCTTAGCTCAGGGTTTTCAAAAATCATTTCAGTTATCTAAAATCACTTCTGGTAAAAATTTTCAGGTGAAAGAAATTGGTAGATTGGTAACTAATGCTAAGAACAGTTAAGCATTACAGACCAATACCATTATATGTGGCATAGTGAGACAAGAGTTGGAAAACTGCATCCAGTACTGATGCCCACAATTTACTAAGGATGTTGACAAATTGGAAAGGCTTCAGAAAAGCACTACAATAATTATTAGAAAATGTGCTTCACACCTACAGAATAAATTTGAAAGATAAGGTTGAAAAGACTTCATCACAGCCTGTATCTGCACATGGGCAGAACACTTCTTATATTATAAAGATGCTGAATGTAGAAGGCAAATCATAACCAGATCCAGTGACTGGAACCTGCAGCCAGACAAATTCAACTTTGAAATAAGTTCCAGATTTTTAAAACTGAAAGCAGTTAACCACTAGAACAATTTACCTAGGGATTTGGTAGATTCTCCAGACTCTGATCTTTTTAGATCAAGACCATCTGTTTTTCATAAAGATATGCTGCAGTTCAGCCAGAAGTAATGGGTTTGATGCAGGGTTCATGGGATGGAATTTGATGATCTGTGTTATGCAGAAGGTCAGATTACATAATTTAATGGTCCCTTCTGTTCTTAAATATTGGAATTTTTGTTTTATTTTTCTTATTTAATAGAGCTAAGAAAGAAGCTGGGCTTTTTGATGATAAATTAATCGGTAAGGATAGCAGGGAACTTCTTGTTCATCAGTTGCAACTCCCTGCATCAAAGAGGTGGGGTGATGCACTCTGCTTTTTATTTACTTACTTTACTCTTGAAAATAACTAAAGGAAATTGCTTCTTCTGCGTTTTCCTGAGTTCTATGAATTTCTGTATGCATGGTAGTTCTGATCATGGACCACCATCCAATTCACCTCACATCAACCGTTGCTGAGTTTTCTAGCTCAATTAAGCCAGACCAGACCTAAGATTTTCAGATATTCTTGCTAGCCTAAGCCCCTGTTCATCCTTAAGATCTCTTTTAGCTTGATTAATCATGTTCATGGGAAGAGATGATGTTTCTATTTTATTAGTCTACACTTTTATTTTGGAATTTCAATTTGAAATGGAGAATAATTGGCTTTTTTTCCCCTCTCTTTTAGGGCACCAATGCCTCTGCTCTGGAAAAAGACATTGGCCCAGAGCAGTTTCCAATCAATGAACATTACTTTGGATTGGTCAATGTAAGTACCATTTCAGTAAGGTGAACCATGTACTGTTTTATAGTGAACCATAGTTTTGAGGACCATAAAGATTCTTTTGTTGTTTTGATGCAGTTTTAATTTCATATACTTCCTTTTTAACACTGCTGTGGGGTTCAGTTTGTTCCAGGGAGAATTTTGGCTAACGTACCTAAAGTGAGTTGTAGCTGTATCAAATACTTCAGACCAGTTACAATTCTGAAGACCAGACCATTCCAAAAGTTGTTTTTTTTAACAGCCTAACTAATACATAAATGAGACTCAAGCAAGTACTGTTTGCATCAGTATCAGTGGGAATTTACTACTGATTTGGGGCCCCTTGAGAACATACTAGTTTATGGGAATGATTACCAAAGATATTCCTACTGCAGTTAATACTTTAAGATTTTCTTTACATTTTAAGCTTTCATTTCCAGTACTAGTCAGATAAATAATAGTCACATTTATACTTTGTTTTTCCTGAGTGGCTGTCAATACAAGGTGTGGGACCTATATCGATAGCTGTGTGGTCATTAGGGTGGTCTGCTACAAGGGACACAATCAAGTAACTAGATTGTTCCGTTGCACAAGGATTAAGGGTTTTTTTGCTTTTACTTTGGCAGTTTGGGAACACCTGCTACTGTAACTCCGTGCTGCAGGCATTGTATTTTTGCCGGCCATTTAGGGAGAATGTGCTGGCATACAAAGCCCAACAGAAAAAGAAGGAAAATCTCTTGACTTGCCTGGCAGACCTTTTCCACAGTATTGCCACTCAGAAGAAGAAAGTTGGAGTGATTCCACCAAAAAAGTTCATTTCAAGGTTACGAAAGGAGAATGGTGAGTGAAACTTTTTAGGAATTCATGTAATAGGTGAAATTGGTGAAAAGAATCACCAGTGTGGCTAAATTAATCAAATATTCAGTTAGATATCTAATAAGCTTTTAGTACTTTCTGCTTCTTAGATATGAATTATTTTGTGTGCACGTGTGTGTATCTACATACTCACAGCATGTATATATGTGCATGTAATATAATATTTGATGACCTGCTCCACCGGGCTTTAAACTAAGCCCGTTGAGGGACGGGGGGACTACCGCCACTGCTGGCCCGCTGAGCAATCCTTGTAAAGCCAGCGGATCACGGCACTCAAGGGAGCCCACCCTGGCCCCAGCCCTGGTAAAATCTGTGGGCAAGGAAGGAGCCTCCGCAGGGGGCACTTGCCTGCCTGTACACTAATGCCAGGAGCCTGGGGAATAAGCAGGAGGAGCTCATCCTCCTGCTCAGTGCAAACAATTACGATGTCATAGGGATAACGGAGACCTGGTGGGACTCCATCCATGACTGGACCACGGGGATAGATGGCTATACCCTGTACAGGAGGGATCGTGTAGAGAAAAGGGGCGGGGGTGTAGCTCTCTATGTTAAGGAAAGCTATGCGTCCCTGCAAGCCGATATTGGCGACCAGGGTGGACGGCTGGAGACCCTCTGGGTTAAAATCCGTGGGGAACACGGCACAGGGGACACAATGGTGGGAGTCTGTTACAGACCTCCCACCCAAAGTCCTGAGCTTGACCAGGAGTTTGCCCAGGAACTGGCTGAGGCAGCTTGCTCCAGGACCATGGTTGTCATGGGTGACTTCAATTACCCGGACATCTCGTGGGAGGATCGCTCAGCAAAATCTGAGCAGTCGCAGAGCTTCCTCTTGTGCGTGGATGACCTCTACCTGACTCAAGAAGTCTATGGGCCAAAGAGAGGCAAAGCGCTGCTCGACCTGGTACTGGCTACTGGGGATGACCTAGTCGGCAACCTAGTGATCGATGGGAAGCTGGGTGACAGCGACCACGAGCTGATCACCTTCACCATCCGCCGAAAAGCTGGCAAGTCAGTCAGCAACACGCAAGTCCTTGACTTCAGGAAAGCCGACTTTGACAAGCTCAGGAGGCTTGTCAGTGAGGCCCTAAGGGACTGTGACCACAGGGAGAGGGGAGTTCAAGAAGAGTGGTTGCTCCTCAAGGGAGGGATCCTCAGTGCACAAACTAAGTATATTCCATCTCGGAGGAAAGGCAGCAAGAGGGCACAGCAGCCCCCCTGGCTCGCCAGGGACCTAGCAGACCTCCTGAGGCTAAAAAGAAAGGCCTACAAAGGATGGAGGATGGGAGTCACCTCCAAGGAGGATTATTCTGCACTGGTCCGGTCCTGTAGGGAGCTGACCAGGAAAGCCAAGGCTGCAACTGAACTCCAGCTAGCTTTGAGCATCAAGGACAATAAAAAGTCCTTTTTCAGATATGTGGGGAGCCGGAGGAAAAGCAGGGGCAACGTTGGACCCTAGCTGAACCAGGTGGGGCAACTGACAACTGACATCCAGGAAAAAGCCAACCTATTAAATAGGTACTTTGCATCAGTCTTTCATCAGCCCCATGGGACGCCCATGCCCGCTACGGGACAGGGAAGTCCGGGTGAGGGTGATCCCCTGCTCTCCATTAATGCTGACTTCATGAAGGAACATCTTGAGAAGCTGGATACCTTCAAGTCAGCCAGCCCTGACAATCTTCATCCCAGGGTACTCAAGGAGCTGGCGAGCATCATAGCCCAGCCTCTAGCATGGATCTTTGAAAACTCTTGGCGCTCTGGTGTAGTGCCCGAAGACTGGAAGAAGGCCAATGTGGTGCCTATCGTCAAGAAAGGGAGGAAAGTGGATCCGACTAACTATAGGTCCATCAGCCTGACTTCTGTCCCAGGGAAGATCTTAGAAAAGTTTATTAAGGAGGCCATCCTTAATGGACTGGCCGACGCCAACATCTGAAGGGATAGCCAGCACGGGTTTGTTGTGGGTAGGTCTTGCTTGACCAATCTAATTTCCTTCTATGACCAGGTGACCTATCACCTGGACAAGGGAGAAGAGATTGATGTCATATATCTTGACTTCAAAAAAGCCTTCGATCTGGTGTCCCATGATCGTCTCTTGGAGAAACTGGCCAATTGTCACCTTGGGTCCTCCACGATCCACTGGCTGGAAAATTGGCTCCAGGGTCGGACCCAGAGGGTAGTAATTGATGGAAGTCACTCATCGTGGTGTCCGGTGACCAGTGGGGTCCCCCAGGGCTCTGTCCTTGGACCCATACTGTTCAACATCTTCATTAATGATGTGGACACTGGAGTCAGAAGCGGACTGGCCAAGTTCGCAGATGACACCAAACTTTGGGGCAAAGCATCCACACCAGAAGACAGGCGGATGATCCAGGCTGACCTGGACAGGCTCAGCAAGTGGGCGGACGAGAATCTGATGGTGTTCAACGCCGATAAATGCAAGGTTTATCCACCTTGGGGAAAAAAAACCCGCAGCATCCTTATAGGCTCGGCAGTGCTATGTTGGCTAGCACTATGGAAGAAAGAGACTTGGGGGTCATCATTGACCACAAGATGAACATGAGCCTGCAATGCGATGCTGCGGCTAGTAAAGCTACCAAAACGCTGGCTTGCATCCATAGATGCTTCTCAAGCAAATCCCGGGACGTCATTCTCCCCTTGTACTCGGCCTTAGTGAGGCCGCAGCTGGAGTACTGCGTCCAGTTTTGGGCTCCACAATTCAAAAAGGATGTGGAGAAGCTTGAGAGAGTCCAGAGAAGAGCCACGCGCATGATCAGAGGTCAGGGAAGCAGACCCTACGATGACAGGCTGAGAGCCCTGGGGCTCTTTAACCTGGAAAAGCGCAGGCTCAGGGGTGATCTGATGGCCACCTACAATTTTTCGGGGTGACCACCAGTATCTGGGGGAACGTTTGTTCACCAGAGCGCCCCAAGGGATGACGAGGTCAAATGGTCACAAACTACTACAAGATGGTTTCAGGCTGGACATAAGGAAGAATTTCTTTACTGTCCGAGCCCCCAAGGTCTGGAACAGCCTGCCACCGGAGGTTGTTCAAGCGCCTTCATTGAACACCTTCAAGATGAAACTGGATGCTTATTTTGCTGGGATCCTATGACCCCAGCTGACTTCCTGCCCTTTGGGCAGGGGGCTGGACTCAATGATCTTCCGAGGTCCCTTCCAGCCCTAATGTCTATGAAATCTATGAAAAATATACCCAGTTTGTAATCTTCCATGGGCACATAGATTGTCTAAGAAGTTTTTATTACAGTAAGGGCAAGACTATAGCAACCTAGCGTAAGCCATGAGTGGGGAGATAGAGGGACCTGTATCAAGCACCTCTCTGCAGGGGTTTTCTGTCAGGGATCACAGAAAGGGATATTGTGGGGAGGTGGGAAAAGTGTGAACATTACGTCTGTGAACACTGTTAGTACAAAACACCACAGGCATTGGTGGTGTATGTATATGCATAGAGAAAGCTACATCTGCTGCTTCCCCTCATTCCCAGAAGTAGTGGCAGTAATCCAGTTTCACTGAGGACTGGACCTTATTTGTTGGTAAGAGGTGTGTACTCCATTTTAAGCAACTACTCTGTTCAGTGTGTAAGGGCTTGTGAGAATAGGAGAGTTCTTGATAACACGGTTTAATTCTGCTTAGGAGCCGTATCAGTGTGGGTGACGGCCCCACAGACGATACGAAGGAAAATGGTCTATATATCTATAGCCCCATGCCTGATGGACAGCCGCATGTGCCTTGGTAAGAATGGCATTAAAGGGATAAAAATACAACTATTTGGGGAACTGAAATACCTGCTTCATCAGAAAGAGGAGATGGGGGATATCCAAGCCCCCAGTAGGAAAAAAAGTATTGGTGGACATTCTGCAACTGGATCTTCTTAGACTTTTCTTCAGGGATGCCTCCCACATGTTTCTTGTAAGTGGGGGCAAAGTGGCTCATTATGTATTGACTTTTACTGGCAGACAAGATGATTCAGAAAGTGTCTTCAGGAGCAGTGTACCTCCAAGATTGCAATATGAAAGCGGTACATAAAATAAAAATAGCTCTATTAAACCTAGGTCTCAATCCAGTAACATACTTCATACGTACCTAATTTTAAGCGTCTGACTAGTTCTGTTGAAATTGGTAGGGCTACTTATCTGCTTTAGTTATGTATGTTTTATGTGCCTTGTTGAATTGGCAAGCATATTTGGGAAGAAAATCTGAATTTAGGCATATTCATTTCTGCACGGAAAAAAACTATTTGGAGATGGGCACAATCATATGACTTTGTCTTTTGCAGATCTCTTTGACAACTACATGCAGCAAGATGCACACGAATTTTTAAATTACTTGCTAAACACCATTGCAGACATCCTACAGGAGGAGAAGAAGCAGGAAAAGCAAAATGGAAAATTAAAAAATGGCAACATGAATGAAACTGAAGAGAACAATAAACAAGAACTCACCTGGGTGCATGAGATTTTTCAGGGAACACTGACTAACGAAACTAGATGTTTGAACTGTGAAACCGTAAGCATTGGGGTGGTTGTTCTTACACATTGTTTTTACACATATAGATAAATATATGTATAAAATATGTGAATCTATTCAGCCACCTGAGAAATGTGAATATTCCTGTATTTTCTTTACTTCTTGAAGTGAGTATATTCTTTTCTAAAAGTATATTTTTATAAGCATAACTTGGCTACCCTGCCCCAAACCTTGCAATCATAAATATATATCTTTATAGTTAGATACCTCATTAGCTGATCTGGTGCTTCCTGTTATCACCTACCATATTTATAAATAAAACAGATAAGAATGCTGCAGCCATGGGCAATGAATTTGCCTTGTTATTCCATAAGTTAGGGATAACTGCATAACTCACAAGTGGCAAAGTGGAGATTAAGTTGTGTTAATTCATCCTAGGAATGTCATTAGCACAGATGGATTGTATTGTGTTATTTTATTCAGTGTTTTAAAGGACGCTTTCAACTTGAAGTCTCATATGTTTGAAAAATGAGTACAAGATAGTTCCAGCACCACACCTGATTGTACACCCCCTGCCAGTTTTTGTGGTTTTTTAGTCACATTTTCCTATTTTAATAAATTTTGCTGTCTCGGCTACTGTTGTATGTGAGGACCCCATAAACAACAGGGGAAAATGAATGCAAGAGGGAACAATGAAAATAGATTATTCACTGGTGCTGCCAGATGTACACAGCACCAAATCTGATCCCTCCCAATCACAAGATAGCACAGTTCTCCACCAAAATCCCACAGGAAGTGGAGAGTAAGTTGCTACTCAGCATGCTCAAGGGTTTGTTTAAATTGCTATCTGACGCTCCCAGGGTGCCGTTGCCAGTTACACCGCTCCCATCTGTTTTGGCTCTGCATGAAACAAACTTGAAAATGTAATGGCGGTGAATGGTGGTCCTCCATCCCCTTCTACTGCTCTCAACATCTCTGTGTTCAGTTGCCATCACCACAGCTTTATTTCCAGGTTTGGCATGTACAGAGTAAAAGTAGGTGGGAAGGTCATGTTTGCAAACAGCTACCCAGAAGCACTGGGGAAGTAGTGTGGAGATAAGTGGATCAGAATCTGGAAACCAGACTGGAAAAATTAGGAAATAATCGGGAAATTAGACTGGAAACATCTGGGAAAAAAGCTTGTTCTGCTCTAATCTGTTTCACTTATAATAATACTAGTAAGAATCACAAGTTTAAAAAATCCCCCCCAAAATAAAAGGTGATTTTTTTAAAAGTTGACAGTCTCCTTTTAGACTGGTATGGCCAAATCCTACAAGAGCGGAGGGAGGTACTTAGTTGTGTTAATCTGAAGTCAGGTAGAAAGCAAGGTATATTTGCACCTTATAAACTAACTAAATCAAAGCTTTGGTGAACATGAGCTCACTTCATTAAATTCTGCAGAGCACGTACATTCATTGCTTACTCAGGCAAGCTCCCACTGGCTGTTCCCAGGCAAGTGCGGACGTGCAGTATGTGGCGCGCACAAACGGGTCTGTGGTGACACATGCCACACCTGCAGGCATTCCCTGTGCTGCTACCTTGAGCATGGGTGGGGGTTGGCCCTGGGAGAACCTGGGGTCAAAAAAACCCATGCCTTAAAAAAGCAGGGTAGTGCATGTGGCAGTAGCGTGCGCTGCCCAAAACTGGAGCCTGGCCTGCTGGAGCCATGCTCTGGCTGCCAGCCAGGCTCCCAGCTGCAAGAGTGCCATGGCTGCAGCTCCCCAAGGCCCCCAGAAGCCCAGGTAAGGCTGCTTGGGTCAGCACAGTTGCTGGCCCCATCTTCCCCTACCCCATCCAAGGTAACCTGCTATGCGATAGGCTGCACATGGCACAGGCATTCCCTGGGGACAAGTAGCAATGGCACTCGTCCCTGAGGAAACAAATGGCCGTGCTCATCTGAATGTGGCCACTAAAGCCAACTTTTGCAGAACTGCAAAATGCCATATGTGTAATGTCCTAGTGATTCAGCAGTAGGAAAATTTGCTCATTAAGACTGCTGTGGTAGGAAGATTGATCCTGTAGCTTCTCAAGGCTGCAGGAAGAATGTATTTTCTAGCTTGTATGATGGAATCTTTGTGTATTGTTGGTCTCAATCTTTGGAAAGCAGCAGAACAGATTAATAGATGTACATTTATCTCTGTTGTAGTATAAATATTCAGATACCAGCTCTCATATTATCACTTGTTAACAATGTAGATAGAATCCAGTTTTCCGTTCACTTTACAATATACTGTTCCCTGGATCCAGACTGGAAGTCTCCCCTACACTTTCTCTGAATGTTTGGTACTGCACCTATTGAAACAATTGGCAAAATTCCTACTTACTTTCATGCCAACAAGACCAGGCACTAAACCCTGTGAATGGTTTGATGCCTACTCTTGTTCTTAACATTTGGTAAGCCAAACAGGACTTGATTTACTCTTCATTCCAGCTGCAGAGACACAATGTTCTCTGAAGTTTTGATGTTCTATCTTTTGAATTCTAGCTCAATGTTTACACTGCCCTAAGATGTTGCCAGTTTTGTGGTTTCCTATGTATGTATTTAGGATGCAATTGCATCTTGGAGACTTTTGTTTGAAGAGGTGCAGTTCATTGTATTTGGATATATTTCGTAACTCTATGCATCTTCAGTTGGATCAAAATTCTTCACAATCAGTGTGCAGGTCCTGGGCTGAGCTGGGCTAGATTCACCATGTCAGTAGGGTTGAGGGTGCAAAGATGGGTCCAAAGTAGAACATTGATTCTGTAATGCCTTGAATTTTGGGGATCTGAATCAGAGTTCCATGGCTCAGAACCAACTCTGGCATTTATTCTAGAATATTGAATTCTGTTCCTCTCCAACTTTGGAAAAGTTTGGATCCAAGTCTGTCTTTGAATTTTGCTTTTCAGTCCCATCTCTAGTTATTCCAGATGCCACTCCCAGCAGTTCAGAATGTTCTGTCTGTGTGCGCTGTTTGTATAAACAAGACTGTTTTTTACAAAAGTAGCCAAAATCAGCTTGTAGGGTAATCCTGCTGCAAACTCAGTTTCTTTCAGAGCTGCCTAGCACATGACAAGAATTCTTGGACCACTGCATGGCCTATTCCAACCATACAGTTGGTCCAATAAAATATGTTAATTCTTGCCCCTCACAAATTCCCTGGACCATCACAGTAACAACATCACCTCAACACTACCTAGTACATAACCACCTTTCTATATTTTGGAGATCTCCCTCAAAAAAATAGGGTTTTTTTCTGAAAATATCAAAACATTTCAATATAGTCAGAATCGCTTTCTCCATCTTTTCTTCCTGAACATCATTCATTGAAATAAACACGACTTTATAGTTTACATCTTGACAGGTTTCTTCCAATGGAAAACTCCTCCACCAAAGATTTTCTGACCAGCTGTAGACAAAAGATTAAATACTTGGTACAAGAATGCTTACTTCCTCACTTGTCAATAAAGATGAGAAAAAGCTAAATTACACAGGCTTTGCCTTATTGAATACTTTTTTCATTCATGTTTATTCTCACTTTACACAAACCTACATAGTATCATTGCATTGTTATCCGCAACTGTGTAATGCCTATGCAGGATTATAATTTATGCATATAATGCAGCATATTTTACATATTTTAAGAAAGTTGTGATGTGATCTGAGCCTCAGTCAAAACTGACAAAATTATTTTTGTGGGTTTTTTTAAACTAATCCTAGAACAATAAAAAAGAAGTTTAGGAGCATGTAGAAGCAACAACTTGTATTTTAAATTTAAATCTATTTTTCATTTTGCTGCTTCTTGGATGAGCATCTAAAGGTCATAAATTAACTGAAAATTGGCTGCTACAGAAATATGGTGCTGAGAAGCCATATGAGCAGATGTAGTGGTCACTTGAGTATGATCAGCGTATGGAAAAGGTGCCAGACACAGAACTGGTTGGTATAAAAACCGGGTGAATGGGTTTACCAATACAGTGAATATACTTGTATAAACCCAGACATCTTTTTCAGAAGAGATTACAATGAGTTAGTTTTTTGCTATTTACATCTGTAATAATTGTTCCAAGTGTAAACTATGTACTTAAGTTTCTGATACATTTAGAATGTGTCTTCTTACTGTGTATATTTTACATATATGGTTTTTGTTACAGGTTAGTAGCAAAGATGAAGATTTTCTTGACCTTTCTGTTGATGTGGAGCAAAACACATCAATTACTCACTGTCTAAGGTAAATGAATGGTAGTTTCATAAATAGATTTGATATTTCTACTCAACTCTGCTAAGTTCTGCTAGTCTAGGAGAGACAAAATAAAAGCTATTATTAGCATTTTTAACAAGGTATTTCTGAGCAGCAGTAGACGAGACTAAATAGGATATTCGTATAACAGTGGAATACCGAATAAGAATATATTTTACTGTTTGGTATCTTACCATGAGTGCAGGAGAGAGAAGAAAAAGATCCTTCAGAATAACAGTTGGATTCTTTGGGATTTTTGCTCAACTTTAGTGCTCAAGCACTTTGCTGGTTAAAACTTATGCGTGTACCAAAATTGAAGCATCTGTTGTGCTAAACGGGCAGCCTAGCTCCTAGACACAAGCGATTAAAAAAAAAAAAAATCTGTTGCTTTGTGTATTATTCTGCAATTAAAGGCGAAAAGTAATCCTGTTTATTTGCAAGTTCCCATTCTGTAGCAAAGCTGTAGTACAACAGAATCTGACAACTTTTTAACTATTATCCCTGAAAGTTGCATTTTAAATGCCATGTTTAGAAGGGCTGGTTGTACTGGGTGGATTTTAAATATCTTGAGTCTTGGCACTGAGTCGTATAAATCAATATCTGTATTTAAACACTATGTTTTGCTTAATCCAATGATATCAACAGACCAAAATTTACTTTTAGGCTCTAGAATTACTTTTGAACTTTTAAAAATACATTTTAAAAAAATCTTCAGAGTTTAAGGGAGACCTCCTTAACGTTGCACACAAACTAAAATTGAGCAGAAAGAGAGCAGTGAGGAGTGAACAACTTCCTGAACCAAACAGAAGTGATCCATTCCACAGAGAACTACTGCCAACATCTTGGCAGTTAATATTTCATTTTAAAAACCTTTAGATTTAGGGTTGTTCTCTCAGTATCATCCTATCATAGGATTTTGTAGTGATCCACACCTTCAGAACATCTCACCATCAGTGTAATAAGTTTAATTGCTAAGCTAAGAAAACATTTCTTGCTTAAAAAGGGCTCTCTTTTCCAAGGGAGCATTCTAGCAGTTCTTTTTTTAAAAAGGGTACATTTTGAACCTGAGATTCCTATGGTCAGATAATCTTGCCAAGTAGGTTGGGAGGGGACCTCATTAGATCATGTATAGTGCAGCTGCCTGCTCAAGACAGGATTGTCCTTAGCTTGTTAATGTAGAAGTTGTGGGAGAAAGTCTCCAAAGCCTTGCTGAAGTCAAAAACTACATCATATCTACTGTTCTCCCCACATCCACATAGCCTATCACCTTGTCATAGAAAGAAATTAGGTTAGTCAGGCATGACTTACTCTTGATTAATCCATGCTGGCTGTTCCAGATCACCTTGTTCCCCTTACATGCATCATAATAGATTCCTTGAAGACCTGCTCCATGATCTTTTCAGGTACTGAAGTCAGGTTGACCGGTCTATATTTCCCGAAATTCTCCTTTTTCTGTTTCTTAAAGATGTGCACTATCTTTGCACTTTTCAGTCATTTGGGACCTCAACTGACCTCCATGAGTTCTCCTTCAGCATTCAGTATTTCTTCAGAGATCCTTCCTAATAGCCAGTCCCATACATACATTACTTTATAGTACAAAGCCATCTACAGGTAACAACTACACAATTTAAGAATCTTCTCCATCTTCCATTTCAGGAATAAAACAGGATCAAAATCATACAAATCTTTTTTTGAAGGTAGCTGCAGATTGCTACTTACAAAATGTGCAAGGCAGAGAATAAGCAACCACTATCTTTTGAGATGGCCTTTTAAACAAAGAAAAATCTCTGTTTAATAAGTATAAATAAAGCTGGAATCTGGATTTTTCCTGCCCTTTTTAATACAGTACCCTTCATTAGAAAATGGACATAAATGACTCTGCAGTCTTTGTCTATAGGGAACATGAACTCTTATTATTTTACTATGCTTACCTGGCTATCTTTTATGAAAATAATCACTTTGGTGCATCTTTACAATATGAATACAGTGTTGAAAAACAGACTAAAATAGAAATATTGCTAGGGGCAATATTTCAGTAAAATATGTTTTTCACTTCTTCAGATTAAAATGTTTTCACTACAAGCATTCCTAAGAATACAAGTCTGCAACATAATTCTCTTCCACTGGGTAAAAGATCTGGCAAACTGCAAGAGAAAAATTCCTCTAACAACAAAATAAATTATGCGTCAATTATTTTTATTTCCTCAAGGAGTTGTAAAGACCATTTGACTCGCTGCTTTTGATCCTGACTTCTAGCTACAGTCTTTTTAAACAAAATTTTTTTCCCCCGCTAAATATGTTCCTATTTTTATTGGGCACTTAAATAAATAACACCTGCAAGCTTGTCCATCTTCTGGACACAGATGGATGTTTTGACTGCTGGACAGAGCTCACAAAAAAGAACTATGGGAAGTTCTAAATAAGACTAGTACTGAAAATAATATAAATATAATTCAATCAAATCTTTCTCCATTTAATGAAAAGATTAAAAGAAAGTGTTAAAAGTGTCTTGAAAATAGTATAGCAGTGGTTGGAAATACCTTTCCCCACTCTTGCAATCCTTATGCATACAAATCTTGCTGGAATCCCAGAAGGAGATATTTGCATTTAAGTGCTAAATTTCCATAAAATACTACTCCATAAAATACTATTCCTCATTTGGTAAAATAATAGCGAAAGTGAGGATAATGGCACCAAAACCTCTTAATACTCTCATAGCTCCCTGACTTGAGATACTACCCATTTGCTCCTAGTCCAGCAAATACTTTAGAACATCCTGATGTTTAAACACAGATAGTCAAAGGGTATACTCATATAAATTAAGTACACATTTAGGGTGTCTATACACGTGCTTTGGGGTGGAGGGGTGGGCGCTTTAATTAGAGCAGCTCTGAGAGCTGCTCTAATTAAAGCACCCACAGTGTCACGTGTATTCAGTGTCCCATGCTTCAAAATGGTGGCAGGGGCACTTGAACTAAAGCATGTTTGATAAGCTTTAGTTCAGGTGTCACCACAGCCATTTTGAAGTGCAGGGACGCTGAATAGAAGTGACACACAAGCTGCTGGAGCGCATTAATTAAGATGCTCCAGCAGACTCGAGTCTGCTTCGACGTGCTAATTAGCTCACGTCAGAGCAGACATCCATCATGTGTATAGGTGCTGTTAAGGCCTAGATGAAAGGGTTTAAGTAGTACTTGGGTGGCTAATGCCACAACTGCAGTCCTCAAAACTCCTTTTTTAGATGTAGCCTAATCCTATAGGTGCCTAAAATCCATTGGTTTGCACTTCAGTTTTTTACAATATGGTTTCCCAGGTATTGAGAGCTGTGTTTCTGGACACAGATGGATGTTAGCTCAAAAGCTGTGTCTCACATTAAAACTCACTGCCATTAAAAAACTGGGTATGTTTCTGCATATATCACCTGAGGGGCTTAATCAAGAAAGTATTCTTAGATCATGCCTACCAGATTGAGTTCAGCAAACATGTAGTGGCAGGAAGTGAAGGTGCACAAAAGGGGAGCAACAGCACTGGGTCTTCCTGTCTTTAAAAGTAAAGAGGGACCCCTGGGACTTAGGAGCCCAACTCAAGGAGAAGGTTCAGGATTGTGCATCCTGAGTGACAGGAGGCACCTCCTAGGAGGGCTAGAGTAAAAAATCAAAGCCCCAGATAGAGGTAGGGTTTAATATTCCCCTGGTCCTTGCCATTTCATATTCGGTAGTTTGGGTGGCTCCCTACCCAGCGTGCCTTTTTTTATGGATTCCATTCTGAAATGCCTAATTCTCCCCACTCATGGGGAGCTTAGGTGGCTAATGAAAGGTTGTAGATTCTGTCACAGAGACCAAGAAGATTCTTTGGAAATCAGGGCCTGAATGCTTTGCTGCATCAGAATATGTTATAATGTATATGATAAAAGTTTATAATATACATGTTTTAGAAACTGGATAAAACTCCCATTGACTTCAGCAAAGGCAGGATTTCATGCACTGTGTCTAATTTGTTTTTAGTTTGATCAGTGTAAGCATGCCATTAAAGGAAGAATGTTAAGAAATCTTAAGATCTAAGCATTCTCTTTGTTTGCAGGGATTTCAGCAACACAGAAACATTATGTAGCGAACAGAAATACTACTGTGAAACTTGCTGCAGTAAACAAGAGGCCCAGAAAAGGTGGGTAAAGATCAGTGCAATTTAACCCCTGTTCAAGTAAACTGCCTCTGATGTGAAATACCACTTTTTCCTTTGGATCATTTTTGAGAGGAGGGATTTTACCACCTCTTTGATACAACTGGCACTTGGGCTGTTGCAGCTTTATGCCCACACTTTCATAGAATCCAATGTGATTCTGATGTGAGACAGCACAGCTCCCATTTATTCCCACTTATTTGTGCTTATCTCAAGCCTGAGTTTGGCATCCTGAATACAGGCCTCCTTGTGCACAGGTGTCTTTAATTCTTCCCATACCTCTCCTGGGCAACGGACTTTGAAACTTAAGAGGTGGAGCCAAATGTCTTAGACCTAAACACCATTCCCCAGAAAATTCTGTGTATGTTTAATTGTAAGACTGAGGTAGGAATAGCACTGAAATTATTAGAGTTTCATGATATACACTCTAAGACCATTACTAATAATTTCATAGGATGAGAGTAAAAAAGCTTCCAATGATCCTTGCATTGCACCTTAAGAGGTTCAAATACATGGAACAGCTACACAGATATACTAAGCTGTCTTACCGTGTGGTATTTCCTCTGGAGCTGCGTCTCTTCAACACATCTGGAGATGCTATCAACTTGGATCGCATGTATGACTTGGTGGCTGTTGTTGTTCACTGTGGCAGGTAAAGTGCATTTGAGTATACCCTAAATTATTATTATATCAAAAGTGATGTCCACGAGAAGCTTTCAGAAGAAATTTCCGTAAAGTCACAAGATTGGCTTAAATACAATGGGCGCATCTACACGTTCATTAATGTACTTTTTCTACTGCACATTAATTTAGTACCTCTAATGTAAGGTAGTAAATAAATGCACATTAGGCTGCCCTAATGTGCAGTAGCGAAAGTGCTTGCTTTTTTTAGTGATGCTTAATGTGCAGTAGCCTATTTTACTGCACATTAGCATATTAGTATGGGTTTTGATGTGGCTCTACTGAACAGTAAAATAGGCTACTGTGCATTAAAGCACATGTGTAGATGTGTCCAATAAGTCTTTTAAAAACTTCCAGATTCCAACTTTTTCTACAAAAGAATCTGAAATGAAAAATGTTTCCCAGGACTAAAATTCTGTTTCCAGGGCGGGTTTTTTTAAACTAGTACCTGTGGTCTATAGAAATGAGACAGGAGAAATTATGTATGAAGGCATTGCCTAATTTCTTTGCCAATACTGTACAGGCATATCCAGAATTTTGGCTTTGGGTTTGATCTGTGCTGAGTCACTATGATATCAGAAAACATAGGGGAATAAGAATCTGCCTGGTAAATCTGTTTGCATGTTTGTGGTCTATTTTAGGTTATGTAAAAGTGAATTATTATGAAACACACTGTATGTAAAATACATATATATAATTACAAGCCAGCCCAAAACCATGGGGAATAATGTTCTGGCTTCACTCAGATTTTTTTCAGTTAAGCTGGGACAAATCCAGTCTAATTTAAATAGGTTTATGTGAGCATACCTAAAATTAGAATCTGGCTCTGTTTCTCCATTCCCAAGGCCACCAAGGTTAGAAACACATATAGAGAGTATAGTTAAATTTTAGCAGGAGAGATTTTATATATACTTTTTTTTTTACTAAGTGGCTTAGAAGTGGTTTAGAAATCTGACTAATTTTAAGGATTGGTTAGCACTGAAAGAAGAATGGTTTGAATGAAGAAAGGTAGCTATAACTGGGGACTACAAGAGTTGGAGATTGCCAAGCATGGAGAATAAGGAAGAAGCTTAGTGAACCAATTGAAAAGTGAGCTATTGCCTGCCTTTGGCATCCAGTAGGAGATAATTATTTTTATTTTTATATATAATATCAACCAGCTTTTTTTTTATTTAAATTTTATTCAGAGTTTTTGAAAATATTTGCAATAGTTTCTGCCTGCCACCAACAAACTGCCAAATACTTTTGAAGTAGATATGTAAACTACTATAATGTCAATAGTAAGAGGACACTGGATTTTCAGTTAACTGATTCACTTTAGACATTTCAATAAAAAGGAAAGGAGGATGACATGATTGCTTAGGAATATGGGTTATCTCATAAGAAACTTCAATCAAAATATGTATTTTTCAACATATCACTTATCATGATATACCCTGATGCTTTAATTTTTTTTTTTTTAGTGGACCTAATCGTGGTCATTATATTACCATTGTAAAAAGTCATGGATTTTGGCTTTTGTTTGATGATGACATTGTAGAGGTCAGTATGCTAATGTTGATTATGACTATTAGCAATACACTTGTTCACTTATCCATTTTCTGTCCACATTGCACTGACTGCTCACACTCAGTGTGCTATTGACTAAAATCCCCTCGTCTTTGTTTCTCTACTTCTGTTTTCAACTCATAAGCCTCCAAGAGTATAGTAGCAATTCTTGTTATTCATTCCTGTGTGCTTGACTTCACACTATTACATTTCATCCATTAAATTCTGACCTTGATCTGGGTTTAGATTGTAATTCTGTAAAAAGGCAGAGTGTGTTGTGATGTAGTTTTGGTTCGGGTTCATCTCTATTAAAAAGTAAGATTATGAACAAAAGGATTAAACCTGAAATGGTTACTTGAGAACAACTCCCATTGATGTTAACAGTGTTTATTTTCTCTCAGATAAACATAAAATGTTTTTAGACCAGATATTTATTTTATTTTTGAATGGTTTTCTAAATCTAATCAAGTCAAGTTAAAATACATTAAAACCTATGGCTAAGTGCAGACATTCTGGGAGGTTAGGGGGGCGGGTTAGATCATGTTAAAAATGGCCACTTGATCTAAGGTTAGTCAGGATGGAGTGGTACTGGGGGGTGGTTGGAGGGGCAAACAGGTTTGGGGGAGATTGGGGGTATGTGGAAGGGATGTGGGGGAACAGGCAGGATCCATGGAAGCAATCAGGGGGTTGTGGGGAGCAGGCAGGATCTATGGGAGCATTTGGGGGGGGGAGGGAACAGGCAGGATCCACAGGAGCAATTGTGGGTATGGGGAGCAGATGGCATATGTGGGAGTGATTGGGGGGTGGGGGGCAGGTGGCATCTGCAGGACCAAGTAGGGGAAGTGAGGAGGGCAGGCAGGATCTGCAGGAGTGATTGGTGTGGAACAAATGATGTCCACAGGAGCAATTGGGGGGTGGGGAGGGTAGGCAGGATCCACGGGAGCGATTGTGGGGGTGGAGGGAGGCAGGCTATGTCCATAGGAGTGATTGAAGGGGTGGCAGACAGGCAATATCTGCAGAAGAATCAGGGCACAAGCAGGATCCACAGGAAGGATTGGGGGCAGGTGGGATCAGCTGGGGTAAATGGGGTCCATGAGGTTGTTGGTGGAGTCCAGGAGGGTTAGGAGGATCATAGGGGCTCACAGGGTCTGTGAGGGAGCTTGAGAGGAACCATAGGCTATGTTTAGCCCCCCAACATCCTCCCCAGGGAACCTGCAACTTTGTACCTCCCACCCCTCTCCCTACTGATACTTTGGTCAGCTCCTGGCAGCAGCATTGATAAAACTGGCACGGGGAGTGACCTCTGGAATGCGGGGGCTGGCTGGTCTATGTGGGGACATGGCAAAGGGCTGGGGGACTAAAAATAGCCTGGTGCCAGGGCGACAGGTATGAAAAGCACAGCCCTGGGACTGGGGCCAGCAGCTGGACTTTACCAGTCATGAGGCTGCACAGGTAACTATACTGAAGTTCCATGAACTAGTGTAACCTAGATCAATTAAGTTTGTGTGTACATCAATCTATCTTAGACCATGTTCCATCATTTTTAGACCTTTCTATTAGGGGTGTGCAAAGCTTCGGTCACTGATACAATTCAGAGAAGATTTGGCCCTATTTGGAGGTCAAATCACCAAATCCAAATTGAATTGAGAGACAACCCCAATCAATTTTGAGCCTCCAAATCAATTCGGAAAAAGATTTGGAGATTTGGCAATTCGGAAGGCAGTCTTTGGGGGGGGGGGGGGGGGAGGACGGGACTGATATCTGTAGCTGGCCAGTGACTGTGATCTTTCTTTGAGTCCCCTTCCAGTCACAGTGCTCTGGGGGAAGGACATAGAAACAGCACATCAGCCTCTGTCTGCAGCCTTTCTGTCCCTTTTGTGAGCTGTTTCTACCTGAGCATTGGGCCCCCTGTTACAGGCTACCATACCTGCTGTTTCCATCCTGCTGTGCCTTAACACACACACTCGCCCATGTCACAAGTTTTGCTTGTCAGCACCTTGAGGTGCAGTTTCCCAGAAACCCCTGCACCTATCTCCTTGAAACCGAGCAGGCCTCATGCCGTCAGAAAGGGCTACCATCCCTGCTGTTTTCATCCAAATCTGCCTTAACATACACACATGACACGAGTTTTGCTTTCAGCATCTTGAGGTGCAGTTTCCCAGAAACCCCTCCATCTATGTCCTTGAAACTTGACAGGCTTCATGTCCTCAGAAGGGGCTACAATCCCTACTGTTTTCATCCAAATCTGCCCCCAAATGACAAAGTTATAGGTATTTCAGTGATTCCCCATTGTAGTCTACGGCTGAATCACCGAATCTCTCTGAATCAGTGCAGAATTGATTTGGGACAGTGATCCAAATCTCTGAATTGAATCATTGTCCTGTGAATCAGCCAGATCCAAATCCGAATCGAATATTTCTCTTTGCACAGGCCTGCTGTCTATGTGTGCAGAACTTCTGTACTATTACAGGTTTAGATTGATTTCCAATCATTGAGATCAAGTGTAAGTGTAAAGTCTACACCTGTGCAAACTTTTAGTTTGGGTGGCCCTTTTTAACCCAATCTAACCCCCAGCCCTGCCTCTCCCGCCCAATGTCTGCACTTAGCTGAGGGCTAGAAACGAATGTTGCAGTGTTTGGCTGTTTTGAATTAGCATGGACTGCAACATTGGTGTCAGTTTTCAGATTTCAAAGTTATGGGATTTTAAATTGAGAAAAAAAAAGTTATTACATCACTAAAGTAAGGCTGGCTTCTTCATTCACTTTGGATTTACTTGGGGGTAAATTAGAACAGAAGGTGGCCCATACTTAGTGCAGTGCAGTACAGTGCTAAGCAAACACTACAAAATAACTTCAGTATGCTCCCAGGGCTAGGGGCCTCATTCTGATTTCACACCAATATAAGTCAGGAACAAATCCATTAGAATCAATGGAGTATTGTGAGATCAGTATCACACACATTGTCTGGAAGGAGGGAGCACATCCTGACACTGTATAGTGATCTCTCTGGCTGACTAACGAACTCTGCAAGGAACAATGTCCATATCTGCTTTGAGCCAATTTTTGCCTCATCTCTACTGACAGCCAGTATTTAACTTCTTAAATAGTCCATTGATTTCAGTGGTACAACTTGTAGGCCTAAATGTCAGTAAAGATGGCAAATTTTGAATTGCAGTAACTTGAAAAAACTGGGAAAAAAAGGAAGAATTAGAGTACCTCTGGAGAAAACCAAAGTTCAATGTGTTTAGGATTATTCTCCCCTTACTTTTATAGAAACCTTAAATCATATTTACTCTTTGTACCTATGTTTGCTATTGTCTAGCAAGGAAAGAATCTCCATTTATGTAAAGAATGCTTCTCTACCTAGAGGCACACCCCACTCGGTTTACTCAAACAAGCAGTGCCATTGACTTCAGTGATTGAAGCTAGAAGAATTTGGCTTCTAAGCCATTAAAAAAAAGTTTGTACTTTGTGAATTGCTAACAAAGCTTGCTATTCATTACCCTAAGGCATATAATTACACAATTGTTTTTGCATTTTGAGATCAATTTAATCTATGCTTAGTATTTTGTTCCCAGTGAGTATTTAAAAAAACCTCTGTCTATTTTTGCAGAAAATAGATGCTCAAGCTATTGAAGAATTCTATGGTCTGACCTCTGATATATCAAAAAATTCAGAATCTGGTTATATTTTATTCTATCAGTCACGAGAATGACTTGGAGAACTGTGAAAATGCTGCAAGTGGAGAAACTGATCAGCACTGTTAACTGACCACATCTTAATAGACTACATCTTGTATGGTTGAACAATTACCTACCATGTCTCCTACTAAATAGTTGATGTGTTTTTAACTATAACCATTCAATTTGACATGCAGCGCTTTGGGTTTCTTTAGTCTGACTCAAGAGTTAATTGCAGTCAGATCTTAGTAGAATTTATATGGACTAATATTTACAGATAACAGGATTTGAGGTCATCTGTTAAATACAACTGAGCTGGAATCACTTTTTCTATGGATGTGTGCATTATATGTAGGGCAAATTGTTTAAACTTTCTAAATGGCTTTGAAGTGTCAAATTAAAAAGCATTCCTTTGAACAGATACTAAAATGTAGTTACCAGTGTTCAGTGTAGAAGGGATTTTGTCACATTACCTTCCACTGCTAGAAAGATATTCTTCCCAAATCCTTTAATCTTGGGTTATTAAAACTTTAAATGGGTAACCTCAAGACTAAAATCCATATAAAGAGATTTAAATCACAGTGGAACAAAATAATACTATGCACCTGGTCTTCTTTTTTTCATGAAATAGTACAGATGAGGTGATTGACAGTTTTTGATTCCAAGGCCTAGAAAGGCGCTGAGTGTTTTGTGGGGAAAAGTGAGAGAGAAGTTCTTCTGTATATGACACAGCTGAGGTACTTGTATAAAGAATGATCTTATCTTTCTGCTAAAAGGAACAATATGATGCTTTGTTTGCATAGCTGAATTTGCAGATCTTCCAATATTGTTTGCACAAAACATGTCTCATAAATCAGGGCTACAATTTCACAACCTAGTTAAGTGATGCTGCTGGCATGGTCTATAACATTGATCCCATAGCATGCTGAGTACCAACAGCTTCAGTTGGCATCGGTGGGATCTGTAGATGCTTGACACCTGCTAGGATGGGGACCATGCTTTTACAATTTAGAGCACCTTTAAAATAATATAATTAATAATTCATACTTGTAGTGATAGGTTAACTACATGCAGCATCAATAGTTATGTTTGTCAACATCTTGATCGCCAGGATATCTTAGACAGGTTCAGGTGAAAACATGATTTCAGAGCTATCAAGAGGTATTGTGTGACTGTTAATTGTTTTGCATTTTCAAAGCTGGCTGGAAGTCATCATGTTCTAGCTGTTAAATCACTCTGCAAGTAATACTAGAAATACTTAGCTAGGAAGGAGGAAAGATGGAGATTTCAGTAGGGTCTGAGAAGGGATTGATGATGTGTTAACCTTTTATATCAGATAGCTGACCCAAATCAAAGAAGGTCTCTACTGCTTCTGAGGCACTCTCAGGAGTGCTGCCAAAAGCCATATCCTACCCACCTGCTTTTGCTCTGCACAACAGCCTCAGAAATGGGAGCATCTCTCACCACTGTAAGACAAGAGAGCTCAGGAGTGCACTTGCAGTGGCTCCATTGTCTCATTTCTGGGTTTGGCACCTGCACAGCAGGAGTAGGTGGGTGGGTCATGCTTCTCACTGGTGTTCCTGAGGAAACAATGGAGACTTACCCTAAGGGTCAAATCCTGTTCCCAGTGAAGTCAATGGTAAAGCTCCCATTATCTTTAGAAGAAGGATTTGGCCCTATAGGAGAGTTCAGTACCCGTGGAAACTGTCATCATTTCACAGTATTTACTTTGACTTATTTTCACTTTGTATGTATGTATGTAAATATGTATGTAGTAGAAATTCTTGTTCTTAGTAGTTTCTTTTGAGATGGCTGACTGCAATTTTATGGCTGAATCTTTTCTTTTTTTTTTTTTTAGATATATTGTTTAAAATACTGTTGAATCTTGAATCTCCATTTCTTTTATGAGAGTGAAAAACCTTCCTGGCATTACACGACTACTGTGAATGTGAAATTATTTTTTATTACTTTATAGTGAACATGCAATATTAGCCTTTGATATAACATGGTTTGAAGCTTATTTGAAATGATCACTGGCCATTTTGTAACATAAGGAAACAGCACTTTACAGTGGAGGGGAAAAAAACAAACGTGGATTTTTCATCTGTAAATGTGTAAACTATTTCTCATGCTGTTAGAGAGAGCAGACCCACAATGCAGCCTTACGGCCTTTATTTATATGGTAATCCCAGTGTTCTAATAGGAGCTCTCATACAAGTAAAGATTGGGAAATTAGGTTAAAAAAGTTATAGACACTTCTTTCTTTTATTCACAAAGGGTGTATCTACATAAGACATTTATTATGCAGTTGCCTAATTAGCTCCACAGTAAAATGTCAGTGGCTACAAGTGCATTGGTATTAGGGCAGAGTAAACTAGTTAACTCTGCCATAGGATAGTACTGCCTGATACAAGTATTATCCTATAATGGAGTTATTTACTCCTCTACAATGCATGTATAGACACTGACAGGGCTGGCTGAGACATGAGGGTGCTTCAGCATTGGGCCTGCCTGTCAGTTAGCCCCACAGTGAAGCACCCTTCTACTCCAGCCAGCCCCTCCACAACAGGTTGAGTTGGGCCAGAGCAGCCCCAGGCTGGCAGGCTGACCCCTGGGACCCCCTGCCAGCTGGGGCTCAGCTACTCCAGCACAGCATGCTGCAGTCTCAGGCACCTGTGCAAATGGTGCGTCCAGGAGCAATTAATTCTGATGTGAACTGTGCTGGAGTTTATTCAGGCGCACTAATTGCATGTATACATGTGCCCAGTGAGATACAAATGTCTATCTTTCAACAAAGAAGACAAATACTAGTTTTGGGTTGGCCTAATAAAGCTTGTTAGTTGTCTTTGAAGTCAATGAGATCCTTCTCCATTGATGTCCATGGAGTTGCATTAGTTGCTGAAGTGAGTAAAACTGTCTTCTGTAATGGAATTTTAATGAACATTCATATCTTTCTGTATAATTAATATATCTACAACTTGCCTGGTGATTGAGACTATACTCTAGTTGTGAATAAATGCACTTTCTAAATCAAAGTTAACTAGTAAGACACATGTTCTGTACTTTGCAATTTTCTCACAAACGCGTTCTAGCAGCTTTGTTAAACTTTAAAATATACCACCACCACCAATGTATAACTTGAATATTTAGGGTTCATGTATGTATGAAAAACAGTTTTGCATTTAGAGATGATTTAAAGTGGAGCTAAATTTTGGGAAATGCTTTAGATATTTGGATTTACTTTACTGAAAAATATTTTTATTTAGTTAAATTCTGAATACTGAAGCAATATTTACAAAATAAAATCTAGGATTCTACATCTGCTAATTTTTTAATTTCTCTGGATACAAGACAAGACTAATGGTGGATAATAAATATAGATAGTTACAGTATGCTAGTTGACAGTAACATTATTATGATAGGATTTTTCACATTTTATGAAAAATGAATAAAACAAAGTGTCTATCAACATTTTTGTGATACATTAGTAGAGACCCAAAGGATTTTTATGAACATGCTGCAGGGATGTTAAATCAGAAAGTTTATGTTAGCTCAAGAAAAGATTTAAAACTTTGATACAAGTCCAAAAATCAATAGCCTGACATCAGCCTTGTAAAGACTGTAAAGTACAGGATGCTGATACTAATTTTGTTTTAGCACCAGTTAAAACAGGGAATCCTTGTTTTGACTGGTGATTATAAAATCATAACTTCATTTTTTTTTTATTATCCTTGGTTCAAAACTAGTCCTACAAGACACCAAAACACCTTGATCCTGGCTTGCTTAACCATGCGCTATTTTAGGCAGATGTCAGTGGAAACACTGCTTGGTTTAAGTCAAGCACATTCTTAAGTGTTTTGCTGGATGGAGGCCAAGATACTCAGCTGCTAATAAATGCATAATGCCTTTTCCACATGTTTTTATATACATAATTCCAACCCATCAGGAAAGACTTGAAAAAATCTGGGACAATCAAAGCTTTTCTAGCCAACAACTGAGGAGAGTGGGGATAAAAGAGAAATTGTAGCACAGATGTTCAACAACATTTTGTGCTCCTATGCAGTGTCAGTTCTTAGTGTATTGAGCTTTGCCTAGATTAAGTCAAAAGATAACTGAAGTTCATTATTTGTGTCACATGCCATTGCATGAGATCCATTTTCTGTGTAACACTTTTCTTGTTAGTTGTATATTAATATGTGTTATTGCAATGTTCTTATTTATAGGAAAGAACACTTTTGGTTCTATTCCACTAAGCCTAAGGAAGCTTTTTAGTACACTCTGTAATCAGTTATCATAGAGGGTAAGCTCAAAACTGAACTTTTATATGTCATAGAATAAGCTGTCAGTATTTTATTTCTGGAGAATAGTAGTTGGCAATAGAAGAAGGGCTTAGAGAAGAAGTAGGTTAATGAAAGCAGGATATTTAGCTGAAAATAAAACACCCACAACCATCCCAGCCACCCATGCCATTTCAATGGATTTCAAGTGTATTTCAATAAAATAACATTTTCAAGTCTGATTCCTTTAGCAGCTGCAGCAAGAAAAAGCAACAAGTGTCTCTTATGCACTGAATTCAGTAAAGACAGTAACATGTCTACACAGTGCTGGAGCATGTTTGGGAGCACTGCTCTGAAAATGCCCCACCAACTTGCTCTTGTTCTGTATGTACCACATGTTGAAAAAAATTGCATAGCTGCTACTAGAATAGAGCACACCTAAAATTCAGAGTGGCTCTAGGTTAACCCTAAGCATGTGTCAGAAAGCAGCTACATGCTAGTTTTTAGCTGTATGTATGCACGGAGTAGAACTGAGTGGGTGGGGCATGTTTTCATGGCAGTATTCCCTAGCATCTTCTTACCTGGTGCAGGCATACCTGAACTAAAACGTAACTGGAATTTCTGTTATATATTATAATAGGTTCTAGCATTTGACTACATGTGGCTTTTGTCCTCAGAGATTGCATTGCATTGCATTGCATTCTCATTTGTATTCATGTTACAGTATTGTGTGTTTGGGGCCTGATCCTGAGAGCTGCTGAAAACTTGCACCTCCCAATTATTCAGCACTTCTCAGCAACAGGCTCTTAATGCCTGGTGTCTTGTTTGCTGTTTTGTGGCCAAAGAGTTTGGGCACTATCTTTTATAATTTATGCGTTTAGAAGTTTTAAGGATTTTTGTCTTTATACCTGCTATATTCTAGTATCTTTTGTCAGTGTAATTTTTTAATTTATTTGCTTTTTTATTTCTCTGTAACCATGCTATTTACTTTATTTCTATAATAATTTGTGTAGCTAATATTATTTAGCCTTATGTTTTAATTGATATGTACTTTGATTTTTAATGTAATCAACCCAAGCACTTTAAGCAATAATGTCAATCTTGTGAAACTTCAATCAAACACTTTGCCTTTGCCTCTGAAATAAAGTTTGTAAAAAAAATTCTCTATCTAGAGAATTGTCTGTGAAATATAGCACACAGTAACATTTGAGTTGTACGTCTGTGATTCTCCTAGTGAGTCAAAAGATGGTTTCAAGTCTAGAATCAAAATGTGAATAATACACGGTATGAATTTATGTATAAAATAAGTATTGATTATGCTTAATACACACATATTAGAAGTATTACTCACATTTAGCTTTTAAACTTAAAGTCAGTCTTTAGACTGATCATATGTTCGGTGGTAGAATCAATCAAATTATATTTCCCCCCCACATCTGCCAATCCATAAGGGACTGAATATTCCAGACAGCTACAAATAGCCACCATTTAAAAAATCAACTCCACAGAAATGTTTACTTATTTTTCCCATATACATTAATACCTTTCCTCCCAAGTTACACTTGCCACTCTTCTCCCCCTATCTACCTAAAAATTACTTGATCATATGTATAATGGCTCCGGGTTGCCATTGTATCTGAGCACCTGGCAGTTTTTAATGTTTTAAGCTAAGGAACTACAACTGTCATTGTCCCTTGTACTTGGCAGTGGTTCTGTCCTCTGCACATTCCTCCCCAAGCCGTCTGTACACACAGAGACAAGAGATAACTGGGTAAGAGAAGTCTTGTGGTAAAAGATTGTCAAAGACACGACATTTTTTTTAGGTCAGTGTCCATGCTATCTTTGGATTAGTATAACACGCCCTACATACCATGCCAATAAAGCTCTTTCTTCTTGTCTGAGCATATGTCCATTGTTTATAATATTGCTTAGAACAATCTTAGTACCATTTTGGATAATGTCCTTTGTTTTTGGGCAGTGAAAAGACCATAATGTCTCTCATTTATAACAGCTTCAACTACATACTGGTATTTTTCTTCATGATTTAACATAGCACCTAACTTCTAAATGTTGCTGAAGAAGCTCTGACAGATAGCCTTTTAAATTTTCTTCCAGTTAACACACAGTACTTCAAAGAAATAATTTGAGTTATTTCTGGATACAGGAACCTATTAGATTAACATACCACCTTTGCATACAAGGTCAGGATACTTGTCAGAAGGCATTCACCCTCCTGTTGTGGCCATCTGGGCTAATCCTAAGTGTTTTTTACACATTAATGATTCTTTTCCCCCAGGAGGTTTGCTTACTGGATTTGTCTG
The DNA here is from genome assembly GCF_030867095.1 of Alligator mississippiensis. Classification (NCBI taxonomy): domain Eukaryota; kingdom Metazoa; phylum Chordata; order Crocodylia; family Alligatoridae; genus Alligator; species Alligator mississippiensis. The sequence continues at coordinate 58,469,611 of NC_081825.1, read as the reverse complement.
AGCAATTAGATCTGAGACCAAACATATTTCCCTTTATTCACAGTCTTAGAGTTACTATCATTCTTTGGGATTTTTGGTTGTAGCTGTGTTGGTCTAAGGACATAGGCTGACAAGGTTCTTTGGGTAAATGTGATATCTTTTATTAGACCAACTAAATAGTTGGAAAAATTGTTCTTTGCAAGTTTTCGGGCACAAGCACCCTTCTTCAGGCATAGGGTGAGTCTGTTGGTGTCTGTGTGCTCTCCTGAGTAGAACAGAAACCAAATCGCAATATGCAGGTCTGTGAAAATGCAATTACGTGGCAGTGATGATCTGAGGGTTCCACTATAACCAGCCTGCCATCCGATAACCCCAAGTAACCTGTCTGCATTTTACTAGCTATATTCTGTCACCAGTTCTACAGTCCTCCTTCCCTCCCCCCCAACCTGTCTCACACCTATTGTCTCCCAATCCCTCAGATCCTCACTGTCACATATTTGCATGTTCACAGACCTGCATTTTGCAATTTGGCTTCTATTTTACCTTGCGGCAGAACTCACCAACCGGGAAGCAGCCGCACTGCTCCCAGAAGCGGCCACAGTGCTTCTGGAAGTGGCCGCAGCGCTACATCCAGCGCTCCCACTCACTGGCCAGTGCTCGCAGGGTGGGCACTGGCGCTTCTGCCTGCCCCCCCTGCCCAGCACCTAAGTGGGGAGTGCGGCTGGTCAGGGGGTGTGCCAGCTCTGTCAGGGAGTGCACGTGCACCCCTGTGCACCCCCTACACATGGCCACTGCCCCTTGGGCTATAGAGCTATGTAAAATCAGGGTCTGCAGCCACAGCTTGAGCCAACCAGCTGGTGAGCTCAGAGCTCAAGGACCTGCCCCTGTGGATATCTGGATATAAAGCCCGTTTTCCTCCACAACACCATTCAGATTGTGGGGGGAGGCAACTTCAGTCTGATTTTGAAGTAGTGAATATAAGAATTATTTATTGTAGCACTATGAGTGCAATAAATAATATAAAAATTTTAAAAAAGGGAAACTTGCCAAGCTGCTGCTGAAAATTGAGGTAATATTTGGAACATCTGCATGAGGGGACACATTTAGGTATTCTGTCTCATGATTCATTATAAAATTCAGCAGCTCAAACTCAAAGAAAACCATTTTTCAGCATTAAACATTTCTAGAGTGTAAGAAGTCCTTTTTTATAACCAGGAGGGGTCTTTACAGGATATGTTTAATAATGGCCATTTTTTCCTTTATCTGTTTCACCCATATAAATTTTTCATGCTGATTCAAGACTGATCATGCTTTCTTTTGTTATGCTTTGTGATTGCCTTCATGTCATTAATTCCAGTATTAGAGGTATTAGTTGTGGAATGGTCAGTTTGACCGAAGACAAGAAAACAGAAGGTTTTAACTGTGTTCCTTGTTTCTGGTTCTTTTCTTTCCTAAGGGATGCAGTCAAAATAAGCTATTTCAATAATTTCCATGCACAATATCCACTTTGGTATCTAAGTTATGAATGGAGCAAGAAATGTTAATATTATTAACATTGATTTATGATCCAGCTTTAAAATACTGAGCAAGGTGAAATATTACATATGTGTATGTTATCTACTGAGCATACAGTATACAAAAATACAGTTATGATCTGTATTTATATGTAACAGTCATGTTTTATAGTTGTTTTTACATGTATTTAAAACCTACAACATCCACAGAACTGTAATGCATATCTATGTTTGATATCAAAGGAGTAACCAAGAAAACAATCTTTTTTCCTGTGTTAACATGTTTACATTGTAAATAAAATGAATTCCCTCAACCAATTCTTTTGGGTTGTTTTGCAGAGGCTTTTGTATGTATATTTAAATAAAAAAAAATCTGATCCTATTTCTCTCTAATGAGGCTTGAGAGCTTGCTCTCAATTCAGTATGAGCACACTGGTTATGTAAATAGACTTATTTAGTATATGACATGTTTCTGAATGCAGAATTATGAAAGCGTCTGACATGTGGGGCTTTTCCTCTTCGGTAGAACTGTTTGTTGCCTTTTACATGATGCGCTTGAGAGAGAATATTTCATCATTTGAGTTTGCTGCGTTTGAAATGTTTTAGGAAATGATCTTTGTATGCAGCACTTCAGTCTTTTTGATGAAATATGCATATCGTTCCATAACCTAACAGTACCTATTCAAATCACACAGTTGACCTTCCCAAAGTTAATGAGAAGAGCTAAAACTGAACAGGAGGAAAAGCAGTAAGAATTGTCTTCACATTTGATCAGCAGAACAACTAGAATCCAATCTTAGGTATGGGATTTATATGGGACTAGTAGTGCAGGGAAATGTTTGCGCATGGAGTCTGAAACCATGTCAAAGTGGAAGATCCCCTCAGCCTTCTCTCTTTCTCAAAATTATACATTAGCAAACACTTTACTTTCTATGCTGTCAGGCAAAGCCAAATCTGGAGTTTCTAGCCTTGTCTAAATGAATTCTTGTTCTGTCGGGATTCCAAAGAGAAGCAAAATCAAAATAGGTGTCAGACTATATGTTAAATTTATAGCTAACATGCTACCAGATTAATGGCACAACAAAACATCAAAGAATTGCACATCTAAGACATGTAATTCTTTTGAAGACAAAAATCTTGAATTACAATCCTTTTTTTTCTTAGAAAGCAAGCTTTTAAATATATAAGCATATTTAGATATTTAAATATGGAAGATGAGTAAAATCAAATTCCTTTTAGTTATTTTTAACATGTAAAATTCGTAGAATGTAATGCAGAAGAACCAAGTGATCTACACAGGATAATCTGTGGACAAGATCACTTCTGCTTTTTGTGGACACATCTCTGTTGAGATTGGTAGAATTGTCCTCACAAGAGAAATTAATTTATCCAAAGGTAATATCCAATGTGACATTCAGCCAAAATGGTCTTCTTATCTTTGGATATAATATTATATATTAGGCTGGTTGTTTCCCGTGCACTTGGGAAACAATAATCTGCTGGAAATATCTAATTTTGATAAAAATAAAAGGGTGTTAAGAAAAATATTAGTATCATCAGCTAAATATCTCACTCTGACTTAACATATCATACATTAGACATAAAAAGACACACAGAACTTTGAGGTGTCTCGGCCAGGCTGAGCCGACTTGAGGTGATTCAGAAATTACTCGTTCGTCAGGGTGGGCTGGTGAATGGAGAGGCTGACAAGGCTTAATGGTTGTAAAAACTTTACTTACATCGCGGGTGGCTGCGACGGAAACTGTTCGGTCGTCTGGACAACAATGTGAGTTGCTCCAGCTGGCGAGGCCAAAGCCAGCAAATCCGTCCGTAACTCAAGCCGGCGGGAAAAGGGTATGTCTGGGATTGTGTTCGGCGACGGGAAGAAGGATCGATAGGTGATCAGTCTATCGACCAGCTAGCCGCAAGTCGGATCTCTTTTGAGGCACTCTGTAGCGTGCTCAAAGCTCTTCGACTTGGGTGGAAGTCGCGCTAATTTTTAAACAGCCAGCAAGCCAATTACCGGCCGCCACGTGTGAATAATTTAGCACTAGCCAATAGCGGGACACAAATTTGCATTCTAATAGTGGGAACTCTTTGCACTGTGCATTCCTGTGCTGCAAAGGGAAAATGCATCCTGCAAAGACAGCTGCAAATTGGCGGGAACTCTCTCTTGCACGCGGGTTCTCTATGCAGCAAAACCCTCGCTGTGCAAGAGGCTCTCATGTGACAAGAAAACTCCATAGTGCCAAGGCACCAAAATCACTGGGTTATGACATGAGGAACATGTTTGCTAAGAGCCTTGTGGTCACATCTAATTTCTTTGCAAAACTGGATGGTATTGAAAATATAATATATCATAATAAATACTGCCAGGCAATAGGACCATGAGGACACTTACAAAATGCAAGTTACAGTACACACCCTTAGCAACTAAAACTATTAACTAAACACCATCCAGTTAAACCGTAGCTGGGGATATGTGAAGGAACTACCATTATTTTAAGCAGCATCCCTAGTTTTCTTTAGCGTCCTCAACCTTGGAACATAAACATAAGGTAAAATGTCTAAATCATTGTGCTGTTTGCACAGACGGCAATGCCACTTTGTCCTGTTGTTGCATTTTCACATTTTTTCTTTCAGTGTGGGGAGTGGTTTTATCATTCAAGTGATCTTTTTGGATGTGGTCATGTAAAATAGTTGTTTGAGAAAACCATAATTGTCAGAGGTTGATCTAAATAGAAGAAATCTCTGTGAGCTATTTTTACTGCCTTTATATTTTCAGCTGAAGGTATATTTTTGTGGAAATACTGTAACGCGTCTAACTGTTAAAGAATATCTAGTCAACCTAATAGAGCTAGTCAGAAATTTTCTGATGGAACATTTTTTTTGTTTGGAAAATGCTTATTCATCCAAAGCAAAACATTTGGCAGAAAGTATTGGTTTTGGCTAAATTTTGTGTAGTGAAAATGGAATAAATATTCTACTAATTTTTTATTCTGGCCTTTTTGGAACAGAGCATTTCAACAGTCTGTTACAACATGAATTTCTGTTGTTGTAAATGGTATATTTCATAACATAGTCTTGTCTCACAGCCCTGGTAAAGCTCACTCCCCCCTCTGCGCGCTCCTTTTCTTGGGCTGCTGTATTTGAGTCGAGGCAGTTTAAACTTCTCTTGGACTGTGTAGGTGGCAACTGAATCGCTTCCCTTAGCCTCTCTGGCGCACTACTTTGGTTAGTCTATAAGGTGCAAATCTACCCCGCAATTCCAGGACAGAAATCAAACCTCTTAGCCCAGGGGTGGCCAACCCACAGTACGGGTGCCACAAGTGGCACAGGCTGCTGCTGTGCGAGTAGTCCTGGGTGCTCAGTCCAGGGAGGTGTTGCACAGAGGCAGGGAGTGGACAGCTCTGTGGAGCTAAGCAGGGGCAGGGCACTGCTGGAGAGGTGTCAAGTGTCAACACCAAGAGCCAGGTTCTTCCTGGCTCTGCTAATTCAGGGTTTTGAATCCTTGCTTGCCATAACACTGGCAGTTGTGGGGCCAGGGATGGGTTAACCTGGCAGTTGGCGGTGACACCTCCTTTTGCAGCAGCACCAGTCCATGTGATCATAGCTAAAGGCCCCCTGCCTCCATGCCAGTGCCCTGGGGTGCAAAGTCTATCAGGGATCAGAGCAGCACTGGGGGAGGGACAAGGGCTTAACTTGTGGCACAGCTGCCAGAAGGGTTGGCCAGTGGCCACCACTATTTAAAGCCAGCTGCCTTAGCTCCCCAAACCATTGTTGATCCCCAGATTCCCCAGTGACACCTTTCCCCCAAATGCCACCTTTTGGGTACTGGGGGTTCATGGTTCATTTTTTTCAGGGGCACACTACAGAAAACCAACATACAGGATTTCTGATGGTTTCAAAACCTCAGCATTTTACTTTAGTTAGCATAAGTAGTGTGCAGATCTGGACAAAACAAAGAACACCTGCATGCATTTCTGTCTCACTTTCCCAGCCTCTTTAGAGCCCTTTAAAGTCATCTGAGGAATCCCGAATCCCCACTCCTGTGCTTGGCTTCTCCTCTGAATCATGGTAACTCTCTTTTTCTCCTTCCACCCCTCACTCCCCATTCTCCAAACTTTTCCCTTCTTTCTCTCCAAGGGTCAGCAAAATATTCTCTCTCTCATTCTCTCTGGGTTTTTTTAACATCCAGTCCCCTTTGGCAGGTGACTCTCAGATCAGCCTTGTCAGGTGATAAAAATGTCCCAGCTGGTGATTTGTTGCTTAGCTACCACCACCAGGGTTTGGACTTGAAAAACTGGTTTGCCCTCAATAGCAGTCATTTCTGTCCTAGGTGCTCAATTTAAATGGAAAATTATTCTAGCTAAACAAGGCTACCTTGTTAACCTTGTGCCAAATGCAGAATGTTTGCCTGTGTACCTCATGTGGTTTAATATGGAGATAAAAGGCAGCAATCAAGCCTCCCATTTGAATCTGAATTTACAATCTGACCCAGATATAAAAAATTGGTAAGCCATACCATAGAGTGGAGTACCCAAATCACCATCAATTTCAAACAAAGAGGTTAAAATTGGAGTGGAACATTTCAAGTTTAGAAAAATGAAAAGCTTTGCTCAACCCAACAATTTTATTCAGAATTTTGTTTGGCAGAAATTTCAAATGTTTCTTTTTTTTTGTTTCTTCTCAGAATAGCAGAGCCTGAGATGGCAGCTTCCTTCAAAACAGAAAATCCAGTTCCCACTCTGCTCTAGAATACAGATATTAAACCAGCACGCAATGTATTTGATAAAGACTAAACTCAGTTACATCTATGTAAATCTGGAGTTTCTATGTATATACTTACAGCTTCAGATGAGGATAAATGAGAATAGAAAGCTGGCACAATACTGCTTACAAGGACAATACAAGGTTTTAAGTATAGGGAATTGTAGGTCTTATGTGTTAGCATATTATGCTATTATGTGCAACACTAAGCATTGAAATAGATTTCAAATTGTAATTAGATGAAAATGAAATGAAAGTTAGCCCTGCTGCTTGAAAATGCCACTCAAGAGCTTATATGTAATCATACTTTTAATCACTAGTTAATTTAATGATCACGTGGCATTTTTCATCTTCAAAGTTGAAGATGAAATTAATTTTAATTTTTTTCCCACACTTTAAGCTGAACAAAATCATAGAAACCTAATCAGCTGTATAAATATCAATCTAAGCCTTAATATATCTCATGGCTTGCACAGAATGTGGTTGGCTTTCAGTTAAGTAGGGTTAGCCAGGAGGAACATGTTTCACCAGTTTCTCATCAGCTGCATTGATGACCTTATTCCCTTCTGGATGCCATTCAAGGTGTTGATTTTGTGCAATATAACCCTATATAACTTGATCCCTGGCTGTCTAAGAAACAGCTTCTCTCTCCCAGGATCAGTCAAGGCAGTGAGTTTGCACTAAGATGACTTTTACTTTCCAAGATTTGAGTATGGGAGTCTGTCTATTCTTTGAAATAGCTGATGACCTTACAGGCACCCTAAAGGAAATTCTAGGTGGAACTCATGTGGTTAATCCCAGTTCTGGGTGTTTCTATTTATATTTTGAAACCAGCAAAAGTATTCTGTGATCCTGTAAAGTTATCATAATATTGACTCTTAATTCCTGCTCGGGAATGAATGGCTTGGGCAGTGGGTTAGACCAACAACTACAAAACCATGCTGGGTTTCGAGCTGCCTCTAAATTGGCTTTGCTGGCAAATCAAACCCTAAAGGTAACCAGGACTCTCATTACTGTCGTTTACATCAATAGTTTATGTACTCGAGCACTGATTCCATTGTTAACATAAGGGAGGATAAAAGAAATGAAGAAATGTGTACACTATAGCAGTTAGTACAGAACTTCAGTCAGCATATCACTTCAGCATATGCACTCTTCTTCAACACTTAACTTTTGCATAACCTGAAAGTTTACTTATCCACAGTACATTGCACATCACTTCTTTAGTCTGTTATCATTCGAAGACATAGCTAGGTCCAATTAATCCTTGTGGCATACAGTCCTTGAATCCTCCATGAACTACCTCCAAAGGGAATCAAAATTTGTTGTTCCTTCTTAGTTCTGAAGGAAAAAGATTTGTTCTTTTAGACAGCTGGAAGGAGAGACCTTATCCCCCATCATTTCTAACCCTCCCTCCTTAGCCTCTCTCTCTTAAATTATTGTATCACCCTTTTCTCCACCAACAAAATCTTAACATTGCATCACAAGAATAGGCAGTATTCCATAATTCCTTGTTTCAGCAAGAGTATAAGTAAGTATGCATGTAGTAACAGAATAATCAAGCTTGGTTTACTGTATTAATCCTGTTATGGCAATATACTGAGAGGAGAGACCCATTCAGGGATTACATTCCCCTATTATATTTAATCAGTTGTTCTGGCTTTCAAGAGTTAGCAGCCATCCCCCACCCCACAGAGACAGGGAATTCTGTTTATCCAAAGCAAATATTATCCAAAAACACCACCTGAAAGTGAACTATATTTGCAGACATGCATTCAGATGTTGCTTATTTAACTTGAAATTCCATCTACATGATTTACCTGGATGAATGAGTTCTAGTTGTATATAGTAGCTTAAAAATGATTTTGGGATTCTTCAGTTTTGACAACTCTTACACACATATGAGAGTTCCATTCATACATAATGTGATTTAAGCTGTTAGCTTTGGTGCTGAGGGTTGTTTCCTCTAGGTGGATATCCTGAAGTCAGGTATTTCCTTAAAATCACAAATGCTTGAAAAGAATGACACAATGTCCTGTTTTCCTGAGCGCAATAGGAAGCAAATTGTTTTCGTTTTCACAATCCCAACACATTGCCCATAAAAGCTATATTTTAGCTTTTTTTTTTTTTTTCAAATGCCATGTTACAACATAGCTGTTGCCTTGACTTTCTCTAGCCTCCTCATCCTTCTTTGTGCTGTGTCTGAGTGTTTTGTGATTCTTACACAAACACAGCTCTTCCAACACCAACCAGCCCTCTGAGTTTACATTCAGATGCCAAAAGGAACCCTCTCAGACCATCTGGCTCAGCACCTACTTCCAGGTTTGCCATATAGGTTTGTGATTTGGATAATGGCTTCTGCCATTTCAGCCCTCAATCAACAAAGCAGTATTGAATTGATTCTGGTATTTAGGGGCAACTTCAATAAGTTTTCTAAGTGCTCAGAGATCATAGGCACACTCCCTGGAAGCCACTCAAATTCTAATACATGGATTCACAGGGCCTTAACCTAAGTGTCAGGCTCAGAATTGAGAATCTGTCATCTCTAATTTCAGTTCTGCCTATGTGTCATTTCTTTGCCACATTGGGCTAATAATGCAATCTCTCCTTGTCTTGATTGTTTTCATCTATGAAATAAAAATAAGTCTTTTCCTCAGGGAACTATTCTGAGGTTAAGCTACAGTAAAATGTAGAGCTGGGCTGAGATCTCCGGTTGTGTGCCCATGTAAAGCTTGCTTCATTGCCAGGGATGGGTGTTGTTGTTATATTATCATACCTTCCTTTATTTATACAAGAAACCCAAACCCTGACATCATTACATAAAGCAGTTGTTGCTAGCTGAATGTATTTTGTTAAGCAACGAGCTCAGTGCTGTTACAAAACACACAAAGACCATTCCTTGTCCTAAGAAACAGATGCAAACTAGAAATCTGGCAAATTGGTAACACAAGGGGAAGAAAACAGGGATTTTATGATTTTTTTAAGGTGCCTTACTTTCATAAATACAGCACATCTTCCATCAGTGAAGATTCACAGACTGAAAAGATAGTTGACAAGCACTTGAGGGGAACAGAACTTTACAAAGAGATGAGAAAGCTCTATGGACCTGCAGGAATACAGTCTATGAGGCAAATGTACTCTGAGCAGTTACTGAAGGGTGAGTGGTAGATTTCCTTCCAAGCAATATGGCCCAATCCTGACCCCACTCAGAGTCATGGGAAAGAGCGAAGAATAACAGGAAACCCAACATAGAAGCTGTCATATCAGATCAGCCAATCATCTCTTCCTTCCAGCGTGTGGTTTCCTACACTGGTCAGCCCTAGAAGTGTCAGGGGAAGAAAGAAACAAACCCCAGAATAACTGGCTTATGGGGGGAAGTTCCTTCTTGAACTCAAGCAGCTAATTATTGCTTTTTGTAAAGGTACCAGTTCAGATTTGATGGTTATTTTCACAGAAATATCCAGTCCACTATATTCTCTGCTTAGATTTTTTTTCATAATTTGTCTATGGAATTTCATTTAAATAATACTCATTAGGAGGTCACCCTTGAAAATGTTCCAGTTTTTCCTGAAATGATGAGCTGTTACCTCATTATCTACTCTATTGCCTACAGTATAGTTTCATAGTAACTAGGGTCAGGAGGGACCTGATCAGATCATCTAGCCTGACCCCCAAATATGATCTTTGACAGCTGGAAAGATTTTAAGAATAACCTTTTAGCAACAACAAAAGCAACCCAATAAGAACAGGATAATGCAATAGAAAATTTGGGACAAGGCCTTTTGGAACAGTTTAGAGAGGGGTACAAGAATGGAGCTATCACTAGTGCCTATGCTGCCACTACTATATAGGGTGGATAACCCTCTTGTTACACTTCTGGAATAAATGGTTAATTTTAATATAAGTTTCTGAGCATGAGGAATGCTACATTCTTTTCTGTGTTTATTCAGCATAGCAGTATAGGACTTGAAAGCAATCCATTTGTGCTGATCCACTGACTTTCCACAGAGTTATTCCTGATTTACATGTGTGAAAGTGAAATTAAAATTGGGGTTGGATTATATTTTTCATATAGGCTTGTAAACAGATTATATTAAGAGTCAAATCCTGCATTCTCTGTGCACTCAACATTCTCAGTAAAGTCAACAGGAGTTTTCAGGTGCATAAGGAATATATGATCAGGCCTACACTATTAAAAAGGGTACTACCTGTAAAATTACTCATGCTTTTCTCACCCCTTTAGGAAGCCAGTTAAATGCTGTACTGTCATACCCGAGGCAAAGAATGATTGACAACATCTTGGCCAGGAGAAGTGTACAACAACACGAGATGAAAAAACAAAGGGATGAAATGAAAAAGTAATAACACCAATCATTTATTCAAACTTTCTGTAAGGTTACTTCTGAAAGTATTTACTAATATATATTGAAATTCCCAGAAGTTTATTCTTTACCATCTCTACCTACATGTTATGTGACTTCTATATAGAAAATTGTATCAGCTTAATTTTTTTTCAAGAAAAGACTAAGTTCTTTTTGTAAGAAAGCATATTTGCCCAGGCCAGCAGAGAAAGTTTAAGCTTTCTTCCCACAGTTAGTAAGTGCAGAAATGGGTCACACACTAATCCAGGAAAATAGTTTGATCCTTTAAGAAGTCTGAGTAGTCTGTTACTGGCATCCTGATAGAAGAAATCATTTGAGCCAAAGATCTGGTGTTCTTAATCTTGCTTTTACCCTTCGAAACAGACTCTAAAGGGGTTGGAAGTCTGACAGTAGCAGGCACCTACACAGTAAAAACCTATAAAAAAATGAAAAAAAAAATGTTACTCTCTTCACCCAGAACTGGTAGGTGATTGGTTATGGTAAATACCCCTTAAGTCAATCTGTGTCAATCTAGAAATGGTAACGGAAAAGTACCATTATTGTATCCACACAACTTAATGAAAGTGTTCAATAAAATGCAACTTCTTAAGAATGGTAGAAATTGTAATTTGCCTTGGCTTTTCAGAAAGCTGAATGAAGAAAAAGTTCAGCTGGAGAAAGTGCTTAAGAAATTACAGTTAGAAAAGAAAATGTTTGGCAAAGGTATGGTATCACTCACACTGCATTGCATTATATCTTCCTATGTACAGCCTGTAACACCAAATATGTTGAGTCTGACTGAGATTTCTGGATTAATAGTTTTCTTCTGCTGTTTATTCTGCATATGAATGTTGTAAATAATACCTGTTTAAGTCCACATCCTGCAAACAAATGTGCATGTGCTTCAAACATGTGAAGTATCTTGCTCATGTGCAGTGTCCTGCTGAAGCTACCATATGTCTACTTACCTGCAGGACCAGAGCCTTAGTTGCTCTCAGCTATCATAAGTCCCATTGCCATGAGGTTGCAACTAAGGGCAGAATCTGGCTCAATATTACTCAGTTGAGACAAGTGAATAATAAAAGGAAAGGTAGAGACTCAGATTGCACACCTGCACAAGGGAGTAAGGATACTGCATCTCCCCTCCTCTTTAACCCATTGTAGCACTACATGCCTCAAGGGCTACAGCCCAGCTGCAGGCAGTAAGAAAATAATTGCAGGCCTGCTTAGAAAGACTGGGCCAGCTGATGAGGATAATTGGCTGGCCCAGGGAAAGTTAAAAGCTCCCAGGGAGCTGCTAGGGAAATGCAGTTTAATGCTTTGTGGAACTGATTTGGAAAAAAAATGTTGTAGGTCAGTTACAAAACAAAAGGAAATATTCCAATTTAGGTCAAACCAACCTCAAACACAATAATTCATTCTGTTTTATCAAAGGAAAAAATAAATTTTTAAAAAACAATATTAAATTTCCCAGCAGAAAATTTCTAAAAAACTAAAACTGCAATTTCCAACAGAAATGCATTTTAACAGAAGACTCCTGATCAGCTGTTTCTAGCCTTTGACTTACATAGTTGCTTCCCTTTTTGTAATGCTTTTAGTGAACAAAACCAGCACGCTGGAGTCAAAGTCACTTCAGAGACTGCCCCAGGAGCAGAAGTAGGAAACTGGGTGAGAGGAGTAGCCCAATAGCCCCTGCTGTCTCCCACACAGGCTCCAGGAACGCAAGGAGAGTGGTATGCTTCATACTCCCTTGCATGGTAGAATAGGGCTCAGACTGAGCAACTTTGTAATCACCTTTTGAATATATGCATAAGTCACTATCAAGTTGTTAGGTTATAGGGTCTGGATGACTCCAGGGATTTGTAATGGATTAAAGAATCTTCACCTCTACTCTGCCAGGTAAAATGCAGCACAGGCCACAGGTTTCTACAAGCTACTATTATCCCTGGTTATATTTTTACCTTAGATGAAATAATGCATCAGTCAGTCCAGTTTCCCAACAGATGAGATTAAAACTTTCAAAAATCCTGCCACAATGGGTCCTGATTGGCATGTTTATTTACAGCCTCAGCAGAAGCACCAATCTTAGTTTAGAGAGTCTCTTCCCCTCCAGAAATGGTCCCTCTATGTCACAGCTGCTATACCTTTATAATATGATGAAACTTCAGTAGATTAATGTCTATGAGTAAAGGTTGTAAGTCTTAAGGGCTACTAAACTGGTATATTTAACAAACAGTGAATTCAGATAATTTTTTTAAAGAATCTCATGGCTGAACTTCTGAGAAACCACTGTGTGCACATTTTTATGACAGTGCAGAAGGTTAAAGTCCCTCTAATAGTTTATTTTGTGCTTTTGATTGTTTAAAGTGTCTTATCAAGACAGGGAAAATAAAGGTACTCTCCAGAGTCGAATTCACTCCACAGTGGAAAATCTGCCTGAACTAGAGGCCAGAGTCCAGAACCTCAGGTAAATAGACACTTGATTTTTCTTTTTTGAAATAAAAATTGTGGTGTTACATTTGTTGAAGGCTTTCCTAAAACCTTATGGTTTTTTGATAGGTCTTGACTGAATAACAATGGCACAATCCCACAGCCACACCCTGTGCATAGATTTTATAAAATTATCCTGGTAAGAAGATGATTTTGGCCTCAGTGGGCATGTACACATGTGCAATTAATGCACCTGAATTTTCTGCACAGAAAATTCAGATGCATTAAATGGTGCCTCTACATGCACCTGAATGTGAACCTGTCGGGAACAAATTTGATCCCAACAGGAACAATTCAGTCTAGGGTTGCTTCTGCTTTGCTCTGCCCTGACTGCAGCAGCCAGGGGGAGCTCTGAGCTAGCAGGAGGCATGGGGGGCTGGTCCTGACCTCTGCAGGGTTGGGGAAAGTTGTCCCAGCTGCTGCTGGGTTCTGATCTCCACATGGCTGGGAGGCAGCTGCCTGGCAGCCAGGACAGCTCTCCCTGACCCATGGAGATCAGAACAGGTCCTGATCTCCATGTGGCTGGTAGCCAGCATCCCACCGAACCGAGAGTTCTCCTTGCTCCCTGTGGCCCCCCACTGCCTAAGATGACTAAGAGCAATCCAGTCCATGTCCACACATGAACTTTGGTGCATTAGTTTAATGTAGCAATTTTCGGTACCTGTATCCACAGGTACTATAAAATGGCACATCAGACTAATCTGTGCAGTAATTGCTGTACACATGGTAATCATGGTGCTGAGTACATGGGGGGGCCTGAGGACCCTGGCCCCCCTCGAGAGGGCTGTCACTTGAAATGCGTAAAACTTGCCATATGCCCATCATTTTAGGCCCTGCTCCAGTAAACATAAAAGTTGGTGCCTGTGGTGGTAATTCTTTACTGCACATTAGATTAGTCTAGTGTGCAGTAAAGTATCTTGTGTAGATGTGCCCAATGTGACAGTACAATGAAATATGTCAGCTAATTATACAATAATTTCACAAAAAACCCACTGCTTGGTACTGAACAAAATGCTAGAAGGCGTATTAAAGTGAGATGTTCTAGATTGGCAGGAGAACGGATTGAATGATCTAATAACTAGTTTTCCTTCTCTGACTTTCATGATTATATGATCTATTTCCATTTGGCACTGGCAATGTTTTGTATTCTTTTCCAAAAATATTGAACAACTTTTGGAAAAGAACAACTATTTTTTTCCAAAAGCTGGTAATAGATATTTTAGCAGGAACAAGTGTTTGGATTTAGATTAATTTATTATTTTGTTTACTCTATAAATACAATGACACCTAGGGTAATTCAGTACAGCACAATTCAGTGCCTTGTAGAGCTAGACAAGTTAGCTCTGAATGAGGTAACTCGTTCTGGAAACAGTCTAGCTGCATTAGTCAAGTGCTCTGCCCAGACTAATTATGCCTGCTGAGAAGGGTAAATATACTCTGAGAAGCAGGGTATATTAGCCTCATTGGAGTGCTATGCTAATGCAGCTAGACCACTTCTAGTACCAGAGCTAGCTATAGACAGACTATTGGTTCTTTATTAAAATGGAAAGAAAAGAACCATTTAAGATAAACAACAGGAAGACCCATTTTGATACTTTTGATAAAGTGAAGCAAACCTGTATAATTAATTTTATATTGTTGTACAGGGGGGAGCTTTATATAGAAAGGGAGAAGAAGCTAAGGCCTTATATCGGAGAGTCCTTGACAGTTGGTGCTGAGCCCTATCAACTACAAGACATGAAAATGGTTTGTGCTTCGAATTTCTAGTGCCATTTTTATTTTGTGCAATATGAGCAACCCCTGCCTTTGATTCTATTTGAGATGCTTCAGATTAGAGATGGCTTTGAATCAAAACAGTTATCTGAATACTTTCAGAGAGCTCAGATTCAGATCTGCATCCATTGATAAATTTTGGAGTTTGGGTTCATCATTAGTAAGGTGCATTGTTTCAGGAGAAATGATAGATGGAAGCTAAGGCAAGGTACAGAGTTTCGAAAAGCCCAAGGCAGATTTGCACTAACTTTTGCAGCTTTTTCTAAGCACCCTAGATTAGTTCAGGAGTGAAGAGAACTCATGTTCATCACTAGGGCACAGCAGCAGCTTGTACTGGAGGAGGCCAGCAGGCTTGGGTCGCTCTCACTTGTTTCCCAGCAGCCTACTGGCTGAGAAGCCAGTCACCACTGACTGGGCAGCGCAGCCCCCCCCAACCAACTGTTGACTTCCAGAAGCAGGCTGAGGGGAGGAACAGGGGCCCCCACTGTGCAGCGCCACCCCAGCTATGCTGACTTGGGTCTGGGATGCCAGCGCTGGAGCCGTACAGCTGTCTCTCCCCCATGCTGGGAACCAGGGGGGTGGTGCTAGCTCAGGGCTGGGCCTGTATGGTGGGGGGCTCCATTCTTTTCCCCTGCCCCCCACCCTATCCTCCTGACAGCTGCAGCCAGGAGCCATGGCTTGGAGCTGTGTGCTGGGAACCAGGGATGGGGGGAGCAGAGCCCCCCACATTACACAGACCAGGACCAACACCTCCCAGCCCTGACACCGCAAGCTGGGGGGGGGGGGGACATGGCAGGGTCTCTGATCCCCACCTGCCTACCCCCAATTCCTAGTGCTGCAGACAGTATATGGCTTTAAGCCATGGCTCCTGCCCGCAGCTGTCAAGAAGGTTGGGGAGGGGTGGGGGAATTGAGACCTCCACTGCACTATGTGGGCCCCCACTCTGCTGTGCTGGTGTGTGGCCAGGTCCATGTGGCAGGGGGGCTCTGTTCCTCCCATCCCCCCACCTTGCCATGCAGGCAGGAGACAGACTTTTCTGGCTCTTGTCTGTGACAACCTGGGGGTGGGGCTGGCCCAGTGCTCACCAAGCAGATGAGCACCAGCTGAGGCTAGCATGCGACCGTGAGAGGATGCTGGAGGACAGCAAATTAAGGAGATTTGCTATGGGATCTGGGACAGAAATTCAATATACCTCTCTAATCTAAAATAATTAAGTCTAATACTACATCCATCCAGGTCTTTCTTAAACCAGGTTCTGCCAGTTTCAAGCCAGTCTGTGTGTGCTGAATTTCTTTTCTGTTACAGATGTAGACAGGTTTCCAATCATTTATACTAGCTTATGTGCACTGTCTGTACCTAGTGTAAATGAATAAAGTTAGGATAAATATGATATTTGTTCATTTTTTAGGTCAACTTGTCTAAAACTGAAGAAAAAATGGCAGACAAACATAAGATGAAGGATGATATACTCACAAGAGTCTCTGAACATAAAAGATTTCTTCTTTATCACTGCAAAATAATCATCTGCTTCTATTTGTTAGTCAGACTTTCACAACTAAATATTCTGTCTTTAAGGTTCAAGACATACTTGATGAAGTAGTGAAAGAACTGATGGATGACTACTTAAGGCGCATGCCTCTTGGCATGTATCCTTGCACTTCAGAATATTCTTCAGGGCTAATTAGAATTCTACTCGATGCTCTGTTGTCAGTTCATGATTTCTACAGGTTGTTCTTGAAACCTTTGCACATCCAATTGCATTATAACAATAGCGTTTTTCAATCTGCATTGCACAAATGAGTAATCATCAAAACAGAACCACTATAGTTACAGGGAAACCCAAAGTCTTATATATCCAGTACAGTACATTTTATCGCTGGCAAATAGATTTTGATATCAGGCTAGTTCATGTTGAAAATACCTTTTTCATCCTCTTTCAAGGTGTTCTCAGTGCATCATTCCCACCTCTCAGATACAACTAGGGCTGTGCGAAGTTTTGGTCCCGATTCGATTCGGCCTGATTCAGTGGCTGAATCTCTGAATCCAAATCAAATCGGAGGACCCTATAATCTCTCTGAATCAAATCGGAACCCTCTAAGTAGATTCGGAGAGATTAGGAAAGAATCGGTGATTCAGACATAGACGCAGCTTTAAATGTTTTTTCTACATGCCTTTAGGTAGCAGGCGGCTCATGAACCTTGTGATGCTGGGGTGCATGGAGTATCCCACAGAAGCATGTGGAGTGTCCCCAGTGCGCTTGGCAGCAGACCCGGATGTGGACCAGAAGCACTTCTGTGTCCGCCGGGGAGCATGCAGGGGGCCCTCGCATATCCCCCTGGCTAGGCAACTAGTGCCTCCTGGGTCTGGGGGGGCACCCAGGGTCCCCCCATGGCTGATCGCTGAGCCAAAGGGGCATGGGGGGCCCCCTGCACGCTCCCCAACGGACCCGGCATTGGATCAGAAATACTTCTGGTCCACTTCTGGGCTCGCCACCGAGCACATGGAGCACCCCTGCACTCCTGTGGAACGCTCCATGCACCCCAGCATCACAGCATTCACAAGCCATTCTGGTACCTCAAGGTATGTAGAAAAAACATTGAAAGCTGTGTCTATGGCCAAATTGCTGATTCTCCGAATCAGCATCAAATCTTCAAATTTGGATTTGGCTGAATCGAATCAGGGACAGTGATCCAAATCAACAAATCAAATCACTGTCCCCAATTCAGGCTGAATCTAAATCAAATAGGACCTGCTTCACACAACCCTAGATACAACCTGCTGTACTTTCCTAAGATGCATTTCACAACATCAATAGGCAAAATATATATAGCAGTCTTGAAAGTGTTTATATTAAAGATTAGCCCAAAACAAACCTCACATCCCAAACCTCCAAATGATGCTGTTTATTTATTGACCCCTGTGCTTATTCAAAGTTTATTTGATGCAAGCAAGTAGGCTGCATTCTGTTCTCTTATGCAGTGCAACCTCCCCTGACTTCAGTGGGTTTTCACTAGTGTAAATGTGAGCAGGGTATATCCCACTGCATTGCCAGAACTGGCTATGGGATCTCATGACTGGCTGAATATTTTTGCATTGAAAATACAATCAGTGTGAGCCAAGATAACCTGAACCCTGGCAGAATATGATGTTTGGCAGGTCATAAACATTTTTGGCCACGTACAGACATTACATTTTTACCAGTGTAAGTGATTGGAAACTGACCTATACTTGTAACAGAACAGAAGTTTGGAGCACACAGACTCATTTAAAAATGGCAGAGCCCAGTCTAATATTTGCCCCTCCCACCTCCTCTATGTCAAGGGCAAATGTGTGTTCTGTTCACTACTGATCTAAACTACACTACTTACAGAAAATCATACAACTTCAGTGATGTAACGTGAGTCTCCAGCACCCAGGGGCTAATGCTTGCATTTGTGCCCCCCCACCCCTTCTCATAGCAATACTTAAAGTCTCCCGCCCTGGCCCTGTTTGGTTTTCTGCTTTGGCCAGGAAGGAAATGAAAGTCCTGGCACACATGGGGGGAGGGGTAGTAGCCGGAATTTCCTCCCAAAACAGGTAAGTAAACACCCAACCCATGGAGCAGGCAGGCAAGTTACACAACAAACACAGCCACCAATGCCAGCTCTTTGGGGCCCCCCACGGCCACAGGTTCCATAGATAGGATGGGCCGGCCCTGGTCACATAGGCTGACACCCAGGGACCAGGCCCCTCCCCTCTCCTCCTCCCCATTGGTCTGCCACAGCATAACTTAGAATGATTCTGCCTTGGGCTTTTTGAATGTCTGCACCTAGCCTATATCATTTCTGCCTCATATTTCATAACAAACAACTTCCAGACAACCTGGGTGTGAAAAGGATAAAAGAACTAAGATTAATCAAGAAACATCACTTGAAAGAGGAGTTCAGCTTACCATGGAGCAATTGGTTTTGGAGGTCAGTGGGGTTTTTGTTTGTTTACCTCTCCCCCCCACCCCATTCATTTTTGCTGAGCTCTAACCTCTCATGCAAGTCAAGCTGCTAAATCTAAAAAAGAATGTACTTGGTGATAGAATCTCTTTTGGCTTCGGGGACAGGGAAAGCTGAGGAGACATCAGTATAAATACACTAAAACTTCACAAAACACACAAATCTTTTCCTGTTCTGATGGAATATTTTTGCTTTTCTAACATAATGGCACATGCAAATTACTTCTAACTTTGGGTGCTACATTTTGCTGGCCATTTTCTTTTCTCCATTGATGAAAAATTTGAAAGCTGAATAGTTAAACTGAAATTGATCTCTGGTTATTTTATAAGTCTTTCTTCATTATCACATAAATCATCAACCTTTAAACTAACTACTAAAAATGTCCTCTGCAAGAGTCTTTTGTATGCATTTCCATAGCAACATACAAAGGAGCAAAACTTTCTGTTTTGACTGTATATGCTGTGTTTTATAGATGCCAGCAAATTATGTAGTCAGTATTTCATTTGTTAAATTTGAAAAAGATAGTGGCTGCTGTTGCTTTTGGAGCAGGAAAAAAGTATTGAGCACCAAAGCCTGATCTCCATGTTAAAACTAAGAAATTGGAATTAAAGTAGATTTCCATGGCAGCATGGTTGGACACAGTTCTCCCCCTTTACGCTACTGAGGGGCATTATGGGTACCTCCAGAGGCGCACTGAATTTGTACCACACATTGTATTTCTTTACAAAGCCTCAAAACACTTTACAGCTATTAATTAATCACACCTTACATCCATGAAGTGAATAAATATTTTATCAGTGGTGAAACTGAAGCAGTCAGTATAAATTACTCGCCCTGGGTCATATGCTGAGTCAATGACAAAGGTTGCATTAGAACCTAATTCCCAGAATTAGGATGCTAATTCCCAAAACCATGCTCTAATCACTAAACAATACCATGACACTTGAACCTGCAGGCCATTACTGTTATAAACCATGGCAATGTAAATAAAAATAGCTATCCAAGTGGGCTAAAGCAGCAGCCTTCAACCAGCTTGAACCAGCTGAAGGTTTACAGGCATAATGCGACAGATAAAGATACTATATTTAAAGTGCTAGTCTCATAGCTCAGCTGAGTATGCAGTACAAACAGAACTATTATTGTGATAAATGTAAATGCTTCTAAGACAGATATTTTAGTTTAGATAGAATGAAGATTTTATTCTAAATACCCCATTAGGTTTGTGATGCCAAAAGCCTGTTTTGGAAAGTACAGGTCATAGAGCCAAATACCAGTTATTAAATGGTTCCTTCAGTATAGGAATACAAATAGGAAGAAAATAAATTCCAGCATACGGTCAACATTGCAGATTTCCAACATTTCACTAGGAAATTATGCTTCCTTCAGGAGCATCTCTTTTCAGAAATGCAATATTAATTTCACTGTAGAACAAAATTGGATAATATCTTTCAATATATTTTAATTATTTTGAATGTTTTTGCTTTTTATTAACTTATTTAAATAAGAATGACCTAATTTAAGTGAAAGATGCAATCTTAGGTTCCATTTTTCTAACAGAAAAGTATGTTTTAGATTATATTTCCAAAAGGCCCACTCCTACTTGGTGAATTTCAAAGGTTGGATCAGGCCTATAGGAAGAAGGTGGTGGTGGTGGTGGACTCACTTCTCTGAGGCCAGTGAAACAATTTCTATGTACTTAAGCAAGAGAAGGATTGAGTTCAAGACTGACAAAAATGTGACTTTACTCAATTGTTATATGAGTCTATAAAATATTGCAGTTGGTTAGAATGTAATTGTGGTTTAGAAAATTGTCACTTGGATTCTATAGTTTTTCTCTCTCAATCATTTTTTTTTCAACTTTGTACAGTTTAAAAAACAAAACTCTAAGTTTGAGCTCAACCTGGAATCTTTATATTTTACAAATGAAACTTCATTGCAGACAACTCCAGTTGTAGATATCTTTTTAGATTCTGATTGTATCTTGACTGACAATGCAGTCAAATGAAATTATTTTTTTCCCCCAAGATGACTGATCAAAGCAAATAAAAGATTAACTTAATAGTCTACTATACGAGGAGTACTAAACCTTGCAATTAAGTAATAGGTTGAAAGCCCATAAAAAGATATAAAACTTTGTGCCAATATTTCCATTGTACATTCCTAAATTCAGGAGTTTATAACTTAAGCAACAGCAAGACCTCAGTCTGGTTGAAATTTATTATAGGAGGTGACATTTTTAACACCAACATTGTCATCTACTGTTTAGAACAAGGAATAATGAGTATGTCAGGAGACTTGAGTACTATTCCCAGGAATACCACTAGGTCACTTTGTCATTTAAGGCTAACTATTTAAGTGTTCTGTATATCTATCTTCCATCTGTAGAACAATAATAAAAGTGATTAAGGGCTTTTCTAAAGTGTTTTGAGATCACTATATGCAAGTGTCAACTATTAAAATGTTGTTTGTTCATCTAGCACAGGGGCACTCAATCTCCAAGCCGTGGGCCAAATATAACCCACAGAGACTTGGAATCTGGCCTGTGGGGCTCCCCAAGAGTCAGGATATTTGATGGCAGAGAAGCAGTTGCTGTTAATACTGCCACTCCTCCCTGGGGTCAAGATCCCAAGCTCCACAGGGTGTGTCAGAGCCAAATCACAACCCTTCCTCCACACAGCTGATTGGGACTGGGCCACTTCCCTATGCACAACTGGTTTGGAACCAATCCATGCCCCCCTTTGTCCCTAACCCTATGGGTCCAGGCTATGCCCCCTTCAGCCTGCAGGGTCAAGTCACACTCCCTTCTCCCTGTGGGGCTGGGTTAGGTCCAGGCCAAGCCCCCTTTCCCCGCATGGCTAGATTGGGGCTGGGCTGCACCCCATCCCCCTCAGCAAAGCCATATGGGGCCTTGTCATGCCTGCTCTGGGTACTAGATTGGGTCTACCAGCTGTATTTGGCTTACAGAGGGACTGGGCATTACCCATCTGGCCCAGTGTACTAAAAGGTTGAGCATGAGTACCACTGATCTAGCAGAACACCACTGGTTTTTCCATACTTGCATGGGCCGTTCAGGATTAAGAGTTTGTTTTGCTCTACAACACAAGGAACAACATATAGTTGTTGGGCGCGCAGTTCTTAAACAGTTGTTTTTCAGGCCATAACTATACTTTACATAGAAGAAAACAAGCTATTATAAAATGTGTACTTTTATTGAGAGGCCTCTCTGAATTTTTTTTAAGTGAGAACTTGGATTAAACCTTTCTGTGTATAAACTAGGAAGGATATTAAAATAATGAATGAATGAATGAATGAATGAATGAATGAATGAATGAATGATAAAAAACAGCTAAAGAATAAAAGCAGTATTTCTTTAGGTGCTTTATCAGGAAGATGGCTATTTACTGGTGGCTGATTTGGTATCGGTGTATATACAGTGAGTGTTCTCATTCTTCATTCTGTGCGCAAAATAAGTATCTGCAAATTTTTCTTTAAATCAGGCTAAAGATCATTTCCTAGAAAAAATTCCTGGATTAGAAATGGTTTTAAAAATAATAATTCTGTAATTCCATATTCTGCAATTGGGTTTGCACTGTGCATCTTTGTGGATTCTCCTGTGGAAGCCATGATCTCCCAATTTTATTTATAACCCAATTTATGTTATAAATTTTGCAGTCCTCCACAAATCCACATCTTCAGATGTGCCCATGTATATGGTAGATTGTCAGAAAGGGAGCAAGTTCAGACTTTAACTGGATTGCTTTAACAGCCATTAAGGAGTAAATTTGTCAACCAGACTGTTTTGATATCTCTCCAATGAAGTCAGTGGGACATTGCCAATTTACACCAAATGTAAAAAATATAGTGCCACATTCTTCCATTGATTCTTTTGCTCTTAAATATATATGGTTCCAGTTTCAGACATAAAAGTTACAACAATTTTTGGGGGGTTTGGGTGTAGCCGTGTTGGTCTAAGGATATAGGCAGGCAAGGTTTTGTGAGTAGATGTGATATCTTTATTAGATCACATGAGTGGCCAAGAACTTTTATCCAACTAATCAGTTGGTCAATTAAAAGATATCACATCTACACAAAAAAAAAAAAAAAAATGGAGCATTCATTTATGTAAAGAAACTCTTCAGAAGTTTATCCATAAAAACTTTTTGGCAATCAATAACATGGTAAAAAAAATCCAATTCCCCTTTCCTGTTTGCTATAAAATGGCTTGTAGAATTTCTTCTAAGAGAAGACAGATCCAGATACCTACTGATCTCCTTAACATGTGCAGCCATGCAAAATTTATAAATACCTTTTCATAGATTCATAGATGTTAGGATCGGAAGGGACCTCAATAGATCATCGAGTCCGACCCCCTGCATAAGCAGGAAAGAGTACTGGGTCTAGATGACCCCAGCTAGATACTCATCTAACCTCCTCTTGAAGACCCCCAGGGTAGGGGAGAGCACCACCTCCCTTGGGAGCCCGTTCCAGACCTTGGCCACTCTAACTGTGAAGAAGTTCTTCCTAATGTCCAATCTAAATCTGCTCTCTGCTAGCTTGTGGCCATTATTTCTTGTAACCCCCGGGGGCGCCTTGGTGAATAAATACTCACCAATTCCCTTCTGTGCCCCCGTGATGAACTTATAGGCAGCCACAAGGTCTCCTCTCAACCTTCTCTTGCAGAGGCTGAAAAGGTCCAGTTTCTCTAGCCTCTCCTCGTAGGGCTTGGTCTGTAGGCCCTTAACCATACGAGTGGCCCTTCTCTGGACCCTCTCCAGGTTATCCGCATCCTTCTTGAAGTGTGGCGCCCAGAATTGCACGCAGTACTCCAACTGTGGTCTGACAAGCGCCCGATAGAGGGGAAGTATCACCTCCTTGGACCTATTCGTCATGCATCTGCTGATGCACGATAAAGTGCCACTGGCTTTTTTCATGGCTTTGTCACACTGCCGACTCATGTTCATCTTGGAGTCCACTAGGACTCCAAGATCCCTTTCCACTTCCGTGCCACCCAGCAGGTTATTTCCTAGGCTGTAGATGTGCTGGACATTTTTCCTCCCTAGGTGCAGCACTTTGCATTTCTCCTTGTTGAACTGCATCCTGTTGTTTTCTGCCCACTTGTCCAACCTGTCCAGGTCTGCTTGCAGCTGTTCCCTGCCCTCTGGCATGTCCACATCTCCCCATAGCTTTGTGTCATCTGCAAACTTGGACAGAGTACATTTCACTCCCTCGTCCAAGTCACTGATGAAGACATTAAAGAGTATCGGTCCAAGGACCGAGCCCTGCGGGACCCCACTGCCCACACCCTTCCAGGTCGAAACCGACCCATCTACCACGACTTTCTGGGTGCGACCCTCCAGCCAATTCGCCACCCACCTGACTGTGTAGTCATCCAAGTCACAGCCTCTTAACTTGTTCACCAGTATGGGGTGGGATACCGTATCGAAGGCCTTCCTGAAGTCTAAGTATACGACATTCACCCCTCCTCCTGCGTCCAGGCATTTTGTAACCTGGTCATAAAAAGAGACTAGATTGGTCAGGCACGATCTGCCTGCCATGAACCCGTGCTGGTTTCCCCTCAGCATAATTTGTCCTGCCGGGCTCTCACAAATGTGAGACTTGATAATTTTTTCAAAGACTTTGCCAAGGATGGAGGTGAGACTGACTGGCCTATAGTTGCCCGGGTCCTCCTTCCTCCCCTTTTTGAAAATGGGGACCACATTGGCCCTTTTCCAGTCCTCCGGGACTTGGCCCGTGCGCCACGAGCTTTCAAATATTCCCGCCAGTGGCTCTGCAACGATGTCGGCCAGTGCCTTCAGCACCCTCGGATGGAGCTCATCCAGGTCTGCCGACTTAAAGGCATCCAGTTCTTCCAAGTGACTCTGCACCATCTCAGGGTCTACGCATGGAAGTCTGGCGCCTTGCTGCTGCCTCTCTACAACCCCAGTGAGAGACTTGTCGTGCCCCTCGCTTAGGAACACTGAGGCAAAGAACTCGTTGAGGAGTTCAGCTTTGTCCCCTCTGTCCGTCACCAATTGTTTCTGCCCATTTAGCAGGGGTCCTATTCCTTCCTGGGTCTTCCTTTTACTCCCAATATATCTAAAAAACAATTTCTTGTTGTCTTTTACTTGGGTTGCCATCCTCAGCTCCATGGTAGCTTTGGCCCGCCTAACTGCCTCCCTACAAGCACGAGCAGATGAGGTATATTCGTCTTTGGTGATCTCTCCCTGTTTCCACTTTTTATGTGCTCCCCTTTTGGCCCTTAGGCTGCCCTGGATTTCTGTGGTCAGCCAGGGAAGCCTCCTGGCCCCTTTCCCTCTTTTGCCTCACTCGGGGATCGTCTTGCTTTGTGCCCGAAGGATCGTTTCCTTAAGGCACAGCCACCCTTCTTGGGCTCCCATCACTTCAAAACTCCTACTCTGCAGTGCATCCTTGACTAATCGCCTGAGTTCATTGAAATCAACTTTCCTAAAGTCTAGCACTTTCACCCTGCTAGTTACCTTACCCACTCGACGTCTTATGGTGAATTCTATTATTAGGTGATCACTGTCCCCCAGATGGCTACCGATCTGGAGGTCCCCTACCATGTCATCCCCCGTTGCCAATACCAGATCCAGTATGGTATTCCCCCTAGTGGGACCGTGTACCTCCTGTGTCAGATGGAGGTCCTGTACACAGGTTAGAAACCTGCGTGAGCGGTGGGACTTTGCTGTCTGTGACTCCCAGCAGATGTCCAGGTAGTTTAGGTCTCCCATGACTACCGCCTCTTTAGCTTTTATGGTCTCCGACCCATGACTACCGCCTCTTTAGCTTTTATGGTCTCCGTCCCATGACTACCACCTCTTTAGCTTTTATGGTCTCCGTTTTGTTTTGGTAAACAACCAAAAACCTCTTTCAAGTAAAAGGTTAAAGGTTCTATCTTAGCTATCTGAGAGCTGCTGCTAAGAATGCAGTATCTGTATTACTTGCCCTCTGTGTATAATTGTTTCTTGAATTTGTTAGTAGCTCATAGATGCCTTTGAAAATTCTGTCCCAGTGAATAGGAAGATAATTCCCACTGACTCCAATTTAAGCACATTTTAAAATTTCAGTACCATGTGCTTTCCTGGACCGGTCTCTTCTGTTCACCGTGGAGATTCGTATCAATAATATTTCAAAAGATAGAAATGAAGAGGACATCTATTCAGAAATAAGGGAGCAAGTGCTTACTTCTGTAGATAGTGAAGTTATGGGGAAATTAACTTATAATATTCCATTTTTTTCAACTCTATAAACACATTTTACAAACATCTAAAGTTGAAAAACATAGCATGCAATAGAAATGGTATCAAGACAGTATGGTAACAGCCAAGATATCAGATTATATAGTATATTTGGTTTTAAAGAAAATTATATCAAATAGATATCAAAACAGATACAGATTTGCTAACCTTGTAAGAAGGGCTTTAAACTAGTTTCAATAGGGAAGAAAGACGGATGGAGACAAAAGCACATGGTAAGTAAAGAGCAAGTGACCTAAACAAGGGCCTAGCAAGAAGAAGAAATATGTGGAATCTTAAGGAAACATAAGAAGGAAATTACTAGTAGAGTACAATCAGCAAGTCATCTAACAGTCTTACATACTAATGTAAGAATAATGGGGAATAAGAAAGAAGAAAGTATGGGTTAATTGGCATGACTTGACACACATGACTGAAACAGTTACATAGAGAGGTATACCTTGTTTGGGGAAAGATAGGTGTTGCTTTGTAGATTAAAGATATCCATTTGTTCTGAGGTCCAGAATGAAGTGGGAGGTAGACCTTTTTCTCTCCTTAAGTTAAAATGGGAAAATAGCAAAAATGACATTATGATGCATGTCTATTACAGACTATAAAATTAGAAAAAGGAGGTAGATGACATTTCTTTATACAGCTAACTAAAGCAAGCAAATCATAGAGCCTGGTGTGGATGAAGGACTTTAACTACCAAGGTACCTGCAGGATTGGTAACATAACAGTGCAGAAAGATGTCAACAAGTTCTTCAATTATATTGGGAACAACTTTTTGATACAGATGATGAAGAAGCCAACTGGAGGGAGACCTTTTCTGATTTGCTGACCCAACTCCTGTTCTGCATGTGCCAACTCCCTAAAATGAGGAATTAATTGGGCACCCACTGTCACTCATTGGTTTTCTGCCTCAAGCATGCCCAGGGTGGAGCCAGGATTTGGTGAAGTGGGGTGGAGGAGCAGCTACCCATGCTGTAGGGGTGGCTACATGAACCACTCCCAGTCTTATTCCCTGTGTTCCATGCTCTGGATGTGGGCAGAACATGCCTGGAGCCTCTCGGAACTTGTTCAAAGTTTCCAAAGCAGTTAAGAACTGTCCTTTGTGCTCAGAGGCACATCCTTTTCCCTTTCCTTCCGTGTTTGCTGCCACTGCTTTCCAAGCTGTCCCCAAGGTGGAGGAAGTTTCAGTGATTCTCCTACTCACCCCAGCTAGGCTAGAAGGTAGCTGTCTAAGCTGGGACAGAGATCATTGTAGCAGCAGAGATGGGCTGGGGGAAGGTTCCACCACCCTGCCCAGTCTCCGCAGGAGCAGGGTACAGAAAATCTCCCCTTCCCATTGCCTCTGCTGCTGTCAATGTTCCCAGTTAAGCCCACCCTGAGCAGCCTGGCTGGAGCACAGGACCAGCTTTTAAGCTTTCCTGGCCCCAGGATAGCAAGGAAAGCAGTAGCAGCAGGTGGGTGATGAGGGGAAAAGAGGAGAGGAGGGGATGTGCCTCTGAGCTGGCAGGGATGGGGAAATGGGAGGGAAGGGGATGTGTCTTAGAGAAGGAAGGGGAAGGAAGGGGATTTTTATGTGCTTTGTGGACCTTAAAAAAGTCTTCAGAGGCTCTTGGCATTGTGATCCAATCCAAAAAGCGTGGCGCAAATGCTCATTGAGATGTGCTCAGTACTGCTCTAAGATGTTCGTTTCTGGGATCTGGCGCACACAGAGTGCATGGATGATTCTTCACTGCTTTGCATCCAGGGGGTGCTGTAAACATGCCCCAAGGTCAAAAAGTTATTAGGTGCCTAGCTCTTGTTTAATTCAAATCATCAGAAATTGGAATAAATGGGAGTGTAAGTACATAAATAGGATTTAGGTGTCTAATAACCTTTTTGGTTCTGTCTTTAACTTTTGGATAACCTGCATTCAGATTAAGGGAAATTGCTCCTAATTTTTGATAGAATTAATCATGAGAATATATACAAGATGAATTATATACAAGATGAATTACTACTTGCCATCTGATTAGGAAGTAATTGCACTTTAGTAGAGTTTTACTCAGGTGGATTTGTGGAGCCCTGCAAGACACAGTGCTGCGGAAGACGGTCCTGCTTCTGCATTGCTGATCAAATGGGTTATGAGAGTTGACCTCTTGTGAGCTAGAGAGCTGGATGGAAATCTCACTTATACTTCTTGATGCAAGGTTTTCTTTGATTGGATGATGGGAATGCATTACAAAAGCAATGTATGGACAGAGAAGGTGCATCTTGCTGCAGGAAGATGGCATGCTGAGACTGAGATTCATGGTGAGGAATGGGCAGACAGTGACCTGTTGGCCTTGGCTGTCCTTGAGCCTGAATCTCATCCAAGAATAAGCCAGACCCCAAGGGAAAGATGATCCCAGATGAAGGGCTGATGCATGGGCCACTGGAATGTTTATTTAATGGCAAGGTTGAATGATGTGATTTTGGGGGGTAAATTTCTGCTTCACCGAAGTTTGTATGAGATTTCTCCACCCTAATGCAAGAAGCAGGAATTTGAAACTCACTATCAGCAAGGAGAGACCATTTGCCACAGTAGGATTAGACTCTAGGAACCAAATTCTGATCCTTTGCCTCACAAAAAATGCTAATTCCTGCCATGACTTAACTCATGGAGTCAGATACTGCTCAACATAAGTAAAGATATCCACTCTTGACCTACATCTATGCTGCAGTAGAACATTTAAGTATATACATGTTAGTCAGGAATTGCACACAACTGGAAAGCTCAGAGGAAAATAAACAGGAGACCCATGAGCAGTATAGGCTAAATACAAAGTGACGAAAAAGCCATATATAATGGAAAAGTTTATTCTGATTCACATAAACAAACTGGGAGCATCTACACAAGATGCTAACTACACAGTAGCCTGATACTGCTATGCAGTAGCATTGCATGGCAAAAACTATGATGCGACACTACTGCACAGTAGCATCACACCACTGCACAGTAACTCTGAATACTGTGCATTTATTTAGTATTTGTTTATACAAGTACTAAATAAATGCACAGTAGAATCTTATCTTGATACAGCCACTGTGTCACCTAGTACTTAGTACTACAACACTTCACATGTTTAATCAGTGTACCAATGCTAACTAGGAATTCTTCAAATACCAATATGAATTATGGAAGTTACAGAAAACATTTGAAGTAGACACAATGTTTGAAGTAGATGTATGAGGAGTGATTTGCCCAAGGCTACAAAAGTAGTCAATGGTAAAGAGAACAAAACTAAGTAGTGCCTGTCTCTATATCATTTCTGACTCCCTCTCTGCTATCTGTTTGGGTGTCTATACCACATAGACATCCAGGAACCAGAGTCATGAAAACATACCATCTTCAATTGCTCTTGCTGAAAAAAATGCAACACGTCCTTTTTCGTCATTCACCCAGGGAGTACTAAGTGCTGCTCTCAGGCTCTGAATCTGCATCTTGCTCAGAGATGGATTATGATGTTTTGGGGCCCTAGACATAAAGAGGATTGGGGGGGGGGCCTCCAACCAATTTCCCTCCTGGTGCTGTTCCTGTGGAGGTGTGTGACCTAGTTCTCACTCACTACTAGAAAGTTAGTGAGCAATATAAAGTAAATAAGATGACTTATTTGCACATTTATTTGCATATTTTAGTATATACAAATAAGTAATCTTTTTTGCTTTATATTGCTCACTGTGACCTGCCAGTGAGTGAATGAGAACTGGGTCAAAATTGAGGCATACTAATCATGTACCTGGTAAGACTGAACCTAGGTATGAGAGGGTCTCCCTAGGCATCTAGGGGGGCCCTAAGCATCTGGGGCTCCTAGGTGCCCAACACTGCTTTAAAGGCTGGCCTTTTTTTCCATAGTGCTTGATATGTTGATGAGTGAGATGTGTCTCTATGACAGTACTCTCCAGTGGTCTAACATAGTGTAGATATGACCTTTCTTTTCTAGTCCTGTTTTCCACCCCACCAACATGAATGCAATAACATTGAACCATTTCTACAAGAGTCAAATCAAAATATGATGTAACTTGCTTTGCACATAATGACATTGTTTTAATAGCTGGATGTAATGTATTTTCTATTTATAAACCACTGAACACTTGTTTTAGTTTAAGCTTTCTGACTAGTTCTGTCCCTTTCATTTTACTAAGATGGTCATACCAACCTGCTTATCCCTCGCACATGCTGTGCACTTTCTTGTTTATTGGCATTTCTATGAATCCACGTTCTTTTGTTATACCCATTTCTATGGAATGCAATAGCTCATTTTTAAAAAAAAGCTTTGTTTGGTTCTGGTGCAGATGTGCTGTATTTGCATACCATAGGTATTACTAGGTACTCATGTTTGGCTTTTCACAAACTGTCTCCATATCTGTCATCCCACTCTGTGGTTTGTAATTTGTCTGGATCAACGTGTTTCAGATTTGCCACAGTATCCCTGGAGATTGTTGCTATAGTGCTTCCCTGGATTTTATTTCTGCTTATTCTTCAAAAGCAAGTCTTTAGAGATCTCTGTGGGAGGCTCAGAATTGCACTCAACTCAGGTTTTACTGTCTTTACTGTTCTGCACCCACTAGGGAATAATCTGCCTACATGTGTCACTATCATCTCTTTCACCCTTCCTATCCAGAATGCTACTGTCAAAACATTCTCCCTCTTTCTCCCCTGCGCTGGGACCACATGTTTGTTTGAATTCCTTGACTAATTTCTGTTTTCTTTCCCCCTCATTTTTGGGCAACTCTCCTTTAGAAACACCATAGTGCCTTTCCAATCACAACCCACCAAATATTATATTTACTTGCATGCCAGATGCATCCTTTCCCAAAAATCACCTCTCTCACTCACTCCCACCAAAACTGGGATGCATCTCTTAAGCAGAAAAGCTGATTTCTGCACTGGAATAGAAACATAGCGACTCTGAAATGGCTGCAGAGGAAGGGGCAGAGTGCACTTTGTAGCATTACAGTTGGTTTTGACCCTCTTGCAGCTGCTGCCAACTTGGTAGCAGCTGTGAAACAGTTAAAACTAACTGTGATGCTGCGGAGTGCATTCTTCATTCCAGTATGTCAGTGGCTGTGAGGGGGTTAGAACTGTAGCTTTTGACTGAGCAGCAAAGATCAGGATCCCCTTCAGTCAGGATTCAGCCCTGACTCTGGCAATTTTTTTTCTTCACTCTGTCTTCCCAAATAAAAGGTACATAATTTATTCGGGGGCATGTGACATATGAGACAATACACTACAGTACTAAATCTTTAAATATTAGGCATATCTTAAAAAACTAATACAAATACAAAGTGGCTAACAAAAAAGTGCTGCAAATTGCCTCTTATATTATGCTTTACATGGGGGCACATGACACTTACCATGCTTCTTGTCTGTGGATGTCTTTTTCAACCCCCTTTATTTATTTCTACTCACCAAGGAATCAAACAATTAGTTGTGCTCTTGATTTAATTTAGCACCCAATCCTTCTATCAGGTGCCCAGATCAATGGGATCCTAGGTAAATCCCAGATCGATGGGAATAGTGCCTACATAGCTTTGAAGAGCTGGATCAGAGTCAAATTCTGCCAGACTGACTCCTGCTGTGAGGATCCTTAAGCCATGTTATGTCCAACATAATCAATGGGTTAACAGTGGCAGAATCTGACCCTTAAGAATTATGAAATCCAGTGTTTAGATTAGAAGATAAGGAGCATACCTTTATTTATATAATATGCCTATCAATGTGTCCTCCTAAGGCCATAATAGGATGACCTGCTCGCAATGGATTCACTTCCTTCAAGGAGCAGTGTTTCTATTTAATCGTAAGAGTCAATGCAAGGGTAGCTGTCTAGAAACTCTAAGTTGTAATGATCTCTTTGCCCGTTGCAGGATTTGACTTTCTGGAGCAGTTGAGAAACAGGCAGATAAAAATGAGTTGCATAACATCATCTGGTAGTTCAAATTTCTGAAGCTGTTTAACCAAAGGGAAAATCTAGAATGAAAAAGGGTGATGAAAGAATGTTATGAGTGGGATAAAAGGCTTATGAAGATGAGGAAATTCACAATTTTGTTTTGGCACAGTGGAGTAACTCCTGGAACCATTTGTTTTAATGTCTGTGCTGCCGTGTTGGAAAATCTGTGCAATAACCACTTACAACAATGCCAGGGCTATTTTGTCACTTTAGGCACAGCCTTGAGCAAAGGGAACACACAAGTTGTACTCACTCAGGGTGTTACCAGGTTGTGCCTCAGAAAAATGCAACCTGGAATCTGTATAACTCCCCTGAGTCCTATTTCCTATGTGGGGAGAGGAAAAACAAGATGGAGAAATGAAGGGCATAATGGTTTACTGTTTCTTGGAGCTGAGTGACAAATAGCTGTCCCACCCCACAAAAGTTTGTTATTTAAAAAATATTTGCATTCTGCATCAGGATATATCCAAGACCCTTGAGGTTGTCGTATTTGTCTGGGGTGAAGTCTGAAAAAGAAAGTGACTGACTCACCCACCTCTGAATAACCAATATCTCAGTTGTTAAAGCACTCACCTGGGATGCAGAAGACCCAGATTCAAGTCCCTGTTCAACCCATCCTAGACTAGCCAGCAGTCTAGCTTTAGGGCATTTATTTGTGATGTGTAAGACTGAGGTGTGAGTCCCTTAGCCAAATCAGGCAAAACAGGAATTTAAAGCATGGTCACCTGAATCTCCAACAAGTGCTTTTACCACCATGTGATTGGTGGTCACTATTTTGACATGTCTCAGTTCCTCTCTCTCTCTCATATTAACCAAAAATTCTATTCCTGTAAAAGCTGTCGCATATTTTTCCTGTAAACAACTTTGGTTTTAGGGAATCAACGTTTTTCATTTTAAAAACCTGTTTCATTGGAAAAAATCCTGATCTATTCTGCTACTGGTGTCCACATGGCAGTACATTTACAAATGCCCCTGCACTTGCTCAGGGATGAAAGTCAGCAATAACAGGTATCATCCTCATCCTCGCCTTCACCTTGCCTATTTACTCTTCCGGTAGAAGGCGCTGGCTATTTGAACTGACTGCTTCTGTACTTTAAATTTAGACCATTTGTCACCCACTGCATTAAACAACTCTTCAGAACACTGATCAAAACCTGTATTTATAGATGAGCAAAAGGAAATTAGATAAAACTGTTTGGAGCCCCTTAAAACTTTACGTCCATGGTGTTAATATAATTCAGTATACATATGTGAATCTTAATGACATTTGCTTATCTCTGGGTGGCAGGGGGGGAGGAGGGGCAGGGATGTAGTGTGGAGGGAGGCAAACAAGTGATAAAAGATGTGATATTTGTCAATAAGCTTCTATTCAGGACATAGTTTGAACCTAAAGGAAAGCACTGTGTTAAGAATCCTTTCCTAATTATACCACTCAGTGTTTACTTTACTTCTGAAGTTTTACTTCAGGCAAGAATAGTACTTCTTGCATGAGCCTGTTCTTTAATTTTGTATATCTATCTTAATATAAACTTATGTCATTCAAAAGGAGATTCTAAACTTTTCAGTGAGGCTAAAACCTACATTTATAAACATATCTTGGTGGAGTTATTTCAAGGCTGGTTATATAATATGTGTCTCTTAGAAACACCCAATGAAGGTTTATAAATATGTGAGAGAGGTTTTAAGTGCTAATGAAATAAATGGACCCAGGGCACTGGGAAGAGTCAGACGTGGTACAAGCAGGCGCCACGGAAGCTTCTTACATAGTTTTACCAATGTTCCTAAATCCTGACCTGTAACATTTCTCCTTTTTCTACTGACAAGTGTCTGTGATCCAAAACTGGAGAGCGACTGTTTACAACTTACACAATAGCTTTGAAATATCTAGAATCAAGGAGGACTGTGGCCTGGTTCAGGAAGCTAAAAAGATAATGTTACAGCTGCAGTGTGTCTGGTAGATTAGAGGGAAGCAAAGTGAGTAGGGCAAGTACAGAAAGAAGTGAGAAATAAGAACAAGATGAGCAGCTCTCTGCTGTAACTCAGAATGCTTCCTGCAAAGCATTATGAGTTCCAGTGATCCCCAAACCAAACAGAAGTTCACTGTTCGGTCCCAGTGGGAGGCAGAGGCAGGGAGGGTTGGGGAATCCAGCTTCACTGAGCCTGCAGCTGGTTTTCCCCTAGTAATAACCCCTCCTCCCTCCCAGCCCAGGTGCTGTTTTCAGAATGGGAGGGGGGGAAGGGAGCAAAGGGAGCTCATTCTAGGGGTTCCCCAGCTGATGCTAGAGGGTGAGTTGGGTGGCATGGAGCCCCCCAATCTGAGGAAGGGACTCCAATCCGGCTGCCCCATTCTCCAGCACCAGCTGAAAAAAACTCAGATTGAACTCCCTTCTCTCCCTTTCCCCACTTCCTTTGTGCAAATAGCACTGAGGTTGGGAGGCAGCACAGACACAAGTTACAGAAGATGCTATGTTTTGAAACATCTTCAGTTTTTTGTGGGATTGGGGCCTTTTAAAGTGCTTTGCAGCCATACACTTCTGTTTGGTCTCAGCTGTAGACCACTTTCATATAGAGAAAATTGTCAGTTCTGTCTGAGCCCCCTGGTGTGATGACAGACTGTAAAAGGCTAGTAGGTGAGTAAAAAGAAAGAGGCAGTGCATGCATGGCATGATAAAGGTCAGAGGCAAAGATAAGAATGATTAAGTAGCAATAAAAGTAGCAATAAAAGCAATAAAATAATAAAAGCAATAAAATGGTAAAAAATCCCCCCAAAAAGACAAATGGCCACACATTAATATGAAGTAGGACCAGTTATAGCACAAACAACCTAGCAGAATTAATAATACAGCAAGAAATAAATGCTAGGACGAGTGGGTCAGATGATTAGATGGATGTTAAACTCAGTCAAACTAACAAAAAAAAAGAACAATTATTTCTCTAAATCCGGGGAATAGAAAAATGTAAGGACAGAATTATTTAAGTGCCCATAAAAATCCATAGAGAGCACCCACAAGAAGAATTCTTTATTGGAAGCCCCCTCTTCTTGATATCCCGTTTCTTTTGTTGTTACTGCAACTGTACATTCTTTGAAGCTGAAATAATTTCTTTCATCCTGTTTTTCTTACCCTCTGGTTGAATTAACTGTGTAAATTAATTAAAAGCATGTTTGTGTAGGTAAAAGGTCTTCTATGTAATGTGTTAAGGAGAAACATACTTTATTGCCTAAACAGCTTCAAGTTGGACACATTCAAAGCTGCGTGTTTACCTTTCTATTGTGCTTCAGAGAAACAGCCTGAAGTCAGTATAATTCCCCCGGGTCATCCTTGGTATGGAGCGAGAGGTAGAACGAGATGGAGGAGAAAGAACAGGTATAGTGGTTTACTGCTGTTTAGAGCTGAGTGGCAAATGGCTCTCCCATCCCACCAAACTTTGATATTTAAAACATGCTTGCATTCCACATCGGGATAAATCCAAGAACTTTGTGGGTGTCGTGTGTATGGGGTGCAGTCTGAAGGCAAAAAAGAGCAGCTGATTCACCCATCCCTGAATAGCCAATAGCTCGGCAGTTAAAGCACTGATCTTGGATACAGGAGAATTTCACCACTGAGGGTGACAGTTTTCATTTCTGAGGTGTCTGGTTCTAAATGGCTGCCTGGGTCACTTCAACTAACTTCTTTCATTCCTTCTTTCAGAAACAGCTGTTTTTCTTCCTGCCTGTACTCCCATTTAGATTTGTATTTAGATTCACAATTCCACCAATGAGACAGCATCCAGTTGCTTTTCTGGACAATGAGGGGTGTTTTAACTGGGGGGAGGGGCAGCCCAGGCAGCAGCCACCTTGTTGACTTCCCCTTTTACACTAACGGATATTTTTCTCTTACAAAAAAATTCAGTTTTTGTCAAATGGGTTTTCTATATTTTCAGTATTCTCAGAATATTTTCCCCTGCTGTGGTATAATCTGAATTGTTTCTTCTGAAAATCTGTGACTCCCTCCCATTGTACTATCAGTGCTGAAAGTAGTTATACTTGGAGGTCTTATTGTATGTCACTTAACTTTTTCATATATTTCTATTAGACTCTTCTTCAAGCCCAAACTTTAAACATTCCTTCTTTTGATTGTATAAATGACAGGTCTTAAATCTCTCCTCTTTCCTCCTCTCATCTAATCCACAGTCATTCTCAGTATGTTTTCTGCTGCCATGTTCTGGTTTTTATTAAACAATATTAGCAATATTTTTTGTTGCTGTTGCTTTTTGTTTAATAGGGCTTTGCAAAAACAGCAAAGAAACATTGATCTTTTCACAGAGGTTAGAAAGTTTTAACTTCACTGGCTTGGCAGAAAGAAAAATTGTAGTTCTGATGCCATATTTATCTGTTGTCTAGGAAAAGTCAAATAGTTTCTGCTTCAAAGCTCCAAAATATACATTGCCCAACTAGAGGGGTTGGTGCTTCATAAGAGAGATGCTGCACGTCAAAACTTTTAGAGAAGTACTTGGAATACTAGAATCATAAATTAAATCAGAAAATTTATACAGGGAAAAGCAATTCATAACAGAGAGTTGTATTTCACTGAGAGATGGACTCAAGCCACAGAATTTTGATTTAGGTCCAGATCTGGATGTTCAGGACCCCACAAGTTGAGAGGTTTGGATCAATGTGATGGTGCAACCCAATGTAAACGGAAGGGGAGGTAATTTAAAATTCATACCTGGCCTGCAATAGAGATGTGCCAGTTAACACCAGCTGAAGAACTGGCCAAAAGAAGCTAATCTAAGCTACTTTATACAAGATGAAGATCTGGGCAAACAAAAATGTAAAGGGAGCTGCACTGATACAGGGTGGCTGAGGAAGTCGTCCATTTTGTCTCTGATAAGGAAAGCAAAACAAAACAGGAAATTATAGACAAACAAGAGCCTCATGCCAAGTTGTTTCTCTGTGTGTAACTCCCAGTTACAGGAATTTGAGGCCTGGACTGTAAGAATATCAGGAGCAGACCCACAGAAAATTAAATATTTTGCTTTGGGTAATGGAAAGGGAAACATTATACTAGCACTGTGTCTGTGCTGGGATATGACAAAACCTATTTTTCTCATTGCTTCTTTCATATTTAAACTTAGTTTAAATTTATTCTTAAATTAGCACTGAAAAACTGGATATAAGCCCACAAACAAGGTCCTGCAGAGCAAAAGTGAGTAGGGTCTTGATACCTATCAGCTGCTCTGGTACCTGTTCATGCCCCCGTGGTAAACAAGAGCTCTCATATGGTAACTTAGCCCTCAGAGTAAAAGTGCACTACACTTTTTCTGATTTTTGTCCTTTTCTGTCAACACTGCTACCAGAATGATATTTTAAAAAACAATACTTAAAGGTTCACCTTGAATTAGAAACAAAAAATATCTGAGGTCAAAGTTCAAGGATGGGAAGAGGGAGGTAAAGGCAAAGTGACTGTCCCTTTCTCAGGTAGATTCTTTCCTTCCTGACAAAGCCACTATAGCAGGAGTGGGCAAAATGGCCAATATGGCAGGTGGCTGGACTCCATTTCCCAGCATCTCCTGCTATGGCTGGTTCCCATGGAGACCCCAGGAGTGGCAAGGATATGACAGTGCAGTGCCACAGTTTCCATGAAGACGGGCCCCAGCAGCACTGGCATGGTGCATGGCTGGATGGGGAGCTGCGCCGGGGCTGGGGCTGGGATCTTGCATCTGTGACAGAGCAGGCTGGAGCTGAGGCAGAGCTGCGATCCGCTATCTCCAGACCATGCTGTCACTGCTGCAGAGCAGCTCCCCACTCAGCCACGTGCCCTGCCAGCATTGCTGGGGGCAGTCTCCATGGTAACCCTGGCCCTGCACTGTCATAGCCCCACCACTCCTGGGGTCTAAATGGAAACCAGCTGCAGCAATGCACACAGGGGCTACTGGGAAATGAAGTCCACTGTGAGCGCCATCCAGCCCACAGGCCAGACTTTGTCCACTCATTCACTGTAGGGTCTCATGAGAGGAGAGCTGACAAGAATGTTATGCAATCCTGTCTGTAGGAGATAGACGGTGGAGCACTGTGAATGCTACTTTCGGGGTGGCATAGTTAAAACTCTTGTGGTGAAGATGGAACTTTTTACTGAGGAGCAAGTTTCATAGATAAATTGTAACTGGCACTTGCTAATAGAAGGTCAACAGCCAGACAGGTTATTTCTAGATGTACACCAATACATCGGTCCCATATCAGATCGGCACTGATATAAGGAAAATTGACAGTATCGGCAATCTTTTTTTTGGCTGATGTGGCCAATAATGTGGCTAACAAATTCCCTGTGCATGCGTGCAGATGCAGAACAGCATGCAGGTGGCCAGGAGCGCAGCCCGGCAGTGTGGAGTAGCCACCGTGTCTGGCTGGTAAGTCTGTTGTGAGGGAAGGGGGGGGTGGGCAGATCAAAGCCCCCATGGTGAGGGAGGGAGTGGGGCTAGGGCTGGGGCAGGTGCTGCACAGCCAGGGTAGGGCACGGGATGGAGCTGTGAGTGTCTTGTCCACGGGGTGTTGAGGGGGAATGGCTCCCACCACTGCATGTACCCCGTAAGGGCATGGGGGGCATGTGCCCCTGGATCTGCGCATGGGGTGAGGGCAGTCTGCTGCTGTGTGCTGGGGCCAGGGACAGCACTGGGCTCTTCCTGGTGCGGGGGTTGGGCTGGGGCTGCATTTGGGGAGGGCGACAGTGGCACTGGGAGGAGGGGTTGGGAGGAGGGGTTGGGGGGCTATGCCAAATTTTGGGGTGGCTGCAACCCCCTCCCCCCCCCGCATAGCCCTCTTCCCAGCGTTGCCATCACCTGCCCCTAGTGAAGCCCAGCCCAGTGTGAGCTCAGCACTGCCCCAGCCCCAGCCTGCAGCGGCAGCTCACCCTCACCATGTGTGCAGATCTGGGGGCATATGCCCCCCATACCCTCCTGGGGTGCGTGCAGCAGCAGGAGCACCCCCCTCCTTGCACACCCAGGTTAGCCGCTCACAGCTTCATACCATGCCCCACCTCGGCTGTGCAGCGCCTACCCCTGCCCCAGCTCCAACCCCAATCCCTCCCTCACTGTGGGGCCTCAATCTACCCCCTTCCCCCACAACAGACTTACCAGCAGATGCTGCTGTCCAAGCTGCCTGGCTACATATCTGAATCGGATCAGTATCAGCTGATATGGCTTGTTAAAATTGGCAATTGGTATCAGCCCAAAAAATCTCCATCGGTGCACCCCTAGTTATTTCTAACTATTAGTTCACATGCTGGAATCCCAGATTCTGTCCAAGGAATCTTTATCTGTCCCAGCATATTTCACATCTCCAAATAAGTTATAGGGATTTCCATATTGTCTATAGCCTTTCCTTTTTAAACTCCCCACTCTCTTGCCTGGAAATTTACTGCATCCTCTTCTCTGCTATTTCAAATTTTAAATGCTTTTTGAGTCACCTCTGCACATTCACAGTTGTAGGAGTTGCCACGTAGTATTGACTCCCTCAAGTGAGAATGTACACAGGCCCTTGAAGAACACAAGTTTGTGGATTTTAGATCACTATATCCTTCCTTATACTGTCCTGCTCTCATTGTGACATCCCACAGAAATTTCAGAACAATAAATCAGATACCAATCCAAGAATAGAACTGACTGAAACCCAGGATTTCTATTCTTTGAACTTTGAGGTTTCACATTTGGTTTTGTTTTAAATCAGATTAAAAATAAAAGCAATGACATTTAACTTGAATGAATATGTGGAAACACATTTGTTTCCAAGCAAAATGTTTAATTCAGATAAAAAGAGATATTCTGAGTTTTCCTAATTTTTTTAATTAAACCCTTGAGGCGAAAGTCATTTCTAAGTGAAAAATCAAAGTATTCATTTGGACTATGTCAAAATGGAACATTTTACCATAATAATAATAATAATGAGCTTCATTCAGTTTGATTTTTTTTTCAGAATAAGATGTCATCAAAATTGGTTCATCTCCACAACACATTTCAATTAAAATTAAACAGATATTTATTTATTAAACAGATATTTTCACCAATTAAAATATAAACACATCACTGGAAAAGTTCTGACAGATTCTAAGAACGATACTGATTATTCTGTTTCACAAATGCATGCCTATTCTGTTTTTTCATTCAGGAGACAAGGAAGGTGCTATACTCTGCTTTTTAGCGAGGCTTCTAGCAGATCTACTCTATGTCATGATTTTCCTTTTTCTGAATGTTTTTGTTTTGTAAGCAGCTCTTGCTTATGTGTACTAACAATGAAGACTATTTCAAGGTTCTGGAATGAATCCATAGAGGGCAAAACACATGCTTCCTATCTTATTCCTACCTTCCTACCATGTAGAGTCCAAGAGCAGCAGTATGGGTCATAAGAATTTTTAAAAAAGAAATTACATACCATGCCTCACTGGGTACCAGGTTTAATTCATGCTGGGTGATTAATGTTGTCTGGGGATTAGACTATACACATACAACTTGACAATTGTGTTTTGTTTTGTTTTGTGCCTGCAAATTTTTAGAATGAATGACATTCTACTTTGCCCTTTGCTCTCCTTTCAGCCCTAGCTGCTTTCTAGTGCTTTATTTTCTACTCCTAGGAATATTTGTAGAACACTGCAATAAATAAAAAAATCTAAAATATTCACAAGGTGCTGTAGTTTAACTATTTTCATTACAGTTTCTACTGATCAGTATTATTAAAAATATATTTTAGATTGAGGAGTAGATGGAGAATGGTTAGATAATGCAGTAAATATGTCAGGAAAAATTAGTGACCCAACCCAGCAAAGTATTTAAGCATGTGCTTAACTTTTAAAACTTAAAGTTCTATTGAAGTCATGTTAATGGTAGTTTTTTTCCTGAGTAAAAACTTTTTAGTTTACAGACATATTTGTCAAACCTTAAATTTTAATCAAAAGTCCAATGAGCAGTTTAGTGGTTCAAAAAATAAATATTTATAATGTTTTTAATTTCCTCTTAAGGAGACAGTGAAACCTGTACATATCACCACTGTTATTAGGCACTCTTCTGTCTTAACTGACCAATTTATTTTAATTATTTAATTATTTTTAAATTAATGTACACTCAGTATTTTCATGTACAATTCTATTCTGTGTCTATCAGAAGGACATTTCAGTTCATGGGGGTTGTTTAAAACAAGTTTGAGCGTGATGATAAACAGATGGTCTATGGAGCCTTCATCAGGATTTACAGAAGTGATGATTAAATTTTGTGCCGTATAAAGCACAAGGGCCAGAAACTGTTTTCTAAAATTATTAGATTTCAACTTCTGCCAAAGACTGTGCAGTGCAACTTGGGAGGTTGGTAGGGGGCAATGGTAGCTACTGCCAACAGAAGTGTCATTTACGGAGACTACAAGATTGTTGTTTTCCAGGTTACCACTGAAATGGCAAAGCATCTGCGGCAGGAGATATTTAGTCAGAAGAACCCAAACTGGGCTTTAAGTTTTGATGTAATCCTCAGTGCCACCAAGGTAAGCAATGAAGAACCAGTAACTAACACCACAGAAGAGAGCATGTACTACATTTTGTTTTGTAGTACATACACTGTATATTAATAATAATAATGACAATCTGTTTCCAGTACCTTAACTATTTCCAGATTATCTTGTAGTTGGGATTCACTGAAGTGGTTCTTTACATTTTTCTCCAAATGGTTGGAGAAACTTTAAATCAACATCAGCTTTTAGACAGCAAGGGAGTATATGTTTTATTGCAAATATACAGTTTTGTATCTGACTAACAATAGGATGGAGTCAGGTAAAGAACATCAAAACATTTTATTCAGAAAATGCCTTTTTGTGTTTTAAGAGACTTAAGAATCAGATAGATACCTGATTATGAGAAACAATTTCAACTGACTTAACATAATGGACAGTAGGCTGCAGGAGGCAGTAACTAGATTCACTAGACAGATCTTAATGAGTCCTGCCTGTTCATTTAATTTTATGTTCTATCCCAATTATTTTCCTCATCCTTTGTTCCATCCCTTCTGCAGGCAGGAATGTAAGTTGTACAGGCAGACAGCCTGTGTAATCACCTGCAGTCACATTCTTCTGGGGTCTTCAGACTACATGCACCTGATTCAGAGCCACAAACGGCTCCCCAGCTGATTCCACATAGATTGATCAGAAAAAAACTATTATTCTTCAACTTCTTGTTCCCTGCTTCTCCCTTGGAAAAAATGCATTTTGTCTCTACATCTGGCTTCCTGATTCATGCAGGGAGGGTAAACTGAAGCAGAGAACCTTATAGGGGCTCAAAGGGGTTACCATTATCTAAAAGAGATTGCAAACAGGAAGGTGTATTTAAACGTGTGGGAGACTTTACATGCATTTGGTTATCATGTGCAACTAGGGAGATGGATGGGCCTTCACAAAACCTACAGCTGGCCTTGTTTGTTTTCTCTCTGGCCCTGATAAGATAATACATCCCAGAGTTTATATACCCATTTGATATTTTCTGAGGGGGCTTTTTAAAAGTTCCTGATCATATGGTGTCTAGAATTGCAATCTAAGTCTTACTGTCAAGAAAATAATGATGCTCTGTTGTAAATTGTTCACAGTATAAATTGCTTGATTTAATTTCTCAGACACAAAGAATTGCATTCCCAGTTTGACTGTATAGATACAGACTGCAGTTAAAAAAAACCACAAAAAAACAAAACTGCTGACACCTTTAAGTATCAGTTCACTCCTTGCTTCTATTTCATCCCATTTGAACACACAGCAAGAAAGAAACTTGAAATAACCTCCTCTGTGCACAGTGAATTCTCCACTCTACCATTTCTTTTACTCTTTACACATGGTTTCCAGATGTATGGTAGTGATTATATGCTACTCTGAACAGTACAATGAAGCTTTATGAGACCAGACTGGTAGGGTCACAGGACTAGCTGTTAAAAACTACTGATT
The DNA here is from genome assembly GCF_030867095.1 of Alligator mississippiensis. Lineage (NCBI taxonomy): Eukaryota > Metazoa > Chordata > Crocodylia > Alligatoridae > Alligator > Alligator mississippiensis. Next base: position 58,426,565 of record NC_081825.1, on the reverse strand, counting down.
TCACATAAACCTTGTCCAAAAGAGCTAGTAATTTGGGAGACTGGAGTTATCATTTAAGCCTTATAAATTTTTTTTAACATTCACAGCTGCAAACAATTAGACAGATTTTCCCCCATCCTCCTGTGCCAAAATAAAAAGTATATATTTCAATATATTGTCCCTGTCTAGCTCCCCACCAGTTTTTAGATGACTTCATACTCTGGGATATCTGTACCATTTTTTGGATTTTTACCTAAAATGTCCATTTTGCCAGACTTTTGTCTATGTCATGTTCCATGTGCACTGTAGGTAGATATGCCATCCAGCTACTCATTAAAGTCTGTTTCCTTTTGCATCTTTCCTGTACTGAGTCATGAAATATAGAATAAAATGTCCCAGGTGCAGGAAGTGTTAGTCTGATAACTAACAGATGACAGAGAGCATCTGCTGGAAACCATTCTAAATCAATGCTGCATTTTTCATGTTGCTCCCTCATTTCATGCAGAATTGAATTGTTGAAGCCTGATTTTGAATTAGCCACATGCAGTTTTTTTGTTCTACTTGGAAAGCCATGATAGACATTACACTTTACAACCCGATAATGTGTTACAACCCATAACATGATACATATGCATGGGGTTAAATCTCGTTTAGGGGCCTGATCCTCATGTGATATCTACAGGTTGATGGATGTAGTTTAGCTGAATCAGATGTAGTTGAACCAGGTTCTGTGACTGGTTTTGTAATGTCTGTCATGCAACTGTGATTTAGGGTCTGTCTACGTTGAGAGTTATATGGTTTGTCCACCAGGTGTAGTTCCAGAGTCTGTAATTTCTTATGTCCACACTTCCTTGTTGCAGGTGGGTTTGAGTGAAGTTAATAGATAAAGCAGGTTCTGTTGCTGGAATTGCAAAGTATACAATTATCATCTTGGTATTTGCCAACTTGAAAATTAAAGTAGCCTCTTGGAGCTAATCGATTTACCTCTCATCCTCCATGGGTGGCACATTTATAGCCCAAGCATAAGCATGTGCTGAAGCTGCTAGTTCTCTGCCAGAAAGGTCTGCAAACTCAGATCTTCCAAAAAAAGAAATGCCATTTGTTCCGCAGACCAAGGGCTGTCTCTGTCTAGGCCAGGATGTGAAGAAACAGAGATGGAGTGTGGGTGTGGGGGGACTAATCAGTCTTTTTTTTAAATGAAATTACAATGTGGTGAAAGCAGGTGTCTTTCCAATCCTCTGAACGACATGGAGGAGTTTGGTATAGCTGCTAAAATCATGTGAATTGGGATCTGATTGCTCTGTTTGCTTGCATCTTGACCCCAATGTGCTGGGAACGTCCCTTTCCCTCAGTGCTTGAGTTAGCACCAGAGGAGGAGAACTTCTCCCATTCTATTAAGCACTGAGTTGGAAAGTATTGTAGACGAATGAGATATTCACTGCTGCTTTGTGAACTGAATTAATTCCTGCCCATGACTGTGCCAGAAGTTCTAACGGCCTCCTACTCTGCTAACCTAATGGTCTATAATCTACCCTTGGTTCTGCCCTTCTATATCATCCTTCATCTCAGGATCACTAAAGCCCTGTACCAAATCCTCAGGAGAGCAGGAAGCGTCTCTGAAGGCACAAGTTTAATGCTTAGCACCATGGAACCTGACCAGGATTGTCACCTTCAGGCTTTCCTCTTCTATGTGACATTTCTGAGATGCAGGACCTATCCTATTGAGAGGTTTGTTTCATGAGCTGATGTATCCCAGGGAAGAGACTTACTGGAGGGCACACTGTAAGCCTGTGACAGAGATGGTAATAGAGCCCAGGAGCTTGTGGGGGGTGTGTTTGTGTGCATGTGCACATGCGTGTGTGCATTTGCATGTTTCTAGGCAACACAATTGCTTCCATTAACTTTGATTTGAACAGTGTGAGCAAGTCAAATAATGGCAGAACTACAAGTCCTTCACTTCATACAGTGTCCTCAGGGGCTCAGAGGAAGGTGCTTCTTAAAACAGAGGATGATTTATAATTCCAGTGCCTCAGTGTAAACATACAGGTCTGGGTGTTAGAGATCTATTAGTGCTTTATATAGCAAAGTGTACGTCTTCAGGTTGGGGTGGGGGTCACTGGTCCAGACTGATCTGGGTCACTTGGTAAAGCAGGACACAGTCAAACACAACATGCATTTCAGCATGGCATAACAGAAGGCATGAACAATGCCAGCTATACTTGCAAGAGGAGGGCATTCTGAGCTAGGAAAGCTGTGGTGTGGCAGCTTCTCACAGATAATCCACAAACATAAGCTCATGCTATGATGCTGTGTCCAATAGGGCTCCTCAGAAGCACAAGCAGGGACATGCTGAATAGGAGTAAGGGGACATGTGTAATGAAATTCCTAGTCCTCTGCCTGCAATCATGGCATGTGATAGGAAATTTGAGAGGGGGTGGGGAGCTGGGGAAGCCTGCAGCTATGGCATTGGAGGCGGTATATGCCTGCCAATTTTAACAGTATGGAGTAACCAGCCAGAAAATTTTGTCAGCTCCTAAACTTAGTGATACCAGAGCCCAAGGGTTCATTAACTCGAGTAACTCCAGTTCTGCCTCTTCAACTTCCATCTCCCTCTCTTCCAACTTGATTAAGGCTATGATCAGCCCGAGGTAGCCATGGCTTGATATGAAATTAGCTTGATAGTGGGCACAGCAGTGTCCTGCCTACTAGCTCTGTTGCTGTTCGTATAAACTGCTCAGCTATCACCTTGGTTAGGGTTATCATATTTCCAGTATCAAAAAAGAGGGTACCTGTTGGGGGGCAGGGCGGGGAGAGCATGGGGAAGGAGGGAGCAGGGGAGAGAGGGGGCAGTGGGGAGGGGTAGAGAGGGTAAAGGGGTATATGATGGGAGGGTAGTGATATGCCCATGTGCTGCCCCTACCCCTCACTTCTAAGCCACAGCCCCCCCAGCCCTCCTGCTGACTCTCACTCCTGACCCACTCTACTCCACCCCCCAGCCCTGGTGGTGTCCCTTGCTCCTGACCTGCAGGCTCCTGTGCCCCCCAGCCCTGCCAGTGCCCCTCACTCTGACCCACAGCCCCCTGCCCCCTCAGCCCTGCTGCCCACACAGCTCCCAAGTGCATGCTCTCTCTCTCTCTCTCTCTCTCTGGCTCTCTTACCTGCAAACAGCTTGAAAGGGCCTGTGTGCAGTGCATGATCCCCCAACAGCCAATCGCCTCGCCCTGCTGCTCCTAGCCCCAAGCAGCCAAACTGGAAGTACCTAGGAAAAGCCAGAGGCAGAGCAAAAACCCAGACATTTGCTTGCATTTTAAAAACCCACCTGGACAGGAGGACAGGGGACCAAAAAAGAGGACACGTTTGGGAAAACCCGGACATATGGTAACCCTAACCTTGGTATTTGCCAACAGTGAAAGTAGCTGCTTGACATATACAATAGTGGGATGGGCAATGCATTGTTCTAGGAGCTTTCCTTCTCATCCTCCAAGCAATCACTCTTGGGGTGGGGTGAGGGCGGTGGGGGTTGGTATGTTTAAAGACCAAACTTAAGCTGGAGTGTGACATGTATTGAAACTGCTAGTTCTCTGCCAGGAATCATGGCAAGTTCTGCAAACTTGGGTCCTCCAAATAGAGACAGTTCTATTGCTACCAGCACTGTACCAACGCTGAAAATTCAAGTATGTATACAGATATAATTCAAGATTGTTATGGTCTCAGCAATGGAAGGGGAAAAACTTCCATTTATTATACTAATAAAAAAGTCAGAGTCCATGTTAGGTTCAGTGAAGGAAATGTTAAGGTAAGAAAAAACAAGCTTTTAGCTCTGTAAAGAAACAATCATAGCATGAGCTCCCTTTAAGTTGTAGCAAAAGACTGCGGGGGGGGGGGGTTGTTGTTTTTTTTTAGGGGTAAAAATGATGTAGGTTGCTGGAAGCATAAGCACTCCTAATGAAGGAATTTTGTCTTAATATCTTTTTTGTGTAGTGTGCAGTGTGAGGAATTAATATTTTGATAGGAAGAAAAGTATATAGATTTCCTGCATAATTAATCTCTATTGTTTTCTAGTCTGATTCAGTGAATAGCGGCGACATGCACCCCAGAAGTGTAAAATACAAGGGATTTCAAAGCATTTTGTAGACAGAATTAAGCCTCAAAATGAGCTTCTGAGTAACATTGAGCTTTACTCAGTACAACTGTATTTGCCTGTACAACACAGCAATACCACAGGGTTATTTAGGACGGGAAACTGAGGAAGAGAATTTGCATTTGAAATTGAAAGAGAATTCATGTCTGTATAATGTAATTACGCAAGTTATGGTAATGTTAGATTGATGTTATAGCTGTGGTATTCCAGGAATCATGCAAGAGGCAATATATTTCAGTGGCCAGGGCCACCTGCTTGCTAAGGCTGAGAACTGGCAGACTCGCTTCACATGTGAGACAAAGCACCCCAAGAGGGGTTAGAGCCATGTGGGCTGGACTGGCCGTTCTGGGAAGGGGCAACGCCTGAGCAGTTTTCACTTCTGCTCTTAGGGTAAAGTTCACTTACCTAGAGCCAGCTCTGAGACAGGTGCTGGGCAGACTGGTGGCATGAAGGAGCTGAATGCAAGGGCCACTGGGACTTCGGAGCTGGGTCTGAGGACAAACCCCGTAGGTCACCTGGGGTAGCTTTAAAAATCTCACCCCAACCCTGGGGAAGCTCTCTCAGGTCCTGGGTCCCATCCTCTCCCCTCCTCCCCCAGTTTGGCTGGGCCTGAGGGAAAGCACTCCCTGTTCAGCAGATGTTCTAATTAATATCCCTGTTCATGTAGTTCATTTCTATATGCCTTTCATGGTTTGAGGAATGTGGCAAGTGAGGTGTGTGACTAACAGCCAGGGCGGGAGCCAGGCACCAAGCTGCTGGGGACCTGTGAGGGCAGCATGGGTGTTAGGGTCCAGGAGGGTGGCTGGGGGCTGGGAGCTCACACTCGAGCCCTAGGGCCCCCCAGCCTTGCTCAGGCCCTTCAGTCTGTGCTGGCAGTTTGTGCAGTGTGACCCCCTGAGGCCCTAAAGCATTTTTTCAGCTAAGCTACAATGAAGAGGTGGCTGAGATTTCATGGTCCTATGCATTATGCCCTGTTAAATTTACCCACATGTTAACCTGCTATAATTTTACCCTTATGATAACTAGAAATACAGTTGTTATAGGCAAAATAAGAATATCCACACAGCTTTTAAATTTCACAAGCAAATGGATAGAACCTGGAAGTCTAGCACAGTGGTTCCCAACCTTTTTTATACTGCAGACCGGCAAACTCACTCGAAGAATTTTGGCAGATTGGGTATCTAATTTACACATTGATATTTCATTTACATATTTACATTTATTTTTTATGTGGGGGGGGGGGGTTGTAAGGATTGGATCAGGTTGGAGCACCACAGCCATGGGCACTGGGGGACCCTGCAGGGAGCGGGCTGTGCAGAAGGTGGCCCAGCAGGACCCAGGTGGGGCTGCCTAGGAAGAAGGGGCTCCACTGCCTTCTCTAGAAGCAAGCAGCAGAGCCTCCTCCCCACCCTCTGCCCCAGGCATTTCCCTGCCTGCATCCCCCTGCTCCCAGCCGCAGGTGGGGCTGGGGGGTCCTGCCCAGCCTGGCGCGGGCCTTGGTACCTGCTGTGTGGGCCCTAGTACCTGCTGCGTGGGCAGTGCCTCACCGGGCATGGCCATGGTGGTGGGAACGGGACAGGGTGCACAGAGCTGGCTGCCTCCCTTCTGGGGCTGCCCCACTATGCCATGACCCAGCAGCCAACCCTTTGCAGCCCAGCACTGGGCCACGGGCCCAGTGGTTGGGAACCAGTGGTCTAGCACATAGGAACAATTAGTGAGCAATCAACTTGGTAATTGGTACCACTGTGAAGTCAAGTAGCCCCTTGACCACAAACAGTGGTGGGATTTAACCCCTTAACTGTCCCTCCCCCAAGAAGAAACCAGGCTCAGAATAGCAAGCAAATAAATGTTATTCTTTACAGAGAGGAAAGCTTTAATTTATTTTCTATACATACAGACAGACAGACATACATATATATTATTAATTACAGCTAAATTAAAGCTAAGCTATTAAAGTTAACTATTTAAATCTTAAATATTTAAGCTTTTAATATTCATTTACTTATTTAAGGTATTTAAATATTTAAGCTTTTGGAGTATTTAAATTACAGCTAAGTAATTACAGCTAAATTAAAATTAAATAGATATATTTTCTGTCTAGAACAGCGCCACTTGAAGCATGAGAATTCAAAGTACATGAATCTACTTTGTAAAAAACATCATGGCGTGTAAGCGCCATCCAGTGGTGCTATGAGATACATAACAACACACAACCAAATGTACATATATCACCCCCCTAGACATGGGAATGCATCTAAATCAGATGCAGTTGAATCCACTTTTGGATAAGTCACTTGCACGTGTATCAAGACCTTCAGATGCCCACTATATTCTGTTTTTCCTCTGCCCTCTGAAAACATGTCTTTGGCAACTAGTGACAGACAGTCCATGCATTACAGAAATTCATCAGTCATGGCTGCTGTGTAGCTCAGTAGACTTCCTAAATTGTTATATAATTCTTGGACAACCAACAATACATGAACAATACAGCACCACTCAACAAAGTGGGACTCAAGTCTGTTGAGAACAGGAAACTGATTTGAGACAAGTGGTGGACAACTGTCAAAATTCACACAGTTACAAAGATCATAACTTCAGAATTTCTTTCAAAGAATCAGGTCTTTCTATCTGGCTGCTAACTAGTGAATGCTAAGCTGCATAGCTGCATTTGAAAATTAAGTAAATACTCAGGTGATGCAATCACAGCTACATTGTACACAGTACCAGAGATACCTGGTTTAAAAGTAGATCAGGTATTTCTGCTTGTATTTGATGGCTGTGTCCAGACATGCAGGGGCACAAACTTACAGCAGCAAAAATACTAGTGGCAGAAATTTGTGCCACTACTTTGTGCTCAGTACATGCCCCTGCACATGTGCTTTGTTGTGGAATAAACTGTCTCATTTTAGGCAAACTGCCATTGCCCAGCTCCTCCCTGCCTCCAGCATGCTGGAGCAGCAGGAGCACAAATGAAGTAGTAGAGTTTCTCTGGGTAGCAGCCAGAGCATCTCACTGGAGGACCAAGCCTCTGTTGTTCCAGCACACACTATTTTCATGTGCTATGTATGGCTTTTTTTCCCTGGTGCTTTTTTTTTTTTGCTACCAGGAAATTCTGGTAGCAAATTTTGTCCCCAGGCTGCAAATTTGCAGTGTGGGGCATGTTTTAATGCTTCATATGTGCAGTTTGTGGCACCATAAACTGCATGTGCCTGCATGTCTGGATATGGCCCATGTCTGCAAGGCAACACTATAGCACTGGAGTGGATAGATAAAACAGGTCCAGGTACTTTGCTTGAGTGTTTGTCTGTGTGTACTGGGAAAAGTTGCATTATGTATGCCATGATCTGATTTTCCTTTTCATGATTAAATCCATATTAAACTGTATCCTATCTTTCCTTTGTTACTGGAGTAGGTACCTTCAACACTGTCTTTGACACTCCTGGTTACTGGATAGTGATTTGGTCCCTGCCTTTATCCTGATCTAATCTTATACTGATTTTATCACTGAAGATCATTCACTCATTCATTTTAATAACACATTTTTCTGAACCGATTCTTAAATTAATGCTTATCATATGATGGGGTCAAGCAAGCAAGGCTTGATTTCTAAATGATTTTATTGATTGAAGATTCAAAATTCCAGCTCAACAGAATAACTGTTCAAATACATATTTTTCTTAATTCTATGAAAAACAAGCCTAGGAAGAAATAAATTAGACAATAGGCGTGTCTACATGTGCATATTAACGTGACACAGTAGGCTCTGGCGCAGATCATGTTGGAATGTATTGCTCCTGGATGCCACATTTACACATGCACCTGGGACCACAGCACATTGAGCCAGTTCACAGGAGACCTAGATGGCAGGAGGTCCATGGGGTCAGCTTGCTAGCCCAGAGCTACCCCAGCCCAATTCAACATGCTGTGGAGGTGCAGTGAAGCACTCTCATGCCCCAGCCAGTCATGTCAGCCTCTACATCTGGTCCTATGAAGTAAAAAACTCTGCAACAGTATAGTACTTGTATTTACAAGTACTACCCTGCTGCAGAATTTATTAGTTTACTCCAGCTTAATAGCCCTGCATGTGTAGACACTGAGATGTTTAATGTGGAGCTAATTAGGCAACTGCAGTAAATGTCTCATATAGATATGCCCAGTTAGTGGAATTCTTATAATAAAGCTTAATAATGCATAGGAAACAAATATAATCACATCTGAAGTATAAGTAATTGTCCTGAGAATAGTTTTGGAACCATAGAAGGATTAACCCTTATAGTAGAAAATGGGAAATAATGGGTAATAAGCTATGCATGTTTCTTATTAGGAAGAAAGAAATACCAAGGAAAGAAGAGAGAAAAAGAATGATGATGATCGAACCTATTTTGTCCTACAACACATCAAAGTTCAAGATCATTACAGGTAAAGTACAGTGTAAGTTAAGAAAAAAAATTAATACTGGGCATTATTGGGTAATGTCTAGAAATTAAGTGGGTGATTTACTGACGTCATTTGTGGTGTTAAAAGAATCCACTATCTTTCTCATATTGCTTTTCTCTTTAATTAGCAAGAAAGAAGTATGGAAATGTATGTTGGAAGAACATGTTGAAGATGAGAGTATGAAGAGAGGTGGATATGTGGATGATGGATTCAACATTTTAGCATCATTTTAGCATCATTTAGCTCTCACTGAAGTCAGGAGTTTCTTCCACTGACCTTACCAGAATCAGCCCACAAGTTAGTTCCCTAGATACTGTTTTAAAATTCTATTTTTCTATTTTTGAAATTATTTTTCACTTGAAATACATCTACACATTCATACACCTGACAAGAATGACAAATACCTAAACAATTGCATCGGTCACATACATATATCTGTTCTATTGTTACTTTTCCTTCACAACTGAGAGCTTGATAGGAATGTGATTTTGCTTGAAAAGACTGGTTTGCCAGAACTGAAATGTTTCTTGAAAAGGCAGCAGCTTGGAAGGCCACGTTTCTAGGGCGTGTGGCTCTAGGGCAGCCCTATGAGGCTGACTGTCCTAGGACTTTTAAGTTCTTGGGATAGCTGGTTCTTCATGCAGTGGGAATCAAACCAACAGAGCAGCTGATAGGCTAAGGAGTCTGGGAGCCATGGAGTTCAACAGCTGTGCAGTGGAGCCTGAAGACCACTTCAAGACTTCCAGGCTCTTGGCTCTGTGACAGGGGTTCTCAGGGCTTCTAGGTTCCCTGCTGCAGAGTTGGAAAGCCCTGTGAACTCATGATTGACTCTCCCATGCAAGCAAACTATCTGAGATCTCCATAATGAGCTCAGAGTATTGTTGGTGTTACTTGTTTTTACGTTGTTGGCCCGGATCCTGCAAACACTTCTACCATGCTTAAACTGTAATCACAAGTGGTTTGAGTAATTTCAGTGGGACTGCTCACATGCATAAAGTTACTTACAAGCTTAAAGCTTTGCAGAAATGGACTGGGCCTTTCTCCTCCTTCCTAATAAAGACAAAATGGATGGTTGCAGTAAAGAGATCATAGATGTATTAGAATATTTTATTACTGATAGTGGGAGAAACTTGGGGGGAAGGGTGGGGGGACCTGTACAATGCCACAGTCACTTTAAGCTACTGTAAAATATTTAGTTTTTTAGGCATCCAAACATTGCCTTTGCTCCAGGTGAAAACATTTTAAGCCTGAGAAAAGAAAAAAGGTCTTCATGTGAATATTTAGTGTAGAAATAAACTTATCCTCAGTTCAGCAGATACAAAATACAACAGAAAACTCTCAGATCTAAGGTAACTATTTTAGTAAAGGAGTAAATTTTCTGAGTCCTAAATTGAAAACCAAAGCTAGCAGAGTCTTCTTAGGAAAACAGAAATAAATGTATTAAAAAAAACTTGTGGTACAACCAAGTCATTCTTTTAAATTGGTATGACTTACATTAGTTAAATGAAAAGCTGCACCTGGCACTTTTTTCAAACTAGAGTACTCCAAAGCAGAAAATCTTGCTATCAGTTCACAGGGTCAGCATACAATGGTAGGTCTGTCAGGGTACCTCCTCCCAGGGACAACAGCTCAGACTAGCAATTTGAGCAGAACCAATTTGAGCTGATCAAGGTTTGAAGGAGAGAAATACAGGCAATCAAATATTGAAGTCAAGCAACTAGATGACATCTGAGTAGTGGGTTCCTGTTCTAATGGGCAGGATTTAATTTTTTTTAAATCAATATTGGACTAGGGGCACTACCCCATGTTCACATCTGTCTTCAGCAAGATGGGCCTTATGGCTCAGTGAGGCTGCAGCCTGAAGAGTGCAGCCATGCCGTATGTGGTGCTGCAGACCTGTCTGCAGCACAATACACCGCGCATTCAGGTGTTTCCTGCACTGCTACCTTACAGCATGTGTGTGTGGAGGGGGGCTGACTCCAGTAGATCCTGGGATCAAAAATCCTGCACAAAAAAAAGCAGGGTGGTGCACATGGAGGCAGCACGCACCACCCAAAACCAGAGCCTAGCTGGCCAGAGCCACGCTACGGCTGCCAGCCAGGCTCCCAGCTGCAGGAGTGACATAGCTGCACCTTTCCCTGCCCCCAGGGCCCCAGGTAAGGCTGAGCACAGTTGCTGGACCCACCCTCCTCTATACCACCCAAGGTAACCTGCCACATGCCAGAGGGCGCATGGCATGCATGTTCCCCAAGGACAGCTAGCAGTGGCACAAGATGCCCCCAGTTGTCCCCAGGGAATCGAATGTCCGTGCTTTTCTGGACATGGCCTGAGTCATGGCATTGAAATCAGTTTGAGCAGGGCTGACCCACTGTAGTAGTAATAGTTTCATAGTTGTTAGGGGCTGGAAGGAACCTTACAGATCATCAGGTCCAGACCCCCTTCACTTGGACAGGAAAGACTGCTGGGATCAGATGACCTTAGCAAGATGGGCATCAAGATGTTTTTTGAAGATTGCCAGGGTGGATGACTGTACCACTTATGGGGGTAGACTGTTCCAAACCTTCAGCACTCGACTTGTAAAGAAGTTTTTTCTTATGTCTAGCCTGAAGCAATCTTCAATAAAATTGTGCCCATTATTTCTTGTCCTCCCCTGGGATTTTGTAAAATCAGTTTTTTTTCTGATGGTTATTAGATAGTAAGCTCCAAGGGACAGCCTAGGACAACTGTGCAAGACAATGGCACCTTTCCACTGCAAAACTAATATCTATATCAGAAAATTATAACGTGGCTACCTTGAGCTACATTTTTGAGTGATAATGAACTAATGTTGCTCTGTATCCCTCTACTTATGCCTTTTAGTTCAAGTCAAATGCTTAATCATAAATTATTGATCAAGCACCTGTTTTTTGTTTTATATAATAGAAAAGGCTAGAAGGTAACTTGTTCTCATATCATATCTTCCTTTAGCAGGAAAGATGCACAAGTTGTTATGAAGGCAGATGATTTGCCTTTCTACTCTGGGGGCTCCTTGCACTAGCTAATCTGATGAGGCCACTAATAATTTTACAATGAGAAGTTTAAAAGCTAAAGGAAAATGCATTCCAGTTGTATTGTAGAGGACATTTTTGTAGGCAGTCAGACAGCTAGGCAGACTCATGTCGGCCCCCTTTCTGACATTGCTGAGTGGCAAAATCTGATGTTAGCTGTAATATTATCAATTGTTAGGATCAGAAGAGAACCTATTTGAGTTCACCAGCATTGCAAATAAATTAATTTAAAAATATCTTAGGTAAGCATCTCTTTGGATGGACCAAACACAAAAAAACTTGGTTATTTCTGCAGCTGTGAACCCTATGCATGAACATCATTTTAGAGAAAGTCTTTCAGCTTTAATCTAAAACAGATGGTGCTCTGACGGGGGCCAGGACAACCCACCCTAACATGAATAAAGTGGTACTTGTTTCTCTCTGCGCATTTTACAATTTAAGTTTATTTGAAAATTTTACTGTATTTTCTGGTTATCTCCCCTTCCTATCTAATACAGGACCCTTCACCAATGGACAAGGTCTTAACATTTCTTTCATTTGCAACATCTACCATGTGGATCAAAGAAGAGCTAAGGCAGGCTCAAAGTCCGAGGAAGTGCTGAGCCCACAGCAGGACAGAGCAGGGGCCACAGAGCCCAGACAGGGGCCAGGTTCCCAGCACCCAATAGGGATGCAAACAGGAGCCAGGGGCCCAGTGGACAGGGGCCAGGTGCCCAAAAGAGCAAGATTAGAGCTGGTGCCTCAAAGCCAGGTCCAATGTGGTGGGCCCAGGCTGGAAGGCTCAGCTAGAGAAAAGGGGCAAAGACTGAGGAGGCCAAAGCCCCAACAGGACAGCTTGATGGAACAGTGACACCCCCATGGCTTGGGGCATAGTGTAGGGGAGGAACAGAGACACCCAATTAGCCCTTAAGGCTGTAGGTGCCCTGTAGAGGCACAGTGAGGCTGTGTGGGCCCACTGAGCCTGAGGGCGTAGTCAAGACCAGTGGGGTGCAATGGCACCCCAGTGGGGATTTGGCTGGCCTAGGGCTCATGCTAAGGCCTGTGGGAAGCCTCCCTTTTAGTTGCATAATTACATCAAGGCATGTGGGCGAGACAGAAGGGAGGACACCCTAGAGTCAGAGTGGAGCACAGTTGCAGAGCCACCAGGGGGCATCATGGCTGCCCCTGAGACCCCAATGTGCTACACTCATACGAACAAAGAAACAACCCCCCCAACAAACAAACAAGCCAATAGATCCTTAGTATGAACTGTCCATAGTAATTCAACTTAACTAAATGCTATGAAATCTCTCCTGATAAATAGATCTGCTGGGTTATGGAATAGTCTACGGAAGTAATTAAGTGAGATATCTAAAACCAGTAAAAACATTCAAAGATATAATTGTGGACTAGTAAGGTTAGGCCACATATTCTGACCTGGTCTTTTTCATCTCTAACTTCTTTGGATAAAGCCAAATGAGACTATAATTCAACTGAGGAAGTTTGTTGATGTTTATAATGCAGATTGACTCTTATGTCCTCTGACACCCTTTCAAAAACAGTTTTTTAAAATTTGGTACAATATAGTCCTCAGTGTTACCCAGAGGATAAGGGTAGAGTTTGCTAAAGAGATAGAGCCATGCATCAAAGTCAGAGGAGAGAGAGTATGGGGGTGTCAGTGAGGTGATGAGTCACAGAAAGAGAGAAGAGAACCATGTTTGATGAAGTGGTGTTCTAGAGAGAGAAAACAAATGAGAGCAGACTGCAAGTGACAGAGAGCATTCAAAGAGAAGCCACTGTGATAGAGAACAGCTCAAAGGCAATGCAAGAGAAGAGAAACGTGTGTCAGCAAGTCCTGAGTTATGGGAGGAGCAAGAGATAAAGAGGACATGGATGGTGGTTATCTTTTTAGAGCTAGGTGGCCTTTTCAGAGAGATTGGGAGTGAGGGAATGGAAAGGTAGGGCAGGGGTAAGATTGGCCAAAGAAAGGAAGGGCCTGCCAGCAAGGGTTGTGGGGGGTGGCAAGGGGATGGAGAGAGTAGAGTGAGGAAGGCTGAAGATTTGTAAAGTGAACGAAGTATTGGAGTTGACAAGAGGCATAGAAAAATAATGAGTGCTAAAGCTCATGGAAGCAGTGGAGAGCAAAAATGAAAAAATAATGGGAGATGGAAACAGTAGGAGCCACAAACTCAAAGGGCTTTTATGTAAGAATCAAGGGTGAGAATTAGCAGGTCCCTTTTAATAACTGCAAATCAAACAAGTGTAGGTTATAAGAGCTCTGAAACAAGGATCATGTCTTTCTACAAGATTACACAGTGCCCAGAAAAATGGTACAAACAACAAATCAAGGAGTTTTGTGAAAAATAAAATTATAGATTCAGCTATGTTAGGGGCTGGAAGGGACTTCTCAAGATCATCAGGTCCAGCCCCCCTTCACTTGGGCAGGAAAGACTGCTGAGGTCAGATGACCTCAGATAGGTGAGCACCCAGACAATTTTTTAAGATATCCAGAGTAGGTAATTGTATTAGGGGTGTGCGAAATGGGCTGTATTCAATTCGGATTTGGCTCGAATTGGGGACAGTGATTTGATTTGTTGATTTGGATCACTGTCCCGATTTGATTCAGCCAAATCCAAATCTGAAGATTTGATGCTGATTAATAGAATCAGCACTTCAGCCATAGACATAGCTTTAAATGTTTTTTCTACATACCTTGAGGTACCAGGCATGGCTCATGAACCCTGCGATGGTGGGGTGGATGAAGCGTCCCACAGGAACACAGGGGGTCCCCGCGTGCTTGGTGGTGAACCCAGAAATAGACCAGAAGTACTTCCAGTCCACTTCCAGATCCACTGCCGGGTGCACAAGTCCCCCCCGCTCTCCCAGCTCAGTGATCAGCTGTGGGGGGACCCCAAGTGCACTCCCAGACCCAGAAGGCACCAGTCACTGAGCTGGGGGGCAGGGCGGCCCCCTACGCACTCCCCAGAGAACCCAGAAGTGGACCAGAAATGCTTCTGGTCCACTTCCAGGTCTGCTGCCAAGTGTGCTGGGAACACCCCGAACTCCTGTGGGATGCTCCATCCACCCCACCATCTCAGCATTCATGAGCTGCCTGGTACCTAGAGTATGTAGAAAAAATATTTAAAGCTGTGTCTATGTCCAAATCATCGAATCGTTCCAAATCTCTCCAAATCAATTCAGGGGGTTCTGATTCAATTCGGAGAGATTAAAGGGTCTCCTAATTCGATTCGGATTCAGAGATTCGGCCACCAAATCAGGCCGAATCTCCACCAAATCAAATCAGCGACTGAAGCTTTGTACAGCCCTAGAGTGTACCATATCTGGGGGAAGTCTATTCCAGACCCTGGACACTTGAGTTGTAAAGAAGTTTTTCCTTATGTCTAATTTAAATTGGTCTTCTAGCAATTTATGACCGTTAGTCCTAGTCTTCTCCTGGGGAGCCCTGGTGAACAAATGTTCTCCCAGTCCCTGACATGCATCCCTTATATACTTATAAGGTGCCACCAAGTCCCTTCTGAGTCTTCTCTTTCTCACGCTGAACAGACCCATGTCTCTCAGCCTCTCATCATATGGCCTGCTCTTCATACATCTAAACGTGTGTAGTAATTCTTTGGACTCTCTCAATCCTCTCCAGATCTTTCCTGAAAAGTGGTGCCCAGAAATGGACACAGTACTCCAGCTGCAGCCTCACCAAGACTGAGAAAAGAAGAAGGATGACATCCTTAGTTTCGTTTGAGATACATCGGTAGATGCATGCCAGTGTTTTGTTTGCTTTTCTGCCTATGGTATTGCATTGGTGGCTCATGCTCATTCTATGGTTTGTCAAGACCCCCCAGGTTTCTTTTGGTTTTGGTGCTGGTAAGTGTAGCACTGCTGAGCCTGTAAGCTTGTTGAGGGTTGTTTCTCCCCAGGTGGAGCACCTTACACTTCTCAGTGTTGAACATTATCAGGTTTTGATCCGCCCACCTTCCAAGCCTATCCAGGCCAGCCTGTGGGATATACATGTGTTCAAAGACAAATCCAACTGTCAAGTTCCTTCTGCTCTTAGAATTAATTTTGGATCAATGTAAATATTTTGCTTGAGAAAAGTTTCCAGGTGGTGGGCATGATACATTGCAGATTTTCTAGATTTTCTAGAGCACAAGTTATTGTTGGGATATCTGAAAAAAGAAATGAAAACATTGTTCAATGCCAAACTCCAATACCCATTTTGAGTCAAAGAAGGAAATCCTAAGCATTAAACATGAACAGAAGTGTTGTCATACTGTGACAAGTAGGATAATATTTCTGTAGTCTGGCATACCTGTCATTGCAACCCTACTTGACACTATAATGGAAAGTGGACTCCTGCATAACTTAAGTGATCAGCTAGGCAGTGGAAAAGGCAAGTGAGGGGGGTCGCCTCTCTGACTTCAGCCATCTAAAATTTTATAATATTAAGATTAAAACAAAGCCATTTCCCAAGAAACCAACTGAAACCCATTCCATATTTAATTGTTTATATTGCTACTTACCTGTCAAACCTTAATATACATAACATGTAGAGCATGGTTCAACAAAAAATTGGATGTAATACTATGTGGCATACAAGAGACAGAATGGTGTGCAGATGCATGGTGGTTTAATTCCAGTGGAGATTGTCAGGGAATTTTTATTCTTTCCAAAGTTTTTAAAAACTTTAATTTCAATATAGTATTTTTGGGTTCTATTTAACTATTACATTTAAAAAAAAAGTTTTATTGAGAAAGAACGGTAAGTCAGTACACCTCTCTTGATTTTAATATAATTACACCAAAGATACATAAGAAGTTTTTACGAAATTGCTCTCTTAATTCCAGCCTAAATGTCAAGAAAGAAATTTCCTTGTAATTATCCTTTCAGTGAAAAATATCAATTTTGAAAAGCCACAAAATTGATCTTTTTTCCCCTTTTTTATAACATCTGTTTGCAATTGCAAACTCATTGTAATTTTTATGCTTTGTCTTTCTTCAAAACAAATGTGTTAGTGCTATTTTTCATGCTGTTTAGTGCCTACAGCCTTGCAGTCGTGACAAACCACAAAAATATTCCTTGTGGGTGAGAAATCCACCCAAACCCATGTCAGCTAAAAGAAAAAAACAACACCACAGCAACTGTCAAGAAAGTTTTGAATCTATTTATGGAGGTCAGTTGAGGTCCTGGATGATTGGAAAAGGTTAAATATAGTGCCTATCTTTAAGAAAGGGAAGAAGGAGAATCCAGAGAACAGTCAGCCTGACCTCGATACCTGGAGAGATCATGGAGCAGGTCCTCCAGGAATCTACAGTGAGGCACATAGGAGAGAACAAGGTGATTAGGAACAGCCAGCATGTATTCACCAGGAGCCAATCATGTCTGGCCAACCTAATTTCTTTCTTTGATGAGGTGATAGGCACTGTGGATGATGGGAAAACAGTCATTTTGCCATATCTTGACTTTATTAAGGCTTTCGACACTGTCTACCACAACATTCTCATTAACAAGCTAAGGAAATATGGACTGAACAAAAGTACCACAAGGTGGATACATCATTGGTTGGATCATCATGCTTGATGAATAGTTATCAATGGTTCAGTGTCTAACTGTGAGGCAGTATCATGTGGGGTTCTCCAGGGGTCTTTCCTGGGTCCATTATTGTTTAACATCTTTGGGCATTTATACATGTGCTCCAGGAATGAGGGGGGATGTTTTAATTAGAGTGGCTCTGAGGACAGGATGAGGGACAATGGCTTCATGCTGCAGCAGGGGAAATTTAGGCTGAAGATCAGAAGGAATTTTCTAACTATGAGGGTGATCAAAGCATTGGAACAGACTACCTAGAGAAATTGTGGAATCTCCACCCCTGGAAATTTTCTAAATCAGGTTGACAGGTAGTTGCCTGGAATGTTTTAATCAGAGATGATCTTGCCTTGAGCAGGGGGCTAAACTAGGTGACCTTCCAGCCCTACTTTCCTATGATTCTATTCTAAAGGTAGAACGTCTACATATAGGCTATCCTCCAACCTGATCTCTTCTCCTTCAAAGATCATCTGACAGTAGTATAGCATTGAAAACCCACTGATCCCTAGAATATGTTTACTGGTTCATGTTTACTGATCATGTGCTCTTTGCTTCTACTGTCACCACTTTCCATATGCTTGTGGTTACAGCACAAGTCATGCTATACGTGTTCCTAGATGGTAAAACAGTGATGTTAACTCCCCTTATTGGATTTCTTAAAAGGCATGGAATCCTAACTCTATGAAATCATTACACATTTATTTGCCTGAAATTGAGCCTAAAACTATTTTCCTTCAGTTAGGCTCGGAAGCGGTGAGAGATGTGTGGGTGAAAGCCCGCTGCGCCCCCGCTCCCACAAAGCCCCCCAGAAACCCTCCAGCAGCCGCGGAGCCCCCTGCCGACCCCCAGCACAGCCGGAGGTAAGCGGGGCCCATGGAGAGAGGGGGCTAACTCCTTAGTGAGTGGGAGGAGGTGGCTGAGTGGAGCTGGGCTGGGTCAAGCCCCGCCCAGGCCCCTACTTTGCCCAGCCCCCCAGGGAGCCATGCGAACAGGCTGCGCAAACAGGCATGCTTCTCTGCCGGCGCGAGTTAGCGCGGAGTTTGCACGGGAGGGCTCATGGGAGGGCCCAAGACCCTGCCTGCGCACCCCCCAGGGTAGACAATCACAGCTGCAGCCAGCCTCCCAAAGGCATGACACAGATGGGCACGCGCCGCACCCTGAGGGTCCCCTCGGGCTCCGCGGCCCCCCCCTCTGGCACCTCAGAGACGGCCACCCAGACGGAGGCCCTGGTTCCGGGCTCCACGCAGACGGAGCCCCTGGCTCTCGGCTGCGGGGGCTGCCTGTCCCTTTTTCAGGCTCTGGGGCCTGGGAGCATGGTTACCTCCCCTTGTGGGGTCTGCTCCCTTTTGGGGTCTCTGGTGCACCAGCTGGAGGAGCTCCAGGCCACAGTCCAGAGACTGCGTGCCATCAGGGACTGCGAGCAGGAGATAGACTCCTACTGCCAGGCCCTTCTCCCCTGGGAGGCGGAGGGTAGACCACAGTCTCCCCCCAGGCCAAAGGAGGACTCCGGGACCTCCCGCTGTGTCCAGCCAGGGGCATGGACCAAGGTGGTCAAGGGCCCTAAGGCCCGCCGCACCAAGGCCCCTGCCCCACCAGAGCTGAGCAACAGGTACGCACCTCTTGCTGCTCCAGCAGAGCCTGCTGAGTTGCCAGCTCCCGCAGGCAACATGGGCCCAACTGCAGCTCCCACCCCTGCTCTCCCCAAGACAAAACGTAAGGTGTTTGTTGTGGGAGACTCTCTCCTGAGGGGGACGGAGGGGCCAATCTGCCACCCCGACCCCTTAGCCTGGGCAGTCTGCTGCTTCCCGTGGGCCCGCATCCGGGACATTGCAGAGAGGATCCCAAAGCTCCTCCAACCCACAGACCACTATCCCATGCTTCTTATTCATGTGGGCACCAATGACATGGCTCAGAGCGCTCCCAGCCAGGTCATGAGGCGCTACAGGAACTTGGGAGCGGGGCTAAACGGTCTGGGGGCACAGGTGGTGTTCTTGTCGATCCTCCCAGTCTCAGGCTATGGGCTGAGGAGGAAGAGGAGGATCCACATGGTCAACCAAAGACTGCGGCACTGGTGTCGTCGGGAAGGCTTTGGCTTTCATGACCACAGCCCGCTCTTTGGTGAGAGAGGCAGCGAGCTGCTGGGAAAAGATGGCCTCCACCTCTCTCCCCTAGGGAGGAGGCTCTTCTCAGCCAGACTGGCTGACCTGCTCCACTGGGCTTTAAACTAAGCCCACTGGGGGGCGGAGGGGACTACCGCCACTGTTGGCCCACTGAGCAATCCTTGCAAAGCCAGCAGGTCAAGGCGCTTCAGGGATCCCACCCCTGCCCCAGCCCTGGTAAAATCTGTGGGCAAGGAAGGAGCCCCCCAGGGGACACTTGCCTGCCTGTACACAAATGCCAGGAGCTTGGGGAATAAGCAGGAGGAGCTCATCCTCCTGCTCAATGCAAATAATTATGATGTCATAGGGATAACGGAGACCTGGTGGGACTCCACCCATGACTGGACCACAGGTATAGATGGCTATACCCTGTACAGGAGGGATCATGTAGACAAAAGGGGCGGGGTGTAGCTCTCTATGTTAAGGAAAGCTACACGTCCCTGCAAGCCGATATTGGCAACCAGGGTGGACGACTGGAGACCCTCTGGGTTAAAATCTTTGGGGAACATGGCACAGGGGACACAATGGTGGGAGTCTACTACAGACCTCCCATCCAAAGTCCTGAGCTTGACCAGGAGTTTGCCCAGGAACTGGCTGAGGCCGCATGCTCCAGGACCATGGTTGTTATGGGTGACTTCAATTACCCGGATATCTCGTGGGAGGATCACTCAGCAAAATCCAAGCGGTCGCAAAGCTTCCTCTCGTGCATGGATGACCTCTACCTGACTCAAGAAGTCTATGGGCCAACGAGAGGCAAAGCACTGCTCGACCTGGTACTGGCTACTGGGGATGACCTAGTCGGCGACCTAGTGATTGATGGGAAGCTGGGTGACAGCGACCACGAGCTGATCACCTTCACCATCCGCTGAAAAGCTGGCAAGTCAGTCAGCAACACGGAAGTCCTTGTCTTCAGGAAAGCCGACTTTGACAAGCTCAGGAGGCTTGTCAGTAAGGCCCTAAGGGACCATGACCCCAGGGAGAGGGGAATGCAAGAAGAGTGGTTGCTCCTCAAGGGAGGGATCCTCAATGCACAAACTAAGTCTATTCCATCTCGGAGGAAAGGCAGCAAGCAGGCACAGCAGCCCCCCTGGCTCTCCAGGGACCTAGCAGACCTCCTGAGGCTAAAAAGAAAGGCCTACAAAGGATGGAGGTTGGGAGTCTCCTCCAAGGAGGATTATTCTGCACTGGTCCGGTTCTGTAGGGAGCATACCAGGAAAGCCAAGGCTGCAACTGAACTCCAACTAGCTTCGAGCATCAAGGACAATAAAAAGTCCTTTTTCAGATATGTGGGGAGCCGGAGGAAAAGCAGGGGCAACATTGGACCCCTGCTAAACCAGATGGGGCAACTGACAACTGACGCCCAGGAAAAAGCCAACCTATTAAATGGGTACTTCGCGTTGGTCTTTCATCAGTCCCATGGGACGCCCATGCCTGCTACGGGACAGGGAAGTCCGGGAGAGGGTGATCCCCTGCCCTCCATTAATGCTAACCTCGTGAAGGAACATCTTGAGAAGCTGGATACCTTCAAGTCAGCCGGCCCTGACAATCTTCACCCCAGGGTACTCAAGGGGCTGGCGAGCATCATAGCCCAGCCTCTAGCATGGATCTTTGAAAACTCTTGGCTCTCTGGTGTAGTGCCCAAAGACTGGAAGAAGGCCAATGTGGTGCCTATCTTCAAGAAAGGGAGGAAAGTGGATCCGGCTAACTATAGGCCCATCAGCCTGACTTCTATCCCGGGGAAGATCTTAAAAAAGTTTATTAAAGAGGCCATCCTTAATGGACTGGCTGATGCCAACATCTGAAGGGATAGCCAGCACAGGTTTGTTATGGGTAGGTCTTGCTTGACCAATCTCATTTCCTTCTAGAACCAGGTGACCTATCACCTGGACAAGGGAGAAGAGATTGATATCATATATCTTGACTTCAAAAAAGCCTTTGATCTGGTATCCCATGATCACCTCTTGGTGAAACTGGACAATTGTTTCCTTGGGTCCTCCACGATCCACTGGCTGGAAAATTGGCTCCCAGAGGGTAGTAATTGATGGAAGTCACTCATCATGGTGTCCTGTGACCAGTGGGGTCCCCCAAGGCTCTGTCCTTGGACCCATATTGTTCAACATCTTCATTAATGATGTGGACACTGGAGTCAGAAGCGGACTGGCCAAGTTTGCCGATGACACCAAACTTTGGGGCAAAGCATCCACACCAGAAGACAGGCGGGTGATCCAGGCTGACCTGGACAGGCTCAGCAAGTGGGCGGATGAGAATCTGATGGTGTTCAACGCCGATAAATGCAAGGTTCTCCACCTTGGGAAGAAAAACCCGCAGCATCCCTATAGGCTCGGCAGTGCTATGCTGGCTAGCACTATGCAAGAAAGAGACTTGGGGGTCATCATTGACCACAAGATGAACATGAGCCTGCAATGCGATGCTGCGGCTAGTAAAGCGACCAAAACGCTGGCTTGCATCCATAGATGCTTCTCAAGCAAATCCCGGGACATCATTCTCCCCTTGTACTTAGCCTTGGTGAGGCCGCAGCTGGAGTACTGCGTTCAGTTTTGGGCTCCACAATTCAAAAAGGATGTGGAGAAGCTTGAGAGAGTCCAGAGAAGAGCCATGTGCATGATCAGAGGTCAGGGAAGCAGACCCTACGATGACAGGCTGAGAGCCCTGGGGCTCTTTAGCCTGGAAAAGCGTAGGCTCAGGGGTGATCTGATGGCCACCTATAAGTTTATCAGGGGTGACCACCAGTATCTGGGGGAACGTTTGTTCACCAGAGCGCCCCAAGGGATGACGACTAGGTCGAATGGTCATAAACTACTACAAGACCGTTTCAGGCTGGACATAAGGAAGAATTTCTTTACTGTCCGAGCCCCCAAGGTCTGGAACAGCCTGCCACCGGAGGTTGTTCAAGCGCCTTCATTGAACACCTTCAAGATGAAACTGGATGCTTATCTTGCTGGGATCCTATGACCCCAGCTGACTTCCTGCCCTTTGGGCAGGGGGCTGGACTCGATGATCTTCCGAGGCCCCTTCCAGCCCTAATGTCTATGAAATCTATGAAATCCTTCAGATACTATATAAAGCATTTTCTTAAAATGCAATGTATTTACATTTATAACCTCAAAATCTATTTTTTACAGATAAGCATGCAGGCATTCTACCTACACTAGAGTCAGCTGCCCACAGTATCTTTTAACCTCAGTGCTAGGGTTCTTTTAAGGATTCCTTAGAGATTGTTACAATGTATATAACCAATCAACTCTCACAGATTCAGCAAAGTTGATACTTTAGTAGCTGTTTTCTTCACCCAGACAGCTCTCTAACTGAAATTACAGAAGGCAAGCTGTCTGAATAAGGAATAAATAAATATTTTGAAGAGTTATGAATTGCGTTGAATTTGAAGTTTGAGCAGGGAGCCCTTACCTACAGAATGTTCTGAAATGTGTTCTTATTTTGGTTTTAGATTCTGGTAGAAACACTGGAATTAAAATATTAATCAAAAGAGGCAGTGGCATGAATTTAAAACATTTTACTTTGTTATGGGAATAAACCTTAGTACAAAATTATGCATTCAGATGAACAGCAAAATGAAATTCACCAGAGAACTTGCCATCTTATTCAAGAAGCACTTAAAATGTGAATATTCAAGAAAAGAGAAATCAGGACCCCTCATAATTATTTATATTGGAGTCAAAATCTGTAATAAGATCTTTAAAAATGTGGAAAAAAAAGTCTCAGACAGAATTTCCTATTTCATGTATACAATATGAATGAGATTTTTTAAAAGGGTTTACCACTGACTTGACTAACTTCAGAGGAACACTGTTAGGTCAACCCTAAACACTATAGAAGAGCCCATACTTCATGTTTACTATAAAGCAGAAGTTAGAAGAATAATGTTCAACAATTAGAGATTGCACAAAGAATCTTGTGTGATACTTTGCTTTTGTATTGAATCAGTGAATGCTCTTGGATAAGTCACTTATGGCCAGATCTAAACATCTAAAATGAGATTTAAGTGTTTAAATACTGCCAGAGTCCAGAATTGTAATCTTGAAAATGCCAGTTCAGCTGCAAGTGACCCTGGGGCACCCCATAGGTGGCCTAAGTAACTAGAAGTTGTATTGTTGCAGAAGTGGTTCAAATTTGATGGGGATGAACAGCTCAAAGCCTGGTTCACACCTAATCTTGACTGGGATCCAGAAACTGGGACTTCCTCTGACTTAGCCACCTGAGTCAGTAGGCAAACACATATCAGTAGAGTAGCTAGGGGAGGCTAACTGGGGAGAATAAGCAATTTGGCCATAGACGCAGCTTTAAATGTTTTTTCTACATATCTCAATGTACCAGGCATGGTTTGTGAATGCTGAGATGGTGGGGCAGATGAAGCGTCTCACAGAAGCGCGGTGGGGGGAAGAGGGAGGGGGGCTGCCCGCATGCTTGGCGGTGGACCTGGAAGTGAACTGGAAGTGCTCCATCTGCTCCACCATCTCAGCGTTCAGAAGCCGCCTGGTACCTTGAGGTATGTAGAAAAAACATTTAAAGCTGTGTCTATGTCCAAATCATCGAATCTCTCCAAATTGATTTGGAGGGTACTGATCTGATTCAGAGAGATTAAAGGGTCTCCTGATTTGATTCAGATTCGGAGTTTTGGCTGCTGAATCAGGCTGAATCTCCGCTGAATTGAATCAGTGACCGAAGCCTCACACAGCACTAATGATTTAGGGGTTTTATTCTTGCATTATGCGGGAGGATGGACCAGATGACTCCGGAGGTCCCCTCCAACTCTATGATACTATGATTCAGTAGAAGGTTCTGGCTGTGAATCTAAAATGGAGAGAGGGACCATTCTGTCTGCAGGGATTTGTTTCACCCTGGTCTTCAGTACTTCCCTGTTGTCTGTGCTGAGGGTGCTGACTATTTTGGATTTTATTTAAAGATAATTAACTCTCCCCCATGCACTGTATAGGGATGCTTCATTCCAAGGGTCACAGATTTAATTGTTTAGGGCTAAAGTCCTTTACCTCTCTGCATCACTGTTTAACCATGTCTAGGAACTGTAATATAAGATTTGCTTATATGACAGGTGTTGAAGGGCTCTGAGCTGTTGCTAAGGGCAGAAAGCTATTACTGTGTTAAGGGCTTTTGGCTAGTATTTTATTGTTTACAATAAAAACTGTATTTCTTGTCTACCATTGTTTTATATGCTGTAGGTTTCTGTTAATTACATGCTCTATTTCACTGCTATAAAATTATTGCTCCCCTTTCTCTAAAACAGAATTAAACTAATTTAACTGCAACTGTCAGAGGCAGAATCAAGTTTGTCACATTGGAAACTACTGTAGAGACTTAACTACACAAGGTATATACAAAAAAAAGCCATAAATTGACTCATAAAATTTGTAAGCCATAGTGTAGTTAGTTCTGGCGATGAAAATTGTGGTATCTTTAACAGTCTGTTCATTGTAGATCAGGATGTCAACTTCTTTATTTAAATATCCTCTTTTACAAGATTCAACTACCAAAAATATTATATTGCAGGATTTTGTAGCTCTTGAGATGCATTGTTAATGTAAGATCACATTTCATATAACACTTCACAGCATGGCACAAATGTCAGTCTTTCTGAGAGACAACCAATCCTGGAATAGCAGGAGACATTGCTATGGAATAACTTAGTGAAATAAATAAGTGAAGAAACAGTAAATGAAAGAATATTTTTGTTTAAGATTTTCCAGTACACCCAGAAATATACTTTATGCAGGGGTCAGCAACCTACGGCCCCTGAGATTTTATCCTGCCTGCCAAACATGCTTGTGTCATCTAGTGGCTGCTTCCATCAACTGCCAGCTGCATGGAACCTGAGATGGACTGAGCTGCACTGATTCAGCCCACTGCCGGTACCGGAAAGGTTGCTGACCTATGCTCTAATAAAGTTTGAACACTGTGGTCAGTCTAAACACCAAAACAGAGGCTTTGCTCAGCTTCTGCTACATTTTGACTGCTACTTTGGATTCCTCCTGGAAAGAGTGAGTTCCTCAAATTGCTTTAGAATATTTCAAAAGCTTTATAGTAGGTTTGTAGCTTAGGGGACAAATCTGCAGATGGTATAAATTGTTAAAGTCCCACTGACTACAGTAGTGTTAGGGCAGCTGATACTGTCTGAGGATCTACTTCTAGAGATTTTACATTAGAATCCAGAAGACTTCCAAATCAGATTTTGACATTTCAAGGTAGTTCAACAGCTGTAAACTCGTGATACTGTCCCTTTAACAAAACCAATCTCATGCTTCAGAAGTTCTATTTTCCATAATTCTCTAAGAACATCATAACCATTCAGCAAACTGAATATGTGGAAGTATAATCTGAAAATTGTATGTGTATAAACATAATCTCTTCTGCCAGCAGCAACAATGAGCCTTTTTATCCCTATAACAAGGACAGGACAGGCACACATCTGGGAACAGCCAAAGACCAAATTAGTTGTTACCAAAATAATAAAACATTCACAAAAATCACTAATATTTTTATGTTACCTGTTCTGCTCACTAGACAAAACAAACAAACAAGCCCCAACCAATGACTCTCTCAATCAACTGGATAGCTTAATGTAAACTAAAACCATCAGTTAGTTCAGTTGTCACCAGTCTTTGCAGCATTACTAAAACAGACAAATAAATTACTTCAGTTTCTTAAGAGCATATTTTTTCATAAATTAGTGATCACAAAGACTGTAGGTTCCTTGAATTCATTTTTTCCTATACTGAAGAGATTTTCTATGTTTACTTAAGGAGTATTGTCTTATGGCTTACTTGCACAAGGTGCTGGGAGCACCATATGCCCATTTGAAAAACTGGCATCAAATTAAAAGCATCTGGCCCAGTTCTCATTTACAATAATTTCCCTTTATGCCACTCTGGCAACGTGAAGAGACCTGTATGTAAATAAAAATGAAATCTCATTGTTTTGACAAAATGCAGCAACATTCCCAAAATGATCTGAATTTAAATTTGAAAAAAAGCCAAGCAGCACCACTTTAAGGATAAGAACAGACAGTCAAAAATCCTGAGGCTGAATTGATTCAGCCTTTGCAGGTTTCTGTAAACTGCCTAGATTGAACCGATAAGAAAGTGGACTGACATTCACTTTTCAAACCTGAAAGGCAGCCAGACCCCTGCAGTGGCACATGCCAGGTGCCAGGGGGCACTAGAGCTAGAGTGGCCATCCTAGTACCTCAAGAATAGAGGACAGTTGCATTTAGTGCATAGTGATTTTTTTAAAACTAAATTTAGTGCTAATTCATAATAACCACATCTATAAAGACTACCAAAAAGTTAAATGTTCAGTTTGTGCTTTTCTGACAAAATGTGCTGATGTAGAGCTCCCTTTCCATGGCTGCTGACATAGCTATCACAGCGGCACAGGGTACAGAAGGCGTGATATTCACCCTTTCTGCTTTTCGCTATGAAATCATGTTCTTTTGACCATTCTGAGTTGAAGGACGTTGTTTGCTTGGGCATTTTGAATGAAGGGTGATGTCAAACTGATTCTGAAAACAAATGTTTAATTGCGGCAAGCAGCAGCCGTAACGTAAGGACATCATTAGGAAGCATGACAAATAGGATCTTTGTTGGCATTTGCAGGACCAATACAAACACAGGATTAATTAAATGACAAATATATTAACCGATTGAAACAAAGAATCTAAAGTTTAATTATAGGTTGAAAGGTTGGGTGTCTCAAGAGAAAAATAGACGACATAAAGGCGGCCTGTTTCGTATCAAAAGAGGACAGAGAACAAAGTAGCAGAAAACCAGACTGTCCTCTATAAAACCAGATGAATGGCCACCCTAATTAGAGCACACCTCCCAGCATGCCAGCTGTTGCAGAGAGCCGGGAGATGGGCGATTCCCCCAACCATGCCCCTTCTTCAGCCTCCGTCTAGCTGAGAAAGGGGTGTGGGGGGGACCCCCCCCCCCCCACCAGACCCCCAGCCATGATCTCCCAAGTGCTGAGGAACGAGGGAGGGGAGAAGCCCCCAGCTGGGCATTTCTCTCACTCTTCCCTCTCCCCCCTCCTCCCTGGAGTAGGGAGCTGGGCTGATCACCCAGCTATGTCCCCCTTCTTGGCAGGCAGGCTGGCTAAGGGAGTAGTGGGGTGGGCAGGGAGCCTGCAGTGGGGA
Source organism: Alligator mississippiensis (assembly GCF_030867095.1). NCBI lineage: Eukaryota > Metazoa > Chordata > Crocodylia > Alligatoridae > Alligator > Alligator mississippiensis. Next base: position 58,399,040 of record NC_081825.1, on the reverse strand, counting down.
CTATTCCCCCCTTCCCACTCCCTCCTCAACCTGTCTGCTGGTCAAGGAGGCAGCATGGTCAGGTGATGGCCCTGGCTCCCTGCTCAGGCAGGGATGAGTAAAGCCCCCACTGCAAGCTTTTTTTGGTGCTTTTATCTTAAAGCTGATTGAAGCAGATTTAGCTAAAAGCACCCAAAAGCCCCCCTGAAGCATCTGATCTTTATAGATGCTGCAGAGCCAGGTTTAAGCAATGCCTTGCTTCTTCCCGTAAGCCCTCCCCCCACTTTTTCTTAAATGTCTGCAAGCAGACACAGAGTTCTAACATGTAAAACCAAAACAACCATAGGTCATGGGTGCTAAGCACACACTAATTTTTTTCAGTGGATGCTTGAGCCCTGGAGTACCCATGGAGTAGGTGCCTACAGCTGGGGTGATCACCCGGCCATGCCCCTCCCCAGCTGGCAAGTTGGCTGGGGAGGAGTGCAGGGGAGAAACAGTGCTCCGCCACCCAGCTCTGGACTCCCAGCTGGGCTCTACCTGCAGTGGGGCCTTTATTCCCTCCACCCCAGCTGGGAGCTGGGCTGATTTCCCCTACTGAGAAGGGGGTGGGGCAGGAGAAATCTGCCTGGCTCCTGGGGATATGGAAAAGCCTCCACTGACAGCTAGGGGCTGGGCCAGTCCTGCTTTTCTGGAGCAGACAGCACCCCAAGGCTGCACAATATCCTAGGATGCTGGAGAACTGTGAGTCAAGTTGAACAGGGAGAGGACCTGGCACAGAATTTCTATAAACCAGTTTGGCCTTAATCTGTTAAATCTAATACTACATTCATCCAGGTTTATCTTAAATCAGTTTCAGCCATTTTGAAAGCAGTTTAAATGCACTGTGCTTCTGTTCTGTTACAGGTTTAAACTGGTTCCTGATCACTTAAACTGGTTTATGTGTAACTTCTGTCACTAGCCAAAAGGTGCCTAAGGCACCCCTTGTGGCTGGAAGCCCTATCAGCTGTGAGCTCCAAGGCTCTGAGGTGCACGTGAGCTCCCTGGCTGGAAGCTCCCATCAGCTGATTGCGCTCCCAGCCAGAGGGGCCTCTGGCCACACATTCAGTTAACGGCATGATAGTAAGGAGCCACAAAGTTATTACACATGTTATGAAATAACTTTGTGGCTTATTCCTTCTTTTATCACACTATTAATTGGCTGAACATGTGGCTGGGTGACAACTTAAAACTTGATAAACTGGTTAATCATGTCTTAAATGTAACGTGTAGATGGGGCCTCTGATTTCTCTGAGGTAGGTTTCAGCACAAAATGTCCATCTGCTAGTTAATGGAAGAGTAGGTTTGAATGACTTCTTATCCACGTTGAATGATTCATGCAGGAGGAACCCTACATTTGTATAGTGTCCCATTTAAGTTAATAAGTGCAGCATTCTTCCTTTGTGGATCCAGTTGCATGGTTAGGAAGTTAGAGTTCTGCAGACATTTAGCCATGATACTCCTCAAATGTTCAAAGTTAAGTCAGCACACATATGCTTGCAAGATCAATATGTAATTAGGAATGAAATCCTGGATTCACTGAAGTCAAAATACCAGATCTTTTCTTCCTTCTATTTTGCTTTAGAAATGTAGCAAGTTTTGGGGGGCTTTGAGTAGCATATTCCTTAAACTGCAGCTCTTTCCAATCCTCTGTTTGATTATGGGAGGGAGAGATGTGGCTCGGGTCTTTCAAATAGCTTAAAGGTCCTCAAGCAAAAGCAGAAGAAAGGAACAGATACTTCAAATATAAAAAAAGATAAGTAGAGCATTTCCAAAAAAATGCATTTGAAACAATTGACATGGCAAATCTTTGAAGCAATAAAAAGACAAAAACAGCTGTGTGAGTTTGCTCTGCTGTTTGCTTTTATCATTCTATGCACTGAGTTACAACAGTCACAATGTTAGCCAATAATGAAAGCTGCATAAGATCAAAATCCCAAGGATAAAAATTATGCTTGGAGATTCTTACAATATTTTGTTTGAAGTGGTCATAAAAACATGGCAATACAAAACATAAGTTGTTATTGTGGAGACAGTAAGGGAACAAGGGCATGTCATTAAACTTGCCTCTGCTATTTATAATCGTGCACTGGTGTATTTCCAAGGAAAGTCTAATTCAAGGAAACTGTGGTACATATTGTATTATGTAAACAAGCTAACAGCACTTTGTTTCTGTGCTCAATTAAAAGAGTTCCTGTGTAATTTTAAATTAATTACAAAGCACTGGTTATTAAAATATGCCAAGTTTCTACAGCTACAGTTACTATGACCTCCTTACGGCAATCCTTTCCCTTGGCGACAAGGATGAAAGAATCACAGTGGAAATGATGCGATTTTTTAACTAAAAAAAAGAAAAAACCCTAGAAATGTAGGACTGGAAGGAGCCTCCTGAGCCCCTGTGTTTGCAGGCAATCCTGAACCCAAGGAATCCCTAAACTCACCACTTCAACCCCTCACACACCACTGCAAGACACAGTAGTCAAAACACCAAGAACCATCATATAACATGACAAAGGTAAACACAGGGGAAATGAGGCCTCTCCCAATGCCATGTTACTGTAATGGCAAAGTAGTGATTGGTTAATATATGCTCAGAAGACTCTAGGAAAAGGAAGAGATATGCCACATTGTATTGGCACCCAACCAACTGTCACAACTACCTTCACATGACCGGTTTTCACCGTAAGCACACTGCTAGATCCCTTGTCCAAAGCTAGGCTGTAAGTTGCATCTGTCTGCTCTGATCGGGATGCACACCTTAAGGAGCCAGAGCAGGAATTCCTACAATTACAATAAAACCCCAAAATTGTAGCTACTCAAATCAACAAAGCCTGGAACAAGGCTAGGACAAGGGCAACCGAGTCCCTCTGATTGTCACCTACAGCCTCAGCTTGCACACCTTAGACACATCATTAATAACCTCCTCTTGGAAAAGGATGGCAGTCTCAAAGTAGTCACAGTAGACAAGCTTGCAGCCCCCAAAGCTCAAGCAGCATCTCTCAAGCAACGGGACTCCCAGTCTCACTGAGGTACCAAGCCTTGCAATGGACCCACATGAGATCTGGGTCTGTTGCAACATCAATACAGACCACACCATCACTAGACCAAATAACATGAATTATAACATCTGAGGTTCATTCACTTGCAACTTCACATCTGCTTATAGTGCCCCTCTGCTGTCTACATCAGACAGATGGGGTGATCCCTATGTGACAGAATGAGTGAATACCGCTCTGACATCAGGTGCAGAAAAACACAGGCCTGTGGCAGAACATCCCTGGACACTCCATTGCTGACCAGAAGGTGGCTGTTCTTAGCAAACTTATAAAAACAGATTTGAACAGGAAATCGCAGAACAACAAATCATCCACAGACTGTATTGTGTTAAGTATGGTTATAATAGGAAACTATGGATTTTTATCCCGTTACCAGGATGATCTTTTGTGACACCTTTGGGCGTTTATACACATGCTCTGGGAGGAAGGGAAGTGGGGAGGGAGGGGAAGCACTTTAATTAGAGCAGCTCTGAAAGCTGCTCTAATTAAAGTGCCTGGAGCATCCCATGTATCAGCATCCTTGTGCTGAAAAATGGCAGTGGGGGTGCTTTAACTAAAACTTGTTTAGTGAGCTTTAGTGCAGGGACACTGATACATGTGACTGGAATCTGCTGGAGTGCAGTAATTACCATACTCCAGCAGACTCAATTAATCGAGTCTGCTCTGATGCTCTGTAATTAGAGTACATTGGAGCAGCCTTGCTGCATGTGTCTAGGCACCCTTTCTTCTTGTGGTTTTACTGCTTGTTTGTTTGCCTCTCCAACACTGCCCCCTTTCCCCTATCTCTCTCCCTCCCCCTTGTCTTTTGAATTCTGTTCTTTCTCTTCTTCTTGTACACTGCTTGTTGCACATCTTTCACAGCATCTGAAAGCAGTACAGTAAGTTTCAGCTTATGAAAGCTTATGATATATAGATATATATATGAGAGAGAGAGAGACAGAGATACAACCTACTTTGGTTAGTTGATAAGGTGCAAGTCTACCTTCCAGCGAACTGTATCTCTAGGAAAAGGGTCATAATGCATACTACACAGAAAGGCAAAAATCACCACAGCCTGTGCCAATCTTACTTAGGAAACATTCCTGCCTAACCCCAAATTTGTGGATAGGTTAGACCCTGAGAAGCAGCAGCACTGCTATAGAACCCTATAGCAGTGGTTTTCAACTTTTTTTCATTTGTGGACCCATAAAAATTTTCAAATGGAGGTGCAGACTCTTTTGAAAATTTTGAATGAAGATGCAGGCCCCTTTGAATTGTAAGTGTGGGTATTCATATGCTTTTGATTGATCATAGTCATCTTCCACAGACCCTTAGACATAGTCTGCAGACCCCTGGGAGTCCACAGACTATAGGCTGAAAATTACTGCCCTATAGCAAATAACCCTTGGGTTTTCTAAGTACTGACTGAGGTGTGTCTACATGAGATGCTTTACTGCATAGTAGAGTAGTTTACTGCACAGTAAGCGCATACATCTACACATGCATATGCTTACTGTGTAGTAAATGATGTTACTCACGAGTAAATTTGGTACCTTCAAATGCAAGTAGCAAATTTACTTGAGAGTAGTTACTGTGCAATAATGCACATGTAGGCACCAGACAGGAGTAGGTTTGCCCCCAGTCAGCCCTGCCATTGGGGGCCAGCCTGAGGCTAGCCCCAGGGCTCTGGGGCTGGGAGCCTCTCCGGCCCCAGGGCTGGGCCAGTTCTAGCCCCAGCCTCAAGACCCTTAAAAGCCTGCAGGCATTTTGAGCCCTGGGACATGTTAAAGAAGCCTGAGGCCACTCCAGGCACCTATGTCCCCCTATGCAGAACACAGGCCATCTGCACCAACCTGTCTGCACTCTGGCACACTGTCTGGCACCACAGTGCCACAATCCTGCCAGGCCCATGCTGTCCAGTTCTACAGGCTCCTGACAGGCCTGCCAGCACCCAGGCCCAGCTGCAGCCAGCTCCTGGCTACCAGGACCAGCTCCATCTGCCTGCAGCCCACCTCCAGCAGCCTGCAAGGAGCCTTCAGGTGCTGTGGGACATTGCTTTGCCATGCAGCTCCCAGTCCTGAGACGTGCCCCTCCGCAGGGTGCTGCAGGCAGCTGCCCAGGCCCAGCAGAACAGGGACAGCTGTGCAGACACCTGGAGAGCTAGTATAGGAGCCCTGATGGCCTCATCATTGCCCACAACCATGCTAGCCACCCGGGGCCCCAGCAGATCCTTGGAGGAGATTGGCGACTTTTGGCACTGCGAGGCAAGGAAGAGGTACAGTGCAAGTTTGCAGGAGGTGGGTGCTCCAACACCCAGGTGTATGAGGGGCTACCAGGCCAGATGCAGGAATGCAGGCATGACCAGTTGGCATGACAGTGCCGCATAAAGGCCACACCTTATGGGCCCAGTGGGTCACCATTACCAACCACAATCATCAGTTGGGGAGTGCTTGCAAGTTCATGCCCTTTATTCGGCAACTGACAGAGATCCGTGCTGTGTACAGCAGCTTAAGTGGCCTGCCCAAGCCCTTGTCCTGGCCTGGTATCCTTGGTGATATGTCATTGGAGGAGGGCTCCTCAGGGCACCAGCAGCCTGTCCCACTGAGCTCCCCACTGAGCTCCTCACCTGTAGCCTCCACCAACAGCTCAGGGAGCCCAGGCCAATACCTGCCCTGACAACTCTGCAGCCTCAGCCCCAGTCATGAAGCATGGGCAGACCGCCAGCCACCAGCAATGCCAGCTCTTCCGTGGGGGGAGGAGGGCTGCAGCAAATGGTGTCTAGCAAAAGCCAGGAGGCAGGGTTTACCTTCTATACTACATGAGCTACCTTTATTTATACCCCATTCTGCAGACCACAGACACATGACTCTACATCACATTGAATAATTGCTGAGCCAAATTTCCTTGTCTTAGCAAACATTCCTTGTGTGTGAATATATTATATATATGCATTACTGAATATTGTTTATTGGCTTAGGAAAAAACATAAGACCAAGAGTTTAAGTACAAACTGTTTACAGTCCAGTATTTTTTTCCTTTCCCTTAATCAAAATGAATGTTAGAATAGATACTAAAGTGAGGAAAGTTGAGAATGTACATCAAATTTGGATCTGCCTTGTTGTTATCCTACCACAGCAAGCAATTCCTGCTGCCTCACCCAGACTGTCTACTGGGATGCCACACTTACAGGACTCTCTGTGTTTGCAAAAGGACTTACTCTATGCCACAAAGTCAGCCATGATTCTAGAAAAATATTTTCCAACCTTCTGCCTGCCAAAGGCAAGATACATGTCTTATACCATACACCCTCAAATATGAGAAAATACTGTCAAATTGAATATTGGATAGACACAACACTGAGAAGTCTTTTGGTCAATCAAACTAGTGCAAAGACTCCAAAGAATGGTTTCATAAGCACATATTAAGTGTCTTGTTTTGTTTAAAGAAAAAATAATTTAAAAACTCATAAAATATTTCTCTGGCTGCTCAGAACTTCCCCACCCAGCCAACTATTAAAAGCACTGGCTCCCATGCTTGGCATCACAAGTCTTCTGATCCACAAAGCTTCATAGCTGGATGAAGATTCAAGAACTGGAGAGAGTCCAAAGACTGCTCCTTTTGTCTTCAAACATCCCTTGAAGTAATGTTGCTACTGTTATTAGAATTTTGGATATGAAACCCTACCCCTGCAATGGTGGGTGATAGAAGTACAACATCCCAAAGGAACCAGCAAAGAGGAACTGGGACACCTCAACCAATCAGCAGATCTATCTAACCATGAAAAGAAATGCAGTCTTTTCTTTCTTAATGGCTGCCCACCAAATAGATATATTTAGTGTGTTTTCTCACATATGACATGCATCCTGCCTCCTGCCAAGCCAGCCCTCCCAAAATGGATGTGTATGCATTAAGCAGGGAAGCTGATTTTCTGCCCAGCATAGAGGCATCCTGCTTTGATTCCTGCTCTACACTGCAACAGTGGTGACATTACTCTTCTTGTTCTTCACTCCAAAGGAGTTAATGATTGTTTCTCCTTTTAATGGTCTCTATAGCACTTATTAGGCCAACCTTTTTCAGGGAATTTTTCTGTCTGCTAGCTGCTCCTGATCTCTCTCCTATTTCACAGCCCTAGGGACTCTTTAGCTCTTCAAAATCAATGCCTACCCATGGAGACCTGTCATTATCAGCAGCTAGGGTTTCAGCTTTAGTTAAGCAGACAAGGGAAGGTGGGTCAACTGAAGATTAGGTTTTGTCCCTTCTCTATGCAGCCATAACTCCAAAATACATATATTTTTGTCATTCTGCTTTTCAAAAACAAGGTGTATATGCAAGAAAATGTGGTATTTACTATGCAAAATATAAGCACTTTACTAAAGCAAAGCTGATTTGGGTAAATCTTTCAGCATCTTGTATAGGTATGTAAGCACAATGGTTCTGCTATCATGACCGAGTAGGCAATGAACTTGTTGACTTAACTCTTTTTAATATGCATTAAGCCCAACAAGACTAATTTGACATAACTTAATTTATTTGATTAGGGCTATTAAGATTATAACTAGTTAGATATGTAAAGTATATGATACCGATTTTCAGTTTTTGGAAGTGCTACAGTTGACAAGAAGAGAGTTAGGATTGAGAATTTAACACACCATTCACAGTTGCAAAGGAGTGTATAAAGCACCATATATAGATATATATAGATATAGATATACATAGATATACAAATAATACTACACATATAATCCATATATATATAATACCCATCAGCTTCCCATCAATTTACTAATTGCCATCAGCTTATTTTAAAAGCAGAAGTACAAAAATGCCAAAGTACCAGACACACAAATCATTAGTACTGGCATCCATTTACTAATCTAGAAGGTGGAAATACAAAAATCCAAAACCAAACAAATAATCCATGACTGGTACAAAAGAGCAACCCTTTATTGAGCACTTTGTAAATGGAGTTTGCAAACCTCAAAGTTAGACAAAGTTTAGCTAATACAAGTGATGGAGCATTATGGGAGTCTGGCTTACATCTTAACACAGAAAAAGACCTTTCATCCTGATAAACATGTGAATTGACATGCATACATGGGAGGATCTAAGATTTTGAAAAGGGGAGCGTGCAGATGATGTGATGCATCATCACATATAACACAATGTACATTTTTCTCCAGGTAAAAAGAACCTATAGGTTTCACTAATAGTCTAAGGGCCTAGATATATTTGCAGTTCAAGATTGAAGCAAAAACAAATATAAATTTATTGCAATGTTCATTAATTTGCTATGTCACCTATTATATTTAACAACACAACAAGCTTTGGGTAGACCAGGAATCAAAGGGAGGTAATATGACTGCACCACTGCAATCCCCTGCATCCCACCCCTGCAACGCCCTGAATCCCACCCCTGCATATATATCATGAGAACATGAAGTAGTCAAATGTTATTTTCTCTCCCTCTCCCTTCCCCACAGGCTGCATCTACACAAAATGTTTACTGTGGAGTTGCCTAATTAGCTCCTTCCCAGCCAGCTGTGACTCTATGACAGCTCGGCTTGGCCTGGGTACAGGGAGCTGGGAGCAATCCAGAAGCACAGCTCTCACAGTCTCAGCCCAAGCCACAGCCAGCTGGGAAGGGCTTTGCCCCTGTGGTGCAGCCCAGGCAAGCACCTCCATGCCTGCGGGCCTGCCTGGCTCATCCCCGCAGCCCCAGCCCCAGGTGAGGCAGGAGGATGGCAAGGCCATGCCAGCTGGCTCTAGCCATGCCCCTACCCCTGCTGCCGGAGTAGTGGGGGCAGGCCCTGACAGGGGCTGCTCACCCTGGCCAGGCAGACCCTGGCTGTGGTCCCCTGGGGAAAGAAAGGAGGGGAGGGGAATAAACCCTTCCCTGCCCCTGTGCCTTAGGGTGCCATGCCAGCTGGTGTCTGGCCACAGCCCCACCCTTGCTCCAGCTAAAGAGCAGAGTGGTGGGGCTAGCCTGCTTTCTGGAGCAGACAGCACAGCTCAGCCCGGGGCCAAAAGGCATGCCAGGATGCTGGGGGCTCTGATTTAACTTGAACCAGGAAGGGATCTGGGACAGAAGTTCCATAAATCAGTTTGACCCAAATCAGTTAAGTCTGCTACTACATTCAACTAAGTTCATCTTAAACACATTTCAGCCACTTTGAAACTGGTTTGTGTACACTGAACTTCTGTTCTGTTACCAATTTAAACCAGTTTCTGATCACTTAAACCAATTTATGTGTAACTTCTGTCCCTAGCCACTATGTTCCCTTACATAAAGCCTGAATAAACTGAGCATTGGCCAAGGGGTCAGTACAAGCACCAAACTAGGTTGGAACAAAATAAAACAAAAACTTCCTATCTACACAGGAGCCCCTGCACTCTCCCTGAGGGATGACCCAGAGGGGCCATGACTAGATTATCTTCAGCCCTTCCTTAGTGCTAACAGGTACTGAACTATCACAGAGCACTAATTTTCCGTCAGCCCCTTCGTAGCAGCTGCACTTTATATATCATACAAGGAGAAGCAAGATTTGTCCCTCATTTCTGTTAGAAAGTGCCTACTATTTTTTTTTTTCTCTGAAAAAGAAAAAGGCACCCAGGAGTGTTTTTTAATTCAGAATACAATCTCCTCAGTCCTATTTTGTGGCTATCCAAAGTACACAGGGAATTATACAAAAAAACCAGCAGGCATCTCCCAGTTACAGCAGGAAAATGGTGTAGGAGCAGTCTGTAAGAGGAATAGCAATAGAGAGGAGTCTAGCACAGAAGTTTGCCTTGAACACCCACTGCCTCGGAGCCAGAGTTCATAAACAAAGATCAGTTTTACACATGCTCATGCTCAGTGCTTTTCTTGGAGTGGAGCTGTGGAAAGACTTCCTATCTGTAGCATTTCTACTTCACAGCTGAAGAACAACTTAAAAATTCTGTTGGGCCCATTTTTAATTTAGCGGTGTTTCAGACTGAAGACTGAAAACCTTGGATAAATCCTGACCATCAAGTGTCTGGTTTTGCAGGATAGCAAGTCAGTCAAAAATGCAAGCTGTGAGCAACTTAGAAGGATCAAGACCCCAGATCCTCTACTTTTAAGTCAGACCTGTGACTCACAGTAATAATGTAACCTAGTTTTTGACACACCAGGAACAGCTGTAGCAGGTACAACATGTTGGCTTCTGATATGGGGAGAAAGATAAACTTTACTAATGGTATCCCAGCTTTGCCAATAGGGACTAATACCTTAGGAAAGCATTTAGCCTGTGCAATCAAGCACATCCATTGAAGCAAATGAGATTATTTACATTTAAAGTTAAGTTCATGCTAAAGTGCTGTATTGGCTTTAAGAGGCAAGCATGATGAGAACCTGTTCAAATACCCAATGGTGATACACTGAAAGGTTTTTATCATGCACTCAACTGTGAATTGCTGTAACAGATGTAGTAAGTTCTAGGAGCCTCAAAGTCCAGACTCCAGAATTGCAGCATGTCACTGAGGCAATCCTCATCTTCATTATACTACATAACTATGGAATGAGTAGAAACATTATTACCTAAAGCCGTTTATTATTGATGAACTCAAAGCAGCTGCATTTTCCATTCATTTTTAGGAAGACTTATGTACAAGTGAACTGCATGGTTGTGAGCACTGTTTTTTCCCCCTTTAACAGTGTATGAAAACATATGACACATGGTTGCCTGGGAAACTCTTTCACTGTCTTGAAGTTTAGGTGCTTCTTCATAAAATTCTGAATCTTGTTAAGATATGAGGCCAAAATATATTCTGGAAGGCAACTCAGGTAAAAAATTGTGGCTTCAACTGTAGATTACATGTGACACAAGTTAGTAGAATTATTTCCCCTTTTGGATAATAGGTATGTTAGGTCTGGACAAACAAATAATTAGCAACAAGTTTACAACTATTTTGGTGGTCTACTGAAATAATCGGAACAATACTGCCATGTTGATTTAAGATGTATAATTGGTCATTTGGGACAAATTACAACTTACAGCATGCCTAAACAATATAAGCACACTTAAAGATGATCCTAAATAAAAACACATCTAAGCCTTTTGTACCATTAGCAATAACAGTCACCATGGAAACCATATAAAACTAGCTTTTAATAACCATTCTTTCTTCAAGGCTTTGTATTGCTTGCATAAGTGGATGTGAACTTAATAATTCTGATATTTTAATGGTCAAGCTCGATACAACATGTTCTTTGAAACATGCCATGACTGAGTTAATTGCTGCATTTACTGTAGGTGAGATGCAAGTTAATACCAGCTTTGCTGGGAAAAAAAAGGGAAAAGAGGTATACATTTGAAAGCACAAGTGGATGTTCAAGACTATTCATATCTCAGTCCATTGTGAAGTTTTGAAATTCTCACAGAAGCCTCTTCAATAGTGAGTGACAAAACTACGTTTATATATGTACTTATTTACATAGAAAGATTTGATCAAATTCATGGCTGGTGTAAATCCTATTAAGACAAGATAGTTTTCACCAAATTTGCAATTGGTTCACTAGCTTCTGGGCTGAGGCACATTTCCCTGAAAGCCCAATGGTGAAACCACCTCCCACCTGCCCCTCTCAATGTCAGTTAGAGCAAATTACACAATAGAGCTGGGCTTGGTACCGATTCTTTCATATATAATCTGTTCCATTATATTTTACAGAAATAAGTAATATTAAGTTACATGTTGTTCATATTCGGGTGTAAGAAGCAGACTGGCTAAATTGGCAGATGACACCAAATTATGAGGAAGTGCAGTCATGCTAGAGGATAGGCTGGCAATTCAGGCCAACCTGGACAGGCTCACAAGGTGGGCAGATATAAACCTGATGACCTTTAACATGGAGAAATGCCAGCTGTTCCACCTCGGAAAAAAATACCCACATCATACATTTAGGCTCGGCAGTGCTACACTCACTAGCACCACAACCAAGAGAGACTTGGGGGTCACGATTGACCACAAGATGAACATGAGCCACCAACATGATGCCGCAGCTGGCGAAGCAAACAGAACTTTGGCTTGCATCTACCAATGCATCTCAAGCAAGACCCAGAAAGTCATCCTCCCACTTCACTCGGCCTTGGTGAGGCCGCAATTCTGGGCTCCACACTTTAGAAAGGATGTGAAGAAGCTTGAGAGAGTCCAGAGGAGAGCCACGCGCATGATTAGAGGTCAAGAGAGCAGGCCTTATGAAAAGAGGTTGAGAGGCATGGGACACTCAGCCTGGAGAAGCGAAGGCTCAGGGGTGACTTGGTGGAAGCCTATAAGTACATAAGGGGTGTGCATCAGGAACTGGGAGAATGTTTGTTCACCAGGGCACCCCAAGGGAAGACAAGGTCTAACAGTCCAAACTTCTGGAAGACCATTTTAGACTGGACATAAGGAAAAACTTCTTTACCATCCGAGTCTCCAGAGTCTGGAATAGACTCCCCACAAAAGTGGTGCAAGCACTTACTCTGGATACCTTTAAGAAAGGCTTGGATGCTTATCTTGTTGGGGTGATCTGACCCCAGCTGACTTCCTGCCCCTTAGGCAGGGGGCTGGACCCAATGATCTCACAAGGTCCCTTACAGCGCTAATGTCTATGAAATCTATGAAATGTACAATTATGTCAAGTATAAAGAATCATTATGCCTATACAATCCCAGGGACCAGCCCTACCTCTTACATATATGTGTTCACATACAAAATTAATCTTTAGCAACCCTGCCACCCTTGTCAGACTATCTCATCCATATTTAATCCTCTTGTTGACCATTCCAGTTCAATGGAAATTCTGTTCATATAAGATCTGTAGGATCTAGCCCTTGGAGAGGCTATGGATTTGCTTCTTGGCTGTATTTTTTTGTTAAGATGTTCCTGCGTTTTGCAAACTCTTCAATCTGTTTAAGAAACTGAATACTCTCCCTCCCTCATATTCTTCAGCTTTTACATTTTAGGCACACCTTTTTGTAACAGAAAAGCAGAATTTCTTTATTAACCCAAGCTGTTGGGTGCTAAAAGATGCTAATGCTAATAGCTTCCTGCTTATTAAATGTGGCAGGGGTGGCTTTTTAACTCCTCCCTGGATACCAAAGGAAGGAGGAGACATACAAGGTAGACAGTAGGAACAGCCAAACCTGGAAAGAAAACACAGCTAAAATTATTGTTTAACTGCTAATAATCACTTTGATAACAAGGGAAAGGATGCAACAGGCAGATTTAGCTTAGAGCAAGAGGAGAATACTACTGCTCAGATTCCTCAGCTCCACATCTTTCCCATACTATCCTTGCTATTGTTCAGAAGATCTGTAGATGCTTCATAAAACAATCAGCTGCAGGATTCACTCCAAGTCCTTCTCTAGTTATGTCCTCCTCTGATTTCTCACCCAACTAATCATTTTATATTACATACTGTTCGTTGTGTCAGCTTACTGGGCTATAATGATGCCATAAATGTGCACCATCTTACACTTCTATATGATCTGCTGTCTGTGTGTGAGCACTGACATATGTGTCTTTTCCAATACTTGACTATAGGTGCAGTTATGGAATAGACTGCAAAGCAGTTAATCAGCCTCACACCTCCTCCATCCCTTGTGTCCAGGGAAGAGTCCAGAATGGTACATCCATCTGGAACCCATTAAATGCGAATCTGTCCACATTTAAACAGCTATGACTTCATTAAAAAAAAAAAAAAAAAGTATTTCCCCTCTTCAGTCCTCCCCCTCATCTGTATTTATTATGACCAAAAAATTCCCATTTTGTTCAGAGCGCTACTGACGTCATTCTCTTGACTTCAGCAGCACATCTTTAGATTTACCTCTGCATAAGTGAAAACAGGATTTCTAAAGAACCAGACGAAACCAAAAAATGTCAGCAATAGCCCCACAGAATTACACAACAAAAAATACATCAGCAGAGCAAGGTTTTTAAAAATTATATTTTAATACGGCTTCACACATTTCTTTTTTTAAAGAGATTCTTATACTTTGAATTTGACTGCACAACCATCTGTCTCACAGGATGACTTTGGTATAAGCTTCTTTGCTAATTTGCTTATGAATGTAATTTTATACTAATTTACATGCCTCTTACTTTGCACAATGTATCCCAAAGTTTCTGTTAGGCAACTAAAATGTTTACATTCTATTGGTCCAGTACTTCCTTAACGTGCTTGGGGTCAAAGCCCCACAGCAGATTTTCCAGGTCAACAGTACTGAAGTTACCAAATCTTCCAGAGAAACAGCTTGTGGCAGGGAAAGTCACATTATGTTGTAGAGTAACATTCTTCCCCCTCTTGTCACTTACAGTTGTTGTTCCTCTTGTTCTCCATATTCTTTCAGCAAATTAACAAGCATCTGACTGAGTGTGTGTTCATGCCAATGTTATTCAGGAGCTATTTTTATTGTGGAGAATGTGGTTATTAGCTCTGCTTCAAATTAAAAAGGAAGGAATCATGCCTGCAGAAAAGAAAGATCTAATTGCCTTTTCCTGAATATGTGACACTTGTTTCTTGAAAATGAATAAATATTTTTCATCTATATGTGTACAAAGACACACTACCAGCTTTTTGTAAAGAAATACTTAATGAAGTTTGGTTACAGTATCATACAGACATAACAATGACATTGTAATAGCTTTTAGCACTATCACTGGTAATCAATACATTTGATAAATCTCTGTGTACTTTTCGTGAATATTCGCTCCTGTTCAGCACCCTTATACTAGGCATGGCTTACCTTCTCCTTTTAAAGCAGTTAAAAGGTACATTTGTGCATAATCAGATGCACAAGACTGCAGACCTCAGTACAGTCACTATAGGGCCTTCCTGGATACTAGGGGTGCACTGATAGAGATTTTTTGGGCTGATACCAATAGCGGATTTTTAATGAGCCATATCAGCCGATACCAATCCAATTCTGATATGCAGCCCCACAGCATGGAGAGTGGTGTCTGGCTGGTAAGTCTGTTGTGGGGAAGGGGGAGGTGGAGGGAAGGAGTGTGGGGTGGGGGGGGGTGCAGATCGAGGCCACGAGTGAAGGAGGGAGTGGGGCTGATGCTGGGGCTGGGGCTGCCCAGCTGGGGTGGGGCGGGGCATGGGACAGAGCCACAGCTCATATGGAGGGTGTGGGGGGTGGCAGCTCCCACCACTGCATGCACCCCGGGAAGGAATGGAGGCACATGCCCTCTGATCTGCATATGGGGCAAGGGCGAGCTGCTGCTGTGTACTGGGGCTGGGGCTGTGCCAGGCTCTTCCCAGCAGGGGGCTAAGCCAGGTTGCACTCGGCACTGGGAGGGGGCCTACAGCAAATTTTGGGGTGGCTGCAGCCCCCCAACCCCTGCTCTCAGTACCACCACCACCTACCCCAAAGACAGCCGGATCAGCCCCTCTCTGGGAAGAGCCTGGCACATCCCTAGCACCAGCCTGCAGTGGCAACTCACCCTCGCCCTGTGCACGTGCCCCCATGCCCTCCTGGGGTGCACGCAGCGGCAGGAGCTGCCCCACCTCCATGCCCCCCAGATGAGCCATGGAGCAGTCCCATGCCTGACCCTGCCCGGTTGTGCAGTGCCTGCCCCTGGCCCTGTGACAGACCCACTCCCTCCCTCACCACTGGGGCTTCGGTCTGCCCTCCACCATGCCCCTTCCTCCCCCTACAACATCGACCCAGCTGCTCTCCACATTGCCAGGCTGTGCTCCTGGCTGCCTGTATGCTGTGCTGTGGCTGCGCACATGCACGAGGCATTTATCGGTCACATCAGACAGAAAAAGCCAATTGCTGATGCTCTCAATTTTCCTCATATTGGTACTGATCTGATATGGGACTGATGCACCTCTATTGGATACCTCTGCAGACCTTACTTGCCATCACTACAGGGACACAGGACTGGACTAGGCACCTACACAAGGCAATAATTGGTGGTCCAGGCCCCTATACAGCACTGTAGACAGGGTTGCCAATGCAAGACACATTTTTTTACTAAGAATCTGCAAACTTTTTGTTGTCAACCAAACATTTTTACTGATATATGTTTCATATAATGTAAATGTAACTTTTCTACCAGGCTCTGGACAAGGGCCTTGTTCAAATTTTGAGGCTTAACATCAACCACAGTAAAAAAAAGTTTGGATGTCAGTAAAAAGTCTGCAGATAGTCAATAAAAAAAAAGTTTTTGGGGGATGACAACTCTGCTACACCTACAGCAATGGTTTTACACCATGCTACCTGCATGCAACAGGACTGAACCCCCTGGTGGCCACACAGCTCATTCCTTATTCTGGCTCTATGGGTAGCCTCCCTTTCCTCTCACCTGCCATGCTTTCATGGAACTATTTTTTATGAAAAGAAAGGCTTCCCCCAGTGTCCCAGAGTGAGCCCTTATCTACATTTTGGTTAATGGGTCCCTCCTAGATCCTGATGCCCTCAGTCCTGCCCTTAAGTGCTACATAGGGCCCTCCTGACATTGTCCATGCTCCAGGACACGGGTTACCAGAAGAGCTATTCATGGCTCCTTCCACCCCTGCATCTACACCCATACCTCGCAGATGTTACCAGTTATCACTTCTGTGGGGCACTTAACCCTCAGTACAATGTCAGTCATCCTCAGACCTCCACACCCTTGTTGGGGCCTCCACCTTCAAAATGTCCACCCCTTTTTATAGCTGGGCCCCTTAATCTAGGCCCACTTCACTGGGTCTTGGATTAAGGGCTCTAGTGCCTGTCTTGCTCCTCTCATGCTATGAGCTCTTGACCCTGGTTTTTGCTCCTCTTGGGCCATGGGCCCCTGGTCCTTGTTTTCACTTCCATCAGGCTCCAGCCCTAGCCTGGCCCCTGGCAGGGCTCAAAACACCCGTATGCCCCATGGGCACTCTTGTGACTTAAATTATGGTGCTCCCCTCAGGCACCCTACTGTGGGCTCCTCATCACTCCTTATAGCCATTCCTGGTCCTTACAGTTTAACCAAAACTACAAGCCCATCTATCTAAAAATCCCTATGCTAGAACCAAACCTCTCTGCAAACTACACCTGTTTACTTTCAGCTCAGGTATCAATCATTCTGTCACCTGCAGTCATTTTGCTCAGCAGCTCCTCTCTCTGCCATGTGCAGGGCTAGACTCCCTACCTGGTCCCAGGCACTGGCTTTATGCGCCTCCAAATCCCCACCCCTTCCTGTCAGGTGACTCCCCAGTCACCCACAGGAGTTTCCATTTTGGGCCTGATGGCTAGCCTCCAGGACAGCTTATGGCTGCTACTCTAGCTGCCTTAGCAGTGCTTTCCCTGCCCAAACGTTTCTCTGCCCTACTGTCCTATTGGTGGGCCACTAGCTCTGCACTAGGCACCTGTAGCCTATGGATCCCTGGTTGCCTACTCCCTGCAGCCTGTCCATAATGGACAGTGTTTCTCCCTAACCTGGGGACTTCCCTGTGACTGCTTCTCCCTTTAAAGTAATGGGAGCCTCTAGCTCCCTGTTACTCTGCATACCAGGGGTTCCCTATTCATTCCCACACCCTAGTCCCTCTGACCACATCCCACACTCTGCTGCTCCCCTCCCCCACCAGCCTTAGCCTTGCTGACCTCACCCTGCCATCCCAGCATGGATCCCCAAAGAAAAACTACTGTCTGCCTACCTGTGACCCAGCAATTTTACAAGCAGGCAACCAGTTGTAGCAGCAGCACATGGGAGGCAAGGGAGGGTGTGATGGGCTACAAAGCCCCGAGAGAATGCTCTGTGCAGGGTGCTGAGCTTCTTCTCAGACACCAAGTGGTGCTACTCTGCTCTGCTCTGTCTGTGCATCAAGGTTGCCTCCAGTCTCATTCTGATGATTTTCAATCAATCTTAGGGGTTCTTAGATTTTTATGAACTGTTCCATTTTGTTTTATGGATTGGCATTTTTAGGCTTGTTTTTTTACAGACTGTATGCAAAGTTACGTACATTTGGCAACCATGACTATAGACACCCAAACACACATGTGTCTTCACACCAGTGCCAGATGTCTGAGTTTCTAATATGGTCAGGAGCTCTTTGGTCCCTGATCCCCCAGCTGCACACACATGTTGCAGTGAACTATAGGAGATGGAACTCATGAACATACCCTTGGCAGAACATGGGTAGCCCATTCCCTGAACCATACCACATGGGCAAGAAAAGTCAGGAAGGGAAGAGAACAAGGTCAGAAGGGGTAAGAGGGTGCAGACAGCCTGTATCATTATCCCTCATGCAACTTCCAGTCATTTCATAAAGTGCACTTCAGATTGCTTATTTTTCTTAGTTGACTTGGCTGGTTGGTCTTGTCTGGTTCAGTTTGCACATCATACCATTGTTTTAATACCAACTTATTTATTGCTTGCTCTCTGAAGGTTATCTTTGTTCATGTCTGGGAACTTTTTTAACCTGTTGCTGCCAATCACCCAATTATAAGAAGTAGGGGGAGCTTGGGACTTGCAAAAAAGATTCTGCTGAAGTGTAAAGACAGACATAGGAATCTACACAATCCACTGCAATACTAGCCCACAACCACTTTCTATGACAGCTAACATAGGAAGCCACTTTTATAATGCTGACATATAATAAGCAGACAAATCAACCCTTTACCCTCCAGCAGGGTACACAAAGCCTCATGCACATCAGCAGCCCCTTCATCTAGAGATCTAGAAAATAATTACAAAAGGCAATTCCAAGTCCTGTTACAAACTGGTAACCCTGAAGTAACACATGACTTAGGAGGCAATTGCTCATTAGATCTACCATACATGACACAAATGTGAACATATGCAGCATCCCTAATTTCCCTAATCTCCTTTAACCTGTTGCCTGTGTTTCTTATGGGAGCACTTTCTAGTTACGGGAATCAGATCAGGAGTCCATCAGTGTTCAAGTGCCAACTCCATGTGAAAATATTTACATCTAGTTTTACAGCTGCTGTGCAGGATATTGCAGGGCACAATACAATGTACTGTGTTTGGTATGATTTTGGGGGCAGCATGGTAATGCCTTCAGCCTTCTACATGTATACTTCACCACATTTCTGCAACTGCTAATTGAATGATATATATAGCCCCAGGTTCTTAAGGTAGAACTTCATAAGCCATGTCAGGAGGAGATGGGGGATGGGGTTCTCCCAAAATAATTATAGGCATCTGGCTCCCATTGATAGCAATACCATTGGGAGGAAATAAGATCATTTATCTGTTTAGAATTTTACCTGTTTGGCATCATGCACCTTGCCAGCATGCATCTGACATTTATATGTAAGAACTTTTCCCTGTGCTCCACCCTGATGACCAAAGGAGCAAATGCCCCTTGTAGTTAACAGGAATGTATACTATGGGCCTCTAATGCAGTTTGGAAACCCCCTTTTCTTAAACTCAGCTATAATGTTAGTTATGTCACAGATGTGAATAACCTGCAGGAAGCCAAGTAAATTTGTAAATCTCTACCATCTTCAGCACAACAGTTGACAACACCAGTTCAACTGAATCAGCAATTAGGCCATAGACACAGCTTTAAATGTTTTTTCTACATACCTCGAGGTACCAGCATGGCTTGTGAATGCTGCTATGCTGCAGTGCGTGGAGTGCTCCACAGGAGTGCAGGGGCCCTCCATGTGCTCAGCAGTAAACCCGGAAGTGGACTGGAAGTACTTCTGGTACACTCCTGGGTCTGCTGGGGAGCACACAGGGGGGCCCCCCTATGGCCCCACGGCTCAGTGATCAGCCGCAGGGGGACCCCAGGTGGTAACCCAGACCCAGGAGGCACCAGTCGCCTAGTCAGGGAGAGACAGGGGGGAGGGGTGGGAGGGGGGCCCTGCATGCTCCCTGGCAGATGTGGAAGTGGACCAGAAGTGCTGGTGGTCCACTTCCAGGTCTGCTGCCAAACACGCTGGGGACCCCCGCCCCGTGCTTCTGTGGGACCTTCCATGTGCCCCAGCATCACAGTGTTCGTGAGCTGGCTGCTACATAAAGGTATGTAGAAAAAATATTTAAAGCTGCATCTATGTCCGAATCGCTGATTCTTTCCGAATCTCTCCAAATCGACTCAAAGGGTTCTGATTCAATTAAGAGAGATTATAGGGTCCTCTGATTCAATTTGGATTCAGGGATTCAGCCACTGAATTGGGCCAAATCTCCACCGAATCAAATAAGGAATGGAAGCCTCTCACAGCCCTATTGGTTATCAGTTCAATCTATGCAGGTCAAAAATAATAAGTCCTTTTTCAAATATATAGGGAGGATGAAGAAGGCGCCGGGAAATGTGAGGCCCATGCAAGATACGCTGGGCAATCTGGTGGTTGCGCCAGAGGAGAAGGCAGACCTCTTTAACAAATTCTTCACCTCCATTTTCTTGTGCAGGGACTGGGACTCCCCCACCGTGATTCAAGATGGACTCAAAGGGAATGCCTCAAGACCTAAGGTTGAGGAGGACCGGGTTAGAGTGCTTCTGGAGGGGCTGACGTGTTCAAATCAGCAGGTCCAGATGCTCTCCACCCCAGTGTGTTGAGGGAGCTAGCAGGGGTTATTGCAGGGCCCTTGGGACGGCTTTACGAGTGCTCGTGGTGCTCGGGCCAGGTGCCAGATGATTGGAGGATAGCCAATGTGGTCCTCATCTTTAAAAAAGGGAGGAGGGAGGACCCGGGCAACTATAGGCCCATCAGTCTTACCTCAATCCTGGGGAAACTCTGTGAGAAGATCATCAAGGAGCACATCTGTGATGGGCCGGCATCGGGGATGATGCTCAAGGGCAACCAGCATGGTTTCATTAGGGGCAGGTCATGTCAGACCAACCTGATTGCCTTTTACAATCAGGTCACAAACGCAATGGATGCAGGTGTTGCCGTGGGTGTAGTCTTTCTGGACTTCAGCAAGGCCTTTGACACTGTCGACCACCCCATCCTCATTAAAAAACTAGGTGACTATGGCATCAATGCCTACACGATCAGATGTATTGTGAATTGGCTGAAGGGTCATACTCAGAGGGTGGTGGTGGACGGGTCATAGTCAACCTGGGGGGAGGTGGGCAGCGGAGTCCCCCAGGGCTGGGTCCTTGGGCCCGCGCTGTTCAATTTCTTTATCAGCGATATGGACGACGGGGTGAAAAGCAACCTGTTCAAATTTGCTGATGATACCAAAATTTGGGGTGAGGTGGGCACGTTAGCAGAGAGGGAAAGACTGCAGCAAGACCTGGATAGGTTGCAGGGGTGGGCTAACAAAAATAGGATGCGTTTCAATACTGACAAGTGCAGTGTGCTGCACTTGGGCAGTAGTAACCGGCAGTACACTTATAAGATGGGAAACTTCCTTCTTGAGAGCACAGAGGCAAAGGGATCTTGGAGTCATCATTGACTCCAAGATGAACATGGGCTGACAATGCGAGGTCACGGTCGGCAGAGCTAACCAGACCTTATCGTGTATCCACAGGTGCATCTCAAGTAGGGCCAAGGAGGTGATCCTCCCCCTTTACGCAACACTGGTCAGGCAGCAGCTGGAGTACTGTGTCCGGTTCTGGGCACCCCATTTCAAGAGGGATGTGGACAACATTGAGTGGGAGCAATTGGATAGGGTTTGCTTCATGGTGGAGTTTCCAGACATGGCATTGAGGTGGTGTAAACAAGCCCTTAGTTTTGGAGGGCAACCATGTCAGCAAGACCCCCAAGACCCCACACTCTCCCTGCTGGCTACCGAAGATATTTCTAAGTCTACTGGACTAAACAAGAGCAACAGGTTCATTAAACTTGTCTCTCACCAAAATGGTTTTTCAAAGACCTTTCTATGTCCCTTGAACAATACCAGAAAGTTGCAGTAGATTTCCCATAAGACCGCTTTGATTATTTGCATCGACAGTTTCACGTTATATCTTTTTCTGATCAATTTATGCTGCAGAATGGTCAGCCGATTTCTTAGGGCGCTGGTCACCATGTCTGTTTCTGATTGCTCCCTTCCCTGCATATTTTAAGATGCCCATCCCGTGAGATATAAGCAAGAATGTGTGGAGTAGGCAATACATGCCTGTCTTACCTGCTCACAAACAGTACAATACTGTTTAATCAATATTTTTTCTAAGCACCCAATTTTTTTTGGTCTCCTTCGTGGCCATTGAAAGTAGATTTCAAGGTACTAGGACCCCTTGTTTGGATTTTGCACAAATAATAAATACAGAAAACAAAAGGTAGATTCCAGTCTTCCTCAGTCTACAAGGCTAGGGACAGAAGTTATGCATAAAGCAGTTTAAGTGATCAGAAACTGGTTTAACCACGTAACAGTACAGAAGTTCAGTGCACGTAAACCACTTTCAAAATGGCTGAAACCCATTTAAGATAAACCTGGTTGGATGTAGTATCAGACTTGACTGATTACGATCAAACTGGTTTATTGAACTTTTGTCCCAGATCCCCTCCCAATTCAAGTTAACTTCAGTCCCCCAGGATATCAGGATGCTTTGCTGTCTCGGGCTATGCTGTCTGCTCTAGTGGAGATGGGCTGGCCTCACCCCAGCTGTCAGAGCTGAGACAGTAAAGCCTCTGCTCCCCAGCCTACTTCCTGCCTGTCAGCCCACTAGGATGCAGGCTGGGCAGAGGAATGAACTCCCTAGGGCCCCCAGCCCTGTCAGTAAAGCAATGAGAGAAAAAGCCCTGGTGGAGTAGGCCCTTTTTCCCTACCCTCCCTGCAACCCAGTGAACCAGGCTGGGATAGGCTTAGGCCCACCCTCTACCCAGCCATCTGCATCTGACAGGGAAACACCCCACACCCCCTTCCCTTGGCACTGGCTCCACAGTTGGGTCTGCCCAGAGTGGGTATAAGTACCCACTGAGAAGATGGCTATTTATCCCACTGCAGCTAGATCTGGGCTGGGATTGCCCCAGTCCCACCCCCTCCTCAGCTATGAGTCTCTGATACTGGGGTGGGGGAGGGAACAGCCCCCATCCCTGGACCAGCACTGGATCCCCATCCAGGGTCCGCTGGCACCCTGTCACAGCTGGAGCTAGGCTTGCATCACCCCAGCCCCACCCATGCCTCAGCTGGAGGCCTCTGAGGCAGGGGTGGGGAGTGGGAATGCACCCTCCTGGCCTGGCAGTAGACACCCACCCTGGGTCTGCCTGGCATGCAGGGCTTGCTTCCGTGTAGCTGGAGCCAGCTGAAATTGCTCCAGCCCCCCACTCCTCAGCTGGAGGCCTCTCAGGCGGGGTGGAAGAGTGGAAAGGCCAGCTCTACACCCACACCCAGGGTCTCCCTCAAGCAGGGGGAAAGCTCCCACTGGGGTGCTTTTCATTCTACTGCACTTAGATCTGGGCTGGGATCACCCTAGCCCATTGGTGATGTGTAGGGGGTGCACACAGGTGCATGTGCACCCCCTGAGATCAGCTGTGCACCCCTTGGAAGCTCCAGCCGCAAAACCGAAAGTGCATCCAGAAGTGCACTTCCGGTTTTGCAGCTGGCTTGGCAATCGGGTGCTGGGGGACCGCCTCCCCCCTGGTCAGTGATTGGTCACTGGGAGACCCCCTCCCCCAGTCGGTGATTGGCACCTGGGGGCCACCTCCCTGTCAGCAATTTGGTACCCCCCAGACGCAGGAGGCACCAGTCACCCATGCCCTAGCCCCACCCCATTCTTAGCTGTTGGTTTCTGAGTGGGACATGGAGGGTGGGAACATAGCCCACCCCAGCCTGGCACCCAACCCCCACCTGGGAACTACCTGGCTTGTGGGGCTTGCCCCACCACAGTTGTAGACAGGCTGGGATCACCTCAACCCTGCCCCTCCTTAGCCAGAGGCCTCTGAGGTAGGGGCTAGGGTAATTTCAGCCCAGCTCTGAGCTGTGCCGGGGGAAGGCAGAGGGGGGGAGCGTGAAAAGATCTTACAGTAAAGACTGTAAAGTGATCACTATCACTCTTAAAAAGACTTTAAAGTGGGGACTTTACCCCATGCTCGGCTGTCTCTGGGTGGGGGTCTGGTGCCGGGTGGTGGGGGTGCATTTCCAGCCACCACCGCTCCCTGGTGCTGGCTGAGGTGTGGGTAGGGCTAGGGTGATCCCAGCCTGGCTGCGAGTGAGAGGCCAAAAAGTCCCCCAGTAAGGGCTTCCCCACCCATGTAGGGGAGACCCTGGATGAAGGTCCTGTGCCAGGCCAGGGGAGCACATTCCCACCCCCAACTCTTGCCTCTGAAGCCTCTGGCTGAGGAGGCGGCTAGGGTGTGGTGACCCCAGCCTGGCTCCAGCTGCAGCAAGGCAAAAAGCCCTTCCAGTGGGGCTTTCCCCTATACCCTGGAGACCCCTGGTGGGGGTCTGGTGCCAGGCCAGGTAGAAGCATTTCCACCTTCCCCCACAACTGCCTCAGAGGCCTCTGGCTGATGAATGAACAGGACTGGGGCAATCTTTGCTTAGCTCTGGCTGCCGCAAGGTGAAAATTCCCCCAGTGAGGGCTTTCCCCACACTGTGCAGACCCTGGCTGGAGGTGGGGGCAGTGCCAGCCTGGGGGTGGCTTTCCCCTCCTTCAAAGGTGGGGGCTGAGGAGAGGTTAGCTGCTGGGCACCCTCCCACACACCTCTTATAAGCAGTGGAGAGTAGAGCCAACAGACAATCAGGCCTGAGGTATGGCTGAGCTAGGTCCAGCAGCCTTAGGAGCATCACCCAGCTCCTGGCCTTGGCCAGTGCAGGCTTCTGCCTGTCCTTGCTACCCAAACACTGAACATCAGTTCAGCTTGCTATCGGTTCAACCTATGCATCTTAGAAAAACCTGTGAAGTTTGAATCGATTTTGCCTCAGGCTTTCTGAACTTCTGTACTTAGCCCAAAAATCTTCAAAACAATAATCCTATGCATTGTTTTGCTATATAATAACCAACACCGGTTACACGAATATATCTGCATGTGTGATCTGTCTTGATGAATACATGAAATCTGAATGCTTAGGGATGTCTCAGTTCCATACTTGCGTCAGTTCCCATAAAAAGTTACTTCAGCAATTACAGCTATAATACATGTGAAGAATCAAAGTCCAAAAAAGCAGGCTGACACATGACCAAAACTTTCAATCTGTCAGAGGTCTAAATACATTAATTATCCATCTATTTCCATCATATTAAGCTGGCTTTTAGGGACTAATTATTAAAAGTTTGTGATAGCATAAGAAGCAGTGATTGTTTTTGTGGCTACAGTTTACTAAGCGGTTTCTTTTCGTCCATCAGCTTTAGTCATGAATATAAAACAGATGAGCAAATACTCAAAGACTTTCTCTGTGGTCTTTGAAGTCTGCAGGAAAGCTAGGCTTGTGCTTCAGCTTCACATCTCAGATTTTCTGAAGTAATCTCTCATAAAATATGATTGTATAAAACTCCCTTGGTTTCCATGGCAAAATGATGGACTAGCAATGGGAGAGGGGAGGTCAGCATATCTTATATAAACAAGTTTGTAATATTTATTTATACAATACTTATTCAAGATGGTAGATCTCTAAACATAGTGCCCCTTCTATGGAGTTGTGGGTTATAGAATGAGGAAAGAAGAGAGATTCTTTTCAAACAGTGTTGTTTTAAAATGAAGATGCATCTCTGTAGCATGATCTGAACTAATGTAGCTGATGTTAACATAGAATGTAATAATAGTGAACTGTAACCATGTTTGTCTTGTCCTGTAAGCAACTTGAAAACTCCGTTTTGTATCCTTCTGCTTGACATAAGTGAATGAACTCTGCATAGCCTTTATGTATGAGTGTGTGTAAAAGGGTGAATGGTAAGAGAATGGCATAGAGACAGGAGAAGAAGATATAACTGTTTATGTAAGCAACAAGGCACCAAATGTAAGTTACCAGTCAGTAAACTAATTAATGAATGGCTGAAGAATCCCTTTTAGGCCTAGGGCACAAAGAAGATAACGAGGAGAAGGAATGCACCTATCCTGCCAGATGGGCAGCAAGAACACTCCAAGGCTGAGATAAGCTGAAGACAAAAGAACAACCACAAAACCAGAAGCTGGATATGGAAAAATCCCAAAGCACTGAAACAAAGGATGCCAATCCCTATAAAAGAACACTTAAAAAATGCCAAGTTGGGTGAGTCTCTTTCTCTACTGCTGTTTCATCAGAGCACAGATGCATCTGTTCACCCCGCTCCAGTTGTTATCTTCAAATCTGCTATCTTCAAATCATCATCATATACTCAATAAGCTCAGGTTGGCCACCCTGGGCTGATATTGAGCAACTATTGCTGGTAACTATATCTGGTGCACATGTGGATAGAATGGTTGTTTTGTGTATGTGTATGCCGGTGTATAATGATGCGTATGATGACTTCTGTGTGTTTGTATAAACGGTGTGTCCGAACCTCTATGTCTAACTCATGTAAGCAATACACGAGGCATTCTGTCTTATGCCCCTTTTCAGAGTCTCACTTGTGATTTGAGCAATTGGCAATTTGAATAACATCTCTTTTTCTGCAAACACTGGAGAACAAGAGCTAGATTAGTTTACACTTGTTCTCATCTATGAGTGACCTCCACATCTTTAATTTAGGTATCAACTAGTATAATCAAGCACCTCTACCCAGGAACTAATGTAACAATTAATTGTCATCATGTAATCTTTTTATGAGACTATATTTTCAGTAGTCTAATTGCCTGAGATCAGATCCTTAGCAGGTATAAACTGTTTTAACTCCACTGAAGCTATGACAATTAATGCCAGTTGAGGATCTCCCTCTTGCTATGCAGTAGGTTACTTGTTCTGCAACCTTTTTATTTAAAAATAGAAGGAAAAATAAGTAATTAAAGTAAATATATTGCTCAGGAGAGGTGCAGTGTTGTTGGCAGAAGAAAGTGCAAGGTTCTGAGTATTGTAACTATGTGTGGGTAATCTGCACATAAGGCCTGGACGCTGGCTTTGAGGAGGCACAAGAATGAAGTTGTTGCTGCCACTAGCCCCACCACTGCCCTTGCCACCACTGCTGCCCAGGGCACAGAACTTTCTTGTAAGGCTTCTGAAAAAGGAACAACACCCTGAGAAGACCACACCTCATGGGACAAGGTGTGTTTTACCCATGTCTTCATACTTTTTACCAACTGGCTACCTATGGTGGGCATTTTTGTGATGTGGATTCTTGTGAACTAAAAATCAGAGAGAAACCACATGCTCCTTTTGCAAATGACTACTCAACATTAAAGACAAAACTAATGGTAACAATTTTAAGTACTAACCACCTGGGACAACATTTGATCCAGTGACCTAATGATAAAATAACATTTGGCAGCCCAATCATGTTCTCCTGTAATAGAAGGGCTGAGGTAAGTATGACCTGTTCCCACAGACTTGTAATCAAATTCAGGAAGTACACAATGCAGAACAAACATAAGTATTTTTCATCATGTATGTCATCTAACACATTGGTTCCATTATGTATTATCAGAGCTTTTCAAGCAAGGCTACTGGAGGAAACTCTACTAGCTCACTCAAGTAGTTAAATATGATCTCTGCTCCATTTCCCTTTCTCAAGTTACTCTTGTTTGAGCTGAAAAATGCATGTACTGCCTTCAAGAAACAGGGATACTAGAGTAAATCAAGTGGTATGAAAAGTCACTAACTGAACCATCCTAACTTCACAATTTGAGCTAACGGGCTGTGGACTATCATATTGGAACCATTTCCTGGCATGTCAAATAAGGTAGGGATTTTCAAAGGGGCTAACCAGTGAATTTTGAAGGAGGCTGAACACGTACCAACCTTAGTCTTAACACACAACAAATTAATAAGCACTATGCTACTTACTATAAAGTCTCCCTGCTTCAGTGCAACTAAGGAAAAAGGAGTCACAGAGCAATGAAGCTAATAAAGAGATTGTGCAACCAACCAATTTAGCAAATGTGTTGTTACATACATGTTTTTCAGTCTCAAGACTTTGTCTTCAAAGGATGGGTTATGCAATCCTACAATTTCGTTTAAGCAACATTAAATAAATAAGGAGAAAAATAGATCAGCATTCTATTTCAGGCTCTGGCCAGCCTTGGCTTTGATGCTTGTATACGGTAGTTCTATATTTATTTATTTCCTATTGTAGTTTATTATGTGTACGTCTACATTATTTTATTCCGGTTGTGGCATTGGCACTCTGTTTGTCCGTCAAATTCTTATAATTTTTCAAGGAGACTTACTCAAGGCTGCTTCTCACTTTAAGTCAAACACAATCATATTTTGACTGTGAATTATTTTATTTTGGATTTGTAATCATTAGAAATCAGAGTAATACATGTATGTGTTATATAACTGCTTTGAGCCTTAATTACAAAAATACATGTTGTTCTAAGGGACCATATTCTCACACTGGCACCGAGCATAAGTTCATGGGTAACATTAAACACATCTGTATATCTGCTGAAGTCAGTTTGTGCACAGATGTAAGTGGTTTGCTGGATAGAAGCATTGCCATCACAATCTCCCTATGCTTTTCTTCGTCTGGTTACTTTCTTGCCAGTTCTCTGAAATGGAGACTTGATGTTTACTTGCTTTGTAAAACCACCATGAACAGTTATGACTGTGTACTTAGCAAGATGGAGCTATTCTCCAGTATCAATTTGCAGAGCAAACCACATTGCAGCTCTCCTTGGTGCCCAGCTGAATATTCTGCCACCACCTTTTTCAGCCTATTCAGCTGCTATTAATCTGCCCCAAGACTGGATTCAGCAAAGCAGAGAAGAACTGTGCTATCTCCCTCCAGCTAGTTGTTATTACATGCTGGCAATTGTTAGTGTTGGGTAAGTTAAAAAAAGAGGCCCCTAACACCTGATAATTGTAAAACATCCCCTAGGGAAAAAAAGAGAGAGAGATGAACCAGTTATTTTAGGCCTGGGCTTACCCTGCCTCTAACTCTAAGAAAAACAGCCTGCAGCAGGTTCCCCGTAGCACCCCGTCCTCTCTCCCAGTCAGGCACTGTTTGCAGAACGGCAAGGGGGAAAAGGAGCTCATTCCAGGGGTTCCCCAGCCAGGGCAGGAGGGTGGGGTGGTTGGATTGGAGCTCCCCCATCCCAATCTCTAGTGCCCACTGGAAAAACCCCAGACCAAACTCCCTCTGCTCCCTTTCCCCTCTCCCGTTCTGAAAACAGCTCTGAGGCTGAGGCAGCGCAGCCACAAGTTACAGAAGATGTAATGTTTTGAAACGTTTTCATCTGAATCTCATGCAACAAGGGTTCAGATTTTTGTGGGACTGGGCCCTTTTAAAGCACTTTGCAGCTGTGAACTTCTGTTTGGTCATGGCTGTAGAGCATTTTCAGGGGCTACATTGGGCAAAAATTGTAACTTCTGTCTGCACCTTTTTATAGCAGTTGGTGAATATGTTCTAGGTCCAATTGATTCTCTGAGTTACCTTTCCATTTACCTCTTTTTGTTAATTAAATTGCCTTTATCTGAGGTACTGCTTGGAATAATAATAGAGGATAAAGGAATGCAAGCAATACAACATCATCTATTTTTTCATCTTTTGTCCTGAAGACTTCAGATCTACTCAAGATAAAAGCTAAGAAAGAAAGGCTTCCCTTCAAAGAAGATACCCAGTAATACAGTAGAACCAGTGGCCTTAGAAGCAAGTCCACTCTCTTTCCAGAATTTTAATTGACTACTGGGGTAATGTTTCAAACTACTGAGTATCTACTTTAGGAGTCCAAGTTAGGCAATTTTCATTCCGTTGAACCTATACTGAAATCTGTTACTTAATATAGCGTGTATAGACTATAGAATGTATTGCCGCAAACCTTTCTATACCATTTCTTAGAAAAGGTATAAGGAATTAACAGGGCACACTGAGATCTCAAAATGTAGTTGTTAATGGGGAAATATTAGTGAGTGGGGCCATTTCTAGAAAGTTCCCACAGGGATCAGTCCTAGGCCTACTGTGGTTTAATATTTTACAAACAGTCTAGACCAGGGGTATTTAAACTGTAGTATGAGGGCTAAATCCAGCCCCTGGCACTGTCATCTAGCCTGCAGGGTATCAAAAGGATGTATGGGGAGCCCTACAGGCTAGATCTGGTAAGCAGTACAGCATGGGGCCTGACCCTGGCACATGGGGACTTGACAGGGGCAGCATGGGATCCCTGAGCCCAATCCCAGCCAGGCAAGGTTGGTGCAGGGCCTGACCCAGTGCCATTCATCTGGCCCATGGGGCAAAATCCGTGAGCACCACTGGTCTAGACAATGGTACACTGCCTTTGCTGGTAAAGTTTGCAAGTGAAGCAAAGGTTGTTAGGCAGCAAATAAGATAGACAATGATTATTACATTGTTATTAGAACTGCCTCCTGAATGGTCAGAATCCAACCAAATGCACTTTAATACAAGCAAATGCAAAGCAACCAAGAACAAGGACACTCCTTACAGGATTGGGGGCTGTCTTGAAAAACAGGGACTCAGGAGCCATGTCTAATATGGTGAACTTACTATGCTCCAGAATAGCATCCTTAAGCATCCTGCATGTAGACTATCTGCAAGGCCAAAAAAGTGCAGTGGCATCTGCACACTGCTTCAGTGGGCTAATTAGCTCTGCTGGCTGACACTGGCAAAAAAATAGCTTGCCCCCATACTAATTAACCCACTTGCAGCATCATGTGGAAACAGCCTGCTTGGAGCACAGGTTGTCTGAAGACACCACTCTGGGGTGTGGTCCATTTATTGCGTAGACATGGCCAGAGAAGAAACTGGGTGTCATTGTAGCTAACTGCTCCCACATCAGTTTTTGGTACAATGCGATGAATAAAATGAAAAGGGAACTGTCAAGTAGAAGGAGAGAAGGGATCTTGCTTCCACACCACATTAATCCAGCCATGACTAGGATAATATGTCCAGTTCTTTTGCTCATGCCTCAAGGAGGAGAGTTGGAAAACAAGCTTTATGATGTGAGGCTTCAGGGGATTTGTGTGAAAGGACTGTGAAACCATTGTGGAGGTGGGTGGGGGATGGGAGAACCTTCGAAACTGGCTGATCTGGCATAACACAATGTAAGGGATGTCATTTAAATTGAGACAACTTCAACCTGGAAATGAGAAACTTTCCTAGCTGTGAGAGTAGTTCAAGACTAGAACAAATTACTAGAAAGTGTGATTGGAAACATGATTTTTAACTGTCTGTAAAATAATACTAGGTATCTTTTAAATCCAGCTTCTAAAAGAAATCTAAGATGTGTTTGTGCAGAGGTTAAGTTGGAGAAGTGGTTACTTCCAGCTTGGAATTTGTGACTCTATGGGCGCGTCTACATATCGCTCTATGGTGGTGTAGTGATGTGCTATGTCACTGTATGGAGTGCTCCGGCAATTCATAGATTCACAGATTGTAGAGTCAGAAGGGACCACAATGGATCATCGTGTCCAACCCCCTCCCCCTGGCAGGAAAGAGGACCGAGGTCAGATGACCCCAGCCAGGTGACTATCTAGCCTCCTCTTGAAGACCTCCAAGCTAGGTGATAGCACCACCTCTCTTGGAAGCCCATTCCAGATCCTGGCCATCCTTACTGTGAAAAATTTCTTCCTAATATCTAACCTAAATCCACTCTCAACTAGTTTACACCCATTATTCCTAGTCACTCCCTGGGGTGCCTTAGTAAACAGCGCTTCCCCTATTTCGCATTGACCTCCCCTAATAAATTCATTGGCGGCCACAAGATTTCCCCTCAGCCGTCTCTTGTGAAGGCTGAAGAGATTCAGCTCTCTCAACCTCCCCCCGTAGGGTCTATCACGAAGGCCACTAATCATGCGAGTGGCCCTCCTCTGGACCCTCTCGAGATTCCCCGCGTCCCTCTTGAAGTGCAGAGCCCAAAACTGGACACAGTACTCCAACTGCGGCCTGACCAGTGCTGCATAGAGGGGGAGCATCACCTCCTTTGGTCTATTAGTCATGCACCTGCTAATGCACGACAAGGTGTGATTGGCCTTGTTGATGGCCTCGTTACACTGCCAGCTCATGTTCATCTTGGAGTCAATTATGACTCCAAGATCCCTCTCTGCCTCTGAGCTGCTGAGAAGGACACTCCCTAATCTATAGGTGTGCTGTGGGTTCCTCCATCCCAGGTGGAATACCTTACATTTATCTTTATTAAATTGCAACCTATTTCTCTCTGCCCATTGATCCAACCTGTCCAGGTCAGCCTGAATCTGCTCCCTCCCCTCCAGTGTACTAACTTTCCCCCATAACTTGGTATCATCAGCAAACTAGGAGAGGGTGCTCTCCACGCCCTTGTCCAAATCTCTGATGAAGATATTGAATAATATCGGTCCAAGGACTGAACCCTGCGGGACCCCACTGCCCACCTCCCTTCAGGCCGAGAAGGAACCGTCCACCACCATTCTCTGGGTGCGGTCCCTAAGCCAGTTGGCCACGCACCTGACCATGTAGGCATCCACTCCACAGCCTGCTAGCTTCCCAATGAGGATAGGGTGTGAAACTGTGTCGAAGACCTTCCTAAAGTCCAGGAAGATGACATCAGCCTCTGTTCCCACATCCAGGCAGTGCATGACCTGGTCATAGAGGGCTACAAGGTTTGTCAGGCAGGATCTACCTGTGACAAACCCATGCTGGTTTCCCCTCAGCATCCTTTCCCTTGCTGGGCCTGCACAAATGTGTTCGTTGATTATTTTCTCTAGCATTTTCCCAGGAATAGAGAGAATAGCCCCGCCGCCTGGATCCAGAGGTGGATGTAGCGATCACGTGGGTCTACGTGTGATCAGCAGCTATGTTACCAGAACAGCATGCTCCCCTGGTATAGCATGCCACTACAGCGATGTAGCAGTGAAATCCAAGCATGCACTGTGCATACAGTGCAGTAACCACCTGTACTGCGCCAAAAGCACAGCACCATAGCACCATCACCATGTGGCAACATGTAGACACACCCTCTATCATCCTATTTACTCCTTTCCCTCCAGAGGGATGGGGAAAAACAGGATTGCCTCAGGATGTTCATAACAGCCACAGCTCTGCATTAAGCCAAACATTAAAAACAAATCCATGTTTCAGGGCTTCAGTTGGTCACTTGCAGAGGTCAAAGAGAAATTGCTTTCACCAATGTACAACAGTTACATGTAGCTTGGCAACATCTGCACGATGGGACATGGCAAAGGGAGGGGGTGAGAACCATTTCTCTGCTTTCAATGCCAGGTGGGCATGTCTTGCTCTTTATTTGGGGTCAGGAAGGCATTTTTGCCTGAGATCAGGCTGGCAGTGACCACAGACACTGTTTACTTTACTCTATAATACAGGGCATGGTTCACCTGCTGGAATTTTCTGGGCATATTTTCTCATCAGTAGCTTGGTACTGCAAGAGCCTTTGGCCACTATTGGCATCTTGGACTCCTCTGTGCTCTGTGTGGCACCAGAGTTTAATCTTTCACGGAAAGGAATGGAATTGCAGCAGCACGTGGGGCTGGAGTGGCTGCGCACACTGCATGCAGCGCAGGGGACCAGCCTTAGTTTCAAACCTGTCACTACAAAAGCAGATGAAGTCTAATGCATGCCACATTGGAGAGTACAGAGGGGAACATTGCTAACAGTGTGATGTGGCATAGAATTTACAGAAAAGTAATTGGCTGAATGCCTTTCAATTAAACTTGATCTATGTCCAGAGAGCCAAAGAAGTAGACAGTGACAATGTCTATTCAGACCAAAGGAAGTTCAAGAGCATATGAATCCAATGTGTGGGACCCAGACATAGCATAGAATTGGCATCAACTGAAGCTTTACCAAAGCTGTTATACTGGTTGAAAGAGGTTTGGGACTCAGGGCAGAAAAAATTCTTGTTTGGCCCCTCTTGTGTTCAAGTGAGCAGGACTTGGTTCATTCTCTCATGCATTTCTAATGTACTCAATACTGCAAATCTGGGAACCATTAAAAATTACACCTAGGAAGGTTCAGGCAGTCAGGGCTTGTGGCAGAAGGTTAGGTTAATTCTTTTAATTTAACCTAGGAAGGTTAATTTTTTAAAGGTGAATGGTTTATGTGAAAAACAGGCTTCTTGTTGTTCTGATGTTTTGAAATCTTTGTTCTAATGACATTACCAAACTGCAGCAGAAAAACCACAGGGCTAATTGAATTGCAGAACTCAATTTACCTCACTTGAAGACAGGTTGTGGCTTTGGCAAAAACCCAGTATATGGGCTAGGGGAGCTGGTTTCGGGAAAGGATTTTCGGCCTTGATTGGGAAGATTACGAACTTGCTAGACCTGATTTTCAGAGGCTCTGAGCTCCTTTTGATCAGCCCCTCTCAAAATCCACTCCTCTGGGTATTTGAAATGAAGCACTGCAAGACAAAGGCAATCAGAATGAATAGGTACTTCATCAAATCTTGATCCAGGTGACTTGGTCAAGCCCACTTAATGAGTGAACCTCAATCTCCTGTACAAGAGTTTGATAATCTCACTTTCTCAGGAGGCCCCAGAAAAGCAAATGATCTTTGACATTCCATCTTGAGTGGTACTCTTAAGTCAGAGCAGGACTCTTAAATCTGAATGCTCTTGCTTTAGCAGGCTTTCATCCTGACCTTTCACACTGTTCTAATGCAGCTTTCAGTATTTAATATAATACAGCTTGGAAGTGGTGGACACAATTACCGAGAGAAACTTAACTTGTTTATAATGCTAGGCTGACACAAAGGGGTGGTTATTAAAACACCTATTCCACATGGTTCCTAAAGGGAAAGAAAGTCAAATTCTTAATTCATTTTGGAGTTACTCATCTGGGTAAGAAATCAATCACTGTTACATTCCAGACGGAGAAAGGGATTTTCTAGCTGAGGGGTATGTTTTGAAGTCTGGGTGACATGTTCTGGAGATTTACCAAGCAGCAGACTCCTGCCTCAGGTGAGAAGACAAATGTTAGCCAGTAATCTGTAATCCATGCCATGAACAGCAAGAGAAAGGAACATTTTGTAAGCAGTTAGTAGTGTGGAATGATATTATATTGTTATGTCTCGAGGCAAGGGCAGAGGACAGTTTTTCCATCTCACTAACAGCCATGCAGGGTCTTTCACCATGCAGAGATACTTCAGTAAGCAAACAAGCCTGGAAATTATTTGGTAAGACATCATTTTAATGGAAAAAAGTTGTAAAAGAAAAGTATGGCAAAAAAATGTGAGTATTTTGCAGCCAAGTTGCAAAATATTAGAGTGCATTCAATTTCATGGAACTTATAAGGTCAAATTCTCTCTTAAGAAACATCCATGAAACTTGGTGGTACCCTTGAGTTCCATTGTTTATTTTCTCCTTGTATTTTATCCATCAGAGGTACATAACACCCCCTATACCTATCTATCTAGATTTAGATCTATAACTATCTTTACCTTTTTAAAATGATATCTAGTCTCAAATGAAAGGATGACAGCTCCTAATTTGAAATAAGCATTTGTTTTTTCCCAGTTTAATCTTGTACCCAACTTTCTCAGTACTGAAATGGCAGCAGCGGAGTCAATGAGAGAGAAGAAGACAAGCATGACAACAATAATAGTGATGAGTGAAAGGACTGGGAAACAGACAAGAGTTGCGGGGGGAGGAGGAAGAGGGGCTAGGGGTGAGGCTGCATCATTGTGATGAGCAAAGGTGATGGTGATGGACATGCAGATGCGTGGACATGCGGGAACGTGAGGGTGCAGTGCAGATATTATGACAGGAATATCTGTATATGTATAGTATGGTATAATCACCGTGATATATATATATATATATATATATATATATATATATATATATAGTAATAGATTTTTTTTTTGTAAAAATATATATTCTAATATTTTGTACAAATATACATGTGCTTGGGCGGGGGGCAAGGGGGGGAGGGGGAGGGCATGCTTTAATTAAAGCAGTTCCTGGACAGCCACTCTAATTAAAACACCCCACTGTCAGGTGTATTAAGCCCCTACGTATTTAAAAATGGCTGTGGGATGCTTTATCTAAACCTCATTCAACAAGGTTTAGATAAAGCTTCCTCATGGCCATTTAAAAATGTGTGGGGGCTTAATACATGTGGCTGAGGTAATGCTGCAGTGTTCTAATTAGAACGTGGAGCAGACTCAATTAATTGAGTCTGCCTTGATGCATTCTAATTAGAACATGAAAGAGCACATGCATCGGCAGCCATTAAGTTCAATGAAAAAACAACCTTTTGTTTGTAAACTGTGGCTGTCCACACTTATAGTGTGATGCAGATTAGTGGAGCTCAATACAGGAAATTGTATTCAAGCACTGTATTTAATGAACTAGAAGGGGCTTTCTCCAGCCCACCTGAGTTCCTCAGTGCTAGGATGGGCTGGGAACTCAGCCAGGCTGCAGGAGGGGCTTCCTTCAGCCCAGCTGAGTTCCCCAGCACTGCCATCGGCTGGGAACTGAGCCCGGTGGTGGGAGGCACTTCCCCACTACCGAGCTCAGTTCCCAGTGGCTCACAGCCCTGTGGATCTCAGCCCAGTGCCAGGAGGTGGAGTGCAGTGCCAGCTCTGCTCGGCTTTTGCCACTGGGCTGAGCTCCATGGGGCTGACGAAGCTGATCGGAGCACAGCCCAGTGGAAGAAGGCCAACAGAGCCAGCGCTGTGCTCCCATTGGCTCTACCAGCCCCACAAAGCACATCTGGCAGCAGGAGGTGGGGAGAGCCAGGGCTGCGCAGCAGGGAGCGCAGCCCTGGCTCTCCCCTGTCTCCCACCACCTGGCTGGCTGCTTCGAAATTCAAAACGTTCCAAAACTTTCAAAACGTTTCAACTGGCCTCATTTCATTTCAAGGCTGTTTCGAAGCCCTTCATTTCATTTTGATTTTGCTGTTTCAGGCTCAAAACGAGTCAAAACAAAACACCCGTCAGAACTTCGCAAAGCCCTACTATCTATTTATCACCAATAGTGCATTAGGCACATTTTAGATGAGAAAGAAGACAAGTTAGTTGCCTAGAGACACTTATTAATGTTGTAGAGCAGAAAAAAAAGTCATTCAGTCTATTAGGGAACAGATATTCTTATTTAAAAACATTTATAACTATATATTATTAGTGTCGATTTAGTCAGCAATGTCAGCAAAGAGAATAATGTTGAATGGGGTATGAAAATTCTCATCCCAAATAGAGATTTTCCTTCCAAATCAGGATAAAAGCATATATTGTCAGGAAAATAGGGAAACTTGCTTCTTCTGTGCTGTATCTGATCTGTGCCTAGAGAAATAATGGAATGCCAGTTTCTAAGGATAATGAGATATGCTTGAAAAAAAATATAAAATCTTTCTTATTAAAACCTCAAAATCCCAGTGGAGCTTGATATTATTATTGGAATACATATTCAAAACACTAATTTCTTTTCAGAATTTTTCAAAGTATTATAATGTAATTCATCAACTTGCATGACTGCATAAGAAATGATTAGGTCAAACTTGAAATAATACATGTTGCTGTGTGGTGAATGCTAACCACAGCTAATTTAAGTTTTGTTCAGCTCCTTATAAGAAGCATGATAAGATGCCATATGTTGTCTTTGTAACTGAGCTAAGCATATCTATATATTTAAAAAATTCAACACAGTTTATTTTCTAATCCATCTTCCTTTTATGCTGAGACAAGGGGCATAGTAAGCCAAACTCCCTCTTAGCATTTTGACAATCACACCAAGGTTAAATCCAGCCTATACCTACAGTTTATCAAGTTTAGTTAAACTGTGATACAGAACTCTGGGGGTATGAAAAACATGCAAGAATTTATGGAGATTTTTTGAACAACTACATTTAAACGTTTATAAAAGCAAGAGTCAGAAAATGGAATTTGACCTTATTTTTTAAATCACCTTCTTTGTCTCTTGCTGCCCTCTGCTGTTTCAATCATTTTTTGCATTTACTGAACTTTAAACATTAAATCAGAGATGGGTTTAGATCAGAAAACCTTTGTCTTGGGGTAAATATGGATGTGTGTCCACACATAGAAATTGACAGTTCTCAGTGATGTACTAAAACAAACACTCCACCCTAAACCTGCTCTGTTCAGAAAAGCTGGGATTCAGAGCCACTTACAGGTACATATTTCATCATTTGAATCTATCCAAATAATCAACAGAATTTGAAGCTGACAGA
Source organism: Alligator mississippiensis (assembly GCF_030867095.1). Lineage (NCBI taxonomy): Eukaryota > Metazoa > Chordata > Crocodylia > Alligatoridae > Alligator > Alligator mississippiensis. Next base: position 58,360,949 of record NC_081825.1, on the reverse strand, counting down.
TTATGTGAATTGACAGCTGCTATATAATAGCTGGGAAATGTTTTCCTTGCTGGATATATATATCCAGGGATTCTTTAGGAAGAAAAAAATCATCAACCAACCTTAAGCAAACCCAGCCCAAATGGCGACATTTAGCAGATTTATAAGATACTATAATAGCAAGTAGCAGGAAATAATAGGTGGTGCTAGCTGAACCACTTATTATATGAACAAAAGTCTGATGCATAAATCCTTGCATTGTATCTGTACCTGCTGTGCACATATCTACTGCATTGTATAATAATAATAAATGATATATATTCCCCTCATTCTTTGGTTTTGCAAATGTAGCATAGCTTATAGGCAGATTCTGTGAGAGAGTCAGTAGTCACTAGGAGTTAAAAACGTGCAGGAGTTAACGGAGCATTTGGCATCTGGCTCTTCTGTATTATCCTACATTAAGAGAGGTTAATTTTTCAAGCACTTTAGCTACAGTAAATCCAATTATTTCAATCACTTGAGAGCAATGTTTTCGAGTACATCTCTATTTTCCTTTAGCAACTGTAATTATGAACTGACTGGGAATGCATTGTTTCAACATTTTGAGTTCCTTGGGTTAGTCAATCTCTTGCTAAAATGGCAAGCTCTGTACAGAATGCCTCTATCTGAGACTATCTGAATCTTCCACAGCAACCTACCCACATATATTTGTAATACAGCAATAACTTTTATACTTACCAGTTTAACACCTAGTGATACAATGTCGGGTTCCCCTTTTATCACATATGCACTAACAGCCACCCTCTGGGCACCACATACCCCTAGGCTTTATCACAAGAACATTCATTGGCACCAAGAGAGGACAGTGAAGCAAAAGAAATGGCAGCAGTAGGAGAATCACAATTAGCAGCCTGCTGCATCAGACCTCCCACCTTTGCTAGAGAACCAATTTATTCTCATTGCTGATGAGAGCTGTTGGTTTAGTAATGAATTCAGTGACTGGAATGACTTTCTGTGAAAAACAGGGGCTAATTCACAATGTAGTTTTCCTAAAGTTACTTATTAAATGCATCTAATATGCAAATGTAAAAATATCACACAGGCAGTCTGCAGTTAGGAGGTCTTTGGTAACAGTAAACATAAAAGTGATTTACACATTGCTTACACCAGGGCTTTTCTAGATACAACTTAAGTTAGAACAGGGGCAATGATCACACCTACATGTTCAAAAGACATTTTAAAATAATCTCTAAAAAGACTACACCATTTCCCTATCATCCTCTCTAATCCCAATCAACCTTCCATGCTTACTGGAAATGCCCTGGAAAATGAAGGACTCTTACAAAATGCCCTGAAGGTTATTAAATACATCAGAAGGTTACAAGAGAAGATTATAAAACTCCATTAGTTATTTCATAACCTCATAACTGTTTCTAGCTCTTCATGTATATTTTTGTAAGTTTGGACAAATATCAAATGAGTAAGATAACAGTGACTGATGAAAGACTATATGATAGCAAAGAACTGCATAGACCACTTAAGGGTTCATTCTCAGACATACAAGTGTCAGAAGTGGACTGCTAAGCAGACTGCCCCACCAAACTATGGGGAAGCACGGTTACATTGGAGAATAGACTGGGGATACAGACTGACCTAGATAGGCTCGCAAGGTGGGCAGATATAATCCTGGTGACCTTCAACATAGAGAAATGCAAGGTGCTCCACTTCAGTAGAAAGAATCTCACATCATACCTATAGGCTGGGCAGCACTTCACTCACTGGCACTACTCTGAGGTAGAGGAAAGGGCTGTGGGGGGGATGGGACAGATCGAGGCACCAGCCCTAGCCCCATTCCTTCCCTCACTACTGGGGCCTCGATTTGCCCCCTCCCCCAGCAGTGGTGAGGAATGGGCAATCCCTGCACAGCTGGGGGGAGCAGGAGACAGAGGGTTGTGGGGAGGGTGGGGCAGGCGGCAGGGTGGGCCGGGCTGTTCCTGGCTGGGCTCCACTAAGGCTGGGTGGTGCTGGGAGTGGGGCCACAGGGAGGGGTGTAGCCATGCCAACCCCCATTCCCAGTGCTGGTCAGCACAGCATTGGCCAGACCCAGTGGGAACAGCCCAGCACAGCCTTCCAGCCCACAGCTGCAGCCTGCCCTCCCCCATGGCAGAGGAAGGCTGCACCAGTCTGTTCCTGCTGGGCCTGACCCATGCTATGCTCAGTGGCAGCACTGGGAGTGGGGGTTGAGGGGGCTAAACCCCCCCCCCCCATGGCCCTGCTCCCAGCACTGCTGCTGCAACCGCCTGGCCTGAGCACAGCCCAGCCAGGAAGACCCCGGTGCTGCTCCAGCCCCAGTCCACCATGTCCCACCCTGAATGCAGATCCAGGGGCATGCACCCCCCTATGCCCTCTCAGGCCATGTGTCCCCACACCCTCTGGATGAGCCACTCATGGCTCTGATGCTCACCTTGCCCCAGAAGTGTAGGAAGTGGGGCTGGGGCAGGCCCTATCTCTGAGCTGGTGCAGCCCTGCATGGGGGGGGGCACATGCCCCCCTGATCTGTGCACAGCAGACTGGGCTTTGCACTCTGAGCCCCATTGCACATGCCCCCCAGATCTCCGCCCCTTCCCTCCCCCACCGACTGACCTGCTGGGCTGGGGGGGGCAGGGTGCACGCACGCACATGCATGCACACACTCAGTCCCCACAGCCCAGGATTGACTTCAAGAGGCTCCAGGATCCACCAGTTGATCCCGATTGACCGCTTAGTAACCACCGACCTAGAACAATAAACCAGTAAATGAGTGAAATGTGAAGCTTAAAATAAATGAGAAGCCTCAGAAGGACTGGGACCTGGGACAGTCTGGAAAAAGAGGCAGAGGACAAGATGTTGGAGTGAGAAGAGCTGAGGGAAGGGGAAGGAAGTGGGGACAGGGGAAAAGGGAGGCAGCAGGGAGTGGGGAAGCAGTTGGGCAGGGAGCTACTGAGCAGCTCCATGCATACCTGGATTAAACCCATGCTTCCGCTGCCAGGTCCTTAGTCTATCTATCAGAGGGGCAGGTGACCAGGTAGCTGCCAGGCAGCTGTGGGTGGACCCAGCAGCTTCTGGTGTGCCTGGTTCAGGCTCATGTCACCTCTGCCAGGCCCCACAGCTGCCCAGCAGCATCTTACCTGCCCTCTCGCTCCTCCCTGTCCTCTCTCCCTTCCCCTGCAGGGAGCTGCTGGCAGTTGCAGGGCCTAGCTAGGGGGATGTGAGCCCAATCCAGGTCAGTTGTGGTGATATGGACCTGATCAGGGTTTGAAATACAGGGGAGCTGGGGGGGGAGCTGAGCTCCCCACCCCCAGAAGAGACAAGAGCCTCCAGCCCACCCCACACCTTTTCTAAGCAGCTTAGGTGGTGGCTCCTTCCGACTTCTGGCTGCCACCACCACAGACCCCCCCCACCCCGCCCCAAGAGTCAGAGTGTAATTCGAACCCTGGGCCTGATCCAGGCTAGTGAGAGGCCAATCCTGGAGTCTATGCTCTGCTAGAGAGCTAGCAAGCAGAGCAGGCATGCAGCAGACTCGGCAGCTCTCTAGCTGCAGGTCTGACCTGTGCATGTTAGAGAGTATTAATCCTGTACGTGCAACTGCTCACATCATATGCTAACTTAAATACCACTAACATCCCTTAGAATTAGCATGTGATAATTATAACATGTAACTACACCCTCGTGCAGAACAGCTCAATACTGTTCTCCAAGACAGTGCCCTTAGTCAAGTCACTTGGCACTACACTTTTTCACATATGGTCACTAATGTTCCACATTTTCAGACTGCACAAACTGTGATTCTGGGTAGGATATGCTGGAATACTGAGCACTTACTAACTCAACTGCAGTCAATGCGAAGGGGGAGGAGGGGTGTATACAAGTGTTACATAACATATTGCTAAGCCATCTGAAAAATTGGCTCCTAAGCATTTAAAAAATGGTATATCAATGCTTTTTTAGAATTTATTCTCTCTAAACCTCATTTTGTCTTCTGCAAAATGGATGTATAACCACTACCTAACCTTACAGGAATTAGGGAAGATAAATTAGTATTGATAAAGCATTCAGATAGGACAGTGACTGATACCACACAGAAAGCCCATACAAAAACGAAGAATTCAGTTTCAAAGTCTGCAGAAGGGCACACATTCAAAAATTCAGTTAAAGCAAAATATTGTTCAGCAGATCATTCATTTAGCATCACCTATTTATTCCAAGGCACGGACTTGGTGAGAAGTTCTCCAGTCATGTTAATTAAGGAGTGCATCACAATGCATACATAAATGGGGGTTGAATTAAGGTCACAGGTGCATCTTTAATCTGGAACTTCTTGACTTTTGAGTGTATAATTGCAGCCTTAATAATGTCTTTTTGATGTAGTTTTTTGGCAAATATATAATGACGACTAAGTAGGTGGTAAAACTTGATGTGGGGTTCTCAGCATTTCAGTTATGGAATGAAACAGGGATTTTGGGATCACATACATGTATAAATAGCAGATTTCCCCAACTAGATATTTATTCAGATGGTTATAAAATACATTTCATTATAGTGCTTCAATGCCATTTGAACAGACTTGTTCATATAATAGGATTTTTATGACATTCATTAAACAATGTATTAATTAACTTCAACTTTGGTTTTCATTCAAAATGCTTCAAACTAATAAACTGCAATGTAGTTCTTATGAATATTTGTTATGTTTGTATAATGCCTAGCACAACACAGCCCTGGCCTTTTTGGGCTACCACAATATAAATAATAAATACTGACATTCAGTTCTTGTAATTACTAGGTTTTCTTTCCTGTACTATTATTCTAAGATTATTTTCTTTTTTTGCTTTTTTTCTCAGGCATGAGACACTATTTAAGAAGTGTTTAGTGGTGCTTTTGCTAAAGAATATTGAACACATAGTAATAGTCTTTGGAAGAGTAATTCACATTCACACATGAATCATCAAATCACGGATAGGCTGAATGTTCCCTGTGAATGAAAATAAGTTGTTCTGCAGAATTCATTCTTGGCCAGCTCTTCTTGGCATATGCACCTCTACAGTGCAAGAATGAGGCTAGCCAACAGATCTGTATAAGGTACTACTAGCAAAATAATAAAAGTGATAAAGACTTTAAGCAATTGCATTTGTCATATATTTTAACATGCAAATTCCTTAGTGCACATTTAAAAGAATTTTAGTGTACTTTTCTAGCTCCATATTATTCTCAGTTGCTTTATATTCATCCAATTACTTTTTTCTTTCTTACTGGCACAGAAAACATTTTGGTTTTATTGTTACTATTAATACATCCAATTCTGAAAAGCCCCATTCACGTTAAAGCCAATGAGTTCCTTCTCGCAGTATAAAGCCCTAAGCTTTTCACATCATGTAGTTGAATAAAAACAGAAATATAGACATTTGGCAGGATTTTGGAGGCTCCTCTTCCTATGATGTTTTGAAACAGATATCCAGCAACAGAATGAAGTGAGTTATCTAGACAGAACATTTCATAATTTTATAGCACTTGGGGCCTTATCTAAATAGGATTGGCTGTGAAAGTAGCAAGAGAGCCCAGAATGTATACAAATAAAGAAAAGGTGCTAAAAGTACAATATTACTTAAATGTGTTGTTTTGCATACTGTCAGTCCAAAAACGAAAGTGGAATTATTTTACTAAAAACAAACTGTCATTTAATATCAGCTGTGTAAGTTATGTTCATGTTCAGATTTCATAGATTCACAGACATTAGGGGCTGGAAGGGACCTCAAGAGATCATCAAGTCCAGCCCCGCCCCCCCCGCCATAGGCAGGAAGTCAGCTGGGATCAAGTGAATCCAGCAAGAAACATATCCAGCTGTTTTTTGAAAGAGCCTAGAGTAGGTGCTTGCACCATCTCTGGGGGGAGTCTGTTCCAGATCCTGGACACTCGCACTGTAAATAACTTTTTTCTTATGTCTAGTCTAAATCAGCCTTCCTGAAGTTTATGGCCATTAGACCTTGTTATCCCTTGGGGAGCTCTGGTGAACAGCTGTTCTCCAAGGTCCTGATGTACCCCTCTTATATAATTGTAGGCTGCTACCAAGTCCCTCCTGAGCTGCCTTTTTTCCAGACTGAAGAGTCCCAAATCCCTCAGCCTCTCCTCATATGGCCTGCCCTCCAGGTCTTGGATCATACGAGTGGCTGTCCTCTGCTCTCTCAAGCTTCTCCACATCCCTCCTGAAGTGGGGGCCCCAAAACTAGATGCAGTACTCCAGCTGTGGCCTCACCAAGGCTGAGTAAAACGGAAGGATGACATCCCTGGTTTTGCCTGAGATGCATCGGTAGATGCACGTCAGAGTTTGGTTTGCTTTGCCAGCAAGTGCTAACAACTGTGCAGTAACCACCATTACTGTGTGGTCCCAGTGGTGCATGGATCATTTCCAACCCTACTGTGCAGTAGCTTCGGCATTACAGGTTGTGCCTGCCAATGCTACATCACTGTAGCTTATCGCTATGCCAATGTAGCATCTCATGTAGATGCGCCCCCTGTGTCTTTGTGGTCTAGCCACAATCCTGGGAGCAGTTGAATTCTCAAAAGCTTTGGAAGTCTAGAGAGAAACTGCTTTGACAACACTGCACAACACATTGCCTGAACTATTACTAAATTATATTAATGGACAATAATCTATCCCTTGACCTTTTTTGCAAAATAGTATAAAAGCTAAAGTAACTACCAAAATCAGTGGAATTACTCTAGATTGACATGAGCATAACTGATATCAGCATCTGGTGCCAAACTTTTTAATTATCATTCTGTTGGCCAGAGTGTGACATAAATCTGACTATGGTCTTAGTTCAACATAGAACAAGAAAATACTGTTACAACAGCTGGAGAATAAGATCTAGATAAAGTGCACAAGATGCCGTAATGTCTCCACATAACACAGTGGAAATCAGCTGTAATGCAGTTTGGGAGGTGAAAATCCACTTTTGATAGCATTTTGGCTTAAGGGCTCTCACTCCCACTTTCTCTATTTCAGAATCAAGCACAGTCATCAAAGGCCTGAGATCTTTCAATTTCACCCAAAAGGCCAATTAACCAAAGTCTGCTCTTAAAATTACTGCAGATGACTCCAACATACAGAAAAACAGACAGGACGCACGGACTGCTGGGCATGCATTGGCCTCCCAAATTTATTGGAATACATGTCTACTTTACTGTTTACTTCCACCACTGGGATCTGATATAACAAAACCATTTTATCAGTTGAAAAATCCATTGTTAACTTATAACAAAGATCATGAAAAGAACAAGGTCACTAGCTATTCATCTTCATTTCCTTTCTGTAGCTTGCATGCTTATTAGTTAGTCTTAATTCTTTCCCCCTTTCAGATTTGTTTACATCAGCAGAGAGCCAATAAAATGTGAAAGCAGGAATAGCAAGAAACATGCCTGCCAAAAGCACTCACAGACTAAAAACAAACATTCTTAAGCATGTATTTATTTTTCCAGGTACTTAGTTTTTGGTTTCTGTCCAACATGACAGTGGAAAGACTGAATGTGTCAGAGCTCACTACGCTGAGAGAGATCTGGATTCTGCAGCATGACTTTTGCAAAAGCAAACCATTGTTGAGGTTAGTCTATTATTTTTCTATTGAGTTTTTAAAAGTGAACATACCTTGATAGACTATGAATAATTGCATGTCCCAGGCCCAATAATGCCACAGCACTCTTGTTTCTAACCTTAGACACTCCGCTGGTTTCTCTGTTGGGTTTCTCCAGCACAGTCCCCATTCTTAGGCTTGTAAAGGAGTTATTGGATATCAGGGTCCTGGGAGGCTTCCACTGTCTCTGCCCCAGAGAAATCTCCCAGGTGTAATCCTCCAGGTGTGAGGAATGAAGATGCCACCCATTTTTTTTTTAATTAAGTCTGAGATGCTTGAATAATCAAGTAAATCCAACAGCTGAGGCTTCGTGAAAAGCATCAAATATTGGAAGATACAATGTAGAATCAAGAGAACTGGCAATGAGTAGCTGGGAGCAGAACTTACAGGCAAAATCTAGCCTGGTGCCTGTAGCCCTTGTCTGAAGCTTCCTCAGTCACTCTGTGGGGAAAGTCCACATGAACTAGAGTCAGCACTAGGATCTGTAGGATACTAAAACATGCTCCTAAGTTCAAATAAATCTCCACTGAGTATGATTAACTGAGCATGCACAAACTGAAATTTTTCATAGATTTATTATTTGGCCAAATTTGGGTAGACTTTTGTAGTGATGGCAAAAGACATGCCCTTACACAAAGCCCTTCTATCCCCCACCCCCTTCAAACCAGAGAAACCCAGAATTGCTCCGAGTATAGTTCTTCAAAAATTGTTTTCCTTAGATCTTATTTTCCTTAGCGTTATTCTTAACAATGGCTGAGCAGTTTTGGCTGACACATTTTAGGAAGAAAAAATCATCAACCTTAAGCAAACCCAGCCCAAATGGTGACATTTAGCAGAATTATAAGATACTATAATAGCAAGTATCAGGAAATAATAGGTGGTGCTAGCTGAACCATTTATAATATGAACAAAAGTCTGATGCATAAATCCTTGCATTGTATCTGTACCTGCTGTGTACATATATACAGCATTGTATAGTAAAGATAAATGTTATCCTAAGATATATTAAAATACAGGATGATGCATTAAAGACCAAATACTACCATTAACTATAAATTCAGGGCTCCCTTTGAAGTCATAAACAAGGAAAGTTATAATCTAATACTGGAGAATTAAATACGGATGTATTGTTGCCTATAACGATCATATGCTTTCTCACTTTCTGCGGCAGTGTAAAGAAAATGTGTGGTGGGAGTGAATATACAAAAGGGAAAAGTAGTTCCTTACCCTTCCTTCTAGGTGCTCTACCACACATGCCACATGATTCATAAAATATGAGGAAAGAGATAGATAGAGGAAGAAACAACCTTATTAACCATTTCCCTCAGAGTGTCACAAAGAGAACCAATCAGTAGCCCATAATTTCATGGGCTCAAGGGACCAGGACTACTAGAAAAGGCCCAGCAATACAAGTAGTTTCTGGCCCTAATCTCTGCTTGCTCTAGTCCCATAGCAAAGGAAACCAGTAAAAATGCAGCCAGGGTCTGTACAGAAGAATCTACGTGATTTTTCCACTCAGGAACAGAAGTTACGGTTCCCTGGAATACGAATAAATAAGATGCAACTAATACCACATGAAAATCTTGCCCAGTAGCTTCAGAATACTGATGGGTGCAGTCTGCATCTGGGAATTGTCTGTGAGATGCTGCTCATTTTAGAAAAACTGGAAGACTTCCTCCCATATTGACCACTGTTTCACCACTGGCCAACAGACGTTGCCAGTGAGTTTTCACTTGTCACATGTGACACAGTCTCAAAGTTTGGTATTACATATTCACATTTCTAGTCTTGGACATAAACAAACTTACTTCCTCCCAGTCTCCCTTTCTTCACTTGGGGTGGGGGGTGTTGTTTGTTTGTTTTCTTGCAGAGAAAAAGGAAGCTGAGTAAGAAATGTTTGTTTTGGGAAAAGAAGAAAAGAGAGAGATGACTCCGGAATAAAAAAAATGACAACATAATTCAACAAAGGGCTACTTTAAAGGAAGATTGTGACTTACGATTCTCTACAGAGTCCTTTTTCAGCAAACAAAGCTGATGTAAACAGCTGGAGATTGTCACTTGGAAAACTGAGAAAGTAAGATGAATAAAACTTCCTGTTTTTCTCTCCTACGCCAGCCTTCAGGGGGTGGCCTCCAAGGACCCCTAACAAAGCAGCTGTTGGATCCCAAAAGGCCCTTTAGGAGAAGGATACATATCAATTATTCTTTACACAGGATACCTGGACCCAGATTCAGATGCAGTCTGCTACATACCATTACAGGGCCTGCTGATAAAGGCAGGTCACATGGCAAACAGTGTTTTAAATCTGATAGGTACATCCCCACTAGGGTGGCCAATAGAGGACAGTCCGGTTGTCCTCTGTCCTCTATCGATATGAAACCGGAAGCCTTTATGTCCTCTACTTTTGTCTTCAAGAGAAAAATAGAGGACATAAAGGCGTCTGGTTTCATATCAGTAGAGGACAGAGTAGAAGAAAACTGGAATGTCCTCTGTGATGGCCACCTGAGTTCCCACATGCAGGGTGTGTGTTTGCCGTGTCAAAAATAGCAGCAGCACAAATTTGTGGCACTGCTTTTTGCCACTGCACATGTCCCTGCATATGAGGTTTGGTTCAGGGCAACTTGTCCGAGGGGCAGTAGGGGAGGCTGGGGCCAGCACAAGTGCTGACCCCAGCAGCCTTACCTGGCTCCCAGGGCAGCAGTGGTGTCGATCTCACTGCATGGAGCCTGGCTGTCAGCCAGAGCATGGCTCTGGATGGCCAGGTTCCAGTTCTGGTGGCACATGCTGCTGCCACGTGTGCCTTCTGGTATCAAATTTTGGCCTGTGTTCCAACTAGCAGCACAGTGAATGCTTGCATGTGTGCTGCATGTGGTTTGCAGCACCTCAAACAGATTTGAGCTGCTGCAAAGTGCATGTGTGCTCATCTGGATGTGCCGGATAAATGTAAGAATTTAGTATCTGTGATTGTTAGTCTTCAAGACTAAAATGCAGCATACCTTTTAGCCACAGTTCTCATTATCCAGGAGCTCTCTTATTTCAGATTCATCTTTATGCCACAATACGCTGGTGTTGGCCCACTCTCTAGTGCTATAATTTACTGGCAAGAAAAATTTTGATTCGTGAAGAAGAGTTTGTGGAATACAGATTATGTAAATTAAGTTGGCATCATTTCTTGTTGCTTTTCTATTATCATTTTGGGTGCACACACTGATAAACCTTAAAGCTCTCAGGATTTTCAGAGCTTGGGTGATCATCCAGCACTTGCAGAAAGAAAAGAACATGTTATCACAGAATCCTAAGGCTGGAAGGAACCTCAAGGTCATCTAGTTTGACACCCTGCGCAATGCAGGATTTGCTGTTCCTTATCCACCCCTGACAGATGCCTGTCCAGCCTCTTTTGAAAACCTCCAGCGTATCAGATCCCACAACTTCCTTAGCCAACTTTGTTGTTGTTGTTGTTGTTGTTGTTGTTATAACATTGTCCTTGGATCATTCTTGTTGCACAATTAAAAGTGGATGTTAGTTAAAATACATACTGCTGTTCTTACAACAAATCCCACTGCTAAAACATGATGGAAGTCTTGCTAAGCCTACCCAGTGACCCTTTAAAAAAGCTAACACACAACATTCTGGAGGGACAAATAGAAGTCAGGAAACCTGGGCTCCCTTCCCAGCTCTGCCTTTGACTTACCAATACCTTGGGAAAGTTGCTTAGCATTCCCTCCCCACCCCGCCATGCCTCACTGCCCACAGCTGTGAAATGACAATACTAACCCTGCTGTAAAGCATTTTGACATCCTTAATCACAGAGGGCACTTCTACACTTCACATAATTACCATGTACACATGACGAAAATATCACTTTGTGTGGCTTAATGGCATCACTCTGTACACATGCAAGAGTTTTGGGGGTTTAAAATGAGTTTACATCATTGCAAACGAAACTACATCCCAATGTAGTTTAGTTTGCAACATTGCAAATTACAATGATGAAGCTGTCAGCTCACCCCCCAACCATGGGAGAGGCAGGCAGGCTCTGCAGAAAAAAAAGATTGGGCCCCTCACTGCTTCTGCCTTTAGCAGGCTCCTGCAACTGCCAAGACACCAGGGGCCACCTAGGAACAGGCTGGCTTGCGCCTGGGGCAGTGTTGGAAGGTAGCAGGAGGGTGGCTGGGTTTGCTGGGAGTGGGAGAAGGCAGTGGGGATGGTGCACAGAGTGTTGGAAGCCTGGGTGGCCTGCTTGCCGGCCGGGTGCTGCCCCAACTCAGAGGCACCCAATCCAATGTTTCTCCAAGCCCACCCAGGCTTCTAGCGCCCCATGTGCCATCCATGCTGCCTTCTCTGGCCACCAGCAAACCCAGCCATCCTCCTGCCACTTTCCCATGCTGCTGCAGGGGCAAGCCAGCCCATTCCCAGGTGGCCCCCCACCATCCTGGCAGTTGCAAGAACCTGCTGAAGGCAATAGCAGTGAGGGGCCCAATCCTTTTCTTTTTCAGCAAAGCCTGTCCACCTCTCCTATGGCTGGGGGATGAGCTGCCGGTGGGATGAGTGGTCCCTGAGCTGCAAGGAGCCCAGGTCCTTCCCTCTGCAGTGATGGCACCTCTCAGGAATGGTCTGCTAGCAGGTTGGGTGCTGCCCCAGCTCAGAGGCAGCACTTAGCCTGATCCAACTGTTCCTCAAGCCTGCCTGCTGGAAGCCCACCAGCCACTGCTCCCTGGGCAGACTTGGGGACTGGTTGGATCAAGCCACGTGCTGCCTCCGAGCTAGAACAGCACCCAGCCTGCCAGCAGCCTGCCTGGGAGGCCCCGGTGGGGCACTGCTACCACAGAGGGAAGGACCAGAGCCTCCTACAATTCAGGGGCCACTTGGCCCACCAGCAGCTCCACCCCAGCTGCAGGCAGGCTCTGGCTCTGACACACAAAAAAAAATAGGATCAGTCACCTGACCATAACATGATGGAAAATTGAAACGGTGGGTTTTGATTAAAAACCCACCATTTCAATTTAGGGAGCACAGAATAAAACCCTGAGAACTAAAACCCTATCACATGTATAAGTGCCCAGAGTGCAATCCTGAAGCCAGTGGGGATCAGCAGAAGCATAAGTTTGAAAGATAAGGATTGTGCTAATCATTGTGAATTTCATAGATTCATAACAACTACAGGCAGTCCTCGACTTAAGATGTTTCAAGTTACAACAAACAACACTTACAACATTTATAAATTGACACCCTGTTTTGACTTTCTGACATCAGTTTCGACTTTACAACGCTTGATTCAGCGTGATGCCACACCAGTGAACAAGTTCTCCCTGGAGAACATTGTCCAAACTTCCTTGGACACTTTCTTTAAGAAAGCAGACAAGACTCCAGAAAATCCTGTAGCCAAGACTCCTGAGAAGACTCCAGCCAAGAACCCTTCAAAAAGTCCAGCAAAGTCACCTCAAAGAAGTCCTTCCAAATCAATATGATTGCTATTTACAATAGAAATACATTAATGTAGCTATATTACTCATCTATAATTGATTGAGTACAACATTCCGGGTTATTTTTGGTGAAAATAGGGTATCAGGCCTTGTTTCAGGAACCAATCCCCCATTTATAACATTGCTCCTATAGAAAAATCGGTTCTGAGTTACAAACTTTTAACTTAAGACACGGTTTTCAGAAACCAATAGTGTCCTAAGTCCAAGGACTACCTGTACTTCAAAGAGTCTTCCTCATAACACTGAGCAAAGGCTTCTGGGGTTCTTTTTTGTTTGTTTGCTTGTTTTTTTTGAGGGGGGGACTTTTGTTTTATTATTTTTGGTGTTTATAAATTCCATTTTTAGGGCTATTTTAGCCATTTTTAGTTTTGTGCAGATGTCCAAAATTAGAGCTTTCCAGGGCTGTAAATTTTTCTATATTCTAATACTTTTTTTACAGGTTCTTTTCAAAATTTCTTACTAAATAGGTTCTATTGGATTTTTTGTTATATGCATTATGTGAATTACTTGGTAGTTTATAGTTTATGGCCTTCTTATTGGGCCTCCTGGTTTAGCTCTTAGTGCATTTTACATGCCTTTTCCTGGCAGTAGGCCTCCAGTTTTTATAGCACATGTATGTATTATAAAAGTGACTAATATTTAATAATAAAAATGATAATATCATAGAAATATGTTTGCCATTTTCTAAGGGGATTGTGTCCTCACACAATCTATATAAAATACTATAGTACTTGCACACTAAAACCTTCTCTTTTTAGCTGTCTTCATCAACAGTTGTAGCAACCATTGACTTATTAACCTGAGGGGTTTGCTCAGTGAGACAGTTTTTTAATTGCCTTCACAATTTGTAATAAAGTTGTTTGTTTTTTTTAAATCGTACATGTGTGCTCCAGCCCCTGTGTCTGCAAAGTATCTAGTAGACATCCAACAATTTGCTACCACTCAGCAGGTGGGAGGATTTAAAATACTCAGCATGAATTTATGTTTGGAACAAACCACTGGGCAGGGACATTGCACATATAAACAAAGTCAATGTAACTCAAGTAGCCATTTACATATTTCTATCCTTATTTGTGTTTACTGATTAAAAGCTTAAATCAGATACTTTCTATGGAGCATATAGCAACATATAGTTATTATTAAAGCTCTCAGGATCCCAGCTCAGTTAATATGTGGTTCAGTGCCACCTGATTTTTATCCTTCTTTCATCCAGTGATTTAGTCTGGCTCATGATTTTTAAATTCCTATTTGCAGAACTCATTTAACTTCAGTTCTGCAACAGGCTGATCCCCATTGCTTATAATCTGCCAGTATTTATCAATTACAGAACAACATAATCACTGTTCAAATGAGACAGCCTTTTGTAGAATGAAATCCTCATGTATGTTATTTATTGTGAGGTTCTACCAGGCTGGAGTGGAAACGGAAATAGAAAAATAGACAGTGCCAGTCACTCTGATACATTTGATGCTCCCTTCCAAAGTTGCTCTTCATAGTTCCCCATTGAAAGCATCCATCACTGGATTGAAAAGATGGGCTGCCTCTGAATTAAAGCCAGTTTAAATCCCAATTTCACTGCAGTCCCTGCTGTGGCATCCACTGTAGGAAGTCATCATTACCAGGCTACTACCTCTGTTGTTTGAAAAGAATGCTCATACTCCATGGTTTCCAGAATATTCAAACATGGGTAATCTTTGGGAGACATCCTCAAATAGTGTTAATTATAATCATACTCCAGGAAAACGAATGGACTTCCCCACTGTACACAAGCTGAGGATCTAGTTCTCTTTGAAAAGAGAAATGAAGAATCAGTTTTGTGCATAGGTACATTAAAGTTGGGGGTTTTTTTCCTCTTCTCCCCTGATGTACTTGCCAGATGTATTGTAAACAGTATGCTAACTGGCTAAATCTGTGTCTGGAAACAGGCTGCCAGCAACACAGACAGGACTCTTAAAACTTTTCTTTAACCTTAAAATTTACCTCTTTAACAAGCAACTCCACAAACATTTCCTGTTATTGGCTTGCTGGCCACGCTACTTTACCAATTCAACAGAATAATTATTTCTACCATGCTTTCTATGGTAGATTGTGTATGAAACCTTAAACAGAAGAAAAGTATGCTCTTTCAGACACACACCAGGTCCCATAATACCCATGGAGGCTTTCCACTTCCCTTAAAACAAAAGCAACTAATTAGAATGCTCATTTAGGAACAGCACATCTGATGCAGAAAGCATTAATGATTTTTTCATTACAGTAACAGGCAGTTTCAGTAATAGTAGACTGTTTGTTATCTCCCTTGGTGGCTCAGAAATGTTGTTCTGTAACTGGCAGGGTGGCAACTGATATTTAGTTCAGAGGAGAATGAGCTTTCATAGGCAACAAACTGCTTTGTCAGATACAATGAATGGACTTGCTGACTAACCACCTCTGTGCTCAGAACACATCATGATGTTGTACTGTGCCTTGTAACATAGAATGATTTTGAAATGGAGTTGGTATTAGACTTCCAGCCTCTCTCCTAATTAGAATGCTAGCTCATGAGGCAGCAACCCCAGGCTGTAGTACACAGACAAAACCTAACATGCCTGTGTCCTGGACTTCCTTACTGCCAAGGATCTGACATTGCAATGATTTCACTCTGTTTTGTTGGAGAAAAATTTCAGTAACAACTTATTTTGGAGAGACAGTGAAGCAGAGGGGGAGGTTGATTTCTGTTAACAGGATTTTGTATTCTTTGGTAAATGAAGTTTGTAAACATGTCCTTGCATTGCCATATGCTTACTACTCAGTGGTGATGTGTCAGTGTGAGGCCTTCCAGACCAACTATAGAATCAGTGTTTTGTACTGTGTTACCTTTAAACTCAGGCTAAGGTCCAAATCATCAGGGCACAAGTCTATTAAGGACGGAAGGACATTTAAAAATTTTCCTTATGGATACGTTTTTGTGCTAATATTTAATTTTAGTGAAAAAAATGGATAATCTATGGCTTGTGCAGCCAAGCATGACCCTTTAAGCATTTGAATGCAACTGTTCAAGGGTTGAAGAAAGTATTTGAACCCCTTATGCATAAGATATTCTTCTGCATCAGCTTTATATAGGGCCAGATCTGGGTCCTACTGAAACTGATTGTAGATTTGCCAGTTCTCTCAGTAAGATCAGTACTGATCCCACAATACATTGAAGGTTTAGACACAAGTGACAATTTTTATCCGATCTGGTCACAGAAAGCAGTTTATAGCTGTGACCAAACAGAAGTGCACGACTGCAAACAGCTTAAAAAGGGATGATTAAGTGAAAATCAGACCCTTCATTACATGAGGTATTAGATAAAAACCTTTCAAAATGTAGCGTCTTCTGTAACTTGCATCTGCAGAGCTCCCAGCCTGTCACTGTTTTCAGAATGGGAGGGGGGAAAGGGGAAGGAGGAAGTGCAGTCTGGGGTTTTTTCAGTCTCACCTTGGAGGGTGGGGCAGATGTATTGGAGCCCCCCCCACCCCCAGGTATTTGAGCCCCAAGAACGAGCTCCCTCCACTGTCTTTCCCCCCTCCCATTCTGAAAACAGTGAGCACTGAAAGAGAGCCTGTCTGTTGCTATGGGAACCTGGCTGCAGGCTCTAAGCTGGTAGGTAGATTCCCCTCCCCCTGGACCCAACACTGAACTTCTGTTTGGTCTGTGGTAATGTTGTAACTCAGAACACGTGGCAGAAAACCTTCTGAGTTATAGCTGGGAGCTGCTCTTCTGTCTGCACCCCTGGTACACGCACATTTACCAAACTTGGAATATTTTCTTTCCAACCATTGGGTATGTTGATAATTATTGTACAGTCTATATTGCATCTATCATATCTTTGGAGAATGGCATCCCTTGACAATCAGAAGGCCATGAGCTAAAGACCTGCTGAGGAGCTGAACTCATATGCCCTGTTTCCAGAGTTTCAACAAAGCTGATTTTCATAGGCAGTTGCAAACAGTCCTCCCCAGATGCCAGGTGTGTTTTGAAACCCCTTGTCCTGAATCCAGTGAAGCTTCCTATGAAGCCCTACAAATCAAAACTTCCTTTGAAGTGCTTATGGGTAACTCCTCAAAAGTTTCTGGGTCTTAATTCAGGAGAACCAACTGAGCTAGCTGTGAGCTCACAGTATGGAAAAGATTAGTGAAGCCCTGCAGAAGTGGTGTGCCCTGTGGTGAAGAACTGCCCTTTGAACAGATAGACCAGGGATAAGCAATGCCCAGCTTGCGTGCCAGTTAGTGGCACATGGAGACTTTTACCTCGGCACACCAGGAAGTGTGTGAGGAAATTGTTTTAAAACCTTTTTTTTTTAAGTTGCTACTTCAGGCTCTCTGGAGCAGCCACGTGTCCTGGCTCCATGGCAGGCAGCAGGGGTGGAGTCAGAAGAACACAGGCAGGGACAGTGACCCCACCCCCTGGCCCAGGCTGCACCCCCCTCCTCCCTGGGCCTGGCCCCTGGAGTGGAGCTGTGGGTGGGAGTTGTGGTAATGACTTGGTCATATCTCTCGACAACAAATAGTGTCTGATTAAAAGAGTGCTTGCTGAGGCATCCTGGGGTTAAACCTGGTTTTCTGCTGCTTATCTATGCATTGCGGAATGCTTATAGCTAGAAGAAAGAGTGTAAAAGGAAGCCATTTCCTGTATTTTATTAATGCATTTTGCCATAGTTTAAAGCCAGCTTCATTAGCGATGGCGCAGCTAAAATTAATCATATAAGGAAAACACAAAGGCTTGTACTGCTATTGGTTGGTCATATAAGGAAAGTTTGCAGTATAGAACAATAATTGGCTGCAAGCCAACAGCTAGCTCAAAAAAAATCTATAAATTTGCTAGTGCATCCGGAAACTAGCTGAAGGAAATTGGCATGGTAAAGGAAGCTATCATTGTGAAAGATAAGCCGCAGACCTAGATTCAGCGGAGCAGTGGTTCCTGAGAAGCTCAAAGACTGAATACTAGGGTCCTTCCCGGTACCCCTTTGGACAGCGTAGATTGGGGACGCCTGACTTCGCTGGATTTCAAGAGGCTTGTCATATCCCAGGCATAAAAGGGGGCTGCCGATAAGTTGCCAACTCGGAGATTTACTGTATGCCTTTGTTGTGTTGTTAAGCTTTGCGTAATTACATCTTTGTTAGATCAATAAGCCTTTCTTACCTTTTCACCCCGACCTCTCTCTCAATCCCAAACCGAACCACTGCAGGCACCTGGGACAGGCAGGGGCAGGGCTGAAGCCCAGGCAGGCACTACGGAGGGCCATGGCACTGGAGGCTCCTGGGCAGCTGAGCCCCAAGCACTGCCCGTGGCACCTGTTCCCCACACTGGGGGATGGCTCTACCCTGCTCACTCTTTGCCCAGCACACAGGGAGGCCAAGTTGGGAGCCACCTAAGCCCACTGTACTGCACCAGGCAGTATCCCCTTGCAGGCAGGGCAGCTGCAGCTCATTCCTGTGGAGCTGTGTGGGCCAGGCCCCACCTTGGGTGCTGCTGGGTGTCCCTGCCCACCTGCCCACTGTGGCCTGAGTCTGCAGAGCCCCAGGGCAGCTCATGTTCCCTATCCAGCCCCGGTCTCCTTCAGCTGCTGCCTTCTCAAGTGCCTGGCAGGGCCGGCCTGCCCACAGCATCTCCCCCCTGCCTAAGCCCTGCCCTGAGCACCTAGCCCCAGCACTCAGTGCTGCCCTCGCCCAGGTGGGATGGGGCATCTGTCTGCCCAACCCCTGGCCAGGCCCTTCCTCCCAGCCCTGGGCCTGGGCTCTCCCCACTCCAGGATCGTTAGGGAGGCCCAAGCACCCCGACCGTGGCGGCTGCTGCTGGGGTGTTGTTGCCTTCTTCCGGACACTGCCCTGGACCAGCAGGTCCATGCTGCAGCCAGTAGCAGTGGGAGATGTGGACAGCAAGGAACACACCCTTTCTCTTTTTACTTTTTTTCTCTCTTCTCTTTCTTTCTCTCTCCTCTTTTTCTCTCTCTCTTTTTTCTTTTCTTCTTTTTTCTTCTCTCCCCTCTTTTCCTTTTTTCTTTCTCTTTTCTCTCTTCTTTTTTCTCTTTCTCTTCTCTTTTTCTCTTTTTCCTCTCCCCCTCTCTTTTATCTCCTTTTCTTTTTCTCTTCCTCCTTTCCTCTTTCTCTTTTTCTTTTTTCTCTCCTCTCTTTCTCTTCCCTCCTTTTTTTTTCTTTCTTCCCCCCAGATTTGCCGGGGGGCCTCACCTGGCGCCACGAGGGCCTCAAGGTCTTGGGCGTGTTCCTGGGGCCACCAACCTTCATGGCGCGCAACTGGGACAATCTCGAGGAGGGGGTGGAGGCCCACCTGCAGCAGTGGCGCTGGCGCCTGCCCAGCCTTTCCTACCAGGGGCGTGTCCTCGTCATCAACAACCTGGCGGCAGCGACCTTGTGGCACCGGTGCGCCATGCTCGACCCCCCACCGGATCTACTTGAGAGACTCCAGCGCAACCTGGTAGACTTCTGGGATGGGCGCCACTGGCTCCCGCAAGCCGTCATTCACCTACCTGTTGCCGAGGGGGGCCAGGGTCTGGTTGACCTGGCGAGCAGGGTGGCAGCCTTCCGCCTGCAGGCCCTTCAGTGACTGCTTTACAGCGAGGAGCACCTGCCCTGGCAACAACTGGCGTGCCGGTTCCTGCAGAGGGTCGGCGCCCTTGGCTTTGACCGGGAGCTCTTTCTGCTGACCCCCACGCTCCTGAACTGGGCGGTGCTTCTGGCCTTTTACCGCAGTGTGGTACGAGCCTGGCAGGCCACCTTCCACCTCCAGCCTCAAGCCTGGACCCTGTGTTTCCCGCAGCTGCTGGGGGAGCCTCTGGTGCACAACTCAGCCCTGTCGTGCTCTGTGCCGAGCCTGGCCTCTGCCAGCCTCACAGCCACCCTCATCCAGGCGCGTGTCCTCCACCTGTACCATCTCCTTGACCCCGCTCGGTCAACCTGGCTCTTGCTTGAGGCACTGGCCGCACGGCTGGGCATGCGCTCCGTCCGCACCATGGGTCATCTCCTGCGTGACATCCGCGCCACCCTCCCGCCACCAGCGGCAGCCGCTTTGGACAAACATCTCCGGGCACGCCAGATCCCACGGGCCACGGATGCCGCGAGTGAGGCTTTCCCTCCGCTGCTGGTCACCCCGGCTGTGGCCGCGGAGTTGGCCAGTGGGCAGGGCACTCTGTTGAGGCTCCCCATGCCTCCCGATAGTGACACGGGTTGTCCCTTTGCTTCTCTATCACTTAGAAGCTTGTATGCCTGGGTGGTTTGCGTCCGCCACGCTCAGGTGCTGGCGGGCCGCCCCGATACACCATGGCGACGGCGCCTGGGGCAACCAGCTTCCCCACCGGCCCACCCAGCGTGGCGCACATTGTATAAGCCACCAACTGCCAAGAAGACTGGCGACCTGCAGTGGTGGTTGCTGCATGGCATCCTAGCCACTGGCACGTTTGCGTCCCACTTTGACCCAGCTGCTTTGACGGCCTGCCCCTTCTGCCCTGGGGGCGTGGAGGAGGATCTCTTTCACGCCTTCCTGGACTGTCCCCGCCTGTGGCCGCTCTTTGCCACCCTTGAGCCGCCGCTGCGGGCGCTGGGCAGGAGCCTCTCAGAAACCACCTACGTATGCTCCTACCCGTACCGGGCGGCCGAGTGGGGCGCCATCTGCCTGGCCAACTTCTTGCTGGGCCAGGCCAAGATGGCCGTCCTCAAGAGCTGCCGTAACTGGCTTGCCGGCACCGGCTCAGACGATGCCCCGCGGCTCTTCGGCCTCCTAGTGCTGGCGCGCCTCTCGCTGGAGTTTGAGCACGCTGTGCTCCAGCGGGGGGTGCCCGCCTTCGAGGCACTCTGGGCCCTTGAGGGAGCGCTGTGCCATGTGGAGGACGGCCGTCTCAAATATGTGCTCTGATGTCTTGACCGGTCTGGGCGACCAGGCGGGCGCGGTGGCGGACTGTGGCTTCCAGCTTGTGCCGTGCCCTGGGCCCTCACCAGGCTGCTTTTGTTTATTTTCTCGGGGTGAAATGTTGAAGGTTTTTGTATGTGTACTATGGGACAGGGAAGGGTGGAATTGTTCGTTTCTCGAGGGCTATATATATGGCATGTTCAGGTTGGGAGAAGAGACGGCTTTAAAAGTTCCGACCATGTAGACACCCTAGGCAAGTGAAACCGGGTAGCAGTCCCATGAACTCCCTTTAATCAGTCTGGGTCTGAGGCTGAGCGGCGGTCGCCATCCATTAGTTGGCACTTATATATAGCATGTTAGACATGATGTGTATTACTACGAAGGTGTTTGTCACGGTGTGATGTTCTGAATGTCCTGGAATGGTTTCTCTTTGGTGTGGTTCGATGGTTTTTTGCTTTCTGTACCTGATCTTTTGTGAAATAAAGTTGTTAAAGGTCAAAAGTCTCTCCCATCACAACATACTTAAGAAAAAAAGAATACACAAGAACATAGGTAGTATATGAAGTTTTATTTATTCTCACCAGGTTTAGAATTTTTAGAAAACATGGTATTTACTGTAAAAAAGCCATATTTATTATTGTGAATGATATTAATATGCAGTGTATCCTGCCATGTACCCCCTGTACCAGTTTTGTTTTTCTGGCCTGCCAGCACTCTGGCACCTTACAAGGTAGACATTGTGGTTTTTTTGGCACTCTAGTCAAAAATATAGCCTACCCCTGAGATAAACTAAAGGCTTCAGGAGTCTCCAAATTTGTTACGAAAAAGATACAATGCAAGGCACACAAGAAAAAATACCAGACCATTAGGCTTGTGAACCTTCAGGATTAGCTCAGACATTAGCATTAAGCTTTACTAGAGCTCAATTTATTTTTATTTGGGTTCAAATTCTGGCTACAGTTGTCTGTTCACTGTAGGAATCCTGATTGCTTTGTTTTGTTTTAATAACAGCACATAGAAAACTTGTTTTGAGCTCATCTTTGTGTAATAGATGCAATAAAAGAATAGTAGGGCCCTCCACAGGGGACAATATATCTGGTGGTTTCCATAACATATTCTGGACCTTTCCAAGAAACTTTCCCTCCTGAACTTGATAGAAAAAACTACTTAAAGCTTTAACTAGACAAATGTATGAACCACTAAATTTCATTCTGGATTTTGTAGTAAATGTACAGTTCCCCAAAATAAAGGTGTCCCTCAAAAGTTAAGAGAAAAAGTACAAAAGCTAGTGTCCCACCAAAACATGACATTCCATTGCACAGCTCTCATATGGAGAGGATGAAAGAACAAACATATGATAGATGTTAGCCCCATTGCTTAATGCACTATTATTTCAGTCATAAGCATGATATAAGAACCTATGTAGAATAGAATAAAATTATAAAGAATCCATATCTGAATTCAGGTGTAAGTGCAAACTGCTCAGTGTGTGCCATGTCTCCTTTTATCAACTAAAATGCACTGTCTGATCACTTCTGTTTTTGAAAGCTAAATGCTAGTTTAATGCATTTTCACACGTATCTAGCTAGTTCTGTTGTAGGAATGTGAGCTGTTTCTGAATTACACCATGTGAATCATGCCATAATCAGGCAAATGTGGCAACTGCTAATCAAGTTGACTTGTGCAATTTTTCTGAAGGCCAGAAAAAGCTGCAATATCCACTATCAATATTAATCAAATATATTGACAGATCATAATCAACTAATATAAACATGGCAATGGCATTTTAACTTGATAACTGGTCAGGTAGTTTGGCCATTTCTTAAAGCCAAAGTTGGACCATCCATGGGTTTTCAAACTATAATGGAACTTTTTGTAATTGTAATCAAGGCTAAATTCAAGTAGACTCATATTCTGTTTACTGAAAGACTCCCCCTTAATCGAAATGGGTTAAAATTCTTCAGTTTCTGTTCCAGAATTGTATACAGTGCTGTTGCATCCTATTAAGGATACTCTGTCCCACCCCAGCATTGACTGTGCTTCAGTGATGAGCTCTGTGACAGATGAAGTAAATTCCATATCTAGTTTGTAATAGGTGTATTGAATGATTTATGATCCTTGGATGAAAGGGAGATCTGCAAATATCAAGTCAACATAATTATAAAATGGCTAGTCACATTATATTGAGGAAGAATATTATTGAACAAAACATGCTGAAAATAATGTTATATAACTTACCACTTCTTCTCTATAAAAATGCACCTGAGACTCATCCCCTTCTGATTCCATCATAAACCACCTCCATCTGCCAGCAAACTCCACACACCTGCTTATTCAATCATCAGAAAATGCCAGACTAAACACTGCTTTTTAAAACAGAGGTTCCCAAACTTTTTCGTATTGCGTACCCACTTCCAGATTTACCAGCTGCCCACATACCCCTACCAGCATATGTTTTATAATTTAACCCCTTAAATGCCAATTATTATAATGAAAATTAAATCTGCCATTACACAATTTTTCCTGCATACCCACAGAGATGTCTTGCATATCCCCAGGACCACACGTACCACAGTTTGGCAACCCCTGTTTTAAAAGAAACGTGATGGTATCCCCAAGCTCAGGCTCTGTTTCACAAAATTTAATGAAGCTGTGAGAGGTACATGAGCCTCAAAGACCATACCACATGTCCAACAGATGTGACAGAAAGGCAACAGGGGAAGACAAGAAAAAGTCAGGGGAATACAAGCTTACATAAGTCAGCTCGCAGCAGACAGGGCCAGCCCCACACCCTGCAAGCAGTGCTGGGCTCAGCACTCATCTGGTACAGCCCAGGCTGCACCACTCACAGGGGATGGGGACATGCCAGCTGAGCACTGAACCCAGGCCCGTCCCCTGCGAGTGACACTATGGCATATGTCCACCCTCCAGGTGCCCAGCCCGCAGTGAGGGTGCTCAGGGGACAGTATACTGTTCAACCTGATAATGGGTGGTTGGACCTAGACTATGCGAACAGGCCGAGGACAAAAGGGTTTTGGGGCCTTATTCCTCCCTCTTCTGTCTCTCCTTCTGTCAACAGAAAAACACCAAGGAGGCGGTGAGATAAGTAAATGCTTTACTCACAGTTTAGGCAGAAAAAAAACTTCTTAACAGCTGTTTCACCATTAAACTCGCTGGTGACTCGAGAGCTCCAAATACATTCGGATGGTATACCCATTTGTGATGGGGGCGTCTGGGGGGAAGGGATTTCGTGGATGCAGGATCCTGGAAAGGGTGATCAGGCCTCTCCAAACTGATGCGTGGATCCATCCCTTCTTTTGGCGCGCTCGCCTTTTTAAACGAGCTGCATTCCCCCGCCCCCTGCCAATCAGCGCGGGCCGCCGCTGTCAGACCGTGCCCACTACTTCCCCCACGCCATGAGCACGACTTGCTCCTACGTTTGGCGTTTGGTCATTTTTCTTTCTTTTCTTTATCACATGCCCCCTTGACCAAATCCCAATCTCAAACATGTTTAGGCTCGAAAACTTCCTTCCTTATATATATATATATATATACAAAGTCAAAATACAACATTTAATACAAATACATAATAAAACATTAAACAACGATATCAAGGGTAAGTCCAACTGTGTCTGTCCGGATGCAGCACGACGTTTTTGCCGGGGCTGTCGCCAATAGATTCACTTGCGGCGACGAGTTTCACACTACGTTATGCACCGGCGACTTCATGCCATTTCGGGCTGAAAAACAAAACTTGGGATTCATTAATAATATGTACTAAACTGTGCTGCGTCGACTTAGCCCATTATGATGGGCCAAGATGGTGCATACGGGTGAGACTGTTTCAAGGGAGACAAAATAGGTGTTCAGGTACTCGCCGGGTTTAAGTACAACACCGGGAGCTGGAGTTGGGCGTTTACTAGTAGCTGTGGGAATGGTTAGCCATACTGTTTCTTGGGATGAGTAACATGGCTTCCAAGGCAGACGTGGCACCGGAGTGCGTTCATCCCATAAAGCTTTAGTGGCATTCATGGCAATTAATACATCATTGTTGTACTTGGTCCAGTTCTTGAACGATCCGTTTTCCCTCAGCCTTAACTGTTCCTTGTATAATCCTATTTGGCGCTCCACGACGCCATTGGATTGCGGGTGATAGGGTAAATGGTGATGCCACTGAACGTTATGCTCTACCGCGAACCATTCTAAGCCTTTGGAGTTGAAGGGTGGTCCTCCATCAGAGTGTATGATGTGGGGCACTTGCCAATGGGCGAAAGCAAGCTGTAGACATCCTTGAATCAGGGGAGCAGTGGTCTTCCTCGTGGGGAGGACGAGGATTTGATGGGTTCCCAGGTCTACAATTACTAGCCCCTTGTTCGATGCCTTGGCTCCTGGGAGTGGCCCAAGCAGGTCCACTTGCCACACCTTCCCTGGAGCAAAGTGCGCTGGATCATAGACACCCTTTTGGTGCTTGTGGTGCACCGGTTTTTCTCGTGCACAGGCAAAGCGGGCTTGGATTATTTTCTTCCACTGTTCTACGCTTGGTCCTTTGTTGCCTTGTTCCCTCCAACGAGCTTGCGCTCTTTTTGCTCCGAGGTGTCCCCAATGTTCGTGGAGCCAAGAGAGAAAGGGGTCGGTGTCTATAACGTCAGTGACATGTAACTGGGGTATGTCCTTTTCATCTATGGATCCTCGGCGTGCCAGTAGCTGATCTATGATGGCATGTATGGGGTCCATATCAGGTTGGTGAGAGCGCGTGTTCTTAATTAAGGGGCGAACAGAGAAATGCGATAAAATGGTCTTGACATCGTCCCAGAGGGTTATGTGTTCTGTAACTTGTGCCTTTCCGGTAACAATCCTGTATATATATTCTGAGTCTATGGCTATGACAGGTACCGGAAGCGTCCCGTCGTGGTGACAGTAAGCGTGTTCAAGAGCTAGCTGAAAACCTCGTAGTTCAGATGCTTGAACTGACTCTCCTGGATGGGACATTTTGAGCTCATAATCGTAACAAGGGTCACAGTAGTATCCATATCTTCCGCCATCACAGGATGTACCATCTGAGGCTATCCATGCCGGGGATGTGATCCCATACAATTGCAATACAATGGGGTCATCCTCTTCAGCGGCTGGAATCAGTTCTCCATCAGCGACTTGCCACGCCGACCAGTGATACTGGTGACGAAGGACCAGGGCGCTCCAAGTTTTCTCCGTGCCCTGATATTCTGGGTGGATTCTGCTAGGATTAAGCAATCCTAGCGTGGTGCCGCCGGTGCAACAAGTACACCTGGGCTCGCCGCGAGGTGTTCCCCTAGTTGAGCCGCGAGCATAACCTTCCCTAAATAACCATACCGATGTTGGTGGCTTTTGAGTGTGCGGTGAACAGTGTACGCAAGTTCCCCTGTTTTGTTGTCATTGGCTGTAAGCCAGATATGCTCCGTGGTGTAGCCTACATGAATTTTCAGGAGACTGCCGGTGGGGGGTGCGATCAGACGCATCTTTTTAACCATTGTCATAACCTTTTCCAATGTGGCTTGGTCACTCTCACTCCATGGGACTCTGCGTCGTGTTTTCTTGCGAATTTGGTGTTGCAGACGCTGGATAACTTTTAAATGCACTGGCGTCATAAAATTGCGGAACCAATTTAGCTGGCCTAGCAGGCCTTGAAAGTCTGTCTGCGTGGTCGGCCAAAGTGAGGACAACTCAGGGGTAGCATTGTGTGCTGTCCCCAATCGCCATTGTCCTGTAAATCGTGTCCCCAAAAACGTAATGTCTGAGGATGGCTCACTCATGGACTTAGCCAGGTTTACTGTCCATCCTTGGTTGCTCAAGTGGTCCTTTAGGTCCGCAATGGTGGCGCGGACCGCGGCACAGTCGTGCCCCATGATGGCAACATCATCGACATAGGTCCAGATGTGAACGTCTGCGGTCTTTGGGCGGGGACGAACAAAGCTGTCGATCGTCCCATTCATCGCTGTGACTGCTAAGGCTGGTGCGTTGCAATAACCTTGTGGACAAACCTTCCAGGAAAATATTTGTCCACCTACACACATATTAAGGATTCCTTGCGGGTCATGTATAGGGATTGAATAAAACATGTCCTTTAAGTCTAATGTGGTAGCAAACCATTCTCCGCCCCTCTGTATTTTGGTCATGCCATCGAGGATGTCTGAGATGGTTTGTGCGGCGGGCATTTGGAGCGGTTTACTGCGACGATTCGCTTGTCGGTAGTCCACCACTGGACGAGCTTCTGTCGGCTTTCCTGGTTTAGGGATTCCCCATCCGGCCAAAAGGTAGGTGGAGGATTTTACAGGCTGAATGCACTCTCGCTTGCACAAGTCAGCTAAGAGGTTTCGGATTTGGGACTGCAGGTCAGTGCAAATCAGGATTGGCTGGTACCGCCAGGGTGTAGGGTTTGCTAGCACTGGCTGGTGTTTTTCACCTGATGCCACAGTCAACGGGAGTGCTAGGTATATGGCATTCTTTAAAGCTAACACCTTTATTGCAGGGATACCCAAGATATTTATGCCCCCTAAGACTCCATGCAGTACCCTTTTGTTGATTCAGAACTTGACCGTGGGCGCAGATGTCATGGCGTTTAGACCTTGTACAAAGATGACTTTGGATGTCTTAACATGGGGTGTTTCAGATCTCAACACATTTACTTGAGCTCCTGTGTCTAGCAAAAAGTATGTAGGGATAGGGGTAGAGTCTGCAGTTGCGCTCACATCATAAGTTGCGTACGGGCGTTCGTCATTAGTGGGTCGGCTTTCGTCGCCCGTATCGATGGCCGCTACTCATTTTTTTCTCTGTCTGGCTCCTGCTCTTTTAGCTTAAAGCCTAGGTTCAGCGCCAGTGTTTTTTGTCCCTCATCCCCTAACCCATGAAGCTGATTCTTTGTCAGACCGCTTTTGCTTAGCAGAAAGCCAAACATAGCACGCTCTTTAAGTGTTCGGTCCAGCGGTCGTCCACACGGTGAACGATCAGTTCGGGGTTTTCTAGGCATTGCTTTCCACACTCCCACCGCCTGTACCACTGCTGGCAGGGTGGGCTTGGATTCTACTTTGCGCGCTGTGGTGAGCTTTCCCAGACTACTTAGAATGTTCCCTATCAGCCCCCCTACCAGTGGGTGTAATAACAAGCAGAACATGAGTGTATTCATACCTCCATAAATCTCAACGCAGGCCTCCACTGCTGACGTGGATACAGGGACCTTGCCAGGATCGTTACACCAACGATGCGGCCAAACACTGTTTGCCTGGTGTGGAGTCAGGGTCAGTGGATACCGTCTGGCATCCCAGGTTAAGTAACTGGCTCCTGCTATTGCATACAGGAGCTGTGCGGGTGATGGATCATCAGGCGGATCCGCATGCCAAGCGTGAGCTCGGTTCAACAGCGCTGGGACCGCGGCAGCACACAATGGGATTGGCCAAGCCTGATTGCGCAGTACTTGAGTCGTGTCGCTACACGCTCCTCCACTCCATGCGGGTTGGCGCATTAGGATAGCACACTTCTCTGGGTCTACCAAATATGACCCGTGCTCTAATATCAGTCATCCTAGCCATATTGCCAGTGTTTCACCCGGATTTAGTCAGGTATCTCTTGTCAGCTCTTGGAGTTCCCCTCTGGTGCGCGTGCGGAAGGTAGTGAGGGTGCGGGTTCCCATGCCATTGATGACAGTTTTCACTAAGGCTACAGGGTTTGCATGTAGAATGGGTGCGCCTGCGTCGGCGGGGAGGGCGGAGCATAGCTCCGGCGGAATGGTGTACAGAGGCGGTTCCTCGGGCGGGGCCGACGGGGTTTCTCTAACATCGGGGTTTCCCGCCCGGGACTCTTTGGCCATGCCCTCTTCTTTACCCACGGCGCCATCTTTAAGCGGTGGCTCGGGCTGTGCGGCACTCTGCTGTGCGGCCGTTCTAGTCAGCATATCTATTATACTGGCTTGGTTCATTGCATGTCGTAGCAAGGTGGTCACCGAGTGAAACAGGATATTAATCATTTTTCCCTTATTCCACTTTTGCCCTGTCCACCCTGTGGCATCCTGTCCATCGGTCTCAAGACTCTCACGGAGTGCCATTAGAATTTCATCTTTGGCACCTCCGGGATTGAGATCGGGGCATTTGAATTTATCGGGAGGGATTTTGCAGCCGCTCCCCTCTTTTAGGTACTGGATGCATCTAGCATACTCTTTTGCGGGAGTACGGTCATCTGTGCCTGCGGGCTTGACACGGCTAAGTAATGCCTCTGGTCTTTTGTCAGGCGGGTGGTAAAGAACCGCGGGACTGGAAAGGAGGCATCCTAAGGCTGCGGGGCTGAGGCCGGATACGACCCATTCTTTAAGCGGCTCCTCGCTACCCTCGGTCGGGCAGATGGAAACATAGCCTCCCATCTTTCCGTCCTGCCCAGCTTGATGATACGTCACATGGGCCCGTACATCATCGGCGTTCATGGTCGGGGGCCGGTGATGGTTTCCCCATGGGCAATGCCTGATTAACTCATCAACATCTCCTTTGTTCCCCCTTTGCCCCGGGGACCCTGTTCGTGACGCCATGTTCAACCTGATAATGGGTGGTTGGACCCAGACTATGCGAACAGGCCGGGGACAAAAGGCTTTCAGGGCCTTATTCCTCCCTCTTCTGTCTCTCCTTCCATCGACAGAAAAACACCAAGGAGGCGGTGAGATAAGTAAATGCTTTACTCACAGTTTAGGCAGAAAAAAAACTTATTAACAGCTGTTTCACCATTAAACTCGCTGGTGACTTGAGAGCTCCAAACACATTCGGATGGTATACCCAGTTGTGATGGGGGTGTCTGAGGGGAAGGGATTTCGTGGACACAGGATCCTGGAAAGGCCTCTCTAAACTGATGCGTGGATCCATCCCTTCTTTTGGCGCGCTCACCTTTTTGAACGAGCTGCATTCCCCCGCCCTCTGCCAATCAGCACGGGCCAGGGCCGCCACTGTCAGGCCGCACCCACTACTTCCCCCACGCCATGAGCACAACTTGCTCCTACGTTTGGCGTTTGGTCATTTTTCTTTCTTTTCTTTATCACATATACGTCAAATGCTGAACTCATTGCCACTTGCAAGGCACAGTGATATGGTGTATAGGTTGAGGTTGAATTTTAAGAGTTAAAAATTAGGCTTCAAAACTCAACTTATACACAGTGAAATACAGTAGTTATTATTCCATCAATACATGATACAGGAAACCCAGGAAGAGAGGCAAGGGAAAACGTTTCAATGCATGGTAGAGGACTAAGTAGTACAGCTACCATTACAGCTACACAGTATCAAGGTGTTTCTTTGATCTTTTTCTATAACCCAGTCTGCCACAGCAACTTATGCCACAAGTAAAGGCCAGAATACTTCAAAAATTAATATTCTTTAACTTTCAGATGTCAGAAAATGTTCTCACATTTTCCTCATTTTCCCTCAAGGAAGAAAGAAAGAATTCACTCTCCTGTCTACATAATTGTAAAAGAACAAACAAGAAGGGAGGACAATGTTACAGGAATCTGATCGTGACTTACATAGATCATATGGGCTTCTTCATGTTCGTTTACCATTTTAAATCAGTTCACTCATACTAATGGCAACACTTTCTCTTCAGAAGGGACTCAAATGAGGCAAGAATGCTGGCTTAGACTTTAGGCTTAAATAGGTACTGTAGTACAGAGGTTGACTTGCTGTTACATTCATAACCTGCAGCGTGTTCAAGAAACTAGTTCTTTCCCTTAATTTAGGCCTACCAACATGTGATACAGAGGTATAGTGAGTCCAGCAGTTCCCTAGTATTGGAGAGCGAAGGTGGGTAGCGGTGTCTCCTACCTGTTCCAGCTCTCTGCAGCCTGGTGGCAACTGCTGCTGAAGTTAGAGAGCAAACTCCCCACATACCTGCTGCAGCCTGTGGTGTTGCAACAGCCCTCTGTTGCAGACTCCCCAAGGGCTGCCCCAGTGCCTTGATCACTAGCTCCCACCTTCCACCTAATGCTACTGGATGAAGAGCTGCATCCCTCACAGCACAAATCCTAGGGAGGAGTGATTCTGCTCAGCCCCTCCCCAGCCTATACACCACTGGGCACAGGGCTACCCAGCTTCTGTGGCTGGGCTGTGCCTGCCATAGCAAAGACTCTGGCGGGGAGGGGAAGGGGGGCGCATTGTGGTGATCTCTCTAAGTCAGTGCCCAGGGCAGGTGCTTGACTGAAAAACATGCCAAAAACAGACCCCCTCTCTTCACATAGATTAGTTTGAGTTTCCTAGCTGTTCACACCAGTCCTTCTATAGATGCAAATAATTTCAGCAAAGAACTTTGAGGAATCTCAGGCAGCCCTGCTTTACTCTGAAACACAGCAACAAAACTGTCCTTCTCAAAACAAGGTTCCCAGTCCATACAGGTCCCTGGGATAACTTCGGGTAAAAGGTTCTGGGTTTTCCCCCAAAGTCATAGAATTACAGATCACAGGACTTCAGTTCTATTACAGCTGGCCTCTTGATCTAAGGTCATTGTGATTGCTGTCGTCACAGGAGGTATTTCATGCACAGGGAATGGGACAGATAGAAAAGGCAGGTGTTAGTGGGAAGATATGAAGGGGGTGTTGAAAATGGCATCACTTGCAAAGCAGAAGGACTGGGGGAGTAAGAAATATGAAACAGAAGAGGTTGGAGATGTAGGCCTACTCTAATCTAAGACTTTTATTTTCTGATAATGTCTTACCTACACTTTCTAATATAAAAATCAAGTGTATTTGTTTCTCATTATTAACTCCCTGATTTATTACTCATTAATTCCCTGCTAGCTGACTTTGAAAAGTGCCCGCTTTTTAGTCAGCTGGAATAAATATTCATTAATAGATTGTTGGACTTATCAGATGAAAGTTTTAAAAAATGGACTGCTTTTTTTAAAAAAACATTATTTCCTTTTGAATGTGCATTGTGGGCTTCTAAAGCTACGTGGACCAAGTGCATAGAGAAAGACTGAATTCTTCACAGAGAAGGGAACTGCAGACCATATGTAAACTTCAGATTCTTGCCAAGACCTGTTTCATGGTGGAATCATTTACAGCTGTTCCATTTACACTTTCCTGCCTGCTGCTCTTAGAGAAAGCCTCTGTAAAGCAACTCTGATTCTTCCAAAAGATTAATGGTTAGATTTTAAAGTTTTTAAGGAAAAGACAAAACAAATTTGTTGCAACCTGCACAGCAAAATCTGTGCAATGAGCACCATTATATTCCAGTTTGCTAACTCAGTGGCATGGAAAGTTTCAAATGTACCATCAAGGGATACCGGAAATACAAGGCCTCTCACTCTAGTTTGGGACCTTTCGTTCGTAGAGTGTAATCATCTTTTCCCTGAAAACTTTTGAATTGTATCATGATGAAATCCATTTTTCACCAACAGGAAAGAGACCCTGGGCATTTTCTTGTATGGTAACCATACACAGAGCCCCCTTGACCACAGTAACAATTTCCTAGGCTGCCTGTTTGGGACACACATTTACTAGCAGCATAGCAGTAGAAAGACAACTAAAATGCTACTTCACTGTGTAACCCATTATGCAGGTTGTCTTTGGCACTCATGAGGAAAAGAAATGGGGATCACAGGTGGGTTTACAGTGTCTGAGGACTAGAGATAGGCCAATATTCCATATACTGGGATAAAGATTCATTAAAAAAAATGGGAGCATATATCACTGCAGAAAATACGGTACATCAGTGGTGGTTTTCAATCCATTTTTAATACCAAACAGTTATTAAATGTTACTTGAGAATGTAAACGTTTGTTCTTAAACCCAGGAGGAACTGAGGAGGAGGATGCATGGAATCAAAGGATGATGGGGAGTTTCCTGTCTGCACATATGATTTATCCAATCTTGTAAGGGTCCAAGTAATTAGCAAATAATTCAGGTAACAAAAAAAAAGAAAAGGCAAAACATGCTATCAGAAAGCAGCCCCATAGAAGTGATCCAAAGGCTGAGACAAACAAGCCAAATGGATCACTCATGTCAAGGAAAAGACTCTTTCCCTCTTAAAACTACTGAACCCATTTGCTATCTTCCTTAAAAATCTGTTGGTCCAAGTTACTTCTTCTCTTTGCTCCATCCTTTCCCCAGCACCCAAGAGCTAATGGGAGGGTGCCCAAACCCATGGCCATTCCTCTGAAACAGGAGTCTTTCCATTAACTGAAAGGAAAAGTGGCCCTAAGCGAGTTTGTTATTGTGCACTGAAAATAACAGCATTTCCTTGTAACTGTTTCACACTTAACACTGAAGCTGTGAACCCACTCTCCACCATTGAGAGTCAGTTTGCAAACAGTTCTAAATTAACACATCCATGAGCTGTACAGAAAGTACAAAGTTGCTCTTCCCGATCTTACCAACAAATTCAACATCTCATAACGGGACAAAGGCATTTTCTCAGTGACTAAAACGCTAAATTGCTTGCTGGTATAATGCTACTGACTGAAGGGGCAACACCTACACTGAATAAGATAAACCAGGCTATTGTTGTATTGATGATTTCAGGAAGATTTGCCCTTGGGTAAGCACAATTATAATAAAAATGAAATACAAGAGAACCTCTGTGCCCATGCAGTTCAATGATATGAATCGCAACGTGACGTTGGTCCCTTATTTAAAGAAACTCTTTATTGCATGAGCTAGCAATAGGTAGCAAAGCATTTCCAAGGGCTGTATTCTAGATGTACGTAACTTCTGCACAACAGTGCAAGTTTTTATTGTATTTTAACATCATTGTTGATATCAGCACTTGCTGTGCATGCATATTTTTAAGATTTTATTGCAAATTTCCTGGTTTGTTTTATTGAAAGCAGATACCTGTGATTTTTCACACCCCTTTTTTTAGGTGCATGTAAAGCTTGTAAAACTTAAGTAAAATAATTAGGTTTTTTTAAAACCTTCTGTATTAAAAAATCGTATAATGTTTTATGGCCTCAATGTCATATTTACAATTTTCAAACACCAGTTTGTATCCAGTCCAACATGGTTGGTACTTTTTCCTCTAAGCTTTCAAAATTTAATTCTTTTGCCTCTGCAAAAATGTAATACAGGTTTCCCTCACTCTGTGCAGGTTCTGTATGTGTGAATTCATGTGCTGTGACCCTTTTTATACCAACAATTTGTTATCTGTGAGGTAAATTCACTCTTATGAAATCAGTGTGGTGGAAGCCCGCAGTCAGCTGCTTTGTGCAATGCACTGTGGGAGTGACACGCACCAAAATATAGTCCCCTGTGTGGATCTTTGCTCCTTGCTCGTTCTCTGTGACACGTGTTCCTGTAGTTGCCACCCCACCCCATTATGGCTTCTAAGCATCCCACTAGCTTATCTCCTACCCCTCTCCCTGGTCCATCAAAGTGCAAGAGACCTTCACTAATACTAACACCCTTCACCACCCTCTCTTCACACCAACTAAACATCCACCACCACCCTGTGTTTGTGTGTACTATCTGCTGTTGGTGAGTATCAAAATTGGCTTGGAAAAGTGGTAGAAATGGGTTTGGGGGTCAGTACAGTCGAGGTCTTAGAATGTATCCCTATTTGTTACATTGTAAAGTTGGTTCCCTTTGTGTGAATTTGAGTTATGTACCATTTTCCAGGAACGCATGCACAGCGTAAAGCAAGGGAACCTGTATAAGAGAGAAGGAACAAGTGCTACAATTTTAATTACTACATGATACTTTATGGCAGAGATTTTAAAGAAAAACACTGGCCCTGCTAATCAGAAACTTAACTATCAAATTTATCAAGACCTGAAGCATTATAAAAAACATGATTTGGTTTGTTCCTCTATGGAAAACTGAAGTTTTATTTGTCTACATCTAATCTTAAAAAATACTATCCCATAAAGTGTATTTGCAGCCTTCAATGAATTAACAAAAAGCAATGTTTGTTGTCACATGACAAAGAACCAGCTTTTCTCTACAAGAGACAAGAACTACCCGGCCAGTTTTACTGCCTCTTCCCCCTCATATTGACCAGTGAGATTCAAATCTTTCAAAACACTGACATTCTCTTGTCTAATAGGAGGAGCTGGGAAGTTCTAGAATCCAGTTAGGAACAGAGGCAGAAAACTCATCCTTGAATCTTTTCATTTGGGTTGTCGAAATGTCACTGTGCCCATGATGATCGTCTTCTTTTCCAATCTCTACTCAAAATGTAAATATGACAAAGCAAAAATGAAGGCGATTCTCAACCAGGGTGATATGTCACCCTGGGGTGTCTTAAGATCCTTTCAAGGGTGTCCCAAGGTGCTACACAATGTTAGCACTGTTAGGTGTATAAACACATTTCACATGATAAGCTCAGTTTTCACAGAGGAATCCATAATGTTAAAAGCATTCTGACCTGTTGTGATCTTTCTGAGTTCTTTGCAACAGAAGACTTGGTCTATTATTTTTCTGTAGTAAAAAAATTAGTGAAAACTAAGAGCTGGCATTTTTCAGGGGTTGACTTGAGTCTAAAAAAGGCTGAGAACCAGTGGTGTAAGTACTGCATACAGTGACAAAGAAATAATAGTGACAGTGACAAAAAAAGCAAAAGCAGCTGCACTGTCAGGCCAGCCATAGCTGTGCCACCAGCAGGGCAGCCAACAAAGCTGCCCTGTGCAGTGCTGCTGCCCAGGGTGCTCAGGTGTCACGATACGCCTCTGGTCCAGTCAGTGACTTCAGGGTCATGTATTGCTAAGATGGAATAAATTTACTCAAAAATCAAAAGTGTATCCTCCATTTTTAAACTGAAGTGCTACAATCAGTCTTGTCAGAACCATCTCCCAGCAGCACCCCCTCTGGTTGCCTGCTATATCACGAGAAGGAAAGAAACAGTAGTGCTGGTTGCCACCTGTCAGGTTGTGAAAACCCAAGGGGGACCTGATTAGAAGCATACATGGATATACCTGAGCCTAGGACAGCACACAGCAAAAGCTGATGTCATTTCTTAAACCAGGGCAGCCCAAAAGAGAGACCAAAAAAAGGGATGTTAGGAGGCAACATGCCATAGTTCTGTGACACAATGTCCTTGCCCCAGTACAACTTGGGGATAGAATCCAACAGGACATATATGCAACAAAGTGATTTACTTATCTACAACACATTGAGTACATCTACACATGCATTAATGTGTTGTTGTTACTGAGCATTTTTAGTACCTCTAATATGTGGTCTTAACTAAATGCATAGTAACTGCTACTGCGCAGTAGCACCAACGCACAATCTTTTTGTGATGCTTAATGCCCAGTAGACTAATTCTACTGCACATTAGCACAGCTTTTGCCATGCCATGCTAATGTACAATAGAATTAGTCTACTGCTCGTTGTCTTGTGCAGATGCACCCACTGTGTACTCACAATATGCCCTCAAATACACCCCCAATATGCCCTCAAATACACCCCCAATATGCCCTCAAAGACACCCCCAATATGCCCTCAAAGACACACACCTACTTTTTGGGAAGGTAGAAGGAAGGAAAAAAGAATTTTCCAGAGTTATGGATGCATACAACAGGGACAGAGTCTAATCTTCAGCCGACTCACCCTCCCTTTCCTGATAAACTAAAAGCTGAAACCCTAGCTGCTGCTAAAGATTAGTCTCTATGGCTAGACCTATGATTGTGAAAAGACCTAAACAGTTTCCAGGGATTTGAAACAGAAGATGAGAAATCATGAGCAGCTAGCAAACAGAACACTGCCCTAAGAAAGGTTACCTTGATTAGTGGAACATCGAGACCATTAAAAAGGAGAGACACTGGTTAACACTTCTGGAGTGAAGAACAATGAACCATTAAGTCAACTGACTCCCTCAGCTGCCTGAATAGGAAAGCCCTTGCTGCTGCATTGTGAAGCATGAATCAAAGCACAGTGCTTCTACCATGGTCAGAAAATAATTTTCTTTGCTTAAGACACTCATTCCAATTTGGGGGGGCTGATTTTTGGGAAAAAGGTACATGTGGTATGTGAGTTAATAAAGTATATACTTCTGCATCAGAGCCTTAAGGAGAGAGACATGCCAGACAGTCTGTGAGATCAAGGGAAAGTCTTCTAGTTTTTCACTACTTTCCAATGCCCAAGTGATGTCAAAGTAGTGGAACAGAGTTGAAAATTTCCCTTGATTGTAGCTACATCAGTTTTTGAAATCATGTCTCATACACAGCTGAAATGAGTGGATGCCACTAGAGTGGTCTATTTGATCCTTGTGAGCATTCTTCTCTATAAAAATGATGCTGAGTGCCTTTGCTTCTATGTGGGACCTGGTTTTTATACTGAGCACAGGCATTAGTGTCCATAGGAAACTTTACAGCAAAATAATACACTATAAATGTTGTGATGTTTACCATCCAAAGAGCATGTTTTTATTTACAAATGGAATAGAAAAAAAGACACAGTTAAAACCACACTTTCCATAAATGGTCTTATTTATCCCTCATTAGTTTAAAAATTTAAATAGAAATTTGTTCAGCTGAATAAACAACTTCATTACTACAAAAGCCCACAGTCCACACGTCCCAGATCTTATAGGATGGTCAATTGCCAACATACACTGTTGTGAATATCAACATTGAGTTCTCAGAAGCTAAATCTTCATCCTTAAGTGCACAAATGTTGGCTAAATGACTTGCAAATTACCTAGTAGTAAAGAGAAGTGGACTTCAGAGAATGGGCAATAGGTATGGTACAAGCCATCAAAAAATGGCTTGTACCATACCTATTGATGGCTTTTGATGGCTTTTGATGGCTTTTGATGGCTTCGTCTAGTGTGACGAAGCCATCAAAAAAGCCAATGGCACTTTATCGTGCATCAGCAGATGCATGACGAATAGGTCCAAGGAGGTGATACTTCCCCTCTATCGGGCACTGGTCAGACCGCAGTTGGAGTACTGTGTGCAATTCTGGGCGCCACACTTCAAGAAGGATGCAGATAACCTGGAGAGGGTCCAGAGAAGGGCCACTTGTATGGTTAAGGGCCTACAGACCAAGCCCTACGAGGAGAGACTAGAGAAACTGGACCTTTTCAGCCTCCGCAAGAGAAGGTTGAGAGGCGACCTTGTGGCTGCCTATAAGTTCATCACGGGGGCACAGAAGGGAATTGGTGAGTTTTTATTCACCAAGGCGCCCCCGGGGATTACAAGAAATAATGGCCACAAGCTAGCAGAGAGCAGATTTAGATTGGACATTAGGAAGAACTTCTTCACAGTTAGGGTGGCCAAGGTCTGGAATGGGCTCCCAAGGGAGGTGGTGCTCTCCCCTACCCTGGAGGTCTTCAAGAGGAGGTTAGATAAGCATCTAGCTGGGGTCATCTAGACCCAGCACTCTTTCCTGCCTATGCAGGGGGTCGGACTCGATGATCTATTGAGGTCCCTTCCGACCCTAACATCTATGAATCTATGAATAAGCAGCAGTAGGACAGATTTCCCTCAGGAAAAAATGAGTGTGTGTGTACAACAATAAACTATATTAGCCTGATACAATTGCAGTTCCTTTGCTGAGGAACAAACATATTTTCCCTTTATTTCACAATACATACATTCTCCTGCAGCACTCAAGGGGGATAAAAATCAGAGACAATTATGGGCATGTTTTTGGTTACTTTGCTAGCTTTAAATTTCTTACTTTCCTATTTAACAAACATATTTTTTGCTTCAACCCAGATTTCAAACTGTGGACCAAACCTCTTGTCAAACCATTTACCTTGCTGTAACCTATTTGTTTCAAATTCTGTCCAAATAATCTAGTTGAGAGAGAGCAGTGGCAATATAGAGACACTTTCCCCAATTCTTCCTCTGACTCATTAATTATTATTACTTGTTTAAGTACATATAGATACAATTTTAAGAAAAACTTCATAAGTCATTGTTTGGGATATTCTGCAGTCAGACACAAGAAACTAATCAAAATTACTTTAATGATCTCACCATGCTAGCTGATTTTTTTCCCCCAAAACTTTACAGCTATTCTACAGCTGCATGTAAGGAACCTTTCTATTGGGAATTAATGTCTTCTAGGATTTTGTGTTTTGAAATAGCATGTGTTCTGGGACCTCACCAGCTGCCTATTGAGCAGCATTTTATGTTTAAAGTAAAAACCATATGTCAGAGCAAGACATGGCAATCCTTAAAAAAAAGTGATATTGAAAACCATCAGGTAATTCAGTCCTGTGCTAAAAAAGGAGAGGGCAACAGACTTGAGTCATCAAAACTTGGAGTTAAGAAAACTGGTAATTTACTGCTGGAGAATTATGCAAAACAAGCTGAATTTTCATTCCTCAGCTTTGGAAAAAGGAGAAAAATAGAACTATAAGAAAGGGTTTGGCATCAGTTCTAACTCAGGTCAACAAGACCCTGTGGACTTGCAAGCAACATGCTGGCCCAAGGCTCCATTCACCAGCAGACAGTTTCACCTAGGTGCTGCTGACATCATCACTCAGCATGCTGGTCTGGTCTTGCTCTCAAGCAGCCAGTTAATATTTCTGCACTGGGGCACCAGTCCATTTAGAGGACGCACTGCAGAAGCAGCAGAGAGCATTCCTCAGCATTTCTGAGTGCTTGGACTCCAGATAAGATGCAGCGAGGAGAGGGAGAGAGCAGTTAAGATATATTAAATACTCATTATTTGAAACAGGAACAGTGGAGGCTAGAAGGGAAGACACGTCCCAAAGCCTGAGACCTGACAGAGTCATGCAACTAGATAGCAGTACAACCACAGAGTGAAATTTAACACTGAATTGAGAGTTTTAGCACACCGCACTTGTGCAGAAGAGGCTCTGGGGGATTATGAAGTGGAAATTAATTAAATGTACCAGTTTTAAATATATATCTCCATGTCTGTGTGTCATAAGAATGAAAAGAAACAGTCCTGGTGTAGTCAATCTCACAGAAGAGCTTAAGTGAGAGTGCGTGATGGAACTTTTCCACATGTTCAAGCTTTTGTTCCATCTCAGCACATCCCATAAATTGTACATACATATGCTGTGCCATCCTTTGCACATGGGTTTGTACACTGTCACATCAGTGTCTTTCTGGTTAATAATGAAAGCAAACAAAATAGTTCTACATGGATAGAGATTAACTGAATTATAGAAGTACAGAGAAAAGAGACCTCTTACAGATATCTGTTCCATTCCCCCTGCTGTCAGCTGGATATGTAATCCATTATCCCTGCTGTTGGCTCAAACGTTGGTATGAACAAAGCACTGTAGGATACGTCATTGTCTTTTTATGAGCTCTTGGTAGTAAGCCAAGTAAATCAAAGACATTATGTTTCAGTTCCTGGACTTGCCAGGTGTGCAAAAGGAACTAAGAAAAGCAAGACAGTTGTCATGCTACTCATGACAGCAGCACCAATATAAATAACTTGGCTCCCATACTTTTATGGCTACCTATGGAGCAGTACTATAATAAAATAATAATACCTAAATATTATATATTGCTTTTCATCCAAACTCCAAACAGCAAATTCAATGTGTTCCTATAATGGAGACAGATAGATTTGGACTGCCAGATTCAGGGAGGCTGGGATCTTGAATTTTTCTGTGATTTGTAAAAAATGTATGTGGATTTGATGGCTCTGTATTTGTAAAGAAGATTCTCCTTTAAGCCAAATGGTAGGGTTTCTGGTTTTGTAGCAGAAGCTTCATGTTCGATCTGA
The DNA here is from genome assembly GCF_030867095.1 of Alligator mississippiensis. Classification (NCBI taxonomy): domain Eukaryota; kingdom Metazoa; phylum Chordata; order Crocodylia; family Alligatoridae; genus Alligator; species Alligator mississippiensis. The sequence continues at coordinate 58,320,284 of NC_081825.1, read as the reverse complement.
AAGCCACTCTGGAGCTCAGAGTGCTTGGTCATTGTAAGCAGCAATAGTGAAAACTTTATGTCAGAAATCATACCTGTAAAGCCAAGCTATTGCATGCAGAGTTCCACTAAGGTCAATAGGCTCCAAGTGAAAACAGGCGCTTACTAACTTTGGAATAGTTAATATTGCAACTACAATCATGTTCTTTTAACACAGTTTGCATCTAATTTCCTAAATTTTTAAAAGAGGCAAGCCAACTCAAAATGCCATCAAGTGGCATCATTTGATACCTTTATGCTTCATCAGCAAGTTTGGAACACCTATAGCTCTGTCACTTGAGCTAACAGGTTCAGCAGCAGTAATATGTTGTCTTCTATGTGTAGCACTAGAGGAAGATGTGACCTTTTGTCTTTTGGTTTCACAGATATTTGCTTAATAGCAAGAAGAGAGACTCAAGGATAGCCAATCTCAATAGCAAGTGAGACTCAATTACTGGTGGTTACGTTTCAGGTTCTGAAGGGGCCTGTCCTGAATGCACAGATTTTCTGTGGTCCTAACCTCTGTCTCTTTGCCCAGTAAGTCCTCACCTCACTCCTTCAGACTCCCCATCCTAGACCCTCCTCTCTCCTGGCTACAGGCTTCTATGCCTAACCGTTCCAAGTCTCCCCTCACCTGCTCACTCCCTGGCTCTTTCCTCTGTGTTTCCTAAGTCCTTCCGGTCCCAGCTGCCTTCTCCATTTCCTAATCTCTCTCTTCTTCTTCTGTGCCTGCCAGGCACATTCTTCCCTCATCACATGCCGCATTTGCCCTTGTTCTTATTACCAGTCTTCCTCCTTAGCCTTCTCATCCAATCTCAATATCCTGGCCCCAGTTCTTTGCCCAGTCAGTTCTCCCCTGCTCCTTCTCAGATCTTTCCCTGCTCTACAGCATGTTCTTTCCCCTGCCCTTCCAGTCTCCAGTCCCAGTCTCCTCCTGGCCCCGCATTTAACCTCCCACTCCTAACCGTGTCTCTTTTCCTCTCTCTATTACCACTCTGGCTCACAGAAATAGTTTCCATTCCATCAGTTGAGACTGGATGCCTTCTGCCAGCAGGCTCCATATCTCAAACTAGTCCCCCAGTCCTCCTCCCAGAATACCCTAGATCAGGGATTTTTAACTATGGTGCCTTGGCACCTTGGGGTTCCCTCAGGTACTTTCAAGGGTACCTCACAATATTAGAACTATTAGATGTGCAAATATGAGTCACAAGATAAACCCGGAGATTTCAAATCAGAATTCATAGCATTTAAAACATTCTGATCTGTTGTGGTCTGAGTCCTTTGCAATACAAAAATTGCTCCATTATTTTTCTGTAGTCATAATATGAGTGAAAAGTAAGAGCTGACATTTTTCAAGGGATGCCTTGGGTCTAATAAGGGGTGCCTTGTGTCTAAGTGTAAGACCACTGCCCTAGCTCAGGGGTTGTCAACCAAGGGTACGCGTACCCCGGGGGGGTACTTAGATGGCCCCAGGGGTTATGCAAGGTGGTGCAAAGAAGAGGCACGCAGCAGTGGCGCAGAGTGGTGAATGGCAATGGTGGCTGCCACATGTGAGCTCCCCACCCCCCGCCACTGCCATCCACCACTCCGCACCACTTCCCTGCGCTGCTGTGCCCCTCTGGTTTCGCGTCTGGCTGGCCATCAGCACTCCCCTCTCCCCTCCAGGTCTGGAAGGTGGTACACTCCAGAAGGGGTACCCACCAGAAGGGGTACACTCCTTAGAAAGGTTGAAACCCCCCCTGAAATCTATCTCCCATCTGCTTTTGAGTTGCACAGTTTCCTCTTCCATACTGCCCTGAGGTTAATGAGAGCGCTGGAAAAATGGGCTCAGTTCCATTATCCAGTTCTACCCCTAACCCCAGCGGGTGGGAGTTGCTGACCATGTCTCCATAACTCCAAGCTGGAGCATGTTCAGTTGCTCTTTGGGGATAGCACCTGCACAGACTGTTCAGCACTGGATATCATTACAGTCTCAAGTGTGCTGCAGAACTTTTATCTGTTAAATTCTAGCAAGTGTTGTCTCAACATGTGCAATCTGTGATTTTTCAAAGGCTTGCAACTTGGCAGAATTTGATTGAATTTTCCCAGAGGACTGTATCCCTGCCTAAAAGGTAACCTCTCTCCACCCCAATTTCTAGTCCCTGCTCCAAAGTCTGGAGTATTTGAGCGTTCCAAAGACAAGGCCAGTAGGGAGGGGGTTATCTAGTATTAAAAACAATGAATCTTTTCCTAGTTTTGTTCTCTTAAATGGCTGAACTATTTTGGGCAATATTTTCCAAGGCAAACATCTTGCAAGGACAATGTTAGCCTGAATGTTTAAGTGTGGAAAATGTGCCGGAAAATGAAAGTGGGGTCTTCTAGAGCAGTGGTTCTCAACCTTTTTAGATTTGAGGTACCCCTCATTAGTCTCAAGGCGCCCCTCAGAAAATGCTGGCTCTTGATTTTCAGTCATTTTTTGACTAGGGAAAAGTAATAGAGGTTTTCTTTTCTGTTGCAAAGAACTCAGAAAAGCTACAACAGGTCAAAATATTTTTGACACTATAGAGTCTTAGCTGAAATCTCTGGATTTACCTCATGAATCATGTTTGCACTTCTAACAGTGCTGACATCTCATAGCATCCCAGGACACCCTTGGAAAGATCTCAAGGCACCTGGTTGAGAATCACTGTTCTAGAGGGAAGTGTCGAGCAACCTTAACAAGAGATATTGTTACCAGCCCTGCCTAAGATTATTAGAGGAACAAAAATCAGGATCTGTATTTCCATTTTGCATCAGATGACTGGGTAGTAAAAGATGCAGTATACAATGATGCCCCAAAAAGACCAGTGCATCTCTGCCCCTGCCCAGGACTGAAAAGCATGAGTGGAAGGAAGAGTATGCTCTTCCTTCTCCAACTGCTTCTATGCAAGTCAGCCGTGATATGGATCTCTGCACTCAATATGTGACAGACAGCAGGGCTGCTGGCAGTGTGTCACAGGCTAAAAGAGGTATGGCTTGGCTGACCAGTTGCATGCACTCAGGGCCCACATTCCAGACAGCACTGCAAGGCCAGAGCTGAGGAGCTCAAATGTCACTGCACAGCAAGTTTGTCCCAGTGCCCCTGAAGATATTTCATTTTACACATACTGCTTCCTGGCAAGACTGCTTGGCCTGCATAGTTGCTAAATAGCCCACTTCCTCCAGTTCTCCACAGGCTCACATGGCCACAGTATAGCCCATAATGTATTCCTGCAAAGCCTACAATAATTCACTTGTCATAATATACAGAGGAGTCAAGCCAACAAAAATGGATTTATGTTTCATCTTACAGTCTGATCTCTCCAGTTATGCCGAAGAAAGCAAACTAAAACACAGAGGCATATTTGCTGGAACACATTTGCACTGTATTATTACCAGTGAACTACACAGGCTTGACAGGAATATGGAATCTGCAAGAAAAGGCCTTTCATTCTAGCCTGAAGAACAACTTCACAGCATGCCAGGGAACACAACCCTACTAACCAGGCCAGGCCCGAAGCAGCACTTTTTGCTGTCTTTAGGGATACAAGAAACTGTTTAATATGCTAACTTACAGAAAGCCTGGAAGAACACAAGTTCCTCTCTGGCTTTACTGCCCTCACTCCCCCTCAACAAAGGACACATTATTTCTGGGAGAGAAAAAAAGTGAGTTTGGCTAAATTACAGCACATACAAACACAGAAGAAATTTAAAAATATACTTATAAAAATGAAGAGTGTAAGTGAGCAATCTATTGACATTTTCTTAACACTGGCAATGAACACAAGATAAAAATTTCGTAGAAAATAATGCTTTGTTCTTGTTTATGTTGCTGTTTACTATTTGCATTCCAGGATGCTAATCATCTTTGGTCTCATTTTACAAATTAGCTATTTATTTTACTTTTTGTCTTGTGTCTACTTTTTTCAAAACTCCCTTCCATTTCTTTCCTTCTTTTACTCATATAAATGTTTTTGAATAATTTTTTTTTTCAGTAGATGGATTAGATTGCATTAAGAGAAGTTCAGACTGAGAATGAGAGTCTTATTCTTGTGATCAATATAATGCCCTGAGGCCACATGGGTTTGTGGTGGGTCATAATCAAGTAGAACAGGCTGGTCTCCATTCATCAATCCCAGCAAAGCCTTTGAATATGAAGTCTGAAATCCTGAGTTGGTCTGGTGTTCATTGGGGAACCACTGAGAGAGTGGAACCTGTGGGCCTTTAAGGCCTGGTTCTACAGTACAGTGTTGGTCACTCTGGATTTAATCCAGAAAAGTATTTAGGCACATACTTAAGCACTTTGTTGAATCCCAGGAAAAATACACAGCACTTCGGGGGATCCAGCCCTCAGGAAGACACAATCACATCCAGTGAGAATCCTATCTGATTAGACAGGGTGCAATACCCTGGTCAGCTAAATGAAAGAGGCATTTGCAAATGCCTCAAATTCAGTGAGTCCAGGAGAATGCAGAAGCCACAGTTCATCTTAAAAGTTGTCTTATTCATAGATTCATAGATGTTAGGGTCGGAAGGGACCTCAATAGATCATTGAGTCCGACCCCCTGCATAGGCAGGAAAGAGTGCTGGGTCTAGATGACCACAGCTAGATGCCTATCTAACCTCCTCTTGAAGACCCCTAGGGTAGGGGAGAGTACCACCTCCCTTGGGAGCCCATTCCAGACCTTGGCCACTCGAACTGTGAAGAAGTTCTTCCTAATGTCTAGTCTAAATCTGCTCTCTGCTAGCTTGTGGCCATTATTTCTTGTAACCCCCGGGGGTGTCTTGGTGAATAAAACCTCACCAATTCCCTTCTGTGCCCCCGTGATGAACTTATAGGCAGCCACAAGGTCGCCTCTCAACCTTCTCTTGCGGAGGCTGAAGAGGTCCAGGTGCCCCAGTCTCTACTCATAGGGCTTGGCCTGCAAGCCCTTAACCATAAGAGTGGCCCTTCTCTGGACCCTCTCCAGGTTATCCACATCTCTCTTGAAGTGTGGTGCCCAAAATTGAATGCAGTATTCCAACTGCAGTCTGACCGGCGCCCGATAGAGGGGAAGTATCACCTCCTTGGATCTGTTCGTCATGCATCTGCTGATGCATGATAAAGTGACATTAGCTTTTCTGATGGTTTCGTCATACTGACGACTCATGTTCATCTTGGAGTCCACTAGGACTCCAAGATCCCTTTCCACTTCCGTGCCACCAAGCAGGTCATTTCCTAGGCGGTAGGTATGCTGGACATTTTTCCTCCCAAGGTGCAGCACTTTGCATTTCTCCTTGTTGAACTGCATTCTGTTGTTTTCTGCCCATTTGTCCAACCTGTCCAGGTCTGCTTGTAGTTGTTCCCTGCCCTCCAGCATGTCCACTTCTCCCCACGTTTTTGTGTCATCCACAAACTTGGACAGAGTACACTTCACTCCCTCGTCCAAGTCGCTGATGAAGACATTGAAGAGTATCGGTCCTAGGACCAAGCCCTGCAGGACTCCACTGCCCACACCCTTCCAGGTCGATACCAACCCAACCACTATGACTCTCTGGGTGTGACCCTCTAGCCAATTCGCCACCCACCGGACTGTGTAGTCATCCAAGTCACAGCCTCTTAACTTGTGCACCAGTATGGTGTGGGATACCGTATCAAAGGCCTTCCTGAAGTCTAAGTATATGATGTCAACCCCTACTCCTTCATCCAGGCATTTTGTAACCTGGTCATAAAAAGAGACTAGATTAGTCAGCCATGATCTGCCTGCTATGAACCCGTGCTGGTTTCCCCTCAGCATAATTTTTCCTGCCGGGCTCTCGCAAATGTGAGCCTTGATAATTTTTTCAAAGACTGCCAAGGATGGAGGTGAGACTGACTGGTCTATAGTTGCCCGGGTCCTCCTTCCTCCCCTTCTTGAAAATGGGGACCACATTGGCCCTTTTCCAGTCCTCCGGGACCTGGCCCGTGCACCACAAGTGTTCAAATATTCCCGCCAGTGGCTGTGCAATGACGTCAGCCAGTGCCTTCAGTACCCTCAGATGGAGTTCATCTGGGCCTGCCGTCTTAAACGCATCCAGTTCCTCGAAGTGACTCTGCACCATCTCAGGGTCTACACATGGTAGTCTGGCACCTTGCTGCTGCCTCTCTACAATCCCAGTGAGAGCCTTGTCCTGCCCCTCACTTAGGAACACTGAGGCAAAGAACTCGTTGAGGAGTTCAGCCTTGTCCCCCCCGTTCGTCACCAATTGTTTCTGCCCATTTAGTAGGGGTCCTATTCCTGGGCCTTCCTTTTACTCCCTATATATCTAAAAAACAATTTCTTGTTATCCTTAACTTGGGATGCCATCCTCAGCTCCATGGTAGCTTTGGCCCATCTAACTGCCTCCCTACAAGTGTGAGCAGAGGAGGTATACTCCTCTTTGGTAATCTCTCCCTGTTTCCACTTTTTATATGCTCCCCTTTTAGCCCGTAGGCTGCTCTGGATTTCTCTGGTCAGCCAGGGAAGCTTTCTGGCCCCTTTCCCTCTTTTTCCTCACATCGAGATCATCTCCCTCTGTGCCCGAAGGATCATTCCCTTAAGGCACAGACACCCTTCCTGGGCTCCCATCTCTTCAAAACTCCTACTCTGCAGTGCATCCTTGACTAATCACCTGAGTTCATTGAAATCAACTTTCCTAAAGTCTAGCACTTTCACCCTACTAGTTACCTTACCCACTCGACGTCTTATGATAAATTCTATTATTTGGTGATCACTGTCCCCCAGGTGACCACTGATCTGTAGGTCCCCTACCATGTCATCCCCCGTTTCCAATACCAGGTCCAGTAAGGCATTCCCCCTAGTGGGACCATGTACCTCCTGCGTCAGGTGGAGGTCCTGTACACAGGATAGAAACCTGTGAGAACGGTGGGACTTTGCTGTCTGCGTCTCCCAGCAGATGTCTGGGTAGTTTGGGTCCCCCGTGACTACAGCCTCCTTAGTTTTTATGGTCTCCAAGAGCTGCCTCAGGAGCCCCAAATCTAGCTCTTCCCCTTGGTGTGGGGGTCTGTAGCAGACCCCTACCACCAAATCCCTTTCTCCTTGACCCCCATGTAACCTAACCTGTGCAGACATAGTGGTGAATACTGATGTTATGGGGATGACAAGTTCATAATTGGAATGAAAAACAAATTATGTTAGCACATTTTCAGATACATGAAGCCATTGAGCCCCTTTGGCTTCACTTGGATTCTTTCCTCCATTAAATGTTTGTTTGCTCCTATGTTATAGTTCTGACATTCCTAAATGATGGCATAAGAAAAGAAGTACTTTAAACAGTGACATCAGGCATTACCACCCATGACACATACCAACATGATGGTATTGGAGGGATAGATTTTGCTACCAGAATTGCTGCAACACCACTGTCCTTGACTACATTTCAACATAGTGGGAGATATTTTAAGCAAGTCTCTTCTTGATTGGTGTAATAAATTCTTATAATAAGATACTTTTGGACTTCTTCAGCACTGTCAGTACTCTGAATGTACTTCCTTTGTTCATAACAAGAAATATGTTAATATGTACCATAGTACTTAGTGTTGGAAGGGACCTAAACAGACCATCAGGTCCGACCCCCTGCCCCAGCCAAATATCTGTCCAGCCTCCTCTTGAAGACCCCCAAGGTAGGAGAGAGTACCACCTCACTTGGGAGCCCGTTCCAGAGCCTGGCAGCCCTAACTGTAAAGTAATGTCTCCTGATGTCCAGCCTGAACCTTGTCTCTAACAATTTGTGGCCGTTATTCCTAGTAACCCCGGGTGGTGCCCAGGGGAACAGAGCCTTCCCCAATTCCCACTGGTCCCTCCTAGTGAGCTTGTAAACAGCCACCAGACCCCCTCTCAGCCTTCTCTTGTGGAGGCTGAGTAGGTTCAGGCCCTTCAGCCTCTCTTCGTAGGGGCTATCCTGCTGCCCTGTGACCGCGTGAGTCTACACACCAATACAGTGTTGACATATTATTATATTTTTACACTATGTAACATATTCAGGGTCAAGGATTATATTTTTTTCTTATTTCCATGCTCATATATTTTTCCGTATAAATGTAACATTATGTATCTGCTGAAACATGATCATTAGAGACAAATGCATTAAGGTCCCATCCCATCCGTCCCGCCCCACCACCCCACGCCCTGCAAATATCCACATCCAGAAGGACATGAAACTGACTTCTGTAATCTTGACACATTTGCAAAATAAACTACAGAAGCACATTGACATATTCTTCACATTAAGTACAGACTTTTGTTTTTAATCAGTTACTGTTCTTTGTGTAATCACAGCAGAACTAATTTTCTCCAGTATCTCCAGGGGTTGTCTAGAGTTTCACACAAACACAGGAACAGCTACTAGCAGCATTATGCTCATAGCCAGATTCTGCAAGCTTTAAGCCTGTCATTTTTTAAATTTACATCTTCTAGGAGGTGGGAAATCAGATTATGGTTCTTGGCTGTTGAAATGTTTCATTTTTTTAAATGTATTTATACTTGATCAAAATTGCACTTAGTAAAGGCTCTGAAAATAAGAGCCTGTAGTTCTACAAATGTCTGATCATGTCAGAGATAGGAGTAAGAACACTGAAAAACTGGGTGCTGTCACATTCTCCAGACAGCACCATTCACATCATGGGCCAGCAAATGCTCCTGCTGCTCTATGCAACAAGGGTTAGGGACAGACATTACACATAAACTAGTTTAGGTGATCAAAAACTGGTATAAGCCAGTAACAGAAAAGATGTTCAGTTTACATAAACCAGTTTGAAAATGGCTGAAACTGGTTTGAGATAAACCTGGTTGAATGTAGTATCAGACTTAACTGATCTGGCTCAAACTGGTTTATGAAACTTCTGTTCCAGATCCTTTGCTGGTTTAAGTTAAACCAGACTCCCCCAGGATCCCGGCATGCTCTCTGGGCTGATCGTGGCTCTGTGCTCCACAGCAGAGCTGGAGCTCAGCAGAGACTGCAGGTGTCTGCCTGGCTTTCCCCTGCTCCCCCCATCCCCTCTCCACTCCCTGCTAAGCAGTGATTCCCCCGTTCCCTCTGCCTTACACAGACACCTCTCAACATTAGTTAGTATAACACATGCTGGCTACACTTCATGCTGTGGCAGACAGGACAAAGGCAGAATCAACAGGCAGTTGGTAATGTCCCTCTGTCATTTTCTTAATGGTGCGATAAACACTGAGTTAGGGGTGATAAACACTGTGTTATCAATTCCCTGCTGGGCTGGTCAGAAGGAGAGGGCAGGGAACCCCTCCCTAGTCAGAGCGTCCTGCCAGGGCCTGATCATGCCCCCCCAGCTCAGCAAAGGGAGGGCTGCTCTTTTGTCCCCTGGCTTCTAGCCTAAGCCACTATAGGCATGTGCCTGCATTTCTGGGATGTCTGTACAGTTACAAACTGATTCTGCCTAGCCAGGTTAGACTAGGCTTGGGCTTTTTTAATGTCTGTCCCTAGCACAAGAGGGCTTTCCATGGTTGAGAAAAAAAGGAAACTTTTTATTGGAAAGGCTGAAGGGGCCAAGTTTTAGAATCATATAAAATTAGGGTTGGAAGGGACCATGGGAGGTCATCTAGTCCAATCCCCTGCTCAAAGTAGGATTATCCCCAACTAGATCATCCCAGTCTAGGCTTTGTCTACCCAGGTACTAAAAATCTCCAGGAACGGAGAGCCCATAATCCCTCTGTGTAACCTGTTCCAATACTTTACTACCCTCCTAGTGAGAAAGATTTTCCTAATATCTAACCTGAACTTTCCTTGCTGCAACTTGAGACCATTGCTCCTTGTTCTGCTATCTGCCACCAACGAGAACAGTCTAGTTCCATCCCCTCTGTAACCACCCTTCAGGTATTTGAAAGCTACTATTAAATCCCCCCTCAGTCTTCTCTTCTGCAGACTAAATAAGTCCAGTTTCCTCAGCTTCTACTCATAAATTGTGTTCTCCAGCTCCCTAAATATTTTCACTGTCCTCTGCTGGACTGTCTCCAGTTTGTCCACATACTTTCTGTAGTGAGGGGCCCAAAACTGGACACAGTACTCCAGATGTGGTCTCACCAGTGCTGAATAGAGAGGAAGCATCACTTCCCTTGATCTGCTGGCAACACTCCTACAAATGCAGCCCAATATGCTGTTTAGCATTCTTCACAACAAGGACACACTGTTAACTCATATTCAGCTTATTCCCACTGTAACCCCCTGGTCTTTTTCTGAAGAGCTGCTGCTTAGCCAGTCGGTCTCCAGCCTGTATCAGTCCATGGGATTGTTCCATCCCATGTACAGAACTTTGCTCTTGTCCTTAGTGAACTTCATGAGATTTCTTTTGGCCCAATCCTCTAATCTATCGAGGTCTCTCTGAATCCTAGTCCTACTCCTCAGTGTATCTACTACTACCCCCAGCTCTGTGTCATCTGCAGACTTACTGAGGGTGTACTCCATCCCATCTCCCAGGTCATAGATGAAGATATTAAACAAACAGGCCCCAGGACCGACCCCTGGGGTATTCCACTTGATACCAGCTGTCATAAATATTGAGCCATTGATTAGTTCCCTTTGAGCTTGATGATCCAGCCTGTTTTCTATTGACCTTACAATCCATTCATCCAACCTATACTCCTTTAGCTTGTTAGCAACAGTGTTGTGGGGGACTGTATCAAAAACCTTACTGAAGTGAAGGTATATCGCATCCACCACTCTCCCTACATCCAAAGAGACAGTCATCTCATCCTTGAAGGCAGTCAGGTTGGTAAGAAATAACTTGCCTCTGGTGAATCCGCACTGACTGTTCCTAATCACTTTCTTCTACTCCAAGTGTTTGGAAATTGATTCCTTAAGAACTTGCTCCATGATTTTTCCAGGGACTGAGGTTAGGCTGACTGCTCTATAGTTTCATGGATCCTCCTTCTTCCCCTTCTTAAAGATGGGCACTATACCTGCCATTTTCCAATCATCCAGGACCTCTCCTAATTGCCACAAGTTTTCAAAGATAATAGCCTTTTACAAAGGTTCTTCTGGGTTTAAATGGAATAACATTTTGGTTTTGCTTTAATTACTGCCTAGCAAAATACTTTTTAAGAATAATTTTTTTAAAAATGCTCTTCTCCACTTTTCTTCTCCCTTTTTTCCCTTAAATTCAAACTTTTTATCATTTACAAACTTCTATTCCATCTAGTCCATACTGGGTGATTTTAATGTTCCATCTTGCCCTTACTACTATGGGTGGTTTGAATTCAATTTTAGCCATATCACAAAATTTAGGGTGCAGAGACAGATCCAGAGGGGCTGTTGTGGCTCAGTCAAACCCCCATTTTGGCTGTGCTGAATGTCAGCTCTTGGCATGTGGTCTAGCTGGAGCTCCTACTTTCATGTGGCTCATAAGCCCAGGAAATGAGCCCTGTTGCTGCTCCTCATCCCCTCCTTTCCCTTGTTGCTGAATTCAGCTGGGGGGGGAGGGAAGGACACGATCCTTGAAGCACAAAAGAAGTCCATTCCCATGTGAATGAAAGGTAGCAGAAGGGCTGGTAAGCTCTCTTGGCTTAACAGGGATATGGTCCTTTTGAAAAAGAAGAAAGAGGCATGCAAACAATGGAAGCTTGGGACAATCCCCAAGGAGGACTATACAACAATGGCCCGCACTTGTAGGGAGCAGATTAGAAAGGCTAAGGCGACAACTGAATTTAAACTAGCAATGGAAATCAAGGACAATAAGAAGTCCTTCTTTAGGTATGTAGGGAACAGGAGGAAAACAAATGGAAGCATGGGGCCATTGCTTAACAACTCAGGACAGCTGGTTACCAACACTCAGGAGAAAACTGCATTTCTGAACGACTACTTTGCTTCAGTATTTCACTGGATTAAGGGGAAAATCATACTAGATAAGGTTCAGAATGGGCATGGGGGGAATGACTGCCTTCCTACTGTTGATGTTGAGCTGGTGAATGATCAGTTAGAAAAGTTACAGATTTATAAGTCAGCAGGACGGATGAACTTCATCCAAGAGTGCTGAAGGAGCTGGCCGAAGTCATCGTGGGACCTCTGGTGAAACTCTTCCAAAACCTGTGGTGCTTGGGGGAGGTCCCTGAAGACTGGAAGAGGGCCAATGTTGTACCTATCTTCAAGAAGGGGAGGAAAGAGGACCCAGGCAACTATAGGCCAATTAGCCTAACTCCTATCCCAGGGAAAATCCTGGAAAAATTCATCAAGGAGTCTATGTGAGATAGGCTTGCAGAAGGTAGTATTCTGAATGACAGCCAGCATGGCTTTGTCATGGGCAGGTCTTGTTTTACCAATCTCATCTTCTTCTATGACCAGGTAACTCACCACCTGGATAACAGAGAGGAAGTCAACATTGTATACCTAGATTTCCAAAAAGCCTTTGATCTGGTATCCCATGATGTTCTCATGGGAAAACTGGAGGATTGCGGGCTTAACTGTGCGACAGTTAGGTGGGTAGGAAGCTGGCTCTGGGGTGGGACCAGAGAGCTGTAGTGAACAGATCTGTGTCATCCTGGTGAGAAGTGGCCAGTGGTGTACCTCAGGGGTCAGTGCTTGGTCCAGTGCTTTTCAACATCTTTATCAATGATTTGGATGTGGGAATGAAGAGCTCACTGGCCAAGTTTGTGAATGACACCAAGTTATGGGGGAGCCTGGTCATACTTGAAGATAGGCTGCAGGTACAGGCAGACCTAGGTAAGCTAGCAAGTTGGGTGGATCAGACCCTGATGAAGCTCAACATTGAGAAGTGCTCCATCTGGGGATGAACAATCCCCAACACCCTTACAGGCTCGGTGGTGCCAAACTGACTAGCACCATGACTGAAAGGGACCTAGGGGTAATAATAGACCATAGTATGAACATAGCCATCAGTGCGATACTGTAGCCAGCAGGGCAAATAATATTCTGGCATGCATCGATCGATACATCTCACGCAAAACCAAAGAAGTGATTCTTCCACTTTACTCAGCATTGGTGAGACCACAGCTGGAGTACTACATCCAGTTCTGGGCGCCACACTTCAACAAGGATGTGGAAAAGCTTGAGAGAGTCCAGAGAAGAGCCACCTGTATGATCAGAGATTTGCAATGCAAGCCATACAAGGAAAGGCTGGGGGACTTGGGCTTCTTCAGCCTAAAAAAGAGAAGACTGAGAGGGGACTTGGTAACAGCTTACCGCTATATCAGGGGAATACATCAAGGGCTCAGTGAACAACTGTTCACCAGGGCACCCTTGGGGAAAACCAGAAATAATGGCCACAAACTCCTGGAGGACCATTTCAGGCTTAACACTAGAAAAAACTTCTTCACAGTCAGGGTGTCCAGACTGTGGAATAAACTCCCTCCAGAGGTGGTTCAATCATCTACCCTGGAAATCTTCAAGAGGAGATTGGACAGCCATCTTGCTGGGGTCACCTGATCCCAGTTGTCTTTCCTGCCTAGTGCAGGGGGCTGGACTCAATGATCTTGAGAGGTCCCTTCCAGCCCCTAACAATCTATGAATCTATGAAGGGAAGGGAAGGGAAGGGAAGGGAAGGGAAGGGAAGGGAAGGGCAAACAGTGGCACCATTCCCTTGCTAGGCTCTGGAGACCCCATACCAATCAGCTGATGAGCTCAGAGCCCACTATTCATATGTAGCTGTAATAAGAGCCCATACTGATCAGGCAGTGAGCTCAGAGCTCACTGCACATGCACAACAGAGATAAAGGGGATTGCACCCCTCTTGCCCCATTCCTGGATCCAGTACTGTTAGGGATGGAAGATATTTTGGTTAGGATGGGGAAAATAAGACTGCACAAAAAGTATGGCTTTGGGCCTCTTCTCTTTTCCACACAAAGTGGATAAGCCACTACAATTCCTCCAAATTTTGCAATGCTTATTAATCAGTGCACATGCTAGCACAGCTCAAATGTGTAAGCATCAGTCGCAATAAATATTTGACACGTCTGATATTAATAATCTTGCTGCCTAAATGTGTAGTGGCTCTGAATATTTGATGGTTCTTCTCTTCAGAAGCCCAGATTTATTAGAAAAATATGTCAGCTGTCTTGTCATTTAAGATAATTTTTACATGGAGAAGAATTCTGAAAAGGTTAACTTGAAAAAAGAAAAGCTCTGCTAACCAGAGCAAATACAATCTGTTCTTCATGCTATACTAATATTGACTCAGAAGATACATGTCCAGTCTTTTTCTACTTAAACTGCCCATCTACAAATGTAAGCTCCTTTCCTTCTTCAGAAGTCCAGGCAGGGCTGGACACAGGCCTGGATGAATTGTGTGAATGCCCGGTGCCTGAACAGAAAGGGGGCCTGAATATGGTGAAAATAATCATTATTATTATCATTATCTCTGGCAAAGTGGGGCCCAATAATAAAAGTTCACCCAGGGCTGCCAGGAATCTAGGTATGGTGCTGAGTCTAGGTAAGAAATAGGCCATAGCCATACTAATGAACAGTACTGAAATGTGGTTAAGTGGTGTGTCTTGGAATTTGGAAGTATTTGAAAGCTGCACAAATGCACCCACAGTGTTATTCCAGTCACATTCTGAACCTAAAAAGTCACATGAAAGAGATACAATGTAAATAAATTGAAGAGAGCCACAAAACTCTTGTTATCTTTAAAAGGCTTCCAATACATTAATATATTGTGCCTCATACAATGTCATCAGTATTACTTGAAATGAAAACACTACACTATCCTTATTCTTTTCTGTGGTCTCTCTTATACACATGCACACATACACACACTTAAACATGCATAAAACTAAAAGTGGAATTCATGATTGACACTCCCAGTGTTTTCATGACAAAAGTGGTGTAGCTGTACCTTCAGAGGAATTTAATCAGAACCATCTACAGAACTGTAGTCACCACACTCAATATTGCATCTCTACAAAAATCCATAGTCAAAAGAGCTTATGACCCTCACACTTCCAAATTGCACTTTGCCTCAGTCCTTTCCCCTTCAAGTCTGAGTCACATCAAGCTGTGGCTGAAATTAAAATCACAGGACTCACTGTCATATCAATTCTTTCTTAGTGGACCAGTGTGAAAGCATTTGCTTGAGCTCTCTCACACATTTACTTCACGTAGCAAAGCTTGGAATAAGCTTTTCCAACAAGACTGATAATTCTGACCGTTTGTGAAAGTTCAGGCATATTATTGCCTTTCGCTCACAACTTTATTAATTAGCAATATGCAAGTTTGCATATTTCAAACCTTATCCAAAGCATCAATTTCAAGGGTATGAAGTCTTTATCATTACATTTTAATTCTAAAGGAGAACTCACTGTACAATTTTCATGCGCTATGTTTCCATTCTTGGACATTCATAAAGCTTCTTTTCTAAATATATTCTAGTAAACCTGTTTCTCATAAAATATTCCATAATTGCAGGGGAGAAGTGTTCCAGGTGAACAGTGATAACAGAAGGGCCACATTAGTTATTAAAATCATTTTAATCAATAATGAACAAGGCAAAATTTGGCAACAAGGCACTGAAGAGATTAAAGGTAGCTAATAACTGCCAAGTGGAGTTTTGTTTGTTTTTTTGCCTTTGTACTTCATGGCAACCCCAGACAGAAAGTATCAAGGCTGGCAAAGGTAATCCACTCACTAAATTCCTCAGAATTACATAGCAAAGTATGGCTAACCAGGGCTAGGGACAGACATTACACATAAACCGGTTTAAGTGATCAGAAACTGGTTTAAACCTGTAACAGAACAGATGTACAGTGCACATAAACCAGTTTGAAAATGGCTAAAACCAGTTTGAAATAAACCTGGTTGAATGTAGAATCAGACTTAACTGATTTGGCTCAAATTAGTTCATGCAAGTCTGTCCCAGACCCCTTTCTGGCTTAAGATAAATCAGTCCCCCAGCATCCCGGCATGCTGTCTGGCTAGGCAGGGCTCTCTACTCCACAGCAGGGCTGGCCCCTCCCCTCTGCTGCCTTGCTGGAGTTTGGCAGTCTCTACAGGTATCTGCCTGGCTTGTGCTCCCCCCCTCCCCTTCCCACTCTGTGCTAAGCAGGTATTCCTCTGTTCTTCAGCACACCTCAGCATTAGCTAGCAGACCACATGCTGACTACAATCTGTGTTGTGGGAGACAACACAGGCAGACAGACTTTTTGGAGCTATTCAACAGGTAGCTTAATGTCCTGCCTTGAAAAACCTGTTTGTTACAGAGCACTTAGGTGCCCTGCTCCTTAGAATGGAACTGCTAGGGAAACAGCCCTAGCAGTGAGGAAGGAGCCCAGCTGTTGGTTACCAGGGCAAAATGAAGTTAGCAAGTGACCCACACCAGCCAGCGGTCAGCTGACTGAAGGGGGCAGGGCCTGGCTCCCTTATAAGCCCTAGGGGCTGAGGCCAAAGGGGCAGTTCTCTGTCAGCAGACAGAGAGGAAGGAGCTCTCCCTGAGCAAGCTGAGAGAAGAGGCCTGACTGCAGGTACAGCCCCAAGCTGGGTAAAGGATAGAGCATCCCTGGGGTGTTTTGAGTAATGCTGTTATAGCTGGGCAGCTTCAGTTTATGTTATAGCTGAGGGGCTTGTGTTTTATTTACTGTTTAAAACCAGTGGTTTGGGTGAGGCTATTTGGGGTTGGAGGAGGCCTCATAGGGGACCCACAGCAGTGTGGGGACCCAGCACCAGTGAGGGTGCAGCATTTGAGGTGCACTGACCCAAGCCCTAGAGAAGAGGGCAGCATTTTGGAGAAGCCCTAGAGAAGGGGGCGGCAATAGAAACCCCAGAGAGATTCATAGATGTTAGGGTTGGAAGGGACCTCAATAAATCATCGAGTCCGACCCCCTGCATAAGCAGGAAAGAGTGCTGGGTCTAGATGACCCCAGCTAGATACTCATCTAACCTCCTCTTGAAGACCCCCAGGGTAGGGGAGAGCACCACCTCCCTTGGGAACCCGTTCCAGACCTTGGCCACTCGAACTGTGAAGAAGTTCTTCCTAATGTCCAATCTAAATCTGCTCTCTGCTAGCTTGTGGCCATTATTTCTTGTAACCCCCAGGGGCGCCTTGGTGAATAAATACTCACCAATTC
Organism: Alligator mississippiensis; assembly: GCF_030867095.1. Lineage (NCBI taxonomy): Eukaryota > Metazoa > Chordata > Crocodylia > Alligatoridae > Alligator > Alligator mississippiensis. The sequence goes on along the minus strand of NC_081825.1, from coordinate 58,303,219 downwards.
CCTTCTGTGCCCCCATGATGAACTTATAGGCAGCCACAAGGTCGCCTCTCAACCTTCTCTTGCGGAGGCTGAAAAGGTCCAGGTTCTCTAGTCTCTCCTCGTAGGGCTTGGTCTGTAGGCCCTTAACCATACGAGTGGCCCTTCTCTGGACCCTCTCCAGGTTATCCGCATCCCTCTTGAATTGCAGCGCCCAGAATTGCACGCAGTACTCCAACTGCGGTCTGACCAGCACCCGATAGAGGGGAAGTATCACCTCCTTGGACCTACCGTCGTGCATCTGCTGATGCACGATAAAGTGCCATTGGCTTTTTTGATGGCTTTTTCACACTGTCGACTCATGTTCATCTTGGAGTCCACTAGGACTCCAAGATCCCTTTCCACTTCCGTGCCACCCAGCAGGTCATCCCTAGGCTGTAGGTGTGCTGGACATTTTTTCCTCCCTAGGTGCAGCACTTTGCATTTCTCCTTGTTGAACTGCATTCTGTTGTTTTCTGCCCACTTGTCCAACCTGTCCAGATCTGCCTGCAGCTGTTCCCTGCCCTCCAGCGTGTCCACATCTCCCCATAGCTTTGTGTCATCTGCAAACTTGGACAGAGTACAGTTCACTCCCTCGTCCAAGTCACTGATGAAGACATTAAAGAGTATTGGTCCAAGGACCGAGCCCTGCGGGACCCCACTGCCCGCGCCCTTCCAGGTCGAAACCGACCCATCCACCACGACTCTCTGGGTGCAACCCTCCAGCCAATTCGCCACCCACCGGACTGTGTAGTCATCCAAGTCACAGCCTCTTAACTTGTTCACCAGTATGGGGTGGGATACCGTATCGAAGGCCTTCCTGAAATCTAAGTATATGACATCCACCCCTCCTCCTGTGTCCAGGTGTTTCGTAACCTGGTCATAAAAAGAAACTAGATTGGTCAGGCACAATCTGCCTGCCACGAACCCGTGCTGATTTCCCCTCAGCATAATTTGTCCTGCCAGGCTCTCACAAATGTGAGCCTTGATAATTTTTTCAAAGACTTTGCCAAGGATGGAGGTGAGACTGACTGGCCTATAGTTGCCCGGGTCCTCCTTCCTCCTCTTTTTGAAAATGGGGACCACGTTGGCCCTTTTCCAGTCCTCTGGGACTTGGCCCGTGCGCCACGAGCTTTCAAATATTCCTGCCAGTGGCTCTCCAATGATGTTGGCCAGTGCCTTCAGCACCCTTGAATGGAGCTCATCCAGGCCTGCCGACTTAAAGGCATCCAGTTCTTCCAAATGACTCTGCACCATTTCAGGGTCTACGCATGGAAGTCTGGTGCCTTGCTGCTGCCTCTCTACAACCCCAGTGAGAGACTTGTCGTGCCCCTCTCTTAGGAACACCGAGGCAAAGAACTCATTGAGGAGTTCAGCCTTGTCCCCCCTGTCTGTCACCAATTGTTTCTGCCCATTTAGCAGGGGTCCTATTCCTCCCTGGGCCTTCCTTTTACTCCCTATATATCTAAAAAACAATTTCTTGTTGTCTTTTACTTGGGTTGCCATCCTCAGCTCCATGGTAGCTTTGGCCCGCCTAACTGCCTCCCTACAAGCACGAACAGAGGAGGTATATTCATCTTTGGTGATCTCTCCCTGTTTCCACTTTTTATGTGCTCCCCTTTTGTCCCTTAGGCTGCTCTGGATTTCTCTGGTCAGCCAGGGAAGCCTCCTGGCCCCTTTCCCTCTTTTGCCTCACTCGGGGATCGTCTTGCTTTGTGCCTGAAGGATCGTTTCCTTAAGGCACAGCCACCCTTCTTGGGCTTCCATCTCTTCAAATCTCCTACTCTGAGGAGACGGGGCAGTGAAGAGCCCCAGAGAGGGGGCAGCACTGGTGAGTGCCAGAGAGGGCGCAGGGTGAGACCAGGGCCCAGAAAGAACAAGGGGGCCACATTATAACAAGGCCCTGACCAAACAATGTCAATTCCATCTGCAAGGCTTGGGGCATGGTAAAGGGGTGGTTGGAGCCACACATGGCCCATAAGGCTAGGGTGCCCTGAAACAACTGTGGTACTATCTATCTTGGAGCAGGACCTACCAGCAGTCCGGGAAGGCACGGGATCAGAGTGTACAGCTAACCATGACCAAGAGGGCATGGAAGGCAGCCTCCCAATTATATATTGTCATCAAAGATGTGGTGGGTGAGGATCAAGGGTGCCCATTGGGCCAACTTGGCATGGTAAGGGGGCCTTGGGGAGATCACGGCCATCCTCCAGGACCCCGTGCCATGACACTATTTAAGAGCTGTTTGTTCCCCTCATCCCCCTCACCACTCTCTGCTAAGCAGGAATTTCCCCCCCCCCCCCCCATACCTCCTCTGCAAGGCAGAGGGATCTGTGTATTAGCTAGCAGACCACATGCTGGGTCCATGCTGAATCAACGGGCAGAATCAACAAGTAGCTGGCAATGTTCTTCTGTTTTCTTAAGGCAAACACTGAGATGGGGCTGATAACAGTGTCACCCCTACCACCTCTGGCTTGCTTGCCTGTCAGTTTGCTGCAGACAGTACACAGCAGTGACAACACGTAGGGGGTGCACATGCACCCCCTGAGTGCTGGTGCACCCCCGCTTTGGCTGCACTCCCTGTTTTGCCGGTGGGCAGGAGCACAGGCAGGAGCACCAGTTCCTGTCCTGCAAGTGAGATTGTGCTGACCAGGGGGTTCCCTGACCCTATCAGCTGCCGGGGGACCCCCCCCCTCCCCCAGTCAGCAGGATTGGCTGTTGGGCCCCCTGCCCTCCCCCCCACCCCCCCAAGTCACTGACTGGTGTACAGCATATGCCCCCTTCCCCCCCCCATGCCAACTCAAGAGATACCAGTCACCCATGCCATACAGAAGCAGGGAGAGAGACTGAAAATCTCTGTATCATCAACAGATATATGCACAGCACACACCCCCTTTGCCAGCCACCCAGCTAGCACTGAAGCAACACTCCTGCCCCTTGAGCAGTGAGCCAGGAAAAGCCTGGGACTGCAGGCAGGCTGAGGTTTTATATCCCTCCCTAATCAGAGCCTCCTGCTGGGACCTAGCTAGACCTCCCTTAGCTCAGCTCTGGAAGGGAGAGCTGCTCTGGTGCCCCCAGGCTTCCAGCCTGATCCACTGCACGTATGTGCCTGAATTTCCTCAGTCCAGAGGGATTGTCTGTATGGTTGGAAACTGGTTCAGCCTAGCCAGGTTAGACTAACCTGCAAAGGTTGAATCAATTTAGGCTCAGGTTTTCTGAATGTCTATCCCTAGCCCATGGAACAGAATATGCAATCTTAGGAGATTTAGGACTTCGCAGCCTAAAACAAAAAGGAGTCCTTGAACAGAAGCTGTTACAAACGGACTGAAACCGAATGGGGTAGATTTTCTGAGTACTGTGGGGGCAAAAAAATACAGGAAATGGCTTCAGCAAATATTCACTATGTCTGACTAGGTTGTTTTGGTGTCTCTGATTGTATAGAAACAATTGTAAATAGTGGTCTTATAATGATAAGCAGTAGCAGATGTTCACAGCTTGGCAAGTCACCTCAACAGAAAAAAAAATCAGTGATATGGATTCATTGCAAGTGTAACTTGTTTATATAAATGTGTACCAATTTTATGACAGAGATGGTCAAAAACAGCATGAGCAACTGCTTTTTTTTTTTTTTTTTTTTTTTTTTTTTAGGCATCTCAGCTTGAGATGTCCTGTTCCCAAATCCTGGAGTGATGGCTGTCAATTATCTCATATACCTATATTAAAGCCTAAAATGAAGACAAAGTAAAAGCAACCACTTGCAGAGTGTCCACTGAGGAATAATTTAATTCTCTTCCAGAAGCCTACAGTACAGAAAGATGGAACTAAACACTCACTTACCTTGGGTGAATATTTTTCAGGTGGCTAGTTTCCTCTGGAAAATATGCCAGCTGATATCTCCTGCCCACTGCTGAGAGGCACCATTTTGGATACCATCACTGGAGAAGAAGAATGCAGCTGATTTATAGCCTTTCACAGCACTGCCTGTTGACACAAATGTAGTACTGCAATCTCCCATCAAAATGAATGGGAAATTGCAAATCCTAGCTTTTCTTCCTCCTTTTGCACTGTCATCTTGTGTCCTTTAGGGTCAGTGGTGTTGCTGTCACTTTGCCTTCAGCTGTCCAGAAAGAAATGAGGAGGAAATTTTTTTTTTTAACAAGAGCTACAATATATGTGACTCTTTCTCAGCTGAGCTATAGGGAAAGGGACTTGTAAACTCTTGGACTGCTCTTTCAAGAGTAAGCACATCCAGGGGAACAGTAAAGATCTTCTGAGGGGAGGCGATTGTTCTCTGATAGCTAAAGAGGAGAATAAAGATCATTCAGGAGAAGCTGCTGGATTGTCATGTGAAGAAAAGGTCTCCACTAACAGAGACTTGGAGAAATAAGGTTTTTGCAGTGGTTTTGCCACTTCATACTCTGCTGTTCTGTTCTTATTCCTTTTCTTAGGGTGAAGTGAACATTAACATTTGAAATTCTGTTAGTATGGTGTAACATGTTAAAGCTCATTAACTAGTGCTCATTGTGGTATTTTAACCCTGCCCCCACTCTCATCCCCATCTCTCCTAACGAGCAGGAATAGAGCCAAGGGCTAAGTACAGACAGCCAAAAAGCCCAAGGCTGAATTGATCCAATCTTTACAGGTCTGTCTAAACTGCCCAGACTAAACTAATAAGCAAGTGAACTGACATTCACTTTTCAAACTGGAAAGGCAACCAGACCCCTGCAGTGGCCCATACCAGTACCCAGGGGCACTAGAACATGCTTCCCAGCTTTCTGGCCACTGCAGAGAGCTTGGTGATTTTTCCCCTGTGTCATGCCCTCTCCTCAGCCTCTGGCTGCTGAAAAGTGGACATTGGGGGACCCCCCCCCACAGGGAAGGGGAAGGGGGAAGCCTCTGTGGGGCGTTTCTCCCTCTTGCCGAGTTGGGCAAGTCCCCTAGCCATGCACTCTCCTCAGTGCAGGCAGGCTATGAAGCCAGTTTGGAGGGAAACCCATGCCTACCAGACAACCACTCAAGGTATCCCTGGTGCAGAGGGATGGGGGGAAGCCCCCAGTGGGGCATTTTTCCCCTCTTCCCCCATTCCTTTCCAACTCAGAGCTGGTGCCCCTCCATGGCCAGCAGGCCAGTGGAGGAGGGGGAAACACCCACACACACACACACACACACACACACACACACACACACACACACACACACACACACACACACACACACACACACACACACACACGGCTCCAGATCCCCTGTGCCAGGTACAGCCCAGCTGGGTGAGGGGGAGAAGTTTGCAGTGGGGACTTTACTTTCCACTTCAGAGCTGGACTGATCACCCAGCCACACCCCTTTCTCACCTGGTGGGCTGGCTGAGGAAGTGTGTGTGTGTGTGGGGGGAACCAGCTCCCCACCACCTGGCTCTGGACTCCCAGCTGGGCTGTGCCCAGCACAGGTGGGTTGGGGGGAGCCCACTGTGGGGGCTATCTGAGCTGGAAGCTGGGAGCCAGGCTGATCACCTGGCCATGTTGCTTCCTGGGTTGGCAGACAAATTAAGGAGGGAGTAGGGCAGGGAACAGCCCCCCACCTGGTTCTGAACCCTCAGCTGGGCTGTGTCTGGGGTAGGTGGGGGTGAGAAGTTCCTCCCCACACTGCCTCCTCAGCCTAGCTTCCAGCTTGGGCGGGGGCAAGTAAAGCCCCCACTAAGGGTTTCCCCTTTGTCGGTGCTGAGCATAGCCTGTCTGGGGGTCTGGAGCTGGGTGGGGGGAAGCCCACAGTGCAGGGCTTTATTCCCCCTACCTGAGCTGGGATCTGGGCCAATCTCCTGGCCATTCCCTATCCTAGGCTGGCTGAGGAGAGAAGTGGGAGGTGACACCCCACCACCACCTGGCTCTGGACCCCCAGCTAGGCTGTGCCAGGTGTGGCTGGGATAAAAGCCAGTGGTGTGGCCTTTACTCCCCCTGCCCAAGCTGGAAGCCAGGAGTTGAGCTGATCACCTGGCCATGCCCCTCCTGGCCTGGCAAACTGGTTGAGGAGGGAGTGGGGGAAATGCCCTGTCCCTCTGCCTAGCTCTGGATCCCTGCTGAGTGGTGTGGGAGGAGGAGTAAGCCCATAGTGGGGGCTTTACTTCTCCCACCTGTTCTGGGAACCAGACTAATCCCTCTGGATGAGGAGGGGGCAGGACTGGGGAAAATTGACTTGACTCCCAGGTGTGGGGGCTGGAAAAGCCTCCTCTAACAGCTGGGGCCAGGGCCAGGCCTGCTCCACTGGAACAGAGCACAGCCCAGGGCTGCACAACATCCTGGGATACTGGAGGACTGGAAGTTAACTTGAACGGGGAGGGGCTCTGGGACCAAAGTTGAATAAACTGGTTTGACCTAAATTAGGTAAGTCTGATAGTACATCCATCCAGGTTTATCTTAAACCAGTTTTGGCCATATTGAAAGTGGTTTAAGTGCACTGAACAGTTTAAGTGCACTGGTGGACCTTGAAAGATTAGTTAGATGGGTGGACCAGAACCAGATGCTGTTCAACACTGAGAAATACAAAGTGCTTCAAGTGGGGAGGAAAAATCTGCAACAAACTTACAGGCTCAGTGATGCTACGCTAGCTAGCACCATGTCCGAAAGGGACCTGGGGGTCATAATTGACCATAAAATGAATAAGCCACCAGTGTGATGCTACAGTTAGCTGAGCAAACAATACACTGGCATGCATCAACTGATGCATCTCAAGCAAAACTAAGGAAGTTATTCTCCCTCTCTACTTGGCATTGGTGAGGTTGGAGCTGGAGTACTGTGTCCAGTTCTGGGTACCACACTTCAAGAAAGATGTGGAGAAGCTTGAGAGAGTCCAGAGAAGAACCGTTCATATGATTAGAGGCCTGAAGAGCAAGCCATACAAGGAAATGCTGTCAGATATGCAACTGCTCAGCCTAGAAAAGAGAAGACTTTGGGGAGATTTGGTGGCAGCTTACAAATATATCAGGAGATAGCATCAGGTGCAATGTTCCATCTAAGGTGTAGCGGTTCATGAGCACACTGCTTCAGTCCATGAGCATGCCACTTCGGTCCGTGAGCACTGTGAGTGAGCCACTTTAGTCCATTCCCAAATTGTTCCTACCTCCCCCCTTCAGCATGCACTGCTTCAGTCCACCCCACAAGTGGTTCCCCACCACCACCCTGCAGCCGGCAGGTAGGTAGGTGCATGCAGGTCCCCCATTGTTGCGCGGCATGATTTTTTTTTTTTATTGTGCATGGCCGTGCCTGCATGCAGCTTAGAGGGAACACTGATCAGGAGCTAGGTGCACAACTATTCACCAAAGTGCCCCAAGGGAAAACCAGGAGCAATGGTCATAAACTCCTAGAAAGTGGTTTCAGACTGGATATAAAGGAAAACTTCTTTATAGTTTGTGTGACCAGGCTCTGGAATAGACTCCCAGCAGGGGTAGGGCAGGCACCTAACCTGGAGATCTTCAAAAGGAGACTGGATGCACTCCTTGCTGGGGTTATTTGACCCCAGCAGTCTTTCCTGCCTAGAGCAAGGTTGCTGGACCCAATGATCTTACAAGGTCCCTTCCAGCCCTAAACTTCTGTGAATCTGTGAGATTTAAACCAGTTCCTGATCACTTAAACTGGTTTGTGTGTAACTTATGTCCCTAGCCATACCCAGCTCACCAGCCCTCTAGTGGCAAGTCAGAGCTCTACAAGGCAAGAAACAGTATTAACCCTTAGGCTAGGGACAGAAGTTACACATATACCAGTTTAAGTGATCAGAAATTGGTTTAAACCTGTAACAGAACAAAAATTCAGTGCGCATAAACCAATTTCAAAATGGCTGAAACTGGTTTAAAATAAACCTGGTTGAATGTAATATCAGACTTAAGTCAAACCGGTTTATGAAACCTCTGTCTCAGACCCCTTCCTAGTTCAAATTAAATCAGAGTCCCCCAGCATCCTAGGATGCTTTGCAGCCATGAGCTGGGCTTTGCCGTCTGCTCCAGAAAGCAGGATTGGCCCCACCTCTCTGCTCCCTAGCCAGAGCAGTGAGGGCAGGCTGACAAGGGGGCAGGGGTGGGAAACCTGGCTGGGGACCACATCTGGGTCTGCTGGTGGAGCGGGGAGAGCCCCTACCAGACTTTTCCCTGCTGGAACGGAAGGGACGGAGGCATGGAGCAGGGTGTGTGGTGGGGACTGTTCCCCCAGGCAAACCCTGGTCAGGGTCTGGGAGGGGCTTTAATCTTCCCTTCCCCAGCTCAGTCTGTTGGCCATGCCCCCTGCCCTCCACTTGAGCAGGACACGGGGCACAGATGGGCAGCAGCCTGAGAGACTGCCTCCCCAGGCAACCCCAAGCTTGGGTCTGGGAGGGGCTTTAATCCCCCTTTCCCCAGCTCAGTGTGCTAGGGAACTGGAGCTGGAGGGACTGGTCCCCTGCCACTGTAAGCACAGGGCCAAGCCCTGCAGGACCAGACTGAGAGGTGGGAGGTGTTGGCAAAGACCTAACACAATCATCACATGTATGTGCTGGAGACAGAGCTAAGGGAACAGAGAAGGGTCCCAGACTGCTTGGGCTGGTGTGACCAAAGAAAGCAGAGGACTGCATTTACATTACAAAATGGCAGGAAACCAGCAGACTCCACCCTCTCCTATCTCTGGCAGAGATTGAGGCAGGCAAGCAGTTGATAAGGGGAGGGGGTACAATTCTTTCCTTCAGCTTCTCCAGGCCATGGGGGAGGGGGAAAGAGGCTGGGGAACTGGGTCTGGAGGGACTGGTCCCCTGCCACCTGTGAGCGCAAGGCCAAGCCCTGCAGGACCAGAATGAGAGGTGTTGGCAAAGACCTAGCATGAAGCTAAGGGAACAGGAGAGGGACCGCTTAGGCTGGTGTAACCAAAGAAAGCAGAGAACTACGTTTACATTATAAAGCAGAGCCTGTAAAAGGTGGTAGACCTATGAAGAGATAAAAGACCCTGAATGTATAAGAGTCATTGCAAAGGTGCTATTGCGGGGGGGGAGCATACTAATGTCAAGGCATTCAAGGGGGAAAAAGGGGTGCAAGTGTGCCTGTAAAAACCCAAGTAGAGATGAGGCCTGTGGGATCTCCACTCTAACACCTAAGACCACCTGCTGATTCCCCAAGAAGGACTTTCTGAATACCTGGTTGTAAGGAGACACTCTGCCTTCAGGATTACGTAAGACTTATGCAAGGTTTTCTCCTTTCTTTTTGGTTTATTACATTCCATTTTAACTTAGATTAAGTTGTGTGTGCTCTCACTGTGTTTTACTGGGCTGTATCTTAGCTTAGATGAAGATTTTTGGTTGTTCTTTGTTGTGCCCTTGAGGATGCAAATTGCTGTGTTCAATACATGCTAACTTCAGAGAGAGAACTATTCTTGCTCAAGCTTTTATGAATTCAGTGCCACTACCTTTTTCCCTACCCACCCCTTCCTCAGCCTGGCAGGAGCTGCCCCCCCCCACTTGAGTGGGGAGCAAGGGTGGGGTGGAGAAGTCTGGCAGGCACTGCCCCCACCTCCCTACCCAGGCTGGAGTCTCATGCAGGCCATGATGGGTTTAAAGCACCCCTCCCCTTGGCCTCAGCCCCTGGGTTGGGGCCTAGCCACATCCCCTCCACTTGAACAGGGATGTGGGGGAAAGCCTTGGAGCTTCAGTCCCTTCCCTTTGGCAGTGTTTGGGAGGCTAGAAGTCATGCTCTAGTGCCCCCACTGCAGGCATGTGGCTGCATTTCCAGAATCAAAAGTGTATGTCTGTTCATTTGCTTCAGTTTAGACTAATCTGCAAAGACTGCATCGATTCAGCCTCAGGCTTTTTGACAGTCTGTACTTAGCCTTAATGTGTGACTGTTCTCAGCATGCTCTAACTTTAGCATGGCTTAATATTCCACAGAGTTCATAGAGTCTAAATGTAACATGTAACTTCACCCTTAAGGTGGTAATTGGGAAGGCTTAATAGCACCCTTTTCCTCCAGACAGCCACAGGCACAGAAGAGTAGATTTAGATTTGTTTTCCGGATGGCGTATTTCTGTTTTTGCTTGTCTGTAATGGGCTCTCATGATAAAAAAAATGTTAACTATGTTCTTTTCATTAAGAAAATCTATGAGAGTTCATTTTGAACTCCATCTCTTTTATAAAGCTTATTTTTTGTCCTTTTGGTTCACAGTTTGTATTAATCACAGAACTTTCAGAAGGATTTGAGGTGAGACAGTAACCAAGCCAGTTAGGTAGTTGCTTCAGTTTACCTTTTTATTATATTGGAAAACTGGAAAGAGCTGAATAGCTGAAGTAGAGGAGGGACACAGAATAAGAGATCCATAAAATAGATGAGGGGAAGGGTGGGTTTGGAAATCTTACTTGATTGAGAGACTTAAAAATTAAATGCCTTACTGCCACTCCCATCGTGTTGTTAACTGAAAGGGGGTGCCACTGAGAGAATATGATTATGGCTTAAAGATCCCTCATCCTGATTCCATCTCTCCACCAGTTTTTTTCATCTACCACATCAAATGTCACTACTTTTATTCATTTTCAAGGCCTTTCACAGCCTGTCTCCACGGTATCTGTCATCACCCATTCAGTAGCAAGAAGTCAACTCCTGCCCTTCAGCTGGCTTATGTGGCCATTTAGCTTTGCTCACTTTTAATATTTTCAAACAAATGCCTTTGTCCTTTGTCCTATGCTATGTCTTACTCTTGGAATGAGCTCTCCATTAAACATCTGCAAAGCTACTTCAGTGTTGTCCTTCAAAACCTATCCTTACAACTTGCCTTTGTTCTGATGTAGCTAGTAGGTGGAGACCATCACCTATCATGGTGAGCAAATTTTTTTTCCTTCTTTTTATGCCCCATCTGTGTTTGTCCAATGATTGTCACTTTTTTCTTTTACTTGGATTGTAAAGTCTTGGAGTGGGGATTATTTTTTTTATTCTGTGTTTGTACAATAAATTCCTGGTCCTTTTCTGAGCTCCTAGACACTATCATAAAGATAGGTGAATCAAGGTCATTATGTTCAACATCCAGTCCCATTATTACACATTCAGAGTGACAGTGAAGGACAACTGAAAGCTCTTGAGTCTAACATGAAATGTCATGGGCAAAAGATATCTAAGAAGATGTATTTGCCAGCTTCATGAATTATGCAGCATTCTTAGTCAAGGTTTGAAAAGTTCTTCATGGGCATGAATTCACACCATAGAATTCTGGTCAGGTCTAATATAGAACAGAGTAGGATCAATTAGATGGAAGATTATTTGGGGCATGGAATATTTCTTATTCTAGTTGCAAATACCATGTTTGTTTAAACGAGCACTGTCCAATTAGCAGCTCTTGGGCTGCATCCAGCCTGTAAGGGGTTAACACAGACTCCATGGCCTGCCATCACTCTCACAATTGCTCCTGCTGCCAGAGTGGCTAAACTCTGGGCAGGGCAGTCCAGTAGGAAGGGCCCAGGGAGTCCCACTATCTGCTTGGTGGTGGAGTTTGTCTTGGGCAGCCCTCTTAGTATGTAGCTGGCATAGCATGTGACCTGGCAGCCCATGAGCCACACAACATGCAGCCCCAGGTCACTCAGAAGCTGGAAAACCTTAGTTTAAGCAATTATATATTTTGTGCCTTATACAAGGAAGTGTACCTTCCATGCATTACTGGTGAAGAAGCATAATTTTCAGTGTTGCCAACACATAACATCACACATCTTAGAGCTGGTGATTCTTTAAGGCAAGGGCTTTGAGAATCATGTGGTTAGGTCAGAATCCAAGTCGGTAGAATAACTAGGGGTGGGCAAGAGGGGCACCAACCCCAGGTGCTAAGTTAGGAGGGGTGCTAGAATTGTCCTCCACTCCTATAGAGTCCGCATCCTGCCAGCAAGAACAGCCCCAAATCTTACTCATGCTGGGAACTCCAAACCAGTCCCCGGCTGCTGCTTCTGCTTCAAGAGCAACAGCCAGGACAGACTGTCACAGGGCACTAAGGTGCCTGCTCTTTTAAGGGCAGAGTCTGCCTAGAGAGCGGACCCTAGGAGCCAGGCAGAAACCCCACAGGTGCAGGTTACTATGGCAGCAGGCTAACAAGGGAATTAGCCTGCACCTGGTCAGCTGACCAGAAGGCGGCAAGGCCCTGGGCGCGCACAAACCCCAGGGCTGAGGTCACCAGGAGCTAGTTCTCTGGCAGCAGCCAGGGGAAAGAGCCTGAAGAAAAGACCTGCCCAGAGATGCTGTGGCCACCTGATAGGCTGCTTATAGGACTAATGGGACTCCCAGAGCTCACCAGGTACCCTGGGCTATAAGCTACTTAATGCTTGGGGAGAAGTTTACTTCTTTTAAAGGAACACATTGCACCCTGCACTGTTTGTATTATGTTATAGCCCAGGGGCTTGTGTTTTTGGTTGTTATCTAAACCAATGGACTGGACTGAGGTTATTAGGGAGGAGGAGGCTTCTTTGTGGCACACTACGGTGTAGAGAGCCCAGTGCCACAGTGTGCAGAGACAGGGCTGTGGAGAGCCTGGTGATGACAGGAGGCCAAGATAGACTAAGGCCTCAATTTGAATAATGTTTGAATACCACCTGTGAGGCATGGGGCATGGTAAAGGGGCAGTTTTGCAGCCACACATCTAGCCCATAAGGCTGAGGGTGTCCTGTGAGGCATCCATTGAGAGCAGGACCCAAAAAAGGGGGCTAGGCACCCACAGGGTCCAGTGAGGTCCATCAGGACTGTGTCCAAACATAAACTCGAGGGCAGCCTCCCTATTTATTACAATTACCAGCAAGACATGGCAGGAAAGGAAAAAGGGTGCCCGCAGGGCAGGATTGGCACAGTCATGGGGCCCTGGAGGCATCACGGCCATGCCATGGGGGCCCATGCTGTGACACAGTTACAACATACCGCAATGGCATCAGTGCTCAGCTGTATGGAGTTCCCAGCATGGGTAAGACTGCTAAACCCCGCCTTGGGTCTCAGAACCTCACCACCCCCTGCTTTCAGAACTACATACCACCCCTCACCCCCAACTCCACCTCAGGCTTTGCCTTGGGTGACTAGTTATGGCTCTGAGTCTATTTTTGCTCTTTAAAAATCTCAGGGGTCCAGTCTGCATGGTTGCAAAGAAAATCTTGAATATATGAAATTCCGAGAACTCTAGACTTTAATTAGTAGGTAGGTTAAAAGACATTAAAATGTTTTTTAAGCTAATCTCATGATTTTTGGGGCTTACTCAAAATTTTTTAAGATTTGTGGTTGGCAAAGCAAAATATAATATTAATTTCCCATCATTGTATTATTGTAAGAATTAGTGTGGCTGATCTGCATGAGTGAGTGCTATTTTTATTGGCTATTACCACCAGCGCATTGTGCAAATAAATTCTTTCTTTCTTTTTTTTTAAAAAACATAACTTGTATTTAACCCCACTTTTGTTCTGCTTTATTTTAATACTACTGCTGAGAGGCATACAGAGGAATTCACTCTAATTCACAGATAACACAATAATTCATAGATAACAATGAAACACAAGAATGAACTTAGAAATTCTAGACATTGAGTAAATTGGATACTGTTTTATTTTTACCTCTACCATCCCACTATATTGTTTTTTCTTGCATTCCCTTAATTTTCCTGGCAATGTTTAACACTAAAGGTCATAATCTGAATCCAAAATACTAAGTGTTGCAGTCCTCCTTAATAAGTATCAAATGTTTAATAATACGGAACCATTTTTGAAATCCTCATGTTTGACAATCCATAATCTTTATTTCTCTGAAATGTGCCTATTCCCAGAGGGAGATGAAAGCATGTGCCTATAATATCTTTTGTTCTGTTCCAGTAGTGGTTCTGGCTCCAAAGGGGATTTCTGCCCTAACAAGCCCAGCAGTTCAAAAGCAAATGTTCAGGTAAGTACGCACTTATGCACAAGGCAATGACTTGGCCTACTCCATGTTATTTACAGCATGCAAATAATTTTGATAACTTCTTAACTGAGTCACAGCCAGGAATGGAGGGTCTGGGGAGGAAATAACCACAAATGGTGCAGCTGCCACACTGACACAAACAAGACAGTAGTTAAAAAGAACATATTGTACCGTGTATATTAAACGTGTAGAGAAAATTGAGACACACTTATTTGGGGTACATCTGGCATAATTCCATTGAAATGTTTGATCCAGTTTCAGCATTGCTGTTACAGTCACATAACACACACTCTGGAGGCCTTTTCTGCATGCCAGTTCTATATGGGCATAATTGCATAAAAATATAGGTGCCATATTGGGTCAGACCAGTGGTGTTCAACCTTTTTCTCTGGCAGGCTGGATGGGCAGTGCATGGTTCAAACATGGGCTGGATCCTGCTGGTGGTTCTTATCCACCACCCAGTGTCCACACAGTGGGGCCCCATCTGGCCTTGCAGAGCTGGGCTTTAGCCCAGGCCTTCAAGGTGAGAAGGGGGCTTTACCTGGCCCTGTTGGGGAAGGGACCTGATGCAGTCATGGGGTGGGGGTAAAGGGGGCATGGCTTGGTCCCAGGAGACATCATAAGCCACATTTGACCCATGGGCCAGAGTTTGAGCATCTCTGATCTACCCCAGTGTCTTCTCTCTGAGGCTGCTGGAAGACATTCAAATAATCACATGATGGGATCTGATCCCCGATCCCAACAATCGTACCTCCTGCCATGCCACATGTGGAAAGCCCAATGGTTCCCGGTGCCAAAAATTTGAAACTCCAATGCTTGATATCCCTATTGGGGCTGTTGGGCACAGGAGTTTAAACTCTCCAGTGGGGGGATCCTTTGATTCCCTGCACCCAGCAGCCCTGGCAGAATTGTTGGGTGTGATGATTTAAAATCCCTAATACAGGGAACCTCTCAGATCTGTTTATTGTGCCATAAATGTAATGTATGCTAGGGGTCTAATAATGGCAAGTGGTAAATGCCTTAGAATGTGAGCCTGTGTACAGGGCATGTCGAATGTAACCCATCCTGTCATATCCTCCATGGCATCAACCATTATTGGCTTAGAGATGTCAGATGATACTTTCCTGACTGTTCTATTTAATCATTCCCAACAGACCATGAACTTGTCTAATCCCCCTTTGAACCTTGCTATGCTATCTGCCTCTACAACCTCCTTCAGCAAGAGTTCTACAAGTTAACCATGCAGTTTAGAAACATAGAAAAATACTTCCTATTGTTTATTTTAAACCCGTCTCCTGTTTTCAGTAGGTTTTCCATGTGCCCAGTTCAGGGTATTTACTTATGATCAGAACAGAATGTGGTTTACAGTTTACTCTAACTATAAACCTATTACACAAAGCTCTGTTTTTATGTGCACTGAACTGCACTACAGTCAGTTACTTTTCACAAACATTTCACTAGATTTGGAACTTAGTTCACTATGTTCTGGAAAAAACAGCTCTGGAATATGCATAACTATGGAAATCTGAAAGAAAAATGGTGCTAAAGAAACCAAAAGAAAAGGTTGCAAGTCTGGTAACTTCAAGAATACAGCCATGGAGCCAGCTTCACTCCTCACAACACTGATGTAAATCCAGATCAGAAGTAAGTCAGACCACCAAGAGTAAATATGCTACTCTGTGCAAAGAATGAAACCTTTAATTGTATTTTTTGGAACCTGTCCAAGGGGTTATGCAAGCACAAAAAAAAAAAAAAAAAAAGAAAATTTAAAAAAAACAACCCCACACAAAGTTTTTTCTTAATCTTCAGCTGAAATGTGTACTTTTCCTGACATCTAGTGGCATATAATAAATGTTTCTTTTAACAGTCAGCTATACCTTTGTAACTGAACCATGCTCTCCTGGGACTTTTCACCCAGAATGGGGCCTTCAAAGGCAGAAAATTCCCAGAACCAGTCTTTGTCAATGCTTCAGTTTCTTTCATGAGGCATTTGCTCCCTCCCTTTCCAGAAGAATCCAGCCCCAAAACCAGTGGAGTCAAGGGCCCTACAGTATGTAAAGGCCATCTATGACAGTGCTTTGGGGTGTCACAGTAACTCAGGTCTCCTGCAATTTTTCTTCACTTCTTTACAGTACAGTTCAACTGAAACCTTGCCATCGGGGACCCTGTTGCAGGCAACTGCCCATGGAAGCTATTCTCATTAGGTGCCCCACTGCACAGGCAGGGGAGAAGAGGACAACAGTCTCTGAGGCAAGGGACAGACATTACACAGACTGATTTAAGTGATCAGAAACTGGCTTAAATCTGTAGCAGAACATAAGTTCAGTGCATATAAACCAGTTTCAAAATGGCTGAAACGAGTTTAAGATAAACCTGGTTGAATGTAGTATCACACTTAACTGATTTGGGTTAAACTAGTTTATGCAATGTCTGTCCCAGACCTCTCCCTGGTTTAAATGAAACCAGAGTCACCCAGCATCCTGGATGCTTTCCAGCCCAGGGCTCGGCTGGGCTGTCTGCTCTAAAGAACAGGGCTGGCCTTGTCCCTCTGTTCCCTAGCCAGAGCTCCGGCAGAAACTGAAGGCATAGCAGGGTCCTCCAGAGCCTGCAAAGTGAATAAAAGGAGCTGCATGCCTAGCATGAGGGAGATGTCAAGTAAAGTATATGTATATCATGTTTGGGTTTGTGTGTGTGTGTGTGTATTATTATACATATGTGTATTTACAAGATGTATGTATATCAATAAACCTGCAAATAGTTAAGATATACTTTGTCCTGGCCTGTCTCTATAGGGGACAGAGGAAACTGGCTGATAATTACAGTTCCCTCTCACAGCACTCTGGCCTAGCCACTTATCCCTTCTATTTGGAGAGGGAGTACATACCCATGTACACCTGGGCTACACTAGCTAATGCTGAGAGGTGTGTGTCTCCAATTTCACTGGGACAGACAGGACAGTATCCGCTTAGAGATTTTTTTTTGAGCTAATCAACAGGCCAGCTGGTAATGTCCCTCCATTCCTTCCTTGCTTCCTTGGAAAAAAACTGTTTAAGAAGAGCTTGAACTAATGAGAGAGGCTTTTGTTTTCTTTGATGGGCTGCTAAACGTTGTCTTATGAACTCCCTGATGGCTCCCTCCCCTGTCAGGTTTGCAGCAGACCGTATTGAAAAGGTCAGTATCAACAGATACATTTCACTGCACATAATAGTAAGAGGGTAAGTGAGGCAAAGAGGGGAGATGGAGGGAGGACCAAGCAGTCCTCCCTCCATCTCCCCCCACTTTGCCTCACTTACCCTCTTACTACTATGTCAACCTGACTATTAAGGAAAAGAAATGAATACTAGAAATACTCCAAGACTGAACAGTAGTAGCTGATGCTTGCAGAAAGACAGTGTGACCTAGTGCATACAGCACTGGCCTGGGACACATGATGTCTGACTTTCTTCTGATCTCTGCTACTAGCCTGCCGGGTGACATTGTACTCCACACTGTGCCTCAGTTTCTTCATCTATAAAAATGATACGAAATAATAATACTAAACACTATGAAAACTAAGGATGACAAGTGCTATATAAGATTGGTGTATTATCTTACCCAAGTGTACAGGGCTAAATTGGCCATCTCCAGTGTAGAAGATGAAAATCCCAGGCAAAAGCTAGTATAGGTTGAACTTCCCAATTCACTATAAATTTCATTTGGAGTAGGGTTACCAGTCAAAAGGGTAGAATGGGTGTGTGTTTGACATAAGTATGAAACTTTCCCTGTGGATCTTGGGGCATCACACAGAGTTCCTTGTACTCCTGACTTTTCAGCAGCATGATCAGGCATCAGTGTCTGTCCCCTTGTCTCTACTTGCTTCTTCCAATTTTTTACCGTGTTTTACTCTGTTAAGCCTTAAGTTTATTCCCTTCATAGAACAAAAGGGAGAAGAGAATTTGTTATATGGTGATTTCCTTCTTTAAAGTTTTACAAGTTAAATCTTTTCAGATTTAATATGTTTTAGGAGCCACTTAAAATGCACTTGCAAGATTTGTCTTGAGACCCATCTATTACCGTCACAGTTAATTTTTTCTACATCAATATAGGGCCAACTCCTGCCTGCCTGATTCACAAGTAAGTCCATTCAAGGCAATGAAACTGTTCATATAAGAAGCAGACAGGCAGGCCAATAGGCAGACACAGAAACAGGCTCAACTCTTTGTACAGCCACCTTAACTGTTTCTGTTATATAGTGCAAGTCTTTTAAATAAGTCAATTTTATAAACAGGAAGTAATGATATTGGTTATGTTTGTACTAATCATTTTATTTGGACAAATGAAGGCAAAACAGCTGCATGCTCACCATTTGTATTTATTTTATTTAAAAAGTTTGTGTTTTGTGCACCTACATTTTTATCCTTCAAAAACTTTTCTGCCTATGAAATGATAGAGTAGCTTGACTAAATCCCAACAGTATTTAAAGCATCTTTTAAGAACAGTATTACAGATCTGAGGTATGCAGCAGGACAGAGCACTAAAAATACCATTTATACAGATGTGATGATTTAAGGCCCTTGTAAAACAAAGGAGAAGTCTGATTTGAATCCCAAACTCTAACAAAATGTACAGATTGCACAGAGGGAATTACAATGTTTAAGAATTCAGACAGCTTTGTGAACATTAAATAGTAAACATCCAGTACTTTACTATGTATGAAAAGAACTCTTTATTCATACTCCAAGACGACCTAACACATTGGCAAAGATATAAATTTTCCAGATAGTTGTTTATTATATTGGTTGAATACCATACATATAAAAGTAAAGCAGTTATAACTGAAAGAATATGTGGGGAGGGGGTTCCCGCAATGCTATAAAGCCCAGTTCTACTCTACCTTTAATCAGTGCCTGTCAGGAGAAATTTCAGTCAAGTCATAGGTGAAACGAACATATTCAGAATCAGACCTAAAATCCTCATCTCTGAAGGAAGGAAAATAATGGTCATCACATAGCATGAATCCTGTGGTGCATCTAGTTCAATATCCTGTCTCTGAATGTATCCATTACGAGGTGCTTCAGGGAATGGAGCTACAACCCCATAATAAAAAAAACTATGAGCAGGCCTGACTAGGGAACTTTTTTTCCTACTCCTTATCAGTTAGTGGCTAGTTTGTGCCCTGGGCTGTGATTTAAGTACATCATCAAATGTAACACATTTCTCAAAGGGAAAATGATATTTTTTCTCCCTGCTGTAACAACAGGTATTACTAATGTGATCATCTGGAAATAGGTATAGGTATTACATGTGAGCGAGTCATTTAGATCAACTGATGTGCACCAAATTCTGATAATGATAGAGGGGTGGAGAAAGGAAACAAAAAAGAATGAAGGAAAAGGGGGATAACTTGAAAATAAACTACTTGACTCGCTTTCAAGGTACAAAGGTCTGATCATATTAAGTGCTAAGCACCCTCAGCTCTTGTTTACTAGGATGGAATCTGGGTATACACAGCATTTTACAGAATCAGACTCTAAATTATTAGCATCGTCATCTATTAATTGCAGTTCAATTAAAGCAAAAAAAACACACACCTGATTGGTGAGACCCCCAGTGCCAAGAAATAAATAGCCCTTCCATTAACTTTGGAACTTTGAAATGGCAAATATTTTAAATGAACAAGAAAATTTAAATACATTTTCCAGCACATAATTGTTTTTCTTTAGTATTCTACTGAGAGCAATTTAATCTCAACTGCTGGAAAATCCATGCTTTATTACAACCTGGGAATTTTCTTTGCGCAATGATTTTCTTTTGCTCATGCCAGCTAATATTTCATGATTCCCAATGCAAAAATTAGGCAAAACAAGCACCTGCACTGCAAGATCTCAAGTCCTTACCAAAACAAATTAGTTTCTTTTGTTTCTTAGCTAAATATTAACAAACAATTGAATGCATAATCACTGGATCTAGGAAATTCTGTTTGGTCCTGATTTGTTTTTTAAAAGGATGTAATAACTGCTGAAGAATTATGTCATGGTTCTTAAGTTAATTTTTCTATGTAACTAATAGGCAAAAGTCTTATCACATGATCAACTATGATGCCAGTCAAGTTTATTCTTTAATGAGTACCTTTGAATTTTGGCCAAATGAGAAATTATTCCCAACCCTATTGTGACGATTAAGTGGTGTTGCTTTGCTTATTGCTTTGGATACTACAGTGTAACATGATCACGTTCAAATTGAATTTACCTTGGTGTACAGGAATCCAACTGTAGTGTGCTAGCATGTTCAACTCTGACTGCACTGGAATTGCACTCATTGCCACCTGCACTGTTTTTGCTTTATTGGCTCCTGCTTATTATAGCCAGCATAGTATGGCATGAAGTAACAAAAGCATGTCACGTTTGCAGTTAGACTGCAAATAAATCATTTAACTAGACATAGGAAATCACATTTCTGAAGTGCTGGCAGTACTGTTCAAGAGATACTGATACCTGCCTCATGGGATACTGTGAGGAGAGATGAGCTAATTTTCCCCGCAGTGAAATCCATGACACAATGCCCAGCTGGTGGGAGCAGGCCTTGCTTACACCTGTGTAGGCCTAATGGCATGAATTAGAGGAGCACTTGGCCCATAAAATGCTATGCTGATGAAAAATGTTTTTATTTTGTTTTGGAGTCTATAGCAACCTATATGACCCTTTGCCATTCTCCCCACATTATAGTGAATAGACTCTACACTCCAGCAAATAAAATGTGGAAACACTTGTCACGTTAGAGTTTTATTGCAAAGAATAAGTGACCCCACACTTATGGGCACGCTTGTCATGTTCTTTTCTTGCTCATCGGTACCAAAACTGGAAGTTGCTACTCCTTGAGTGAGCAAAGTAATTTTGTTAGCTTCAAGTAACAGGCTTTTATTTTTTGCTCCAAGAAAGCCATATTCATGCACACTTGAACAGGTTATTGCATGATGGTTACAGGGGAGGTTAATATTAACCATCCAGTGTTGTTGTATAAGGCTAAATAAGGTTTTCCTCAGTGATATTGTAGTTTGGTGGTTAAGGCAGTTACCTGAAAGAGGAAGTCCCTAGGTCTGGACCCTATTCCCAAAAATATTTTTGGGTCTTTTTATCTAATTACTGTTTAATGTGAAAGCATCAGTAATCCTAGGAACATGGACCAGAGCACAAGACTCCCCCATCCAAAGTGACTGACCTAACTACAAGGCTACTGAATCATCCTCCCTCATGTACTCTCTGCTTCTTGAATCTTCCACTCCTTTCCACACAGCAGCACAACTTTGACAGGAAAGATGCAGGGTGTCCTACCCCAGGTTAGCCAACAGCCTGGTGATTAAGACACTCTCCTAGGAGGTGTAAACTGCAGGTTTGAGCTTCCTTTGGCTAGGGGGAGCATGTAACCCAGGTCTCCTAGTTCCTGAGTCGGGCACCTAAGTCTGGAGAGAGATGAAAGTTTGGACACAGTTCTGCAATCAGCATTTCCTATTGGATAGCTCTGGGCAATTCCCGAAGCAGTGAGTGAGTTTTTGAATCTTCTTTGTGAGGCCCCCCAACTCTCTCCAGGGACTGTACAAAGAGGCCAGACACCTGACTCTGGATTCCACTCTGGGGGCCAGGTGCCTAAAAACCCACCATTGCAGCACCTAGCTTGTAGGCTCCTAAATCTTTGGTTGGATATATTCCCACAGTCATAGTCCTGAACTCTGCTTAGTCTCAAGATATCTCCAATAAGCACATACAGATTGTTTATCAGGCACAGCCTTATTTTTATTCTGTCATATGCCTCTGTAATTTATCCCTGCTTTAACTTCCAAAAAGCAAAGGTGAACTTCAAAATGAGCTCTGGATAATATATTATTTAATGTTGTTCAAGCCTCATTAAATTACCTGCTGGAAATTATCTGGAAGGGTCCTAATGAATTCCACAAGGTTTCTGCTAAACACTTTCTTAGATAGTCTTGAGAGAGTCTACCTAGGACTAGGATTAATTGCTTACATTTCAGATGTCAGGGACAAAATATAACTAGTCCTCTTGATGTTACAGGAAACCTGCCAAAAATACTGATTGGAAATAGTCCAAAGGACTGACTTCATGCACAGCAGCAGGATAGCAGCCACCAGCTGTCTTATAAAGATTATTATTTCTATTATGGCTTTAAAATGGTGAAAGGCCCATGGATAAACAATCAAAGTGAAAAGCTAATGCGTTTTGGACCTGGAGTGATGCTGTACCTACTAGAATTAAGGCATGTTGAAAAATAGCTAAGAAGTGTCAGCAAAGGCATCATACAAATAATGACCATGATGAAAAAACAGAAATGGAAATTGGGAAGATGTTTTGATTATTCCCAGGAACACATGAATTAATGTCCTTGTCTGTCTTTTGTCCTCATGGAAGTTAGGTTTGGGAACCTCAGCCCAAATTAATGCAACCCTCTAACTGTAACACCGATCACAACCCATTGTATGGATCTAGTTTCTTCCCAACACACACACTTTATTTTCTATCAAAAATGAACCCTAACACCTTATTTCTTATTGAAAACTATAAACAAAGATTCAGATTTTGGCTAGGGGAGGTGCTGCAATGCATGGCACTTCACACGAAGCTCCATGAGTTGGAGCCCCCCTAGCCCAACAAATGTTCACCTGTTGGGTTGGGGCTCAAGCCTGCCTGCACAGGTCCTGCCCAGCAGGCAAGGACACTCCAACAGCCTCCCAGGAGGCTGCCAAATCTCCTGCCTCCCCAGCCACTCGCCACCCCCTCCCTCAGCAAAGCTGAGCCAGCAGTTGTGTGCTGCCCTTGTCAAGAGGGTTGGGCAGGCAGTAGATGAAGGTAGACCCCACCCTATGGCAGCCCCTGTGTCAGCTACCCAGGCTGGGGTATTGGAGGGAGCCAGGCTGGGCCCACAAGGCAGGGTGGGGCTTCCTTCCCCCACCCCAAGCCTCTTGACAGTGGCAGCACACAGCTGCCAGGTTGTAGCTGCTGGCTCAGCTTTGCCTCAGTCAGAACTGATGTGGGGGGAGTGGAATGGAGTCCCTCAGCTCGTGTGCCTGGCCCAGCTCAGCTCCCCCCAGATACCCCAGCCAGGGTAGGTGGGGGGAAGGGAGTTTCCACAAAGTGAAAGAGCTCTCTTCCAATCTGCACCCCCCCCCCCCCGCAACTCCAGCCATGTCAATCCCAGACAGTAGCTGCATGCTGTCCCCTTCCCCCCTTGCCCCTCAGCTGCACAAGGAGGAGGCTCTTTCCTGTAAGAGCCCTGGGGGTGGGGCTGGGCTGGTGCTCCCCATTGCAAGTGCCAGCCCTGTCCTTCAAAGGCACATGTGAATAATTAACCCTTGAGGGACCTAAACAGGAGTTCCTTAAAGCACTCTGCTCTGGAGCACATTCAGCTAATAGCTGATTTATCAAATGTTAATTTTTCACATGATCAGCCATTTTAAAAGCACTCTGCAGCCATGAACATATGTAATGGCATGGCTATAGAGCACTTTCAGGGGCTAGATCTCAAGAAAAATGTAACTTGTGTAAGTGCCCATACCAATGGTGATTGCAATCCTCTCTGCCATTCTCCTCTGCTCAGATTAGAAGAGAGGGCATTATCCTGACTTACACATTCCCAAAGGTCCCCACTGGACTGAAAGTGTGGCCTGATTTTCTTCAAGACAGGGGAAGGGAGGCTACTCCATCAGTACCTTCCAAAGATCCTGGAAAATGGGTAGGAGTGAGGGAGAAAATGACAACTGATGGTTCAAGGGGGACTGAGGGTGAAAGCTAGAACAGGCAGGATTTCACAGTAAGTGCTGGATGTGAGGGGAGGAGGTAAGAGTGACTGCTATATCGTGAGAGCAGAAGTTTGCACAGTGTTTCACTTGAAAAACAGATTTGCCATTTTCTGCCCATATACTGCAGCTAGACACATGCTGGGGCTTGGATAAAAATCCACACCCCATATTCTGTTGCTGACAGCATCTGAACCCTGATCTTGAAAATACCAAATGAGTCCTTGTCTGTCCTGAGATAAAAGTGTTTATAACTGAAGCTCACATAATGTGTCCTGCAGCCTCTTGAAGGCCATGCGAGTTGCTTGCAACAGAACGCAGCACAGTGTAACAGACTGGGTTTTTTTATACAATGCTTCTCAACCAGGATGCCCTGGCACCCTGGGGTGCCTCCAGACCTTTTCGGCAAAATCAAAAAGCCCAACGCTGAATTGATTCAGTCTTTGCAGGTTAGTCTAAACTGAGCAGATTGAACCAATAAGCAAGTGAATAGACATTCACTTTTCAGTCCGGAAATGCAGCCACATGCCTGCAGTGGCTCAGGCCAGAAGCTGGGGAGCACTTGAGCAATGGGCATGCCTCCCAGCCTGCTGGCCACTGCTGAAGGAAGGGAGGGAAGCCAGGAGGGAAGCCCTGCAAGGCTTTTCCCTCCCTCCCTCCCTGCTTGAGTGGAGGGGGGGAGGGGTGTGGGCAGACCCCATCCCAGCCTAGCCACCTGAGTATGATGTGGGGGGAGGTTTAAACCCCCACCCTGGCTAGTACCAACTTCAGTAGGGGGCTGTGTGGCTGAGGTGGGGGAGAAGCCCTTGAAGGCTTCTCCTCCCCACTCCCTGCCTAAGCAGGCTTCCCCTCCCTGCCAGCTCCCCACCCAAGTGGGGAGTGAAGGGGCATGGCCAGGCCCCAGCCTTGCTGGCTGAGTGTGGTAGGGGGGGTTAAGCCAGCCCCCACCCTGGCCCACACTGAAGCCACTGTTAGCTTGGCTGGGGTGAGGGGGGGTCTTGTTGGGGTCAGTATGGTTCATGTTGGGGATTTGAACCCCTCTTGCCTCAGGCAGGACTCAGCCTACCCACACCAGGCAGAGCCCAGCTGGGGTCTGGTGCAGGGAGGGGGTTTAAACCCACTTCTCCCCTCTGCCTCAGCCTGGCGAGCTGGGCTGGGGCCTGGCCATGCCCCCTGTTCTCCATTCAGGTGGGGAGCAGAGGTAAAAGCCTCCAAGGGCTTCTCCTTCCCCACAGCCAGGCAAAACCCTGGCATCAGCACAGGCCAAGGTGGGGGTTTAAACCCCGTGCCCCCACCTCAGCTTGCTGGGCCGAGGACTTGCCACATCCCCCACTCTCCACTTGAGCAGGGAACAGGGGGAAAAGCCAAAGAGGGGTTGCTGATTCAAATTCAGTCCCTGATTCAATTTGGCAGAGATTCGGCAAAATTCAGTGGCCAAATCTCCGAATCTGAATCGAATCAGAGGACCCTTTAATCTCTCCGAATCAAATCGGAGCCCTCCAAATCGATTCAGAGAGATTCAGAAAGATGCAGAAATTTGGACATAGACACAGCTTTGAATGTTTTTTCTACATACCTCTAGCTAGCAGGTGGTTCATGAATGCTGTGGTGCTGAGGCTCATGGAGCATCCCACACAAGTGCAGAGGACTCCCTAGTGCGCTCCACAGCACACGTAAAAGTGGACCAGAAACATGAGACCTGCATCAGAGAGATCAACTGGAGGCTTTGGGAATGGTGTCTTGAGGAGGGCTTCGGCTTCCTAGACAATGACCCGCACATCAGGACAAGAGACATGCTCAAGTGGGATGGGCTTCACCTTTCCCCAAAAGGTAAGCCAACCTAGAAGCGTGTGTTCTCTTCTAGGTTGGCAAATCTCCTCTGGCAGGCTTTAAACTAGGCTTGTCAAGGGAAGGGCGGAGGAAGTCTTGGACCATTAAACCAAGCATCACCCACAAGAACAGCCTAGCTTAGACCGACAACAAGCAGAACAAATACCCAGGTAAACAACAGGGGCCCGGGCAGTACTGAGATTAGGGGGCCAGTGTACACATCTTCAGGAGGCCTCAAATGCCTCTACACAAACGCTTGTAGTATGGGGAACAAGCAGGAAGAACTTACCCTCCTGCCAGCTGACACCAACCCAGACATAGCGGGGCTCACAGAAATGTGGTGGGACCCAACGCATGACTGGGCGGTGAATATCGAGGGCTACAGGCTGTACAGGAGGAATAGGACAGGGAGGAAAGGTGGGGGTGTGGCGCTCTACGTCAAGGAGGAATACACATCCTCAACAAGTAACACAAGGTCAGAGGAGGGGCACACTGAAGTACTCTGGGTTAGAATACAAGGAAGTCAAGGGGAAAGGGACTTAATGGTGGGGGTCTACTACAGACCACCCAACCAAGGGGAAGAGCTAGACTGGGAATTCTGAAGTCAGCTCACTGAGGTAGTTAGGTCAAAGGACATGGTCATCATGGGTGACCTGAATTTTCCAGACATCTGCTGGGAAAAGCAGTCAGCCAGGTCTGACTGCTCACGTAGGTTCCTAGCTGAGATACAGGACCTCCATCTAACCCAGGAGGTGCACAGCCCCACCAGGGGAGATGCCTTGTTGGACCTGGTCCTGGCCATGGGCGATGACCTGGTGAGGGGTCTGCAGGTGCTCAACCACCTGGGCGACAGCGATCATCGCCTGCTGGAATTCACCATCCAGCACAAGGTGGCAAAGACCTGCAGCAAGGCAGCAGTCCTGGACTTCAGGAGGGCAGATTTCAATGAAGTAAGGAGAATAGTCGGGAAGGCACTGAGGTCCCGGAGGGGAGAGGAGTCAGGTGTCCAAGAAGAGTGGTCATTCCTCAAGGAGACAATCCTCCAAGCCCAAAGGGAGGTAATCCCAACATGGATCAAAGGGGGCAAGAGGACGCAAAAGCCCCCTTGGCTTACCAAAAGCATACAGGAACATCTCCTAGCTAAAAAGGAGGCATACACCCAATGGAAGGGAGGGGCCACCACCAGGGAGGACTATACCTCAGTTGTTTGGGACAGTATGGGGGTGGTCAGGAAGGCCAAGGTGGAGATGGAACTGGGACTAGCTACTTGGATCAAGGACAACAAGAAATCCTTTTTTAAATACATAGAGGGTAAAAAGAAGGTACCAGGTAATGTGGGACCGCTGCAAGACACGCTAGGAAATCTGGTCATCGCACTAGATGACAAAGCTAACCTATTTAACAATTTCTTTGCCTCCATTTTCCAGAGCAGGAATCGGGTCACCCCCCACCACCAGGACCCCTGTAGGCCCCAGGGGAGGTGCACCCAGACCTAGGGTCAGTGAGGATCTAGTAAGGGAACTTCTGGAGGGACTGGACGCATTTAAATCAGCTGGTCCTGACGATCTCCACCCCAAAGTGCTGAAGGAATTAGCAAAGGTCATTGTGGGACCCCTGGCACAGCTTTACGAGCACTTGTGGTGCTCTCGTGTGGTGCCAGAGGACTGGAAAAGGGCCAATGTGGTTCCCATTTTCAAAAAAGGGAGGAAGGAGGACCCAGGAAACTATAGGCCAGTTAGTCATACCTCAATCCTAGGTAAGTTTTTTGAGAGAATTATCCTGGCGCATGTCCACGAGGGGCCAGCAGGAGAGATTATGCTAAGGGGCAACCAACATGGGTTCATTAGAGGCAGGTCCTGTCAGACCAACCTGGTGGCCTTCTATGACCAGGTCACAAAATCCTTGGACGAAGGGGTAGCAGTGGACGTAGTCTTTCTGGACTTTAGGAAGGCCTTTGACACTGTCTCTCACCCCATTCTCATTAAAATACTAGGGGACTGTGGCATCGGCTCCTACACAGTCAAGTGGGTCAATAACTGGCTGGAGGGGCACACCCAGAGAGTGGTGGTGATTTTCGACCTGGAGGGATGTGGGCAGTGGGGTCCCCCAGGGCTCAGTCCTTGGGCCTGCACCGTTCAACATTTTCATCAGTGACTTGGACGAGGGGGTAAAAAGCACCCTGTTCAAATTTGCAGATGACACTAAGTTGTGGGGGGGAAGTGGGCACGCTAGAAGGGAGGGATAGGCTGCAATTGGACCTAGACAGGTTACAGGGGTGGGTGGATGAGAACAGGATGGGTTTCAACACTGACAATTGCAAGGTACTGCACCTGGGGGTGAAGAACCAGCAGCATACCCACAGGCTAGGGAACTCCCTTCTAGTCAGTGCAGAAGCAGAAAAGGATCTTGGTGTCATTGTTGATGCCAAAATGAACATGGGCCGACAGTGTGGGGACGCGGTCAGGAAAGCCAACCATACCTTGTCATGCATCCACAGATGCATCTCAAGCAGGTTCAAGGAGGTGATCCTCCCCCTCTATGCAACACTGGTCAGGCTGCAGTTGGAGTACTGTGTCCAGTTCTGGGTGCCGCACTTCAGGAGGGATGTGGACAGCATTGAGAGGGTCCAGAGGAGGGCCACTCACATGATCAGGGGGCAGCAGGGCAGGCCCTACAAGGAGAGGCTAAGGGACCTGAACCTGTTCAGCCTCCACAAGAGAAGGCTGAGAGGAGATCTAGTGGCCATTTACAAACTAGTCAGAGGGGACCAGCAGGCATTGGGGGAGTCCCTGTTCCCCCAAGCACTACCAGGAGTGACTAGAAATAATGGCCACAAACTGGCAGAGGGTGGGTTC
Source organism: Alligator mississippiensis (assembly GCF_030867095.1). Classification (NCBI taxonomy): domain Eukaryota; kingdom Metazoa; phylum Chordata; order Crocodylia; family Alligatoridae; genus Alligator; species Alligator mississippiensis. The sequence goes on along the minus strand of NC_081825.1, from coordinate 58,274,831 downwards.
AGGCTAGATATTAGGAGGCACTACTTCACTGTCAGGGCAGCTAGGATCTGGAACCAACTTCCAAGAGAAGTGGTGCTGGCTCCTACCCTGGGGGTCTTTAAGAGGAGGCTAGATGAACACCTTGCTGCGGTCGTTTGACCCCAGTACTCTTTACTGCCATGGCAGGGAGTCGGACTTGATGATCTGCTCAGGTCCCTTCCGACCCTACAACCTATGAAACTTCCGGTCCACTTCCAGGTCCGCTGGGGAGCTCGCAGGGCCTCCCAGGGGCCCCCCAGCTTGGTAACTGTTGCCTCCTGGGTCTGTGGGGGGGCACCTGGGGTCTCCCTGTATCCAATCACTGAGCCAGGGGACGGGCATGGGCTCCCCAGCGGACCCAGAAGTGGACCGGAAGTACTTCCAGTCCACTTTTGGGTTCGCTGCCAAGCACATAGAGGGCCCCCCCGCACTGCTTTGGGACACTCCATCCATCCCAGCATCACAGCATTCACAAGCCATGCTGGTACCTCGAGGTATGTAGAAAAAATATTTAAAGGTCTGTTTATGACCAGGTTACGAAATGCCTGGACGCAGGAGGAGGGGTGGATGTCGTATACTTAGACTTCAGGAAGGCCTTCGATACGGCATCCCACCCCATACTGGTGAACAAGTTAAGAGGCTGTGACTTGGATGACTACACAGTCCGGTGGGTGGTGAATTGGCTAGAGGGTTGCACCCAGAGAGTCGTGGTGGATGGGTCGGTTTCGACCTGGAAGGGTGTGGGCAGTGGGGTCCCACAGGGCTCGGTCCTTGGACCGATACTCATTAATGTCTTCATCAGCGACTTGGACGAGGGAGTGAAATGTACTCTGTCCAAGTCTGCAGATGACACAAAGCTATGGGGAGAAGTGGACACACCGGAGGGCAGGGAACAGCTGCAAGCAGACCTGGACAGCTTAGACAAGTGGGCAGAAAACAACAGGATGCAGTTCAACAAGGAGAAATGCAAAGTGCTACACCTAGGGAGGAAAAATGTCCAGCACACCTACAGCCTAGGGAATGACCTGCTGGGTGGCACGGAAGTGGAAAGGGATCTTGGAGTCGTAGTGGACTCCAAGATGAACATGAGTCGGCAGTGTGACGAAGCCATCAGAAAAGCCAATGGCACTTTATCATGCATCAGCAAATGCATGACGAATAGGTCCAAGGAGGTGATACTTTCCCTCTATCGGGGGCTGGTCAGACCGCAGTTGAAATACTGTGTGCAATTCTGGGCGCCGCAATTCAAGAGGGATGCAGATAACCTGGAGAGGGTCCAGAGAAGGGCCACTCGTATGGTTAAGGGCCTGCAGACCTAGCCCTACGAGGAGAGACTAGAGAACCTGGACCTTTTCAGCCTCCGCAAGAGAAGGTTGAGAGACAACCTTGTGGCTGCCTTTAAGTTCATCACAGGGGCACAGAAGGGAATTGGTGAGTATTTGTTCACCAAGGCGCCCCCGGGGGTTACAAGAAATAATGGCCACAAGCTAGCAGGGAGCAGATTTAGATTGGACATTAGGAAGAACTTCTTCACAGTTAGAGTGGCCAGGGTCTGGAACGGGCTCCCAAGGGAGGTGGTGCTCTCCCCTACCCTGGGGGTCTTCAAGAGGAGGTTAGATAAGCATCTAGATGGGTTCATCTAGACCCAGCACTCTTTCCTGCCTATGCAGGGGGTCGGACTCGATGATCTATTGAGGTCCCTTCCGACCCTAACATCTATGAATCTATGTCCGCATTGCTGAATCTCTGAATCAGCATCAAATCTTCAGACTTGGATTCGGCCAAGTCGAATCAGGGACAGTGATCTGAATCAACAAATCGAAACACTGTCCCTGATTCAGGACAATCCGAATCAAATAGGGCCCACTTTGTACACCTCTACTGGCTATATCCACTAATATGGCACACCCTGCAGTAGGAAGATACAGGTATCTTGGCCAGCTGACAGTGGCTATTCTACCCATCAGCCCCTGACATTGTTGTGTCCAAGCACTCCCCAGGAGTTTGCCTTTAGTCTTCTAAGTTCAAATTTCTCTGCCAAATAAAAGTTTCTTTTGTCCTTGGAGAATATTTTAAGGGACATATAAGCCAAATAAGAGGACTGGAGAAAAGCAGAAATGCATTCAATGGAAAGTTTCCCTTTACTATGGAAAAATCATCCATTTCTTCTAATGTTGACTCATTTACTAGACAGGATTACTTTAGGTTTAGAGATTTTTTTTATAGACTAGATTAAGAGGCGCCTGTATTGCTGAATGCCATTCTGACCAGTCTCCCTTGATGCTGTGAATTGATTTTGCAGACAGCATTAGAAAGCATAATCTCTGAAAGGTGAACTCATCTCTGTTAGCACAGTATTTATGTGCATTATACCTTTTCCTTACTGAAAACATTTTTGGTTCATAAACAACTCTGAATTCTCTGATTTTTTTGAAAAATATGTGAGATGAATTGCCTTTTAGATCAGAACTCAAATGTGTAATGAAAGTTGGGCCTAGAAAAAGAAAATAATTTTTTCAACAATTTAAGTATTTCGTTATCAGCTGTCCAGCTGTATCAGCAAGTCTGGCTTTATGTAAATTTCAATATAATAGAAACTGGACGATAAAACAGTAGCAGGCAGAGATATTTCTGCCAGCTGGAAGCCACTATCAGCTCTTCAAAAACCAAAATTTTTTCTTAATAATATTAAAGGACTGTCATAACTGATGACTTTTAAAAAAGGCTTACTAATCCCATGAATATTACAATGTGATCTCTGTTATTTAAATTCCAGCAAAATAAAATGGGTACATGAGAAAGAGAGAGAGAGAGAAAATAATGGCAATAACTATTCATCTGTTCAATCCAGGTTAGTAACAAATTCATGCTTCCAGACCTAGTTCAATGCTGACAAATTTCTGAACAAATATTGTGATGCTCTGCTGTAATTCTCATTGGTTTCAGTATTAATAGGAAAATACATGGAAGACTTCTTTTCTTCATGACTGGTCAGGTAGAGGTGTGAAACTGTAGCATGTTTGCCTTTATAATAACTGGTCCTTTTCTTTCTTGGAACAGTATAACAGTTCGGTCACTGTGCCAACTCACTTGAATTTGTCTGCTGCACAGATCTGTATCAAGTCATGACCTCCAGTGAAGTTCACTACCCCAGTGAAATGAGTATGAGTTTTGCTATAGTACAACAATTTGGACAGTCACCACATGAAATTCCACACTAAAAGAGTAGCATAAAACCATGCACATACGACTAAATAAAACTTACTTTATTTAATTTTTTTTCTATAAACAGGATCAATCCTAAAGCTTAATGATCACGTTCTGGTGTGCATGCTCAAAAATGAGTCTTTTAATAATTTATAACAATTTTTCTAACCATCTTGGAGTCCTCAGGGGAAACTAACATTCTTTAAAACTTCATTTTGCAAATTTCAGTTCTTTCTGTCCTACAAAAAAGTCCTTATTTTTCACATTGGTATGGCTCCAAAATAAATTACTTTTGCTTAAGCTTGCTACTAAAATCCCCTTTGGGTTTATGAAAATGTGCTATTGAAAACAATTTTCATAAATGTACTGTCACATAAAGATTATAGAGGAAGTCTGAATGAAGTCTTAACTCCAATGCTGGATACCACGTGACATGAGGAGGAACTAAAAAATAGCAGTGCAGTCTGCTGAAATGCTAATTTACATAGCAACAGCTTTAATACCTGATGAAATGCTGCCATCTGGTGGCAATTTAAAGAGGGAGCAAACAAAGCGATCTGTTTCTGGGTTCGTGGATATCGTTCATTTTTTAAAGTTTATTTTCATAATCAGATCAGTTATTTCAATGTATTTATCATGCAGTCCAAATTCTGGGGAGGTCACATCACTTAAACCCAAGGATGGGATAGAATATTCTTTCAGTCAAGCCAGAGACAAGTTACCACAAATTATAATGTCTAGTAAGACATTACCTGTGATATCATTTGCAATCCTGCAATCTGCCACAAGCCTTTTAGCAATCCAAGCACAATTTCATAATGAGTATGAAACAAACCTGTGCAATGATTTCACATGGAGATGTGACAATGATTAGAGATCTAGTAAAACAAATACTACACGATATATCCAGATCATATCTTACAAGGAAACCTCTTAAATCTGGAATTACTGCTGATACTTAATTCATTAAGTAAAGGTATCAAGAAGGAGATCTCACACAAAAGCTTAAGGCACTGGATGAAAAAACCATGGTCTCAGTTTTACTGATGATAAAGAGACAGTGTAATTTGACAATATCGTTTCAGAGGATCAGATGACCTCCGACTTTAGAAATGAAGTATTCTTACATTTACCATATAATCCCAAAACTGTAACCACTCAAATCAGATTCAGACCCTGCTATGACCTACTACAATACCAACCCTGTGACAAAGACGAGATTCCCTCTGGTTGTCGCCTACAGTCCCTGCCTGAGGGTGGCTGTTCTCAGGCAGCAGACCTTTAAGAACTGATTTGAACAGGAAATTGCAAAACAAAAATTCATTCACAGACTGGGTTATATATGGTTTAAATAGGGGCTGTGGATTTTTATCTCATTACCCAGATTAACTTTTGTCACACCTTTGTTCCTATGCATTTATTGCTTGCATGTTTATCTCTCCCAGGACTGCCCCCTCACCTCTCATCCTTCTTCCTCTATGCCCTTCCCTTCTGCTTTTCTGTGCATGTTTTTCTCTCCTTTCTATAGACAGCATCGTACGCATCTTTTCACAGCATCTGATAAAGTGAGCTTTAGCCCATGAAAGCTTGTGATTATGTGTCTGAGAAATGTTTAATTAGAATACAGAGTACATTTGCACCTTATATACTAACCAAAGTGTGTGTGTGCATGTGTGTGTGTAATTTATTTCTCAGATAATAAAAAAAGGATCCCAGGTGATCACTGGAATTTTCAAAGAAACTGCATGTATATGAATGCATCCAGTTGTACATCTTATACTAACTTTCACTAGTGAAACCATAAAATGCTGCTCTGATACTCTAAAACAAAATATGTTTGCAACAGTAATTCTTATTTTAGAATATCAGAACAGAATTTTACAGTCAGAAGTGTCAAATGGAGACCTGCGGCTGAAAAAAACCAGGCGTGTACAGTGACCTAAGTCAAAGCCCAAGAGAGCAATATTATGAGCCTCAGAGATCCATCATTTGGCCTGAGACAAATGAGTTTTCCCTTTATTTTCAGAAAGTGAGTAAGAGAAGTGTTATCTCTGTACACTGAAATTACAGTATCCTATCAAGTGTCACAAAGACAGGGTCAAGAGTAGGAACACATAATGCTTGTTGGTGAGAAGACGCCTGCTTTTCCAAGCTACTGCTTTGCTTTCTTTAAAAAAAAAGGACATTCTATATTATCCTGATGTTTTTGATTTTCCATGGAAACCTGCTTATGCAAATAAAAAGCCCCCAACACCCCGAAGGAGGAAAGAAAGAGCTCCAGGACACGCTCAAACCATCAAAAAAGTGCACTTAGGAAAGCAGCCACTATGACCAATAAAATGGCCAAGTTAGAGCCAAAGAAGGGATCACAATCTATGGACTTTACATAGATGATCCCCTACTTCCATAGTATTACAAAATACTGTAGCATGCTATTAAATGCTTGGACCTTACATGCACATTATCTGATGTTTAAATTACCTGAGTCTCTCTGACTCCAAAGTTTCATTTTCCCCTTTCACTGCAATATGTGCAAGAACTAACAATCATGGTTCTGTGTGCCAAATATTTACCCATATAGCTCATGTTTCAACAGTTTCTTGAAACAAATATTCATCTACAGCTGATACCACTTTTGGGTAACTCTGTAGAGGAACGTTGCACTTTTAGCAAGCAAGCACAGCTGAAAAATCAAATCTGCTGGTGAGATGGCATATATCTGAATAATGGGTGGTTCTGATAAGTGAAAATGTGTAGACCAAGAAGACAGGCTGGCAGGGTCTTCTAGGAAAGATGTAGACTGTGGGTATTTGAATTAGCAGGGGATGGCCCTTTTACCTTTTGAATTAATGTTACTATTATTCTTTTACATAACTAAGTATATCTATTTCAACTGTCCTTTACTTGGTCTGTAACTATTCTGGATAATTTCTTTTTGCTCTACAGATTTCTTGCCCACTTCTTTTCCCAAGTGACCACTTTCATATACTTAATGGAGTTAAACAAAAACGAGTGTTCCCATATAGTTTGGGCTGCCTCTGCTTTATTCGCAGACTAAGGAAGGCATTTTGTGCCCAAAGCTTGTCTGGTTGCCAGGTGCCTCCAGCTATCCCCACCCTCCATTGAAGTGTGTAGTTATGGCTGGTGCATATAAACAGCAGCTCCTGCGGTGTTCTGTAGGTTCTCAACAAGATAGATCTCTTTGTCCTAGCCCCAGTGCTCCGGATTCTGTGCTTCTAGACTTGGTTCCCCAATTCCTTGCTCCTGGCTTCCCTAGTCCTGGTCATTTGTCTAGCTCCTAGCCCTTGCCTGAACCTTTGCTTAATTCCTTGTCTTCAGCTTCTAATTGTATCCCTGTCTAGCCTCTTGGCTCTTGAACTCCTGTCTTGTGACCACTGGCTTTTGGACTCCCTGCCTTGTCACCAGGGATCCTGATTTTCATAGATTCATAGATGCTAGGGTCAGAAGGGACCTCAATGGATCATCGAGTCTGACCCCCTGCTCGTGGCAGGAAAAGGTGCTGGGGTCGTGTGTCCCCAGCCAAGTGCTTGTCCAGTCTCTTCTTGAAGACCCCCAAGGTAGGGGAGAGCATCACCTCCCTTGGAAGCCCATTCCAGATTCTGGCAACCCTAACCATGAAGAAGTTCTTTCTGATGTCCAACTTAAATCTACTGTCTATCAGCTTGTGGGCATCGTTTCTGGTTACCCTGGTAAATAGAGCATCTCCTATTCCCTGCTACCCCGCCCCTCCCTCCATGAGTTTGTGTACTGGGTTTGTTTTCTCTAATTTTTAAAAATCCCCAATTTGGGGGTTAAAAAAGTAACCCAAAATCCACATTTTTCCATGATTAAAATGAAATACCACTAATTTTATATATATATATATATATATATATATATATATATATATATATAAATAAATGGTGTTTCATTTCAATCAGAGAAAAACATGGGTTTTGGGTTACTTTTTTAACCCCAAAATGGGGGATTTTTTTTTTTATTTTTTTTTTACCAGAGAAAACTAGGATCCCTGCTTGTCACTAGTGTTTGACTTGTGACCTCTGGCTCTGAACTCTCAGGCTTCTGGCCTTATCAGTGAATCCTGACCCCTCATGCCCAGGTCATGCCTGTGACATTAACATTTCTTCTAAAAACAGAGTCGGTTCAACAAAAGATATTATTAAACAAATCCTGCTTTTTAGGATCATCATGTTTGTTATAGCACTATTAGAACAAGGAGCTTTCTTGAAGTTGATTGCAAAGGTAAGCCCGATAGTGAGAGATTGGATATTTGGTATTCTACTGTACATGCACGCACACACACACGTGCATAACAAAAACAGAATGCAGTTGTTGATGTTCTGATCTTGCAATCAGTCCACATAAGAACTCCACCAAGCTACAGGATTGGACTAGGTTTAGAGGAGAGGCAAAGAAATTACTATAAAATAATTCAGGGCAAAATGTAGACGGTCCTGCAGTGTGAGGAAGTCACCAGATTATGAGGACTCTGAAAACCTTAGAGGACCAGCCTCAGGGCAAGCTTACAGCTCTCCATTAAAATATGGGCATGTGGATACATGAAAGTTCAGGTCTGTGTAGGAAACAGGTGGATTAAAGCCTGAGTCCAGGGGCCCCTGCATGCCTGGGTTCTGTCACAACCCAATTAAGTAGTGCCCATGCCACAAGCAAGAAATATTAATCAAAACAGTTTTAGTCTGCACTAGGTTAACTAAGGGTTAACTAACAAGATGATAATAACAGCTTTTTTTTTTGCTGCGCATGTCAAAAAGAAATTTATTGCTGCGCCACTACAGAGATAAAACTTAGCCTTCTGTGCTGTACATAAATCATTATAATTGGTCAAAGAAAACAAGGAATAACCCTATGATAACACCCTAGCGAAGACCGCTAGATAATTGGCGATTCTAATTAAATTTATGACGTGGCAAAAAACAATTGGCTATTACACAAATAAAACCCCAATACACTTCCGCAAAGAAGAAGAAGAAGGGGGACCTCCGTACGAACCTTGGAGACCTCTGATCACATGTATCAGAGTAACTGACAACTTGATCACTTGCCAGTGGCCCCCTAGCGTCTTGACCCAATCTCAGACGTAAATCAACGACCTGCCGGCCCAACCATTTTTCTGCCCAACCATTTCTATCCGACCACTTATGCAGACTGACCTACGAACCTTAAGCTATAACTAACCAAGTATATCTGAGCTCCGTCTTTCACCACTTTGACAGCGTGAGTAAATAATCTTGCTCTGCAACCGATAAGCGTCCGCCTAATTAATTCCACTCCAAGCGTCACAAGTACCTGCCTGACGGCCTTCTAAGGCCCCTGGACCGACCCTCCACCGACCACTGCCCGGGTGGGAGTCAGGGAGAGCTGCTGGCTGTCTGCCCTGGGTCCCGACAGGTTCCTGCAAAGAAATGGCTTGTTTCCCCTTTCAGGCAGGCAGCATGCTAGCCTGCAAGGGGCTGCTTGGGACTCCCACGAATGAGACGCAGGGGGGCACCACCTGCATGTGTGCGGCCATGCACATGCACATGACCCAGTCCACAGCTAGGCAGCATGGAGAGCAGCTCCCTGCAGGTAAGTGTATAGGGGGAAGGGTTATGGGGGAAGCAGATTGAGGCCCTCATGGTGAGGAAGGGAATGGGGCAAGGGCAGGGACTGGAGGTGCTGTCCAGCCATGGCAGCATGTGGGACCCGGGGCCAGGACAGGGAGTGGGACAGAGCCACGGACAGCTCATCCAGAGGCAGCTGTGACAGGGGGCAGCTCCCCGCTGCTGTGTGCACTCTTGGGGGAGGCATGAGGGGGGCATGTGTCCCCCAGATTTCTGCACAGGGTGGATGTGAGCTGCTCACTGGGATCAGGGCTCTCCACCCTGCTGCCTTTGCCCTGGTAGCCCCATGCCAGCTGTGCACCCCCTACCTGCTTGGCAGCAGTGGGGACAACAAGTTGTGCCTCCTGCTCCCTGGAGGGCAGAGGGCGCGTGGCCAGCATGGGGGCCCCAGGGCAAAGGTAGTAGAGCAGAGAGCCCCAAACCCACAGCAGGCAGCCTGCATCCACCCTCGCCCCACTAGGTTCCACTCCGCTCCAGCTATGGCAGGGTGGGGAGAGGGAGTGGAGAGCAGAGAGGAGAGGCGAGCATGTTCCACCCCACCCACAGCCCAGCCGGGTCCACCCAGCCTCCCCCATGGGCTCCTGAGGGCCACCCTGCCCTTGGCAGAGAGCACCAGGAGGGGAAGGGGCCCCTCCCCCTGCTGGAGCCCAGGGCCCCAATAAATCTGGATCCACCACTGGTAGGAAAAATAATTTTGAAGGATCCTCAGTGTACTTGACAGAATGGGAGAAAAGAGCAGGATAAACCAGGCCAGATCCTTAGCTGCGCCTAAGATGAAGGAGGAAAAGGAAAGCAAAGGAGCTCTGACTGAGCTGTTGTGAATTACTTACAAATAGCTGGTACCTGGTAGAGAACATTTTAGATTTAAGCATTTAAAATTTCACAAAGGAATGAATGAGGAAAACGGTCCTTTCAGATACATGCCAGATACATAGCAGAGATTTCAGGAAGATAAACAGTGAAGCACTTACTCAGGGCTCATTCAAAAAAATCCCATTGATTTCACTGATAGAAATGGAAGTTTTGTTGCAACAGACTGAAAGGCTAGGGGCAGACATTAAAAAAGCCGGAGCCTGAATTGATTCAATCTTTGCAGGTTAGTCTAACCTGCAAAAATTGAACTGATTTGCAAGTGCACAGACATTCAGGTTTAATTCTGGAAATGCAGGGACATGCCTGCAGTGGCTCAAGCTAGAAGCCAGGGGGTGCTAGAGCAGCCCTCTCTTCCCTTTGCAGCAGCAGCAAGGCTGGAGGGAAGCCAACCTGGGGGGCATGGCCAAGTCCCCACAGGGGCTAAGGATGATTGTGGAGGGGTTTAAATCCCCACCCTGGCCTGTAAGGACCCCAGCCAAGCTGTGCCTGGAGAGGTAGGGGGGAAGCAGCCCTTGCCAGGCTTGTCCCCTAGGCCACAAGCTGGACAGGGCACACCCAGGTACTGCACAGAGCAGGGGGAACGGCCGGGGGAGCAGGGGGGCTGCCATGCTCGGGGCCTGCCAGCACCTCCGAGCTGGCCTGGGAAGCCCGCTCCCTAGGCAGCCCCCACCTGTGCTGCTGAGCCAGACTGTCATGCAGCCCCAGTGGGCTGGGAAGTGTCCTGCCCCCATGGGCTGCCCTGCAGGACCCTAGCCAGCTGGCTGGGGCTCCATGACAGGCCCAACCAGGTTGGGTGCAGGGAGCTGCACAGCCCCCACCTGAGCTACAGCTCACTGGCCCCTCTGCCTCCACCCTCAGGAGCACTAGTAGGCCAGCTGGGCTCAGCCCTGCAGCCCTAGCCACTGGTGAGGTATGTGGATGGCAGGGACCATGCCAGCTGGCTCTAGTCATGCTCCCTCCTCTGCCACTGGATTGGGGAGGTGGCAAGGAAATGGCTGTCAGGGGCCGCAAGCCCCCAGTAGGCGACGAGGGGGTATAAACCCCCTCCCTGCTCCCTTTGCTTCAGGGGGCCGTGCCTCTGGCCAGGCCCCCACCCCTGCTCAGGCTAGGGAGCAGAGGAGTGGGGCCAGCCCTGCTCTCTGGAGCAGACAGCCCAGCCCCACCCAGGCTGCAAAGCATCTGGGATGCTGGGGGACCATGATTTAATTTAAACCAGGAAGGGGTCTGGTACAGAAGTTGCAAAACCCAGTTTGACCCAAATCAGTTAAGTCTGATGCTACATTTAACTACATTTATCTTAAACCAGTTTCAGCCATTTTGAAACTGGTTTATGTGCACTGAACTTCTGTTCTGTTACACATTTAAACCAGTTTCTGATCACTTAAACTGGTTTATGTGTAACTTCTGTCCCTAGCCAAAGAGAAGTTAGGGACCTGGTTACATATATATATTTTAAATTGCTGGCTTTAGTCATACATAGCTTTGCTTGCCAACATCTAAATCCCCCTTTGGGGATTAATTTAATCCCCTTGGTGGTATATTTGTGCACAGTCTATATTGTTTGATTAACTTTACTCCCTGTTTGAATTGCTGTACTTTCCATGGATAGGAATTGCTTCTGCAATCTGTTCAGTACTGTCTCCAATACCAGTAGCAATATGGATTAAAGAAATAATCTGTAATGTGATCCTTAATCCTGAAACAAACAACTAGGGTCACATGCCTTTCATCCAGATGGAAGACTTCCAGATATTGTGCTACTTAAGGATTAAAGAAATTAAAGAAAATACTTAGGTTTTATCTTTCTAATTTAACTTTTGGGGATGCTCGTAGAGAAGCCTCCTCAGATTCAGGCAGGCAGGCAGCAGGAAGTGCTGTTTGACACCCACATCAAATTTGAAATCTGAGGTTGATGAAAGCAGATGGCTGACAAATTGTTCTGTCAAAAGCTATTATCAGTGAGTCACATTAAATTTTCTCTTAGCATCCCCAACAAAGCTTATTGCTTTAAGCAGAGTTTTAAAAACCCAGGATCCTTTTTTCATTATTGCTATTTCAGCCTCATTGGAATTTAATACTCTGCAGGCAGAAAGAATGAAGAGCAGGGAGGAGAAAAGGTAAATACATCCTGATTTATGCATTTGAGGATACTTTAAGAGCCCTGTTTTTATGGCTGTCATGTTATTGGTCCTTTATTCTTTCATTTCCCCATTATTATTTAATGCTTTCTTGTGACCTGTAATTGACCCTAGCTCTCTAGGGTCCTTCACCACTGTTTGTTTTGCATAATTTGATTGCCAGTAGAAACTGTAAATTCATTCAATCTGAGGCTCATTGTTATTCCTCGGGGAAAGTTTCAGCAACAACAGAACAGAACACTCAAAATACAAAACTAACATTTGTCTCCTCTCTATGGCCCAGAACACCCTCGGGGATCTGCACACACGTCTCCTCCTTCCTACCCACGCAAAAAGAAGGGAAAGACAACTCTGAGGCTCCCTCCCCTCCTGGCTCTTGGCACAAGTACTCCCTTGTGGTAATGGCTCCATGCTGTATTAGGCACATTCATGGGAGGCTCAAGAAAACTAGTTGCACTCTGACCTTTTCCCCTAGTTCACCCTGCTAACTACTGTGTTGCTTCCATCTCAGACCCTGCAAGCCAGGCAGTGTCCACATAACACCAAGACTCCTGATGGCTCTCATAAATTAAACAGATCCAACCCCTGAGACACAGCAGCAAATTTATCCATGCCCTGGTACAGACACAAGATGGGGAATCCTCTCATACTTTCCTCATCTCCCCTATTGAATTGATAAATAGCTTCTCAAGAGGGAGTGCTGTGGGATGATGATGCACAGAACTCAAGAGAACTCTTATTTTCAGGAGGTGCGTGAGGAGAGACAACAGCATACACAGAGGAGGGAATAAAGTCTGAATGTTACTCTGTTCATATCAGGGGCTAGGCGAACAACTATTCACAAAAGCGCCCCAGGGGAAAACCAGGAGCAACGTCATAAACTCCTAGAAGGTTTCAGACTGGATATAAGGAAAAACTTCTTCACGGTTCATACGACCAGACTCTGGAATAGACTCCCAGCTGGGGTCTTCAAAAGGAGACTAGATGCACACCGTGCTGGGGTAATTTGACCCCAGCAGTCTTTCCTGCCCAGAGCAGGGGCGCTGAACCCGATGATCTCAAGAGGTTCCTTCCAGCCTTAAACTTCAGTGAATCTATTGTTTCTCTCCCCTTTTATGCCTGAACAATGAACACAGGTCAGAAGCAAACCAGCTTCTGTAGGTACAGGGAATCAGATGCTAGGAGTAATGGAGAAGAAATAAACTAAACAGAAACAAAGATGGCAGCTTGCCAGATTCCTTAGCTACATGGAGATAAAAGAGGAACGCTCTTTGCTCCCAATGGGAAAGCGTAACCATGCTGGATAAGAGCACAGCTACATTCTGAATTGTAATGGGCAAAGGTTGCCACATGCGCCAGCAGCATCTGCATGCATCAGGAGCAGACAGGAAGGAGCCACAGTAAATTCCAAGAAGCACATCCAACCCACAAATAAAGTCACATGCTAAAGGTATCTTTTCAGTCATTTTAACCAAGGAAAAAGTAATAGATCAGCATGTTTGTCCAGCTGATTCAAGGGATTATCAACCTTTAAAATTAACTAATTACAGGGATGAAAGGTGAAGGAGTTTGAATACTAGGTTCAGACACCACTAACTATGCCAATACAACAGGCATGGGCAAATGCTAGGGAATAAGCCCCTCTCTAAATGCAGAGCAGAGAGATAATCCATGAAGCTGCACAAGGAAAGCGTAAAAATACCAGATTTGCACAGAAGCAAATACATGTATAAATATGTAAATAAAGCAAGAAATATGGGTACTGGGGACAAAAACATCACAGTGCAAAATGTCCTGCATGTAGATCGTGTACAATATTTGTGACAAGAGATATCTTTCTTTTGTAGGCGAGCAGAGCAAGGAAGGAAAAGGAACAAGCAATAACTCAAAATGAGGTTTCACATATGTGACATTAACATAGTGCATAACAGCAAAAATAAATGGTTTGTAAATCTCAGGCTACATAAGAAGCAAAGAAAAGGCAGCAACACATAAACACTGAATTGAATGCCAGATACATTGTGGGGTATGAGTGAATGTCCCAACCTGTAAAGCAGGGGTAGATCCAGGATCTCCAAAAAGGGGTTCAGGAGCAGCAGCCTGCACTGCTGATGGGGACAGACCACCTTTGGGAGCCTCCAGGGACTTTTTAAAGTCTCTAAAGTAGGTAAAAATCCCCCGCCCCCTTGCACTTCCACTTTCAGTGTGAACAATTGAATCACAAATCTAACACCACCAAACCTGTGAAAAATAAACAAAATAAAATGCATACAGATTAGATAAAACACTGTGGCATGCCTCAGAAATGCTGCTTATGTTTTTTGAAGGAAGGAATATATTCCCAATAAAACCATTCAACCCACATAACACCTGCCTTGTAGAGAAAGCTAGTAATTAATAGAAAAAAATGGCACTGAATTAAGAGGGAAAATGGCAACCATACTGCAAATGCAAAAATGGAGTGGCTATTGTTAGAGTCAGAGCCTTGAGCTGGATAAGCGTCATTATAGGCATTCAGAAGCCAGGCAGGATGTATGTTTGCATAGATCCAAGCAACGTAAGGCCTGTCTATATCAGAATACTCAAAAATTAATCCATATCAGCTTTTAACATGAGTTATTCAAGCTACATTAATTACCTCTGGCCAGTCTCATTCAAAAGTAAAAGTGGTCTTTGACTGGTTATATTTAATTTACAAACTAAATTAAGTTTAACTGAAATAAAGCCACTTTAATTCTGAACAACAGGGGTTTATTAATCGGCATTAAATTCACATCTTTGGTTTCGATCAACTTTCCTGGATGTCAGATTTTTAAATAAAGGACTAAAAGGAGTTCACTACTAAATGGTTTAAACTGAAGAAATAATACCTGGCTTGACGAAAGCAAAAATATTTTCAGACCTCAACACTGTAGATGGATACAAGTGCTATAGAATAAGGAAGCAGCTACCTCACCACAGTGTAGCAGGCTTGCCTTTTGGAGCTTGGGTTGAGTCCCAGGCTTGAAATCTTGCTGTTTTGAATGGTGGAGCCCATCCACCAATCAGGAGGCAGCAAGAGGAGTGAAGTCATGCCCTAGTCATGAGAAGTTCCCCCCCACTCCTGGACCTGATTGTAGACTGCAACACTCAGGTCCGGAAGACTTCAGGGGCCGAGCCCTGGAGCGTATAAAAGGAGCTGCATGCCCAGCAGAGGGAACATTTCTGGGAGAGAGAAGAGCATGGCTTAGAAGTGCTGAGGAGAGGTGCTCAGCAGGGTGAAGCAGTAGCCCAGAAGCGCCCTGAAGACTTCCATCAGCAGGGAATGGCAGATGGCTCCAGCAGTGAGGCTGTCGGTGTGCAGCACAGCACACGGCGTCCAGACCCTGGGAACTGTGTGAGGCAGCTTGGGTCTGCAACCTCTGGCATGTGGCCAGAGACACGGTGCACAGGATGGTGTATGGAGTAGGACCTTTGGAGTGCTTGGGCAGCTCAGGTCCTCAACCCCCGGAATGAGGCTAGAAGATTAGTGCAGGAGGCGCTGCACGGAGGGTTCAGTAGCGGACCAAGCCTGGTGCTGCATAAGGCAGCCCAGGCCTCCGACCCATAGCAAAAGGTTGAGTCCAGGGAGCCAGACAGTGCTCGGGCTACTGAGCCAGCAGACAGGGCCGAGCCAGAGGCCCCAGAAGCCCTGCATAGCAGAGCCCTGTTCCAAGGGACAGTGACCCTCCCCCCCACCAAAGTCCACTGCAGGCAAGAGAGCAGCTTAGTGCAGAGGACGAGGGCCACCTTCCAGGCCTGGGAGCCATGAGTTGCAGGGAAACGAGGATTCCCACAGGGGAGGGGGAGTCCCCCCATGGTTAGTTAAAGGCTCCTAAACGTGGAGGTCCCACTGGGAGAGCCCCCCTGAAGTTACCAGCTTCCTTGAGGGCTTGGGAAAAACCCAAGGGCATTGAGGTTTCCCCTTGGGATTAAGTTTATCTTTGGGGTTCCTGTGCCATAAGTGGTGTGATGGCATGCCTTACATTTTGTGAACTCTCATGTTTGTAAATTAGTAGATTACAGTAGAGTCCTAGGGCTGGGACCACCTGTTCCTATTATTTCACCTGTTGTTTACTTGTATTTATTTGTGGCTTATTTATTGTTCACCCATACCTATCTATAGGCTATCTGTTGGCTATTTATGTTTATTTTGGGGTTTATCTGTTTCAGATCAGATACTTATCTGTGACTTACCTGTATCTGGAGCACTGGTATAAGGTTTTATGTCATTCACCCAGAGGGTATTGTTTATGTTACTTGTTTGTTTCTATATATATATATATATAGAGAGAGAGAGACAGAGAGAGAGAATATATGTTTATAGCCATGTTCCTTTGCCTTGTGGTAAGTTAATGTAAATAAATGTGTATCTAGTTAAGTGCCCTGACTGTCCTGGCCTGGTTCTATAGGGATGGAGGGAAACTGAGTGGTCTGCAGTTCCCCCCACACAGCACACCTGCCAGCTAACAATCCCCTTCAATTGGAGAAGGGGAGTATATACCCAAGTTATCTGGGCTACAATAGTTTAGACATCAGCTGGTAGATACAGGTGGTTGAAACCACTGTCTGAGATCAAATCTGCAGCATGTGGTATACCCAGGATTTTGTAACAAGGGTTGTGGGAGCAGAAACCAGCACTACAGAGGTGGCTGTAACCCTCCTCCCAGCCTTCATCCTCCCACCCTGTCACCAGGATGGACAGATTGTGCCACAAGAGCAGCCACCAAGGTCTTTTTTTAAGTCCCCGAGTCAGGTAAGACTCTCACCAACACCCCACTCCAGCACCCCTTCCTTCCTGTCTGTGCTCAGTGATACTGCCTCTCCTCCCTCATTTTTCCTGCCACTGTCTCTGGCTGCCCCAGGGGTGGGGGGAGCTCCAGACCTGCTTGTGCTGTCTTCCAGCCAGGCTCAGTTGGGGGCAGCTGCCGGGTGGCAGGTGGGTTCCTGTTCCCTGAGCTTATCAATACCGCTAACACTGACTTTCAAGAATCAGTGTCACAACTGAAGACACTCTGGTTTATGGACATGGTGACAGGATGTTGGAAGATGCGTCAGACTAGAAGCACAGCCTCAGCCTGAATTAAGTTTTAAAACTGAGTAAATACAAGATGAAACTGTGAGCAACTGCTGCACATTACACAAGATACCTGCTTACTTCCAAAGGGTTATGACCTCACTTCAGAAAGGTAAAAACAATATAACAGGTCCTCAGTCCTGAATTATTAAATCATTTAGTTCAGAGACAGTTTCTGGCAAAATTTCTTCCAAGATTCTCAGCTGTATATAATCCCTGAGTCAACTCTTGGGCTAAGATGCAGTACAGACGGGGTTACCTCAATATGATGCAGTCTTTCTATGTATTAAGGAGCTGATGACCAATTATCTCTTTCCGAAATACTATTTGAAATGAGGAATTGAGGAATAGTGAATTCCTGAAACAAGGAATTTGCCCACTGTGATGACATGTTGCCTACAAAGGGGACAGCTATAATGTTTTCCATCAAGGCCTCTATTGGCAATGATTCTATACACTGAGATTAAATTATACCATCTGCAACAGTGTTTGCAGGCAAACAAGTTCAACCAATGTGTTCAGGATTGAAAATTGTTCAAGGTGAGCGAATGACTATAAATATATAGAAAACTTTTTAAAAAGTCACTCCCTTTTTAAATACATTCAACATATGCTACTGAAATGTTAGAGGAAGGATGCACACTGCAGGAAAAGGACAGAGGTGTACATAACTAGATTTCTTATCCAGAGCAGTTAGACACTGGGAAAATACAGCTTCTGAACAAGACAAAAAGGTTCTCAAATTTACAGAAATAAAGAAAACACAGAAAGCCTTTGAAAGCATCAATCAAGTCAGTAATGCATTTCAAGACAAAGACTGAAACAAAAATTACCAATATACTATAGACAGATTTACAAGTGCTAGCATCGATCATTCTGTCAGAGGGCAGAAAGATCTAAATTGAAGTTATACCTGCCTCCTAAGACTACCAGAACTATTGAAATGAGCATCCCAGGTAGCACCAGGTAGAAGAAACATAATGCCCAGATAACTGAGAACAGAAATTCACTCAAGAATCTACAGCTCCTGACTTTTTGAAACAAAAAGGCCCGACTCACCAGGTGCTGCCTAATGAGGGGCAATCCCCACTGCCCCCCACTACCCTATGCTGCATGGGGGGGGCTCTGTCACAAGCCCCCTGACTCCCCCCCACTCTCCCAACCCTCCTATAGCTGCCCCACCTGCCAGCTCTTTAAGAAAAAACAAAAAACCCCTGGGCTCACCAGTTCCTGCCCAGTGGAGCACGACCCCCACTGCCCCATGCTGTGTGGGAGGCTCTGCATGAGCCCCTTGAAGCCCCAAGGCTGCTGCAGGAGCTGGTGAGGCCAGGGTTTTTGAGGGGGGGTTCTTAACGGGCCAGTAGCTGGAGCAAGCAGGGAAGCCTTGGGGGGGCTGGGAGAGTGGGTAGAAGTCAGGGGCCTCATGGAAGAGTGCCCCCATGCAGCTTGGGGCAGTGGAGATCACCCCCCCTGCCGTGCAGCACCCAGTGAGTGGGGGCTTTTTTTTAAAGGGCTGGGATCTGGGGCGTGTGGTGCAGCCATGGGGGGGCTGAGGGGAGCTGGGAGAGCAGGCAGGGGATGGGGCCTGGCAGGGTCCCCCCATGGTCCCCTCCTCCGCCCCCTACTTACCAGCTCAGAGTCCAGGGAGCTCCAGTGTGCGGGGACTGCCTGACTTGTCGAAGCTCTCCGAATCTTTTCTGAATCGATTCAAAGTGCTTTGAATCTATTCGGACCTTTTTATTGGTCCCTTGATTCGATTCAAATTTGGAGATTCGGCCACCGAATCGGGTTGATTCTCCTCTGAATCGAATCAGCACCTAAAGCTTTGCACAGCCCTACAAACTACTTCATTATTGTAACCTACTATCTAGATTTCTAAGTAGAAAAACTGCTAAATACAATACTGCAATTACAATCCTAGACAAAGCTACAAAGGTTGGAACAGGCATAATATCCAAGATAGTATCATTCCAGACAGCAGCCCACAGTTTACTTGCAGTGACTTTGTGCATTTTACCCAGAAATGGAAATTCAGCCACAGTCCATTATTAGCATACTTCAAGCAGTCAAATGGCAAAACTGAATCAAAAGTATCATTTGGTTATGATTTTTGGTCATAGATGACATGACTTCTGTCTTCATAATTGTAAAACACTTTGGAAGCAAGGGTACTAACTAAAGTTAAGATCATCATCATATCTTCCTTGATTAAATGCCATAATTGAAAAGTTCAGGGCAGGGGTTTTAAAGGTGATGTTATTTTCAGAGTCAGTAGACTCACACTAAATCTAATGTGAAGAAATCCAGTTTCTATGTAATGATTATTCAATCCTTTTAAACTGTTTCACCTAAAATGACAGACCATTCTAGAAAATGAATTTATCAGCCAAGTCTCAGCTTCTAGCTGCAGGTGTGTTTCTTCAGAACAATGATAAAAAAATGCTGTGGATTGTGGAGGTTAAGAATGCTCAATAATACTTTTTCCTAAATAAGAAAGCTTTCCTGAACAGAGGAATACTGACAAATTTCTCCATAACATAGAATACAGTTCCTCAAACCTGGAAAGATTTCTGAGGGCTTTAACATCTGATTTCCTATAGTAAATCAAAATAATAAGTAAAGTGAAGACCAGTGAAGAATAAGAGGATTTTCCAAAAAAAATTTACCAGTTTTAAAGCTGGTAACAGCAAACACTTTTGTATACAACACATAATTAGACAGTGGAATTCATTGCTACAGCAACTGAGGCACAGACAGAACTGACAATTTTTGTCCAATCTAGTTTTAAAGCACTCTACAGCAATGACCAAACACAAGTGCATGGCTACAGAGTGCTTTAAAAGGGCCTGAGCCTGCAAAAATCTGAATTCTCTTTATATGAGAGTTCAGATGAAGGCACTGCAAAGTGGAAAGCCCTCAGTAACTTCTGTCTGTGCTTGCCTGGAGCAGGGCTCAGTTGACGAAGCCCAGCACTGGTCCCAGAATGGGAGCAGGGGAAGGGAGTGAAGGGATCTTGTTGTACAGACTACTCAGTAACTCCCTGGCAAGTGCAGACAGAAGTTACTGAGGGTGCTTCGCTTTGGAGCACCTTCATCTCAACCCTCATATAATGAGGATTCAGATTTTTGCAAGATCAAGCCCTTCTAAAGCATTCTGCAGCCATGCACTTGTGTTTGGTCATGGCTGTAGAGTGCTTTCAGAGGCCAGATCAGGGCAGGGCTCCAATTCCTGCCCCCCCCCGCCCCCCAACTCCAGCACAGCTGAGGAAACCCCAGAAGGGACCTCCCTCCCCTGCCTTCTCCCCCTCCCATCCTGAGTCAAAACAGGAGCTGAGCTTGGGAAAGAGGCTGCAGAGATGGTAAAACAAAATTATTTCCAGTTGTTCTCTGTAATTTGTTTAGTGACTGCTCAACAACAAAAACATTTACATGGTGCTTTATATTTTCAAGGAGCTATACAAATATTCACTGGACAGATATAAATGGTACAAACAGAGAAAATCGTAAGGTACCCAGGGTCTCATGAAAAGTATTGAATGACCCACATACGAAATGAGGGTGCTCCGCACCTATCAGTGACATGTAGCATCCCACTCAGCAGAGCCCAGAATTATTTCTGTTGTCAGCTGCATGTAAGTTTTCATAAGAGGAATAAGAACCTCAAGGGAAAGGCACATCCTACAATTTATGATGATCGGAACATAGTACTGCCACTGACATAGTGAAGAGGAAAAGCTAGTAATACACAGCCCTAAGAAAGAAAGCCAGGATATGGGTCAAACTGTAGTACAGTGCTTTGAAGGCAACTTCAAAATGGATGACAGCTGGTAGAGTATGAGTTAGTTTATTGTTTGTTCTACAGGTTTAAATCATATTTTTCCTCACCTTTTATAGCTTTGAAGGAGCCACAGCTGGTTTTTGACATTTTCAAATTGGCCCAGCCTCTGAGAATTGAAACTGTTTGTTGAATATCAAGGTGTATAGATTCAAAGCTTTGACTTCATCTGGCTCAATCAGTTGCAGTAGTACAGGTTTAATTAGCATGTTGAGTTCCTAAGGGAAATAAGGCACTTACGTCACTGAAGGCTGCATGCCAGATGCTGTCCATGAATGGAACCAACAATAAGGAAAAAAGAGAAGTAATAACTGTGACAGCAGAGGATTTCATGGGATCCTGCACATTCTCTGTCCCTGTCTTGTCCAATCTTATGCTGGTTTAAGAATCTAACTGTGTTTTTTTTCTTCAAAGTAATTAAACCAGCAATCTATCCTTGGTTTGAAGAGTCTTCAAAAATGTTCCAATTATGCCAATAGCCAACAGGTCTCTTACAGTGCATCACAATGGTGTTGCCTCACTCCTGTTCATCAACACAAGTGTTTAAAGGAGTGAGGCTTTTCTAGTTCCTTGAGCAGCAAGTGTCCTGTATCAGCTTAATCAGCTTCACACACCTAGAATACTAGGCGTTATTACTTTTCACTGCATCTCTATGTCCTACACATCTCAGTAACATACAGAAAATTATTCAGTGCTCCGCTCCTGAATGATTCTGTTTAATTGTAGAGCTCAGAACCTTGAGCAACAGGTACAGCAGTGGGCCTGAAACTTACAGATTCAAGGCACCTTTCCATAACTGTTGTGAATTGAGTGGTCCCCATATCTAAAACCAATTCATTTTTTACACTGCTTACTCCTCACGCAGGGGCTGAGCAGTGGGAAGAGGTAGAGTGAGCACTTAGCTCCTCACCCAGGGGATGGGCAAGGGAAAAAGTGTGAACTTACCTCATCTCATCCCGTAGCACCCTTAAAAGGATCTCACAGCACACTGAGGTGCTGCATATCCCCAGTTGAGAATCACTGATATAGAGAATCAACATGAGTAAACAGCTGGCATCCCACCTTATTTCAGAATTTGATGTTGAGAGAGAATTCCTGCACACAGTATGCAGAGCTACCTAATGCCCAGGGTTTAGCCTGCCTTTTATCACTATGCATGCCAATACTGTTGGTCTGTCTACACCAGTGGTGCTCAACTTCTGGGCTGCAGGCCAGATCTGGTCCATGGGATCAGTCCGTGGGCCAATCCAGCAGGTGTATGTCCTGTAGATGTCTTATAACATTAATTTAATCCTTTTTTCAGGGGAAAGGAAATGATCTGTCCATGGAGGAGACTTTAAATTAGCTGAGATAAATGGAACAATCCAGCCTATACAGGCTAAAGGCGCGATTCTGATCCTGTGCATTGCTGAATACCCTAACTGCCAACATGAATTGCTTGGCATCTTCATTATATCTAGATAATTTGGGAAAGTTCTAGAACAAGAGGTTCTTTGTGCTACCTTTGTTGGATTATTTCATATTTCCCTAGTGAAAAAGAAAAATAAGATATAGCATATAAAAATTTACAGGGAGTAGTTTTCTAATATTTTCTTTATGTCTCAAATTAAATTTTCAGTGTTCTGGAAATATATTTCCAATATTTTCAGTGTTGCACTACTTTGAGTCCTACCAAGAAAAGAGATTAAGGCAGCAACAGAAAAACACAAAGGTCACAAACTACTGAATGCAAAACCTTAATTATCTGCTTCACTAAAAAAATGGAAATCTAGTCAACAAAAGGGTGTGAACTTGACCTCCTTCATGGGCTGTTGGCTTGCTTTTAAAACTGGTTGCATTAGCAGGACTCATACAATATATTTAGGGTGATATGCAGTGTCAACTCTAACAAAATTCAAGCAGTACTCATCACTTTGCAGGACTGAGTCCTCATTAATTCCCCTGCTGTTGCAGTGTAAATTTGACCCCACTACTTACAAACAGACCACTTCTGTGCAGCCCTGGAAACTGAAGAGTGCTTCAGTAAGTAATGCTCTTGAACTGTAGTAACAGATTCTACTATCACAAAGGTTTTCAGTATGCTCATCCCCTGGGACAGGAGATAAGTGGAGTTACTGTACTCTCTTCATTCCAGGGTCACAGGCTTATGTAGATGCCAAAATTATTTCAGTGTAAAGCACAGGATGAACAAAGTAGAAGCAAGAGGATGCAGGAAGCAGAGATAGTAGTAATCCAGGGGTGCAACAGGAAGAAAAAGCAAGCGAAAGACTTGACTAGACAACAGACAAACTCAGCAGGTATTAACAAAAATAAAATCAATCCCTATCTCGATTGTTGTCTTGGGGACACTGCCATAGTTTACTGAGAACTCTCCCTATCATCATTTAACTAGATATTTTCAAGTATTCGGATACGCATGGTCCTTTGGTTGTAATCTAACAGCTCTTTGACCAGTTTTCACACAGGTATTATTAAAAATTTGCATGCCTGATATATTTATACCCTGCACCAGATGTTCTCATTTTTATTGCTGTTTTTGGCTTGGTAACCACTTATGGTTCCTTTATGTAGACTTTCCTTTGTATTATTTAATACTTCTGAATTTCTCGTCACATCCACCTCCTAATGTAGCTTTTAATTTTTGGGCTTACATTTCATCAGCAAGGTCAGTTGCCAGTAGAAGGACCTACTAGGTGCCAAGATAAACACAGCAGTTGAGTTGACTTGGTTTTCTTTTTTAGTGCAAGGCTGAGTCTATGGTTCAATCCAGCTATTATCCATTTTGATCAATAATTACAGTCCTGAAGACACTAAAGCCTTATCCACAATAGCTTTTTGTCTTTACATTGTTCCATAATTCTCAGTGCCATTTCAGTTGCACCAAGAGTGGGAGAGTTAACATAGGTAACCTTAATCACTGTGGCATCTAGACCCACCCAAAACAAGCCTAAATGACACAGCATTAAAAATAGCTAGACCTTCAGCACTGTGTCTGCACTAGAACTACCACCATCGTGAACAATTGTGGGGAAGATAAAAGAAAAACCTAGTGCCGAACAACCTAGTGGTATATGGAAGGCAGCTGGTTGTTCATTCATCCGTCCATTTTCCTTCCTTCCTTCCTTCCTTCCTTCCTTCCTTCCTTCCTTCCTTCCTTCCTTCCTTCCTTCCTTCTGTATTTGTTGGCAGTGCCATTTATTGTTAAAATCCTTTCCCTTTCTCCAAACTCCCAGCACAATAAGAGGAGATTATCTTTGAAAGCAATGTAACTACTAACACACACAAAGTTAAACATAGTGTGCCAACACTGCAGCTCCAAAAACTGGCACAAGAAGCAAGAACTTTCCATTTTTATACAGAAAATCATAGGGGTTAGGGTCAAAGGCAATGGGCCAAAGGGAACGGGTAAAAGGTAAAGAACATCAACATCGGTAACTTATACTCAGCACCTTAATTTCCCCCCATAACTCTGGAGGTGCCCCCAAACAAGCCTTTAGTCCCTAGAATACTTAAACAGCAGCCTGCACAGGTAGGGACAGACATTCAAAAAGCTGGAGCCTGAATTGATTCAATCTTTGCAGGTTAGGCTAACCTGCTTAGGTTGAACCAATTTACAACTGTACAGACATTCCCTCTGGACTGAGGAAATGCAGGCAGATGCCTGAAGTTGCTCAAGCCAGGAACTGGAGGGTGCTAAAGCACACCCTTGGCTTCAGGGAAGCTGTGCTGGGGGAGGACAGGGGCAGGGCATTGCCAGCCTGGGCAGTAGCCTGGGCTGAACTGGTTAGCAAGGGGTTTAATTCCCCCCTCCCTGTCCCACCAGCAGCGACTCGAACCATGGTCAGCTGGAAACTGCCCCCTTGCTGCTGTAGCATGAGGGCTGGGCGTGTCCAAACACTGGCTGCCATGGCCTCTGAGGCAGAGGGGTTATTGCCCCCTCTACCCCTGGGGGACTGCAGCCAGTTCCGCCTGCCCCGACTGCCACCGCTTGCTCCTTGCTTGGGGCAAATGGTGGAATAAGCCCCCTCCTTCCCCCTCTGCCAGAATAACTCCGCTCCCTGCCCCCCCACCTTAGGCGGGGCGCAGGGAGCAGGTTTATTCATCCCAATGCCCCTGGGGAACTGCAGCAGGGTCTGACCACCACTCACTCTGTGCCTTGGGCAAGCGGCAGAATAAGCCCCCTCCAGCCCCCCTCCTCTGGATACCAAAGGGGGGGGACAACAGAGTGAGGGGGGCAGGAAGGGGCTTATTCCACCACTTGCCCCGAGCACATGGGCAATGTTTTACTACCCTCCTAGTGAGAAAATTCTTCCTAATATCTAACCTAAACTTCCCTTGCTGCAACTTGAGACCATTGTTCCTTGTTCTGTCATCTGCCACCACTGAGAACAGTTTAGTTCCATTATCTTTTGAACCCCCTTTCAGGTAGTTGAAGGCTGCTATTAAATACCCCCTCAGTCTCCTCTTCTCCAAATTAAATAGGCCCAGTTCCCTCAGCCTCTCCTCATAAATCATGTGCCCCAGCCCCCTCACCATTTTCATTTCCCTCTGCTGGACTCACTCCAATTTGTCTACATCCTTTCTGTAGTGGGGGGCCCAAAATGATACAGTACTCCAGATGTGCCTCACCAGTGCTGAATAGAGAGGGATAATCACTTCCCTTGACCTGCTGTCAACACTCTTACTAATGCAGCCCAGTGTCCTATTAGCCTTCTTCGCAACTTGTCCTTGTTGAACCACATGAGATTTCTTTTGGCCAAGTCCTCCAATTTGTCTATGTCACTCTGAATCCTAGCCCTACCCTCCAGAGTTTCTACTACTCCCTACAGCTTGGTGTCCTCTGCAGACTTGCTGAGGGTGCACTCTATGCCATCTTCCAGGTTGTTGATGAAGACATTGAACAAAACCAGCCTGAGGACTAACCCCTGGGACACTCCACTTGATACTGGCTGCCAGTTAGACATTGAGCCATTGATTACTACTCTGAGCCCAATGCTTCAACTAGTTTTCTGTCCACCTTACAGTCCATTCATCCAGCCCATACTTCCTTAGCTCGCCTGTGAGACTGCTGTGGGAGACTGTACCAAAAGCTTTGCTAAAATCAAGGTACACCACATCCATCAGCCTCCCCACACCCACAGAGTGAGTCACCTCATCATAGAAGGCAATCATGTTGCTCAGGCATGACTTGCCCTTGGTGAATGTATGCTGACTGTTCTTAATCATCTTTTTCTCCTCCAAGTGCTTAGAAATGTTTTCCTTGAAGATCTGCTCCATGGTTTTCCCAGGAACGGAGGTGAAGCTGACTAGTCTGTAGTTCTCTGGATCCTCCTTTTTCCCTTTCTTAAATATGGGCACTACGTTTGCCCTTTCCCCAATCATCTGGGACCTCTCCTGATCACCATAAGTTTTCAAAGATGATGGCCAATGGCTCTGCAATCACATCAGTCAACACCCTCAGCACCCTCAGCTGCATCCCATCCGGCCCTATGGACTTGTACAAATCCAGCTTTTCTGAGTAGTCCCTAACCTGTTCCTTCAGCACTGAGGGCTGCTCACTTCCTCCCTGAACTGTGCTGCCTGGTACAGTAGTCTGGAAGCTGACCATGCCTATGAAGGCTGAGGCAAAAAAAGCTTTGACATTTTGGCTGTCTTGATCCTGGGTATTCCCAAGGCTTCTCT
Source organism: Alligator mississippiensis (assembly GCF_030867095.1). Taxonomy (NCBI): domain Eukaryota; kingdom Metazoa; phylum Chordata; order Crocodylia; family Alligatoridae; genus Alligator; species Alligator mississippiensis. The sequence continues at coordinate 58,248,342 of NC_081825.1, read as the reverse complement.
CAGGGGTTCAGTGTAACTAGCACCCAGAGTCAGAGAAACCCTCCTTTCTCCCCTATGCCCAACTGTGGAGCAGGGGGCCTAGAAGCTCCTACCTTCCTCAGCTGCCAGGCTCCCACCTGAACAGCAACTTGAGCCAGGGCTCTAAGGGTTTCCAGGCTTCCTGTTGCAGAGTTGTGAACAAAGACCCTAACCCAGGGCGGTAAACCCTAAAAAGCCAGGCTCCCCAGAAGCATACCAGATGAGCTGGGAGGAAATCACGCAGGTTTGTGATGGAACCTGACTGCAAAAGTTAATCAAAACTGATAGGCTTTCCCAGAAATATTACAGTTTTGATTAATCAGCATTTTTAGGCAACACCCCTCTTCCTTCCCCCCCAAACTTTTCAACAAATAATTCCTGGCCAGCTCTAGTGTAAAGGAATGAGAACATAACTGCAACTATCAATCATCTAAACATACATTATATAAAAATTAGAGTAAAGGGACCAAAATTTCTATGAGTATGATTCCTATAGAAATTCGATTTATAAGTGTGTAGGCTGGTAGCATGGAAGCTGCAATGGAAGATTCAGTTTCTGTGGTAAATACCATAAACTCTTGGGGTCTCTTTGATTACCTTTTTCTAATCTGAAAATCAAAATTGGGTGCCTACCTATAAACTGATCTATTACCAATTTATGCTAAAAGAGCTGGCTGGTGTCTAGTTATGCCAGAAATACAAGTCTCCATAGATCCCATGCAGTTCAAGTGGGGCCTTTTGCAATCAGCTTTAGCTCTGATCAGCTCAAATGGTGCAGCATGATAAAACTGAGTCTCTCACATTGGGTGTTAGAAGCTCCCTTCTCTCTTCTTCTTCCTAGCCACTCATTTGGGTCATTATATTGAACTCAGCCAAATGCACTTTCGGGGGAGTTTTCCCCTCCAAGATAAGTGAGTATTTGCATTATATAAGACAATTTGGTTTTTCCTGTCTGGAACTCTGCAAGTTACAAACAGAGCAGAAAAATATTATAAATGTCTGGTCTTACCCAACTGGCCCAATGTCATATCCAGGCCATTGACATCTACTTTGGTATCTGATCCTTTAATTAGTTCTGGAGCTGAAGGTTTAGCTCTTTAAGTAATTGCTGCAGCTCCTGTCTGCTAGCAAGATCCAAGTTGGCCAGAGCGTTCTTGGTTGTATTTTACAGAAAAGCTTCCAACCTATGGCATCAATTGATGAGGTGACCAGCAACCTGGTCACCGCATCAGTTCATCTTGCCTTTCCACACACATCTTGCCGCTGAACTTCTTTATCTGTCTAGTCTCATTATAATTGTTGCTCCAATAGAGATTACCTCCGCCTGCAACTCATCTTTCAGTCCTTTCTGGGAAACCTCCAGAGCTAATTTAATTCCATTTGTGAAGCTTCCAATGCCTGTTTTAGATCTTGTTTGAGCTCCTTTGCAAAATTCTAAGTTATTTCAAATCTTGTTCGGCTTCTTTCTAGACATCTTTGACTCCTCTGAACACCTCTGTTATTTGTTGCACCATGCTTCAACAAGAATACCTGCTCACAATTTCTGTCCTCACTCCTTATGCCCATGAACGCCATGTGCCCCCGGAAGCTGGGTGGGCATGGCAAGCTCCCACAGGTGGCAGTGGCACTGTCAGTGGCGGGAGCGTGGCAGCGGTAAGCGGGGAGCTCCCACAGGCCGCTGTGGCACTGTCAGTGGGGGGAGGGGGTGGTGAGCACCGACCAGCAGTCAGCAACCAGCCGCAGATGCCGCCAACAGTGTCGGCAGCAGCCAGCAGCGATCACAGACCACCTGCAGACACCACCATAGTTGCAGGGTAGGGAAGAATAATGGATTCAAGGATCCTTGATGGAATCATATTGATTTACAAGTTTATGTTACAAATAACCATAGGCAATGCATAGAGAAAGGTACGGGGGGGCACGTGTCCCCCCAGGCTTGGCTGCTGCTGATGCTCCTGGTGGCTTCTGTAGGTAGTCTCTGCTTGCCATCGCCTTTCCCCCCACCACCGCCAGCTTCTGCAGGTTGTCGCTGATCACTGCTGCTGCAGGCTTCTGCAGGCGGTTGCCGATAACTGGGGGGGGGGGGTTGTGAGCAAAGCCACTGCCAGCTTTGATGGGCAGTCACCACTCGCTGCCACTGGCTTCTGTGGGCGGATGCCAGTTGCCACCCTGCCACCAACACTGCTGACACTGCCACCCACAAATGTGCCCCCCCGTCTCAGGAGGCACCAATCATTAATGCAAATAACATAACATTTCCATGAACAGATAAGGAATCAAACAACAGCAGACACTTTTCTTGCTCTCAGCTCCAAGAGTCTTTCAGCCATCACCAAAACCAAAGATCTTTCTCTGGGATTTCTGAAAGCTCAAAGTCATGCCACCAGTGCTTCTGTAGCTGTGCTGGTTTTCTGCAGTCTTGGAGTTGTGTGTCTTTCTTGCCTCACTGAATTCCTACGGTCTCTGTCACACACATATATCTCCCTGTTCAAACAAGGCCCTCTGCTCGCCTACTTCTAGATACAGAGTGAACTGATATTTGGCTTTGTTTCGGGTGATGACAAGTGCCTGAGGTTTGGTTTGAGGCCCCCTATTTTTTCTTACACTTACCCTGAATAAATGGCCTCTGTTGTATGCAGCAGTTTCCATGAGCTTTAACCTAATCAATAACAACATATTATATAATACCACTTAATTGTAGGGGTTTTAATAAAAGTTAGTAAAAGTTTGAAAAAAGCTATGCTATATGGCCTTTGGCTAGCTGATGAGTTGGCATAGAAGTCTTAAACAGAGCTTGTTTTGGGAGAGGAAACATATGGGCTGAGGACGAAGGTCTGGATTAAAGACTTCATGATCTCATTTGGACTAGCTGAATATCCTGAGTTACTGCCTTGGACAAAGAGTCTCTGCTACCTGATGTGGAAAAAGCTACATGTTCAAATCAAATTTGCCAAATATCCAAATGAAAGACAAAATGTGAACCTTTAGCTAAAGCCATCCAGATAACAGAGAACTTGTAATCACTGCCTTCTTTGGCAATAATAATTATACAACTGATTATACTTTAACCCAACACCCAGAAGACCCCTGCATATGTTACTTTTTGTTAAAGTAATAATCTGTTTTGCATTTTGCCATAACTTATGCCAAAATTGCGTACCACCCTACTCCCTTTGACCAGCCAAATGCATTGGACATTTATATCAAATCAGATTTGGGAGATCTTATCTAAAGCCTGCTCTCCTCTTGTGTCTAGTTATGAGAGTAACAAGCTGGTCACTTGTTGTCTCTGACTTTTCATGGCACTAAACTCTCCACTGGTGTTGGTTGGCTGTTCTCACGCCTCTAGAATCCAATCCCTATGGTAGAGTGCCAAGATTCTCCTTCCTAAATTGCTAGGATCAGAAAAAGTTTATTTTATATTTTCTACAGCCCTAAGCCTTGGCAACAAAGGTCAAGATGAGGGTTAAGTAAGATTTACACAGCTTGCCTACCCAAATCATGAGAAGTAATGGCCCGAAGACCATAGCAGGCCCTCAGATGCTGCTCTAGCATTAGAAGAGCCAGAGTTGTGTCTAAACAGTTAAGGACCAATGAAGGTGGAAGGAGAGCTAACTTCATTCTTTTCTGAACTCCACTTAAGACAATGAAGTTGTGGCAGTGATGACTCTGGTCCTCAAGGCTAGAGACAGACATTCAAAAAGCCTGAGCCTGAATTGATTCAATCTTTGCAGGTTAGTCTAACCTGGCTAGGCTAAATCAGTTTTGTAACTGGACAGACATGCCTGCAGTAGCTCAGGCTAGAAGCTGGGGGATGGAGGGGTGCCCTCCCTTCCTTCCACAGTATGGAGCTGAGGGGGGCATGGACAGGCTTGGCAGGAACTCTGATTAGCCCAGCAGGGAATTGATAGCAGTGTTTATCACCGAACTAAGAAAACAAGAGGAATATTACCAGCTACCTGTTGATTCAGCATGGACCCTAGCCAGCATGTGGTCTGCTAAGTAATATTTAGACACCTCCTCAGCAAGGCAGAGAGGAGGGGAACTTCCTGCTTAGCAGGGAGTGGTGAGAGGAGGGAAGAAGCAGCCCGCTGTCTCTAGAACTCCAGCCAGGGAGCAGAGTGGAAGAACCAGCACTGCTATAGAACACAGAGCCTCACCCCACCCAGACAGCATGCCAGGATGCTGGGGGAGTCTGGTTTATCTTAAACCAGCAATGGGTCTAGGACAGACATTGAATAAACCAGTTTGAGCCAAATCAGTTAAGTCTGATACATTCAACCAAGTTTTTCTCAAACTGGTTTATGTGCACTGAACATCTGTTCTGTTACAGGTTTAAACCAGTTTCGGATCACTTAAACCAGTTTGTGTGTAATGTTTGTCCCTAGCCCAAATGGCCTGATCTTGTGAGGTGCTAAAAGGAAAAGTATTGCTTTGGGAAAAGTATTGTTTTTGATTCCCATTGGTTTCATAAGAAGATAGTGAGTACCTTTCAGGAGGGACTGAGTACTACACAGATTGGGCCCTTTGACAGGTTATTGTTTAAAAATACTGCAAAGTTTGTCAAAGCTGTAAGATATATCAGTGTCTAGTTTAGTGGAGTTCATTTTCCCCACAGCTGAATTACTTAAAAAGATAAAAGATATGAATAAAAATAATGAATCCTTCCAAACTTGTGTTTTTAACCATAGGCCATCATATAACTTGACAACCATGTGGCCCTAGCTTATGGCACAGAATTAACCTTTTCAGAAGAGTACATCTCTAATGAGCATAATCCTTTTCTTGATAAAGAAATCAGAGCTGTGTTTAATGTAATAAACATTGTAAATTACCTGGACCAATATTTTTTTTCTTATGTGCCTAAAAATGGTCTTATACATATCTCCCATTACATATACCATTTAGGAGAACTAGTGGCTAGCCATCAAATTAACATCTATCTGGCTTGGTAACTGCTAAGGCAGAATCATAATTTCTCCTTTTTTCCATACCAATATGTATCTTGAGAATGCCAAATATTATCTTCATGGATATTTTAAATATTACAGAATCTTATCCAGGAAAAAGTCTCCATACCTTATCAGCCAAAATAATAACATCTGACATGCAGTTTACCATAGCTTTCATTTCTCTTCAGGGAAATTTCCTAGTTCACTCTCTCTTGTAATCACAAAGCTCATTTATATTTCCCTGTTGCTTGTTATGCAAGACTGGAAAATAATTATCACCTACTCCAAGCTACCCCCTTCTCTTCACATTTTGCTCTTTGAACTTCACAGGCTGGCTGCAAGCCAACATGTCTTTGCTCTCAGTAATGCCTCCTGCAAAGGTAACAGGGCATTTCTGACTGCATTAACATCTCTTATATGTCTTCTGCCTGGCATGCCTCTACTGAGGCACTCTACCTGCCCCTTAGCTGCAGCCTTTTGTCTCATTTGAAATGCTTATCCTTACAATCAGAAATCAAAGTCTGAGAGACCTCAAGGGGAGACATGATTAATGCTCCATCATTAGCCTTACCACTCATGCCTAATGAAACTGACCTTCATTACTAACTTCCAGAGCACAGATTTCATTAAACCAAGCCTCCCTGCTGAGCCCTATGGGCTATCTTGTGTATTCCTCCAGCCAGCCAGAATCACAAGCTCACACTATTCCTTTACTGCTTGTTGCTATCCTTCATGCCTCAAGAGTTTGCAGTGTTCCCTTCATTACCCCTGTTGCTGTCTGGTTTTGATCATGTCTTTTCTGAATTTCAAAGATAAGGCTCTCAGACTGTCCATATAAAGTATGCTTCAGCTTCAGCTCCAGCTCCTTCAAATTTTCACTCCCAATTGTGTCACTGCTCTTATTATCTCTTGCCAGGTGTACTTCCTTTATTGTGATTACAACCAGGTGGTGCAAACTGAACCTTCTGGCCCACAGAGTCCAAATCTGCTTTTTTGTCCCTGCTTTTCATCAGTGGAAGTGTTTGGGCTTTGGACCCTTGGGTTTAATAGAGAGGGATTTCAGAAACATCATTCCCTGTGCGGGTTCCTCAGCTGTACAAATCTCTCCCTTGCTTTGGCCTAGACATATTTGAATCTATTGACCTTCACGGCATGTTGCAAAGTCCATCTGTTTTTTCTGGCTTTTAGAGATGGAGAACAGGATAAGGTCTGGGAATCTGGGAGATGATGAAAGTTTTTTGAACTACAGTATTTTGGCCATTAGTTTTCACAAAGGGGTTTTGTTAGTGATAAACTGCTAAATGTGGTTGAATTGTGTTGATTGGGTTTTTTTAGAGACTTGTTGGGATTTTAATGTTATGGCTAAGGCAGCAGTGGCCTGATTGCGAGATGCCAAGCTTCTATCAAATTCAGTGACAAATATGTTTTCTCAACATCCCATTGAAAGAAACTGTGGGAGTCCAGAATAGAATTTTTTTTTAAATACCAGGAAAATATAACAATCAGATGCCAAAAAAAGAAGTAGCAGTTCACACATTTATGTGGTTGTTGCTCACATAGACTGGCTGAAGAACTGTTTCCACTGTGCTGCTCAACCAAAAATAAAGAATGGCTGAAATAATTTTCTCCTGTCCTTCTGCTACAGATCCCTGAACAAAATGGCCAATATCTTTTCTTACTATTTTAAAGCACAAAATTCCAAACCAAACTATACATTACAATAAAACAACAAGGACCAGATCCTATTCCATCTATTAGATGCCAACGTAAACTTTGGCTCCCAAGTGAAATCCTAGTCCATCCTGCTCAGGTCCCTGAAAAAAATATTAATACACCAACTTTCATAACACAATATCATTTTAGCCTTAAAACTAAGTCATAGAGGGCACATCTACACATACAATTAATGCTCTACACATATAATTAATGCTCATTAAAGCACTCCCCGGCACATGTCTACACATGCACCTCCATTGGGAGCAAACTGAGCCAAACAGGAGCAAACCACTCCAGGGCTGCTCCTGCCCGGCTCTGCCCTCCTGCATCAGCCAGGGTGAGCTCCAGGATCCCTCAGGTGCCAGCACCAGGCTGGCAGAGGGCATAAGGGATTAGCCCCAAGCTCCAGAGGGTGAGGGGGGAGCTGTCCCAGCTTGGTGTGCAGCTCCATCCCAGCTGGGGGGAGATCAGGCTGGCCTCAACGGGGTGGAGAGAGCTGCCTTCCAGCGACATGGAGATCAGGACCTGTCCCTATCTCCACATGACTGGGAGGCAGCTGCCCAGCAGCCAGGACAGCTCTCCATGTCCTGTGGAGATCAGGACAGGTCCCAGTCTCCACATGGCTGGCAAATAGCATCCCACAAAGCCAGGACAGCTAACCCTGCACCCTGTGGGCCCCTGCTGTCTATGCTGCCTGGGAACAACTTGCTCCTAGTCAGCTTCTACATGAGTGGTATAGCACATTAGTTAATGCACCAGTTTTCTAGTACCTGTATCTACAGGTACTAAAAAATGGCACATTAAACTAATCTACTGAGCAATAAGTTCTGCACACATGTAGATGGTGATGCTTTACTGTGCCAGTGTCTCGTGTAGATGCACCCAGAAAATAGCAAGGAGGAGGACCCATCTGTCTTTGCATTAACTGCTTTTCAAGGACCTGAGGATGATGAAATAGAACCACACTTAAGCATCTAAGCCTACTTAGATAATTAATAGGTGGAATAGGCTCTGGTTCTAACATCTTAGCCCAATTATTGCACTCTCTAACTAAGCAAAACTGCTACTTAATTTTAGAGTGATGTATATACTTGTGTCTATTCCCACATATATTTCTGCTATGTAAAATGTTATTTTTCTCTTCAACTGTCTCCACTGAAGCACAGATGGGCTGTATCTTATAGCCAATAGAATTGTACTTAAGGGTCAACAAACCTTCTTAAATGTAAGTATTGTATGACATGTGCAAGCCCTCTGTAATCCACCCTATTCATATTTCATCAGCCTGTCCAATTCAGGGACAATTATCTCACTCTGGGATGGACTCAAAGACCTTTGGGTGCTAGGAACAGGGACATTCCATATAACATTAGAAGAGTTTGATGGAAAACTAAGTTTTCTATTTGATGTTCACTTTCCCTTATCAACAAATGTCTTACATAAGCCAGGACCATGCTCAGAATTGTATCTTAATTCAGAGTGAGCTTTTAAGAAAGAATATGTGCAATTAATAGAAAGCAAATGTCTGTTTTGGCACAGCCTACACTAACATCAGATATTTCCTCATTGCTAAAGGAATAAAGAAATTGTCATAATGAGACAGACTGACTACAATGTTCTGGTTTTCTCTTAACTATATGAGTGCTTCTCTGATGTACAATGTATGCCACAGACCTTATTGTCATGGTTCATGAATTGAAAAAAAAGGCTGAAGAAATCAAGTTATTTTTAATTAAAATTGATGATGTTCTTAGGAAGAAAGTTTAGAGCTGAAAGCACAGCTATGCCTCATATTTCTTAGAAATTACTGTTTTAATTAGAATGAACTTGTGGACTTTATTTTGTTGGCGTCGGGACAAACACTGAACAAGAGCAGCTAATTGTTTAGAGAAAACAAAGACCGGGTATCTGCAAAATCATTAGTTGAGGCTTAATATTTCAAAGCAAATGAATGCATGGGTAATTACTGTTCTTTTGTACATCGTAGGAAAGAATATTGTAAATGCTATCAAAGAAACAAGAAACAAATTAATCAGCAGCATTACATTTACTATCAAATACGAACCACATCAAACAAGACATACATTTGTTACCAAAGCATAAGATTAAGAGTCTGATTTAAACTAAATTATCAAAAAAAAATTTCAAGGACCAGGTTTCACCTCCTTCTCATCAGACTGTATTAGTTGACACACAATGTGCAGGCCTTTGCTTCCAATCCTAAGGCAGACAAAACTCCTACTGAGTTTCACTTTCATCAAGACTGAAGGATTTGACCTCTGAGTCTACCTAGATTAGCAAAATCTGGCAATATGCAATGCAGTCATACACTAAATAGTTCCCAAAAATGCATGATGTGGAGTAGACTTCTTTTAAGTGAAGCTAGTAATGTGTACACGGTCTGTGCACCCATTACTTAACCTTCATTGGCTCTTGACTCAGCAGTCTACTGTATTTGTTTCTAATATATCCAAAAGGAAGCCTCCATAAAAGTACACAGCTAACTGGCCTGATGCAAAAATAAAGTACACTGATGATCATTTGGGCTGCTATTGAAATTTAGTTGCAGATTTATATGATCAGTCAAAATATTCAGGTCTTTGAAAAGGAGCCTGAGCACCTTTTCAGCAGGGTATCACTCAGTCTGGCAAGCAGTTAGGGAAAAGGACAAGAGTGCTAAAATGCACAATAAAATAAGGGCTGGAACAATAATATGAAGTCCAGGGTAACAAGGAAAATCTGTCCTTTCTTTGAAGAGCTAGAGCAAATACTTTGTGCTCATTCATGTATTTGCAGAGTCTACTGTGCCTGGGTACACCAGAGAAAGTCCAGGAACTGCTGAAATAAGAGACAAAAAGAAAACCAGTTCTGTGAACTAGGAAGATTACAAGATTTGGGGAGGTGTATTGGGAGATACCTGAGACCTTCTAAAATCTCAGTGAATTTAGGAACATGGAAATTGGTTTAAATGAGAAGAAGGATATGGGGAGTGAAGTGGCTTATACTCCAGGGATCAGGGCTGGATTAATGTATAGGCAAACTAGGCACATGCTTAGGGCCCTGAACTTCAGGAGGCACCAGTCCTTGCCTTGGTGGCAGTGGCATGAATGACCTCACCCACCTCCTTTCCCTTCCCCTCCGCCAGCCGCGCCACGACCATGGCAGCTTCCTGGTGATGGCTCCAAGCCCTGCTCGCCACAGGCAGCAGCACCAGGGTGGGAAGGGGAGGTCTCAACCAGCCCAGGGCCCACAAGTTTGCTTGTCTAGGGCCCACTAAAGATTTAATTTGGCCCTGCCAGGGATACAGCTATGTAACATGTGTTGGGTTAAACCTCATTGAAATTGGACAGGGCAATTGCCACCCTTAACTTAAGACAGCTATAAGTGTTGACTTGACACACACCAGATCAATGCTCAGGATCTTAATATCATGCTGTTAGGCAGGAGGGCGTGACACAAAATTATATACACTCATACACACACTCCACATACACATATACAAACACGCAAACACACACCTTTCTGGCTGTGTATGTGTTAACACTAGAGGGTTACTTGGGGTCACTTGGTGCCCCAGGCAGAGGTGAACCTAGGGGAAAAGCTAGGAGATGGCAGAGCAGAGGAGCGGTGCTGGGAGATCAAGCCAAGGAGCAAGAGAGAGAGAGAACTGGCCAGGAAGCCAGACCAGGGAGCGATGATCCAGGGCAGAAGCTGGGAGGCAGTGGAGCAGGGAAGGAAGAGCTGGGAACAGAGGCAGCAGAAAAGGTAGGGACAGGGACAGAGGCAGTAGAGTGGGTAGAGACAGGGCCAGAGGCGATAGAGTAGATAGGGACAGAGCTGGAGGCAACAGAAGTGGTGGAGACAAGAAGAGAGAGAAGTGATAGAGTGGTAAGCCAGGAGTGGATGGTGGAGGAAAGCCAGAGGAAGAAAACCGCAAGGTTGGGAGGTGAAGGAGTGGAGTCAGGGCCAGAAAGCCGAGAGATCAGGAGGCCAGGAGGAGAGGAAGCTGAGCCAGGAGAGAAAGCCAGAAGGTCAAGAGGTGAAGGAGTGGAGCCAGGGGAGAAAGCCAGGAGATCAGGAGGTCAAGAGAGGTCAGAAAAGCCAGCAGTGCGCTGGGGGAAGAAAGCTGGGAGATTGGGAGGTCAGGAGGAGAGCTGAGATGGGGAGAGAAAGCCAGGAGGTCGGGAGGTGGAGGAGTAGAGCAGGGGAAGAAAGCCAGGAGACAGGTCGGAGGTTAGAGAGAGTTGGGAGGCGAAAGGCAGAGCCGGGAGGAGCTGGGAGATTGGCAAGGGTTAAAAGATCAGAGAGCTGGGATGCCGAGAGGCGGCAGAGCAGCAGAGGTGAGGAGTGGTGGAGATAGGGCCAGAGGCAGTAGAGTTGGGGGAGAGAAAGCCAGGAGGAGCTGGAGGAGAGAGAGAGAGCGGAGCCAGGAGGCATCAGGGCAGAGGAGATGGGGAGGCAGAGAAGCAAAGGTGCAGAGCTGGGGAAAAAGCCGGGAGTCGAGCTGGTGCCAGGAGAGTTGGCAAGGAAGCTGGGAGGCAGCAAAGGCAAAAGCTGGGAGGAACAGAAGATCCGGGGGGTTAGAAGAGAGGCTAAGAGAGCTGGCAAGAAAGTCGGGAGGCAAGTCTGAGGGGGTTGAGCTGAGAGGTACAGAGAGGGAGCCAGGACAGAGGTCAGAGGTGGCAGAGAAATGGGGATGTTGGAGGCAGCAGAGAAGGAGCCAAGATGACAGGGAGAGAGAGAGATGGGATGAAGGTCAGAGGGGCAGAAAACAGAGATTGGAGCAGGGCCAGAAGGTCAGTAAGACAAAACTCAACTCAGGGTTCCAAAATAACAGTTTATTAAACAGGCAACACACTACACAGCCCATGAAGTTATTGGTTCCCCCCCACACACACAAACTCTCCCATGCACTCACACAATGGTAGCAAGAGAGGAAAGGATTGGGGTCAAGGTGTGCAGTGACAGAACTCTGGTCCCTCGCTTGGGGGAAGAAGGTGGGTGATAGCTACCTATCTAGGCTGTAAGTTGATCCTTGATGGCCAGTCAGGGTCTTGTCCAGCCAAGTGTTGTCCAGAGGGGGTCGCCAGCAGGGCCTCTAGGTGGATAGGAGGTATGGCATACTGCTGGTCCAGATGGAGAGATCATCCCAAGGAAGTCACACTCTACCATCCCTTGTATAGGGGTGGGCTATGCGTGACTCCAATGGGAAGGACATGCCCAGGCAAGGGCCAGTCCTGTTCAGATGAGGTCATGCAGTTCCAGGTGTCCTCATTGTCCAGTGGGATACAATGGTGGAGTTGCTGGTTTCTATTCTGTTCTTTGTTTCCATGTTGCTGGTTTCTTGGAGGGTGTTTATCTTTCAAATATTGGGTTTTGTCTCTGGTCCTGGGAGTAGGTCTGTTGTTTCAGGGAGAGTCAATGCAAGGTGGTGGTCCGGTCATTAAGTTGATGGTCCAGTCATTCAGCAGGAGCTATTTTTAGGCCTGCTGCCATTATGTCTCAAGCACTCTCATTCACTCTCATTCATCCAGGAACCAATTTACATAGGAGGGGTAGGTATGAGTCACAGTTGCAACACAATTACAATAGAGTATGCCCGGGCAGGGGACACAAAATGGAGACTTGACATTACTTTGATTAACTTACAGGAACAGGCCTAAATCATACAATATCAATATAAAGCAGTAAAAATCAATACAAACATAATAGAACACTATTTACAATATAAAAAAGGGCTTGTCACAATAATGGACTACAATAACTTAGCTTATCTATCACTAACTATAACTATTTATATGGGATAGAGAGGGCAGAGAGAAAGTCAGAAATTGTTGGGGAAGGGGAGGGAATGTATTTTTAAATAAAAAAAGAAAAAGGGGGGTTTTGCTACATAAGAAGACATTAAACCTCTTTATGGAACTAGGTAGCTGGAACAGGACAGCCCTTTAACCAAAACATGGGCACATATCACCAGCCAAAAAAGGCACATGTGAGGCCACTCAAGAATTTAAACTGGGAAAAAGTGCTGGGGGGTTTGTTTTAAGATGGTGTGAAAAAGAAAGATAAGCAGGAGAAAGAGTACAGAGTGCTAAAGAGAAAAAGCATTAACCACAGTAGAAGCACCAGTTGTTTTGAGCTGGAGAAAAGTCTGAGAAAGAGAGGTTTTTGAGCTAAGTACCAGCTGAAATAAGGATTGTAACTATGAGAAAAGAAACGCAGACCTGTTGTTTGATTCCTCCTGGGTTCATGGAAATGATATTTTATACATTCTTTAAAAGTTAATAGGATTGAATAAAAAAAAAATGAAATTGTCATCAGTTTCTCCATCCAGTGGAAATAGTCTGAAAGAATCTAAATTGTGGTCACTCATTCAGGTCATAAAGGAGTAATTCTTGTGTTCTGGAGCTGGAAACTAGTGTCCAAAGAATAAAATTTGATTAAACCATGATGGAATGAAAGATGACCAAAAGAAAGTAAAGCAAGGCATAAAACAACAGCTGGAGACTTTACAAAAGGCACTGCAGCAACATCTGGAAACATCCAAAAAGGACCTGCAGTCAGACATAAAATCTACTGCCACCATAGCAGCAAAGAGTCTGAGCAGATTAGGAAGCCTCCCTACAGAATTCTCATCTAGACCAATAAGGCAAATTGATGAGGTGACTAGCAACCTGACCACCAACAAACAGAAGATTTTCCAGGACACAGGAGAGATCAGAAAACCTTTGACCAACTTGGATCTAGATAACAGGGATGCACTACAGAAGAACTGATGGAGCTAAAAAATCACCCTCAGAAAGAAACCAAAGAGTCACAGACCACAGTGGAAGTTAGCCACCTGAAGGAGGAATTTGGCCAACCATAGAACTTGGATAAGTTCTCTGCTTGTGGTTGGATAACTATAAGTTTTTCTCCTTTTTGTAACTCACAAAGGGTCAGATGTAAGAGGTCAGATTCCCCAACTCACATAATGGAAATGCCAACTATCTTTGAGGAAAACTCTTTGGGAGGTTCAACATACAGCCCAAATCAACATTAGGGGGCAATGTTGTTGTGACCGCTACGGCTTCTCTGCCTCCTCCTCCTCTTCCACTTGGGATTGTTGCCACTGTGGTGGGGAAGGAGGCAGCTGCTGTGGCTCTCACCTAGCACTATGGCTCATGTGCTCAGCCGGGACCCTGTGGACATTGGAACCCGCATGCCTGCTGGGCTGGGCTGGGCCACGGAGGGGAGAGGAGGGGGCTGCACTGGGAAAGTTTAAGGTGGGTGCCCAGCAGCACAGGGCCCAAGGTGGGGTGGGGCAGGGGGAGCCCCAAGTGCCCACTCCAGCAGTTGCAGGGGTTGTGGGAGCCACTGCGGTGTCCCATCCATGCCTCAGCTCCGCAGGGGGCTGGAACCACACAGCAGCAAGCTGAAGCAGCCTTGCAGGTGGAGGGGACAGGGTCTCCCCACGCTGTTGCGTGCTGATGCCAGCAGGAGCAGAGTGTGGTCATGGCCCCTCAGCACCTGGTTGCACTGAATGGGTGAGGAGGGGCAGAGGCGCTTCTCTGATCCCTTCCTAGCTTTCCTTTCTCCCCTCCCCCTGCTTCCTCCAGCCCTCTTGCCAGCCCTATTTTTATTTCCTTTTTGAAACTTGCCCTAGACTGGGCTTCATGCCACGCTGCTTCCCCCTGGAGCCTCCACCCCATGCTGCCTTCCTTCTCTACCCTCCTACCCAGGAGGCAGGGTTGGAGGCCATCCAGGCCAGTGATTCTCACTGGGATGCCTTGAGAGCTTTTCAAGGGTGCCGTGCGGTATTACCCCTGTTAGGGGTGCAGACATGACTCACAAGATGAACCCAGAGATGTCAGATAGGAATCAATAGGTGTTAAAAACCTTCTGACCTTCTGTGGTCCTTCTGAGTCTGTTGGCCAAACATGAATTGCTCTATTCTGTTCCAGCAGTTCAAAGAAAAAAGGAGTGAAAACTGAGAGCTGGCCTTTTCCCACCTTTGCCAAGAGTCTGAAAATGCTTAGAACCAGTGCTCTAGGCAGCTTTTCATTTCTTTTCCACACACAAGTTCCCAGCAGGCCTGGGCTACTCAGGACCACTGGCTGCTTTCTCCAGAAGCTCTTCTGAGCAGTTCCAAGCTACTCCTAGAGCTGTATGACTTGGGTGGAGAGGTGTAAACAGCCAGGTCAGATTCACTTCCAATTATTGTGCTCATAAATGGACTTGGCCACCTAAGGGCAATTCTAATCACCCATCTAAAGCCCTGAAAATCAATGAATACATATGAAACACCATCATCTGAACCATGAGTCAGCAATGTTTTTGACCAGAGTGCTAAAAAAACACCCCAACCTCAACCCATGCCTTAACTTGGCATGGCAGGGGCAGACAGGAAGGGGCAGGGGGAAGCTGTGAGGGGGTCTGATCCTCCTTCCTGGCAGCAGGTGCTGAACACCTCCCTTTCCCCACTACACGCCCCGAGGTGTGCATGCAGCCACCAGTGGCCATGAAGCCTGGGCTCACAGCAGGCAGCAGACAGGCTGCAAATAGATGCACTGGGAACTGAAGCCCGGGCTCCATTCCATGGTCGGTGGCAGCTGTACATGTGCCTCAGTGTGCACAGCAGCAAAGGGGCTGGGGCAGCGCAACTCTGGCTCTCCCCCTACCAGCAAGGAGCTGGGCAGGGGCTCTGCAGACCTCAGTGCAGTGGCTTGCAGCCTCCCAGCCTCCTGCCACAACTGGCCTGGGCTCTGGGCCTGCCTCTGCCACCCTCCACAGAATTTGGGCTGCTCACAGCAGGCAGCAGGAAGGCTGCAAACAGCTGCACTGAGGTTGGCTGAGCCCTAGCCCAGTTCATTGCTGGCAGCAGCTGACCATGTGCATCTCTTCATGGACAGTGGGGAGGGCAGGGAAACAGGTACTGCAGGTTGAGAGTGAGGGGCAGCAGCAGGGTGGAGCGGGGACTGTGGCTTGGGAATGAATAGCAATGGAATGGGCAGGGGTGGATGTGAAGAAATCCCTTCCCCCTTTCTCTGACCATCACTTGGGTCAGTCCAGATGACCCCTCTCCCTCCCTGCTCCTCTTGGTTCAGGCTGGTCATATCAAGTGAGCTGGCCAGATAAAATTCCTAGTGGGAGGGGGTAAACGCTCTCTTCCTTCCAGTGAGGGCATCCTGAAACTGCAAGCATGTACCCCAGGCAGAAGCTTGGTGATTTCTGTAAGTAGAAACCCTGCACCTAGTCTCTGTAAAGACTCGAGGTGCTTTTTTTGTTGTTTTCTCAAAGTGTATTCTGACTCACCTCGTCCAATACCTCCTCCCCTGTATTGGGCTGCTGTGAAAGGCATGGAGAGAGAGAGGGGCCTTCCACCTCCTGCCTGAGCAACAAAGTTTTTCTTTTTTTTATTTTTTCTTCAGTTCTTTCCGATGCTATCTAGGGATGCTTTGGGCTGAAAGAAGCACCCAGGAATATTACCATGGGAAAAGAACCCCCTAGGTTTGCAGAGTCTGTGTGCCCCAGGCTGCACAGAGCCCTGCCACAGACCAGTGCCTGGGTGGTTGCAGCGTTACCCTAGGCTTGCAGGAGTTCTTCATGAAGCAGGACAGCTGGCTGTAGGCTCCCCAGGGGAGACCCTCAAAGTGAGGTTTTGGGCCTGCCACAATGAGGCAGGTGTCTCAGCATAGTATTCCCCCTGCTGTGCCACCACAGTGGGCACTGGCATATTACTGCCCCCCACAATCATTTACACCCTCCACTCTACATGTGCCCTCTTTTTTGGAACTAGAAATATGGTAACCCTAGACATAACTGAATGAGTTTATTGAACTTCTGTCCCCCTCCAGATTCAAGTTAACTCACAGTCCCCCAGCATCCTAGGATGCTTTGCACTTCCTCTGCTCACCTGCCAGCATTTTTCTTGCAGGAACTCTGAAATTCATAGGAACTCTCTGAAAAAAGGTATGAAATAATCCATGTGTGTAAGCATTACAGAATTGGTGTTACATTCCAGCTACCTCCTTGTTTCCTGTAGACAACATGTTAATTTATTAACGTTGTCAGTAGACATCCTCTCACTACACTTCCAGTAAAAAACTGCAGGGGAGATTTAGCCGCCTACATCCCAGATGTCCAGTGGCTCCAGCTACATGGCATCTATATAAACATCAACAATAAACTTCTGGCTCTGAGGTTAAGTAGAGGTTGTTGTTTCTTTTCCTTTACCCCATATTTAGGCATCTTGCATCCAAATATTTTTAAAGTATCTTTGGAATCTTTTATTATGAAAGCTTTAAGTGCACTGTTTATTTCGGGAAAATGTTAAATGGAAACCACCCACTACCAGGTGATGAATAAAGTCAAATAATAGATGCATCATAATTAGAGGCTGTAGGGTCATAAAGTTATGACCCTGCATCCAGAACGTGTGCAGAGGCAGAGCACTAGAAAGCACAAGATTAGGAATATAGATTTTTGACCTTAGCATAGACTTACTGTGACTTTAACTTCCCTGTGCCTCTACCCAAGGAATAATAATCTTACAAAGGTGCTACATGGATTACATTTATTTTTGTTTTAAAGAGCTTTTATAAAAGATGCTATAGAAAGGGAAAGTGTTTGTACCTATAATAGCTCCTGTTTAAATGCAAAACAACAGTATCAGCCTTAAATAAATGCAAATAAAATATCAGTAGTGTTGATTGGCCTAGTCAGTAACTTACTACAAGGCTGATAACTGACTCCAGTAGCACCACAACCTCAACAAAGGGGCAGCCCATTTCAAGGTAAACTGTCTTGCCCTCAAAGCAGAAAAGAGAAAATGGAAGAAGAAAAAGGAGAAAAATCAGAGTCAACTGTCCCCTGTGGAAAGACCTGCAACTTCTGCAGATGGATCTGTAGCTCAAGGATCCAACTCTTAAGTTCCCCTCAAGACCCATTAATGAGCCATGGTAGAGATCATCCTTGAATCCAGGGATTTCCAACAACAAGACAATGAAATGGCTTGGCATCATCTCAATTTGGACAATAAACTCTGAAAATGACACAAATATGGAAGAAGAGTTCCCACTATTAGTACCTTTAGAGAGAATGGTAACATTTGGAAAGGTTTTTTGCATAAGGGGGAGGGTTTCTTTTGTTATTCAGAAGTGGATTTTTCCTCTATTCATTATATGTATCTATTGACAACAGGTAATTGTGACTGGCACTTCAGTTCCAATAAGCAATGCAGGTACTCTCATGAGAATAAGTCTGCTAGTTTTTGCAACTCTAAATCCTAGGAAAGGGATTTGCAGCTTCCTGGTTTAAATTATCCATGCTTCTTATTTTAGTATAGGTAGGTAGAAATGACTATAGGTAGGGTTGCTAACCTTTCCATTTCAAGATTTGTCACTTGCTTATAACTCTGCCAAACTTGAATCTCTTTTAGCTGAAATGTTGTATGTTGAGGATCTGCCTCAGCCTGACCTTTTTTTTTTTCTGGCTAATTTCAGGTAAATAACTTGGAAAAAGTTTAGGGAAAATTATTTCCTACTCCGTGCTGTAACTCATTTTTTACAATCATTCTTTTGAAATGCTCTAGGCCTCAATGACTTTGGAGCAGGATTTTGAAATTTGGCAGAGAAGGTGGCCTTGGTGTCGGGGATGTTTGATATCTGCAAACCACTGAAATTTAGCCAAACTGTATCTCTGACCTCTTCTGAGTTCTCAGAAGATCTCTAGGGTATTGGATGGGCATATATAGACTCATGGTTTTCAACAGGGAATATGAGTCCTCCTCAGGGGTGCTGCAACACACACTACAGAAGGGGCCAGGCAAAACAGCCCCACGCACACTCCTGCTGCACTAGGGCTCTGCTCTGCCTAAGCAGAGAGAGCTGGCTGGACTGTAGCCCTTCCTAGTATAACCTCTCTCATGTTCTACCCAGAGACAGGCACATGAAACAGTTCCAGCTGCACACATCTGTTTCTGGGAGGAGTGTTGGAGGGCTACACAGGAAGGGCTACACAGCATGACAGATTCTACCTGATTTAGGCTGACCCTAGAGCCCTAATGTGGTAAGAGTATGCACACGTGCCACAGCCCTTCCCAGGCTGGCTGTGCAGCTGGCACATGGGACAATTTTACCTGGAGGCAGCAACACCCAGGTGAGAAGCACTGAGGTAAGTTGAACAAGCATGAACTGGGGTTCTCAAACCAGGGGTACTGCCATATTCAAAGAAGAGGTGGAAGTGTTCCCTGACTCTGGAAAGGTTGACAACCACCAATATAGGCTTTAATTTTCCAAACACTGGATAGTTTATGGTTTTAGCATTGATCTAGGCCATAGTTCATGAGGGCTGTAACACCTATCAGTGTTTCACAATGTTGAGACACACCCATCTTTTAACTGAGTCATCTATTATAGATGAACTCTAGCAAAGAAGAGCTCTACACCTGTTCTCTCTCCCCTTTTTCTTCCACTCTCCCTTCCAACTCTTCCTCCTTCATTCTTTTATCTACTCTTTTGCCCTCTGTTCTCCCTTCTCTCTTCTTCCTTTTCCATCTCAAACTGCTTCTGAAAAAGTCTCAGCCCTCACAGAGTGAGAGGAGCTTCCCATCAAGGGCCAATGCCATTACACCTTGTTGGGATCTGGTAAGTTATAGGCTGTTCTGCGAATAATTGATAACCACCAATGAGAACTTGGTGACTGGTATCACTGCCTTGAATCTGGTAATATAAATGGAAGGAAGGAACAACATGCTAACCCATTAAACAGAGACCAGCAGCCATAAACACATAGCTCATACAGTTGGGAATCCAACTAAGCAGCCGGTGATTTCAGTTGCTCCTAAATACATTTTGGAGGCATTCATTGGAACAATCTAATGGTTCTATAAATATCTTCAGTTTAAATGGACAAATCATAGCTCAGCAGTAAATTTTCTTAGTCTGCAACAAACCTAGTTATCAATAGGAAATTAAACATCATTCTGGATTTCTTTTAGCTCAATACATGCTAAATTAGATTCCTAATGGACTCTAAACTGGAGTCGATTGGACTCCAAATAAAATCATGTACTATGTGGCTGCAATATCAAGACTTTCCACTGCACCATTTCATTTGCAGAAAGAACTATAAAAGTTAGAATATACCAGGGCTATTGGTTAGATACCAGCTAGACAATACCAGGGAAGTGGAGCTAGAAGAAAGACTCACATGCCTTTACAAGACTGGGGTCACCTGGTCTGAACATAGGGGGAAGCTGTTCCCACTCCTCCTGTAGACCAGGAGAAGAGGGAAGAGGAAGAGCAGATGCCAGCTACTTCCTCCCTGCTTCTCACACCAGAGTTCCCAGCGTGAGAAGCAGAATGTGGCTTCACCCCATTGCTTCCTCTATGTTTAGCTCCCAGTGCTTGGAACCCAAAAAGGGGCTAGGGACAAACATTACACATAAACCAGTTTAAGAGATCAGAAACTAGTTTAAACCTGTAACAGGACAGATGTTCAGTGCACAGTTTGAGAAAAACCTGGTTGAATATAGTATTACACTTAACTGATTTGCCTCAAACCAGTTTATGCAATGTCTGGCCCAGACTACTTGCTGATGTAAGATAAACCAGATACCCACAGCATCCCAATATGCATTCTGAGCTGGGTGGGGCTCTCTGCTCCACAGCAGGGCCCCTCTGCTCCCTGGCTGGAGGTCCAGAGACTGCAGACTGCTTTCTCCTTCCCCTCATCACTCTTTGCTAAGCAGGAAGTCCTCCCTCCCCTCTGCCTTGCTGAGGAGGTGTCTGTGTATTAGCTAGCAGACCACATGCTGGCTACAGTTTATGCTGAATCAACAGGTAGGTAGTAATGTCCCTCTGTTTTCTTAATTGGGTGATAAACACTGTTATTAATTCCCTGCTGAGCTAATTGCAGCTCCTGCAGAGCCTGGCCATGACCCACCTCAGCTCCATGCTGTGGAAGGAAGTTAGGGTTGCTCTAGCACCCCGTGGCTTCTAGCCTGAGCCACTTCAGGCATGTGCCTGCATTTCTGGGATGTCTGTCTGGTTACAAAACTGATTTAGCCTAGCCAGGGTAGACTAACCTGCAAAGATTGAATCGATTCAGGCTTTTTGAATGTCTGTCCCTAGCCAGGGAGTAGCACTGCTCCCTATCTGCTTCCCCTTGCCCTTCCTGCACCCGTTCCACCACTCAGCTCTGCACAGAGGGTTGCAGGGGAGGGGGAAGGCAAGGGAAAGCCAGCCAGCCTAGGAATTGGATTGGGGAAAAACTCCTCAAGCCTGGCTGCAGGCCATGCCAGGTTTTAAATCTAGGACCCAAAAAGGGGCTAGAGACAAACATTACACATAAACCAGTTTAAGTGATCAGAAACTGCTCAGGCTGCAGGAACCAGACTCGGGAAGGCCCTCCCCAGAATAATGGGGGAAATTCTCTCTCTACAGTAGTCTTAGGCATGTGGAGCAGGTGGGGGCTTTGCCTCACTTCTTCAGTCCCCCACACTTTTCCCAAACCAGGCTCACCTGGTTCCCAAACCAGGCCTGTCTGGGGAAGGCACAGGGAGCAGGGAGGAAAGGGTAGTTGCAGACTGAACATCCGGACCGTCCCCCAGAATCATTTCTAGTAGTGGAAATTTTCCATCACAGGAATGAATTTTTGTATACAGCCAGCTTTTACAATACAGTTCTGAAGAGATGCTTGGGTAACAATACAGAAAAGGTGCTCGGGTAACAATTTAACAGTATTTCTACAGTCACTTTTGAGAAGATTCCAGTAATCTGGGACTCTATCAGACCCTCCAATGGTAAAGATCTGGGAAATGGAAGAGAAAAGCCAGGGTACTGTGAGCTTCAGTATAACAAATGTTCCCTTCATGGGCAAGAGGACCATCATGGCACTTTTTATATTTTGTCATCATCAGCAATCCCTTAATTTGAGGATGATCTCTACCATGGCTCATTGATGGGTCTTGAGGTGACTTACGAGTCCAATCTTTGAGCTATAGATCCATTCACAGAAGTTGCAGGTCTTTCCACAGGGCCGCAGGTCAGGACTTCACTCCTTTTCCTTCCTCCACTTTCTCTTTGCTTCAAAGGCAAGACGCTTTACCTGAAAATGGCTTGCTGCTTGGTTGAGACTGTGGCACCCCTGGAGTCAGTTAGCAGCCAGCTCCTCCCAGCTCTTGATGTTGGCATCCATTTTCCTGAGATATGTCTACAATGTACCCTTCTAGTGTTTCCTCTGGTTACTATGAGATATCAGGCCATATTTGGACTGAGAGTAGAGCACTTGTTTTGCGAGTTGAGTCAGGCATCTGAATACAATGTATAGTCTAGCAAAGTTGGTGCTTCAGGATCACCAACCCAAATCCTGTAATATTGGCTTCAGCAAGGATGCTGGCATTTGTACAGTGATCTTCCCATTTGATGTGGAGTATTTTCCAGAAACATCACTGGTGATATCTTTCCAGGCTCTTGAGATAACAGAGGTAGGTCACCCACATTCCACATTTATAGATGAGAGTAGGGATGATGACTGCATTGTAGACCTGGATCTTTGTGTCTTTCTAGAGATTGCAACCAATAAAAACACACTGACACAATTTCCCAAAGGAGATGTTTGTGCACTGGATCCTGTGCTGGATCTCCTCATCAATGTTCACTCTCTGAGAGGAAGTAGCTGCTGAGAAGGAAAGTGCTTGACTGCCTCTAGGGTCTTTTTCTCAATGGTAATTTGAGGAAGGGGGACACATTCATGGCCTTGAGCAGGCTAATAGATCACTTTAGTTATCTCAATATTGAGAGAGAGGCCAAGTTTGGCAGGCTTCTGTGAAGAGATCTAACACATCCTCCACACACACTGTATCTGCAAGGATGGTGCAGTCATCAGCATACTGAAGGTAAAGCATAACTGTTTTGAATACTTTGATGTGATAGAGGAGCCGACTCATGGCCAGTCACCATACTGACCACCCCCCTGTCTAAGGCAGTCTGCCCTGTCTCACCTGCCATGACTTGTTGGGATAAACCTGATAAAATAAGCAGGAGGCTGCCCATTTTATGCCCCCAATGTCTAGGGCAGTACACACAGCTCCAAACTCCTCTATACTGTGTCCCATGCCTCACAAATGGCATCCATATTGCACATTGCCTCACAGCGTGACCTGTACTCCAGAGTCTCACTCGGGACACTCAACCCTCCCCCCCATCCCCCTCCCCCCCCCAAGCTCATTGTCACACTGTGCCGCAACACTGCGCTCCAAACTATCTACTATGACTCCCCTGGCCCCCTACTGGCCACCCTCAGCCTTTGGCTTTGCTTGCCCAAGTATCCTGGCAGGTGACCAGGGTGAACGGCTGGAGACCCTCTGGGTTAAAATCTACGGGGAACACGGCACAGGGGACACAATGGTGGGAGTCTACTACAGACCTCCCATCCAAAGTCCTGAGCTGGACCAGGAGTTTGCCCGGGAACTGGCTGAGGCCGCATGCTCCAGGACCATGGTTGTCATGGGTGACTTCAATTACCCGGACATCTCGTGGGAGGATCGCTCAGCAAAATCTGAGCGGTCGCAAAGCTTCCTCTCATCCGTGGATGACCTCTACCTGACTCAAGAAGTCTATGGGCCAACGAGAGGCAAAGCGCTGCTTGACCTGGTACTGGCTACTGGGGATGACCTAGTCGGTGACCTAGTGATCGATGGGAAGCTGGGTGACAGCGACCATGAGCTGATTGCCTTCACCATCCGCCGAAAAGCTGGCAAGTCAGTCAGCAACACGCAAGTCCTTGACTTCAGGAAAGCCGACTTTGACAAGCTCAGGAGGCTTGTCAGTGAGGCCCTAAGGGACCATGACCACGGAGAAAGGGGAGTTCAAGAAGAGTGGCTGCTCCTCAAGGGAGGGATCCTCAATGCACAAACTAAGTCTATTCCATCTCGGAGGAAAGGCAGCAAGAGGGCACAGCAGCCCCCCTGGCTCTCCAGGGACCTAGCAGACCTCCTGAGGCTAAAAAGAAAGGCCTACAAAGGATGGAGGATGGGAGTCTCCTCCAAGGAGGATTATTCTGCACTGGTCCGGTCCTGTAGGGAGCAGACCAGGAAAGCCAAGGCTGCAACTGAACTCCAACTAGCTTTGAGCATCAAGGACAATAAAAAGTCCTTTTTCAGATATGTGGGGAGCCGGAGGAAAAGCAGGGGCAACGTTGGACCCCTGCTGAACCAGATGGGGCAACTGACAACTGACGCCCAGGAAAAAGCCAACCTATTAAATAGGTACTTTGCATCAGTCTTTCATCAGTCCCATGGGACGCCCATGCCCGCTACAGGACAGGGAAGTCCGGGAGAGGGTGATCCCCTGCCTTCCATTGATGCTGACTTCGTGAAGGAACATCTTGAGAAGCTGGATACCTTCAAGTCAGCCGGCCCTGACAGTCTTCATCCCAGGGTACTCAAGGAGCTGGCGAGCATCATAGCCCAGCCTCTAGCACGGATCTTTGAAAACTCTTGGTGCTCTGGTGTAGTGCCCGAAGACTGGAAGAAGGCCAATGTGGTGCCTATCTTCAAGAAAGGGAGGAAAGTGGATCCGGCTAACTATAGGCCCATTAGCCTGACTTCTATCCCGGGGAAGATCTTAGAAAAGTTTATTAAAGAGGCCATCCTTAATGGACTGGCCGACGCCAACATCTTAAGGGATAGCCAGCACGAGTTTGTTGTTGGTAGGTCTTGCTTGACCAATCTCATTTCCTTCTACGACCAGGTAACCTATCACCTGGACAAGGGAGAAGAGATTGATGTCTTATATCTTGACTTCAAAAAAGCCTTCGATCTGGTTTCCCAGAAACTGGCCAATTGTCGCCTTGGGTCCTCCACGATCCACTGGCTGGAAAATTGGCTCCGTGGTCGGACCCAGAGGGTAGTAATTGATAGAAGTCACTCATCATGGTGTCCTGTGACCAGTGGGGTCCCCCAACACTCTGTCCTTGGACCCATACTGTTCAACATCTTCATTAATGATGTGGACACTGGAGTCAGAAGCGGACTGGCCAAGTTCGCAGATGACACCAAACTTTTTGGGGCAAAGCATCCACACCAGAAGACAGGCGGGTGATCCAGGCTGACCTGGACAGGCTCAGCAAGTGGGCGGACGAGAATCTGATGGTGTTCAACGCCGATAAATGCAAGGTTCTCCACCTTGGGAAAAAAACCCCGCAGCATCCTTATAGGCTCGGCAGTGCTATGTTGGCTAGCACTATGCAAGAAAGAGACTTGGGGGTCATCATTGACCACAAGATGAACATGAGCCTGCAGTGTGATGCTGCGGCTAGTAAAGCTACCAAAACGCTGGCTTGCATCCATAGATGCTTCTCAAGCAAATCCTGGGACGTCATTCTCCCCTTTTACTCGGCCTTAGTGAGGCTGCAGCTGGAGTACTGCGTCCAGTTTTGGGCTCCACAATTCAAAAAGGATGTGGAGAAGCTTGAGAGAGTCCAGAGAAGAGCCACGCGCATGATCAGAGGTCAGGGAAGCAGACCCTACGATGACAGGCTGAGAGCCCTGGGGCTCTTTAGCCTGGAAAAGCGCAGGCTCAGGGGTGATCTGATGGCCACCTATAAGTTTATCAGGGGTGACCACCAGTATCTGGGGGAACGTTTGTTCACCAGAGCGCCCCAAGGGATGACAACTAGGTCAAATGGTCATAAACTACTACAAGACCATTTCAGGCTGGACATAAGGAAGAATTTCTTTACTGTCCGAGCCCCCAAGGTCTGGAACAGCCTGCCACCGGAGGTGGTTCAAGCGTCTACATTGAACACCTTCAAGATGCCCTGATGCCTGTTCTGGCCCTTAAAGTGGCAGGCACCAAAGGTGCTCTGCCACATTCGGTTTTTGAGCAAAAACAGCCCAGATTGAAGAACCCTCCATCTGTTCAGTAATCAGAGTCAATTCCAGAAGGGAGACAGTCCTTAAGAAGAACCAGTATGACCCGTCAAAAAAAAGAACAGAACTGGGATAATGACACATCCTTGCTTTAAACCAGCTCAGAAGACAATTGATCCATCTCTGAGCCTCTACAAAGAACAGTTGCAATCATCTGGTCATGGAGAAGCCTCAGGACCTTGATGTACTTTTCAGGATATCCAAATTTGTCCAGTATTTTCCACAAGGCTTCATGACTGACAGAGCAAAGGCCTTAGTGAGGTCAATGAAAGCTATATACAAGTCCTGATGTTGTCCCTGACATTTTTCTTGGACCTGATGGACAATAAAAATGTCAGTTGCACCAGTGTGAGGTAGAAGACTGTTCAGGACAATGTGGATAAGGATTTTCCCTGCTGTGGAAAGGAGGGTGATATCATGATAGTTCTCTCACACCAACTTATTTCCTTTCCTGAAGATAGTCAGGATGTTGGCATTCCTCAGGTCCCCAGGGATCTCCTTATTGTTCCAAATTTGAAGAATAAAAATTCATGGAGTCTCAGTGCCAGTTCCTCACCACCAGCTATGACTATTTCAGCAGGTATGCCATCTGATCCAGTAGACTTTTTCTTCGTTTTTGAAGGCATACCAGATTTCTTCTAAGATAGGAGGGTTGGCAAGGGATCTCCTTTCAGGGTGTTTGGTGGATGGACTCAATGGTGGAATCCATCACAATTGATTCACAGCTCAGGATCACCTCAAAGTGTTCTTTTCATCTAGCTTGGATAGATTCATTGTCTTTGAGGAGCATCAAACCATTTTGCAATCACAAGAAAGTGGGACAATGGGAGATTGGACTGTAGATGGTTTTCGCTGACTGGAAGAAACTATGCACATCATGTTGGTCAGCATAGAACTGAATCTCCTTGGCTTTATCTTGCCACCATTGTTTTTTTATTTCCCAGAACCTCCTTTGAATTTTGGCTTTGAGGAATTGATATGTCTAAATAATGCAGCACCTGGACCCAGAACCTGGAGGTCATTGTGGTGTTCTATATTACACAGACAAGCAGGTAAAGGAATCCAAATGATAATTTACATACTGATGCCTGAAAAAGGTGAGAATACAATGTCATGGAAAGAGGCTGTGATTCTGATCCCACATCAGTCTTGTGCTTTTTCCAGGATGAAGTCTGATGCCCGTGCATTCCCTACACAGGGAATCCCATCTCAGCAGGGAAAATAATACGATGCAGATGGCATTCTCACTTTACCACTGTACAGTTAAACTTTGCCTTCTTTTAATTCCTTTCTGTGGAATCAATGGCAGCAATACTGGCCTGACATTCAGACTTAAGTGAATTTCCTTGAATTATTTTGGTACAAGTGAGACTTCTAAAATTAAGTTACCACAAGCTAATCTTGCTGTAACTTGCTAAAAGTTATGTTCAAGCAGAAGCCATGTCTTCCTACTTCCTACCTTCAAAAATCTGAAGAGAACTTCCTTAGGGATTCAAATGCACTACACCTAGAGCTTAATGGTGAAAAAACCTACATAATCACAAGTCTGAAGAAATGCTCTACATTCTGTTTTCCTTTTCCATTTGGAACCTTGGGTTGTGTGATAGAACCTGGATGCTAACAAGGACAAAGGCATTTATTCATTTGAGAAAACAACTGTTTAGTTTCCAAACCCATTCAAAAGTAAATGCATTTACATTTTTCATCCTGCCTGAATTAAAAGTATATGCTGCTCTCAAAGTGCCATATCTAAATATAAAGCAATTGTTGAAATATCAATTTATAGCACTGTAAAATCTTTCACTGCAGCATCAGAACATCTGCCTGTGGTTTGCCACATCATTATAAGCAGATGTTGTCTTCAAAGAATGTAGACAAAGAAGGGAAGGAAAAATTCCCTCTCTTGCATTCTCTCTCTCTCTGTCTCTCTCTTTATGTATAAAATCATTACACAATAAAATCATTACACAAGGGTGCTGCGGCAGAGATCCGTATCTATATCACAAACACAATTCCCTTGGATTGGCCTGACAGTCCTAATAGATTTCAAACAGTTTGGCCTTTACTACATCCTGCAGCTGAAAAGGCCTTGCAATGAATAAATGGAAACACAGAAAACTTTATTTTTTCTCTTCACACAGGCTCAGGGTTTGGTTTGGTTTGGTTTTTTGTCGGGGGGAGAAAGGGGAAGGGTTTAACTCCTTTGGCATCTTGTCAAGGCTTTTGCAAAAAGGTCTAGTGTGATTGAAACACAAATCTTGGTGTTATCTCCTGACAAAAATATATATTGTGTTTTCATGATTGTGTGTTTACTTCCTTTAAAAGGGGTGTAAGACAGACAAACATTTCTTGTGGTAAGAAAGGACAATATCCTTGCATCTTTTCTTATTTTCAAACAAGAAGTTGGTGCATACTAGAAATCTCCCAAACTTCGCTAGTGTTACCATGAGCTGAAGAATGCTATGGTTGACAGCCAAGGAGTCCAGGATGTTTTTTGATAGACTGAGGTACTGGAAAGACAGGCATCATCTGGGTTAACTTTACACTTTTAAACCAACACCTCTAGGAGTTCTTTGTTCAAACTGGAAACTAATGTAATGTTTCTCTCTGGAAAGTAATCCTTGCTGAACCATATCACTGACATAGCTCAGCTATTAGGTCATTCGCCAGACTATAACTCCAAGTGAGACACAGAACCTAAGCAGCACTTACACAAATGTAAACAGTCAGGCATTTTAACTCACAGCCTCCTCTGCAGGAAAGCATACGGTCAAGTTCCAGTACCCTGACGCTGAGTTGTACTTTACTCCACCTAGCGTCCCTCTGAAATCAAAGGCACTAAAGGAAACAGTCAAACTTAGCTAGGGATCAGAATCTGGCCCAAACTAAACAAATTAATGAGAAATGATGTAGGACAAAGCCATTCTTGCTTTATCACGTGATTATTCCCACTGTCTTCACTGGGGTCAGGTTTTTCATTGGGACTATCTGGGTGTGTAAGTTAAGAACAACTTCCCCCATTCAATGTTGGAAAAGGGCTGGAATGTTGTTACAGCCATGATGCTCCAGAAAATGTATGCAAGGCAAGGGTACATCACAAAGGGGCAAAGAGATACCACAGAAAAGCTTGCCTACTCTGTGCAGTTGTTGATTTTATAGATTTGAGGTTGTAAGTTAATATATCCGACTCCCTTTGCCTAGTGAAATGAGTCAGATAGACCATTTCAGTAAGAAAAGAAATAATTTAGCCTTTAAAAGCAGCTTCATATATACAGTCAATGCTGGAGGCTGCTTAGTTCACCAAAACATACCAGTCTATTTTTTCATGTAACTCACTGTAAAATTGATTGTTTCACTTACTAATATTTTATACTTTTCCATTTACTAAGAGCTTTTTTTTTTCCTCAAAAAAGCATGGGGTTTCCCATCCAATTGTTCATGAAATGTGTGTATTCATCGTTTATATGTGTGCATAGGCAGAATCAGTTATTTGAAACTACAAATTGATATTTAAAGATGTATTTGCTGATCATGTCTGCATACAAATCCCAATACTAGGTTTGTTCTGCTCTTACAGAAGTCAGTGGTCAAATTTCATGGGTCACTGGTGTATGAAGCTGCACACGCAGCTGAAATGTGGAGTTGTGCGCACACATTTTTATACACAGCTTCAACCATCTGGCTTTTTAAAAATCTATTGAGTGCTACCCTTCCAACATGTTCGAGATAAGATCTTCTTAAATGCAAGGGTTTTATAGATAATGGACTGGCATAACTTTAAATGTGCAGCTGTAAAAATGTTCTCCAACAAATATTCTCCATTCTCCGTAGCAGGCCAAGGCAGTCCAGTGACTAGGACAGCATAAGAGTTTGGATGAATGCCTGATCAGTTAGGCAGATGAGACCTTTCAAATATGAAATAAATGATTGTGTGGGGAAGCATTAAATGTAAGTGAATCTTTTTATAAAACAGAGACTGAATTTAATCTACTCCAGTATCTCACCATCATCAAAGCTCCTAAAAGTTTGCATAGTGATAGAGTATTATTGCCTGTCTGTCACTTTTCTCCTTTGGCCAAACTGAAAAGTACTCCTACTAAAATGTGGTTCACAAGGTTCTAGTTATTTCAACCTGTGCATGTAAAAGGTAAAGGAACCTACTGAACTCTGATGTTTTCAAGTAGGCAATTAGAATCCTGTAGCTCATTTATAGCATGAGTAGAAGGAATAATTTCCACTTTTTAAAGTCATAATGATGCCAATAAAACTGTGCAACCTCCAGACCCAAAGATTAAAAAGAAAGACTAAAATAGCACAACCTAAATAGACCATCCAAAAAAGAACATTTTATAAAGGTGACTTGAAAATATATGTCAGCACTTTCAGGTTTGATAAAACAGGAAATGCTTATGTGTCTAAAAGTATTTTGATTTATGTTGGATGGGTGTTCTAACACCACATTGGGTATTAAACATAAAAACAAGAACAAACATTCCTTGCACACTTCTAAAACAGAGTTGTCTTTTATCTGTTAACATTCCCCTTCGTGAAAGAAGCCAGTTTTGGTGTTGTGGTGGATGATGTCAGTTGATGCCAACAATGGAAAATATATCTGATGGCTAAAATAGGGAGATGAAGAGTTTGCTGATGACACTGTATAGCAAGCAATAAAAAATAATTTAATCAATATAAAATGTACCCCTAAAATTATGGACATATGTCTTTCACATGATGCTGTACAATATAAAAGAATAAGCATTTATTTTCAGTGAAACTGCATATGAATCAAAATCCCAGACCTGTGCACCCTGAAATCTGAGGGCATGGTGGTAAGTCCACAGTCTACTCTCTATGGTTTGAGCTCATCTGTACTCCCCTCTTCCCTCCCCATTACCAGTTATTGCTTGATAAAGAAACAAAAATCACAGCTTATGCTTACTGTTCTTTGTAAGTTATTCAGATCCTATAGTGATGGAATGTGATCTTGAACAAGGCTGAATGACCTTAGCAACCAGTGAACTCATCAGAAGTTGATAGCACTCAGCAGCACTTCCCAGAAGACACTTAGCAACCAACAGAAACGAGCTGGTAGCTTGTGCCATATAGTGACAGATACTTTGATGTGTTTCTAGGTAATAAATGGTAGGATAATAGAGGGCTGACATGTCTACTTTTCCTTATGCTAAGTGGATGTAATAATCTACCAAGCCAGAATAGTATAGTTCTATATGCACTGTACACTGGTGAAGGGAGATTGCAGGAGGAAACTATGAAGAACAAGTTTCCTGAATATAATAGCAGCTATCATTTTCCATTGGCCTAAGAACAAGGACATGCTAAAGCTCAAGAGGATCCAGAGAAGGGCCACCCGCAAGATCAAAGACTTGCACGGCAAGCTATATGAGGAGAGGCCGAGGGATCTTGGACTCTTCATCCTAAAGAAAAGAAGGCTGAGTGGGGACCTGATTGCTGCTTACCGCTATATCAGAGGCATAAATCAGGGGCTCAGCGATCAACTGTTCACCAGGGCACCCTGGGAGAAAACTAGAAACAACGGCCACAAACTCCTGGAAGATAGCTTCAGGCTCAACATTAGGAAAAACTTCTTTACAACTAGGGTGTCCAGACTATGGAACAAGCTCCCCACAGAGGTGGTGCTATCATCAACTGTAGAGATCTTCAAGAGAAGACTGGACAGTCACCTGGCTGGGGTCATCTGACTCCAGATGTTTCCTGCTCATGCAAGGGGCTGGACCTGATGATCCTTCGGGGTCCCTTCCAGCCCTATGATTCTATTCTATAATTTATAGTAAATATTGAATTCTGAGTTCAGTATGGAAAAGCCAGTGACTAATCTTTATTGAAAGAAAAATATTTAAAGAATATAGGTGACCCTGCACTGTAGGACTTAAAAGTTGGCCATTTCATTAAACAACAACAATTAAAACAACATAAAAACTCCATGAGTCCCTCAGAAGCACTGCAAGGCAATCAAAGTGAAATAATTTGGAGGTAGTGATGGTCAAAAAATGCATTTCTATTTTTATTATTCTAGTGATTCCCTACTTGGGAGTCCCCTGCTCTTTACTTACCTATTCATGTCATGCTCACATTCTCTTTTTTAAATGCATATCATACAATGAACACAGCCTTTACAACCCAACAAATTACATCTGCTCCATCTGGGAACATGTATATACTCCTGTCAAAACACCAAATAGCACAAGCTAATGGATGGACATGTGTAGAGACACACGGGTTCTTGAGTTCTAATTTTATTTCTATCACTGATATGTAAGGTGGCTTTACACAAGTCATTTAAACTCTCCACCTGCTTCTTCCAATCTGTACAAAGAGCAGAAGGCTATTAAACATCAAGGTCACTGAACATAGTTAATGCTTGTTCACTGCTTCATACAGGTAAGGCACTACATATAGATCATAGGGTTGGAAGGGGCCTCTCAGTCTCTTACATTCGTAGGCAACCATTTATCCAAAGCTAGGTGTGCTAGCTGTTATTAGCTGGCATCATTTCACAATTCATTCTGAATCAATCAGTTGATTATAACCATCTTAGTTCACATCAATAACCAGTAGGCCTGTGTGAAGTGGCTAGTATTCGCTTCGGATTTGGCCAAATCAGGGGACAGTGATTCGATTCAGTGATTCGCATCACTGTCCCAAATTGATTCAGATGAATCTCTGAATCAGCCAGGCCCATCCCCCACAGCCCAGCAATGGCTGTCCCACCTGCCCCAGCTCCCGACTCTTTGGGGAAAAAAAAGCCCTGGCTCACCAGGTGCTGCCGGGCAGAGGGGGGTGATCCCTGCTGCCCCCACTGCATGGGGAGCTCTACACAAGCTCCCCAATCCTCTCCCCTCTTACTCCCCCAGCCCCCTCATGAGCACCCCGCCCAGGCCAGCTCCAGCCCTTTAAGAAAAAAAAATGAGAAAAGCCCCACACTCACTGCTCCTGCTGGTGGGGGGCAATCCGCACTGTCCTGCACCACATGGGGGGCTCTGCATGAGCCCCCCAAAGCCCTGAGGCTGATGCAGGAGCAATGAGTTGGGGGCTTTTCTCCATTTTTTTTTCTTAAAGGGCCAGAGCTGGCCTGGCAGACCCCTCCCATGCAGCATGGGGCAGTGGGGGTCAGCAGGGATTGCCACCCCCCGCCCCAGCAGCACTCAATGAGCACTGGGGCTTTTCTTTAAATCACTGGGAGCTGGGCCAGGCAGGGCAGCCATAGGGGGCTGGGGGAGTGGGCAGGGGGGTAGGAGGGTCAGGTGGGTTAGCAGGGGTCCCCCCATGGTCCCCTTCCTCCTCCCCCAGCCCCCGCCCTCCACCCCTACTTACCAGTTCAGAGTTGGCTGCAGCTCCCTGCTGCAGCCACCGGGGACTGCCCGAATCATCATAGCTCTCCGAATCTTTTCCGAAGATTCAGAGAGCTTTGAATTGTTTTGGACCTTTAAATTGGTCCCCTGATTCAATTCGGATTCGAAGATTTGGCCCCCATATCGGGCTGAATCTCCTCTGAATCAAATCACAACCCGAAGCTCCACACAGCCCTAACAACCTGTGCCAGCTTTATGACATGCAAGGTTGTAGAGTTTCTACTGGCCAATGAGAAGGGAAATGAGTGTTCTCTGGAGGCTGGGCCTTATTCCTGCCTAATCTCAGCAGACCAAAGTTAAGGAACAGCATTACCCTCTCAGAGGACAAACTTGAGATCTATTTTCCTTTCTATATTGTAGCTAGAAATTCCAAGTTATCTGTGAAAAATGGCACTGTTCCGCTTTGACTTCCATTTCAATGTTTCGATGGAACAGCATTTCATTTTGAATTTCGATTTGATTTGAAACTGCTGTTCCGTTACGTTTCATTTTGTTGAAACAGTTTGCTGTTTTGATGCTGTTTCGACATTTTGCCCATAGGCTATAATGGGGAAGCTCAAAACAACCTATAATGTTGTCATTTCTGGCCTGATTTGGATGAAACTTGCAGGAATAGTAGCTGCTTCTGAGGGCATGAAGCCTGCCAAGTTTCAAGGAGATAGGTACAGGGGTTTTAGGAAATCTGCACCTCAAAGTCTTGAAAGCAATACTCATGTCACATGCATGTGTTAAGCCACAGTGGGGTCAAAACTGCAGGCATGCTAGCCCCTGCTGAGGCCACAAAGTCTGGCAAGTTTCAATGAGATAGGTGCAGGGGTTTGGGGGAAACTGTACCTCAAGCTGCAGACAAGCAAAACTCATGACATGGATGACACTGTGTGTGTTAAGGTGCAGCAGGGTGAAAGCTGCAGGCATGCTAGCCCCTCCTGAGGCCACAAGGCCTGCCAGCTCTCAAGGAGATAGGTGCAGGGGGAGTCTGGGTTCTGGGGCCCTGCGCCTCCAGCTGCTGACAGGCAAAACAATGCTGCTTTATGCTTTTTATTCAGTTTTTCCATCCCTCCCCCAGAGCACTGGGATTGGAAGGGACCTCCAGGAAAGATGACAGTCACTGGCCAGCTACACAGTCAATATGAGAGCACTCCCCCACCCCCCTTCCCCCTACCTCTCCTTACTTTAGTTTCTGTTTTCCTGCAGACAAGCCCAGCTTGAGGTTCAAAACTCAAAATGTTTCAAAAATTTCAAAATGTTTCAGCTTGCCTCATTTTGTTTCGAGACTTTCTCAAAGCTCTCTGTTTCATTTCAATTTCACTGTTTTGAGTTCAAAATGAGTCAAAACAGCATCAAAATGAAACTGCCGGTGAAATTTCACACAGCCCAAATAGCCATGAGGCATCTGTTAGTGAAAACCCATCTTTACCTGACTCCCAAACATCTTAACTTTTCTCATACAATGGAAGCCAAACAAAACCAATTGTTGCTTCAAAAAGCTGAGTGCAGAAAATAGGGGTGCCGATGATTGCTGCCATGCTAGTGGTTCATTGTCAGCTGCATTTGTTGCATGAATATTTATTAGTCTGCTTCATATGAGGGTATGTCTGGTTTTGGTTAGACTTGTAGTGAACTGTCAGAGATTTGGACTCTAGCAAACAAGCCCCTGTAGGTTCAGTTGGGAAAAGCTATACTGTCTGCTGCTCATTTAAATTAGGCTGAGAAAGACAGACAGACCTGAAAGCTGCCAGTGTTTATGTATTTGATTAAGAGGTTTGCTTGGGGGGTTTAGGCTGGGGGAAAAGGGGAGCATATCTTAACAATGAGACTAAAGTTAGAAAAAGACTGAGGCCAAATTCTGCTCTTCCATACAAAGCAGAGACACACGGGGTTGGCATGAGTGTAAAACTCATTTGGCCCTCTGGGCTAGATGTGTGGCCTGGGACCAGACCACAGGCTGGATGAACAGTGCAAAGCCAGCCCTGCAGGCTGGATTGGGCCCTCCCTCCCCTGCCACATGCCAGATCCAGAGCCTGTGGCCCTTGTTCCAGCTGTGCTGCATGTGTGGTGACCATTCTGACCGGATTGAAACGAGTGGCATATGGCACCCTCTCTAGCTGGTTTGGGGCATGTGCCACATGAAGCACAGCTCCTGGACCAGCTGGAGCAGGCACTACATACAGTAGTCCTGGACCAGCCAAAATAGGCACAAGATCCAGCATGCAGGGAGCCCACAGAGCCCCCTCACCCTCCTCATCCCACAAGCACATACCAGATTCAACATCCACTCTGGCCAGTCTGGGACTGTGCCAGTCTGGGACATGGTGTTTACTCCAGGACCCATACTACATGCAACATCCAGGACCAGCTGAAGCAGGAGCCACACATAGTTTGTGTCCTGGACTGGCCAGGGCAGGCACCACACACAATGTAGTCCCAGAGTGGCCAGAGCAGGCACTGGATTCGGCATGTGGGAGAAGCCCTGGACTGACCCTATGCAGGGTCAGCATCAGAACCAGATGATGTGGCTCCACAGGCCAATGGGTCATATCTTTGACACCTCTGCTATGGATCTGATGGGAAGAAATCCTACTCCAGCAGGCCCAGGATATGGATTAGCTATGTGGTTCCTCAGTCACATATGGAGTCTCTAGGCTGGGATAGTGTGAATAGCTCATTGTGTCATTTCTCTATCAACTCCAGTAATTTCCCCCTCCCCAACAAAAGCAAACAGGATAGAAACTTCAGAGAGAGAGAGAGAGAGAGAGAGAAAATTAACACAGAAAGCAAGTCTGTCTGAATTCTTTTAGCTTTAGTCCACCTAACATAAAGGGAAAATATAGGAGAAACTTTTTTTATTTAGCCTAGTAGGGGATGCGGTTGTCTGGTTGCACAAGCAGTGAGCTAGAAGTAGAGCACAGCAAAGTCATAATCAAATTCCAAATACCAGGAAGACCATGTTAACAGACTGAAGAAAGGACTATGCTATTCCCACAATATTACAAAGATAATTCCTTAGCAACTTCTATTGTTCCATTTATTTCATTACTACTGACCTTTTACCATTCACATAGCATTTAGTAGCAAAGCTTGTCTTGATTTCATTGAGGACAGGATCAGTTGTTATGGTTGGGAAACAAACACCACTTCAAGAAAGAATTATAGGAAGCTAAGGGGCTGTAAAGATTGGGGTGTAAGCGGTCTCGAGGAGCATGGGGTTAAACAAGTACCTGAGGAAGAATCTTGAGGAGTACAGGGTTAAAAACATACTAGAGACTGAGACTACGTCATAACAAGGAAGTCATGACTGGAGGGAGGGGGTTGTGAACATGGCACCAGCCTGGGTACTGACCGTGAGAGGCATCAGAATGCCCTCCTCAGAAGTCTTTGCCCTGGCCCCCAGGAGTCTTTTCCATAGAAGCCAAGCAGATGCAACCCCACACCAGCAGTGTATCTGGAGAGTAGGGGGCAAATGGAGTGGTGCCCCCTCCTCTCCCTGCAGGGGGCTTTGCCATAGCAGGCACAGACCTGCACCCAATAGTGTATTGGGGGGAGGGGGCAGAGCGAACAGAGCACTGGAAGCAGCTTACAGGGGCTAGGGAGAGATATTCAAAAAGCCTGGGCCTGAATTGATTCAATCTTTGCAGGTTAGTCTAGTCTGGCTAGGTTAAATCAGTTTTCTAACCTGACAGAGATCCCAGAAATGCAGGCGCATGCCTGCATTGGCTCAGGCTGGAAGCCAGGGGGCGCTTGAGCAGCCCACCCTTCACTTCCATAGGGCTGAGTTGAGGGGAGCATGGCCAGGCCCTGGCAAGACACTCTGATTATTCCCCACCCCACTCCCAAGCAGCCCAATAGGGAATGTCTATGACCCCTAACTAAGTGTTTATCTGCACTGACTAGAAGGGAGTTCCCCAGCCTGTAGGTATGCTGCTGGTTCTTCCCCACCTCAGGTGCAGTACCCTGCACTTGTCAGTGTTGAAACCCATCCTAGTCTCATCTGCCCACCCCTGTAACGTGTCTAGGTCTGATTGCAGCCTATTTCTCCCTTCTAGCATGCCCACTTCCCCCCACATCTTAGTGTTGTCTGCGAATGTAGTATCTCAAAATGGTTTCAGCCATTTTTAAACTGGTTTATGTGCACTGAACATCTGTTCTGTTACTGGTTTAAACCAGTTTCTGATCACTTAAATCAGTTTGTGTGTAAGGTCTGTCCCTAGCCAGGGAGCCCATGCCATGGGACTGCTGCTGCCTTTACTGCCCATTGAGAGCTGAGACAGGTAAGATATCCCTTCTGCATGTACAGTGGTCTGCTTCTTCCCACTTCCCCTTCACCCCATGCCCCAAACTGGAAGAAGCTCACTATACCTCTGAGTCCAAATCCCATTCCTAGTCTGTAGCAATATCTGTTTCCATAATCGTGCTCAGGCCAGAGGTCAGAAGCCCAGAATGCACTACAGGGTAAGCAGGAGTGAGGTACTGGGATCCAAGGCAAGGATGAGACAGGAACAAGGCATGAGGGTCTAAGGCAGGAGCAAAGCAGAGAGGCTGCAGGATGTGCAGCACTGAGCAGTAAAAGCCAAATAGCTTAACTTGCAGCTGGTGCCACCCTAACATCAGGTGGCACTGCTGAGGGTGTAAGTGAAAAGACACTGCCAATGTTAAGGCACCAGTCACAGGGCTTAAGTGCCTATATACTAATGCTAGGAGCATGGGGAACAAGCAGGATGAACTAGCGCTCCTGCTTGCAGAAAACACCTACAACTTAGTAGGGCTAACAGAAACCTGGTGGGATTCGTCCCACGACTGGGCGGTACATATCGAGGGTTATAGGCTGTACAGAAAGGACAGGGTGGGGGAGAAAGAGGGAGGGGTTGCGCTCTATGTCAATGAGCAATATACATCGACCCTCATCAAGACGGAATCGAAGGATGAGATAGTAGAAGGATTGTGGGTTAGGTTACATGGGGGGCAAGGAGAAAGGGATTTGGTAGTAGGGGTCTGCTACAGACCCCCACACCAAGGGGGAAGAACTAGATTCGGGGCTCCTGAGGCAGCTCTCGGAGAACATAAAAACTAAGGAGGCGGTAGTCATGGGGGACCTAAACTACCCAGACATCTGCTGGGAGATGCAGACAGCAAAGTCCCACCATTCATGCAGCTTCCTATCCTGTGTACAGGACCTCCACCTGACGCAGGAGGTACACGGTCCCACTAGGGGGAATGCCTTACTGGACCTGGTATTGGCAAAGGGAGATGATATGGTAGGGGACCTACAGATCGGTGGTCATCTGGGGGACAGTGATCACCAAATAATAGAATTCATCATAAGACGTCGAGTGGGTAAGGTAACTAGCAGGGTGAAAGTGCTAGACTTTAGGAAAGTTGATTTCAATGAACTCAGGCGATTAGTCAAGGACGCACTGCAGAGTAGGAGGTTTGAAGAGATGGGAGCCCAGGAAGGGTGGCTGTGACTTAAGGAAATGATCCTTCGGGCACAGAGGGAGATGATCCTGATGCGAGGAAAAAGAGGGAAAGGGGCCAGGAGGCTTCCCTGGCTGACCAGAGAAATCCAGGGTAGCCTACAGGCCAAAAGGGGGGCACATAAAAAGTGGAAACAGGGAGAGATTACTAAAGAGGAGTATACCTCCTCTGCTCACGCTTGTAGGGAGGCAGTTAGATGGACCAAAGCTACCATGGAGCTGAGGATGGCATCCCAAGTTAAGGATAACAAGAAATTGCTTTTTAGATATATAGGGAGTAAAAGGAAGGCCCAGGGAGGAATAGGACCCCTACTAAATGGGCAGAAGCAATTGGTGACGGACAGGGGGGACAAGGCTGAACTCCTCAACGAGTTCTTTGCCTCAGTGTTCCTAAGTGAGGGGCACGACAAGTCTCTCACTGGGGTTGTAGAGAGGCAACAGCAAGGTGCCAGACTACCATGCGTAGACCCTGAGATGGTGCAGAGACACTTGGAGGAACTGGATGGCTTTAAGTCAGCAGGCCCAGATGAGCTCCACCCGAGGGTACTGAAGGAACTGGCTGAAGTCATTGCAGAGCCACTGGCGGGAATATTTGAACGCTCGTGGCGCATGGGCCAAGTCCCGGAGGACTGGAAAAGGGCCAATGTGGTCCCCATCTTCCAGAAGGGGAGGAAGGAGGACCTGGGCAACTATAGGCCAGTCAGTCTCACCTCCATCCTTGGCAAAGTCTTTGAAAAAATTATCAAGGCTCACATTTGCGAGAGCCCGGCAGGACAAATTATCCTGAGGGGAAACCAGCACGGGTTCATAGCAGGCAGATCATGCCTGACTAATCTAGTCTCTTTTTATGACCAGGTTACAAAACGCCTGGACGCAGGAGTGGATGTCGTATACTTAGACTTCAGGAAGGCCTTCGATATGGTATCCCACCCCATACTGGTGAACAAGTTAAGAGGCTGTGACTTGGATGACTACACAGTCCGGTGGGTGGTGAATTAGCTAGAGGGTTGCACCCAGAGAGTCGTAGTGGATGGGTCGGTTTCGACCTGGAAGGGTGTGGGCAGTGGGGTCCCGCAGGGCTTGGTCCTTGGACCGATACTCTTCAATGTCTTCATCAGCAACTTGGACAAGGGAGTGAAGTGTACTCTGTCCAAGTTTGCGGATGACACAAAACTGTGGGGAGAAGTGGACACGCCGGAGGGCAGGGAACAGCTACAAGCAGACCTGGACAGGTTGGACAAATGGGCAGAAAACAACAGAATGCAATTCAATAAGGAGAAATGCAAAGTGCTGCACCTAGGAAAGAAAAATGTCCAGCATACCTACTGCCTAGGGAATGACCTGCTTGGTGGCACGGAAGCGGAAAGGGATCTTGGAGTCCTAGTGGACTCCAAGATGAACATGAATCGGCAGTGTGACGAAGCCATCAGAAAAGCTAATGGCACTTTATCGTGCATCAGCAGATGCATGACGAACAGAACCAAGGAGGTGATACTTCCCCTCTATCGGGCGTTGGTCAGACTGCAGTTGGAGTATTGCGTGCAATTCTGGGCACCGCACTTCAAGAGGGATGTGGATAACCTGGAGAGGGTCCAGAGAAGGGCCACTCGTATGGTTAAGGGCTTGCAGGCCAAGCCCTACGAGGAGAGACTAGAGAACCTGGACCTTTTCAGCCTCCGCAAGAGAAGGTTGAGAGGCGACCTTGTGGCTGCCTATAAGTTCATCACAGGGGCACAGAAGGGAATTGGTGAGGTTTTATTCACCAAGACGCCCCCGGGGGTTACAAGAAATAATGACCACAAGCTAGCAGAGAGCAGATTTAGACTGGACATTAGGAAGAACTTCTTCACAGTTCGAGTGACCAAGGTCTGGAATGGGCTCCCAAGGGAGGTGGTGCTCTCCCCTACCCTGGGGGTCTTCAAGAGGAGGTTAGATAGGCATCTAGCTGGGGCATCTAGACCCAGCACTCTTTCCTGCCTATGCAGGGGGTCGGACTCGATGATCTATTGAGGTCCCTTCCTACCCTAACATCTATGAATCTATGAATGATTGAATTCTGTGAGAACTGATGGAGCAAATGGGATGAAGTGATTGAAATAAAGAGTACATCAATTATCCTCATAATACCTTGATCCTAGTTTGACCTGAAAAATATTAATATACAGAGATGATGGTTCCTTACAACCTAGAATGATACAGAAACTATTCATTTGTTATAATTGAAGTGTTTTCTATAGCTTACGTTTCATTTAATGCTTTTTATCTTTCAACATTTTACATTGAAAATGCCCTCATATTATAAGCTCTCTTCCTCTAGAAAATACTGCCTCCCAATCACAGTTCTCATCAGCCTTTTGTAAGTATTCACTAACTCAGACATGCCAACGTTAAATAAAAACCTGCCCAGAGCAATTTTCCAGACAGCTGGGAATGGCAAGATGGAGAGGGCAGGAAGTGGCTATAATTTAATGCTCCATGTCACATTATACCTTTTAATTATTTTCAACATCTATATTCATTATTGGGGCCTCCCATGCATAGGGGTTTCAAACAACACCCTGAGCTGGGATAGTGATTTCTGTCTATGGATCACTGATCATTGATCACTGGTTGATTGCTCACAGCCCCCCACCACCAGCAGGCTGCCCCTACCTGATTTTTATTTAGGAATACATTCAGTAGCCTAAAACTCACTCGCTCACCATTCCCCCCACCCCACCCCCGAGCCTCTTTAGGGCCATCTCACTTGCACACTCTCCGCAGGATGGTGAGTCACAAGGTTGTTCTTGGTCTCTCTCTCCCTTCTAAGCAGCACACGTTTCCCACCCTCCATTGTATCCTCCACTGTCCCCTACTGTGCTACCAATACCATGTGTGTGCGTAGACACACACCCATACACATCCATGAAAACAGTGTTTTAACCTTTCCAGCAGTGTATTCTCACCAAGCCCCATCTTGCACACAAATTAGGTAGCTCAGCCACCTGTGTGCCCACCAGGTCCCTTGGTGCATGTATCCACCAGTGTCCCCAGCTGCTTCCTGCATCCCATGTGTGCTCCCACGGTGTCCGTCTCCTGTTCTATGCCTTCCCTAAGGCACTCTTCAGGTAGAGCCACAGCTCAGGCAAGAAGGCATCTGCACAAGCAGCCTCCAGTCCCCTGTCTGTTCCCCACCACATCCCCAATTGGCAGGAGGCCCTCATTTGTTTTTTCATGAGCTGAGCCAGCTGTCTGGGGATTTGGCTGTCACAGCTCTCTCCCCCTCCTCTTCCAGACACTCATCTGACTGCTGTGTTGGGTCTAAATTAGGGGTGGGCAAAATACAGCCTGTGGGCCAGATCTGGCCCGCCAAGAGATTTTATCCAGCCAGCAGCAGGTCCCTCAGCCCTGCCTGACCCAGGCGCTGGGGGCAGCCCAAGCCACAATGCGTGCAGCCAGTCCCACTGCCCCAGGGCACACATCTTGGCCAGAGGCAGTGTGGCAGCTGGACTTTCTGCTTGGCTGCCACTGCCAGTCTACCCCGCACCTACTGCTGGGGGTGCCGGATGCAGAGGGCGGGCAAATGGGGCCTCCATAGAGACTGGCTCAGGACCCTAGCAGGCCTGTGGTGTGTGTGAGGTGGACAGCCTGGAGCCAGATAGGACCAATTGGCCCTCCCACCCCCACTAAGCCAAGTCAGCACCACCCCCTACCTACAACAGTTCACTGAAACTCTTTAAGTGGCCCTCCAGCCTAAATAATTACCTACCTCTGGTCTAAATCTGCTGAGCCTGGTATATCTTCCATCTCAAGAATCTAGGCAAATGCCCACTCATGGGGACCTCTAGCCATGCTCTCAGGATGCAGATCCTTTTAACTAGTGCCCAGCTGTGGGAGACTGTGGTTACTATCTAAATGTCTTTACCTCTAGGCCAAGTGTTGACTCTTTGGACTCTTCTGTAACTTAAATATACCCTCTCATAAAACTCCAGCCACATGGGGTTTTTTGGGAATAAGGTTTAATTTGTAATGGCAAACCTTGCCTC
This sequence comes from Alligator mississippiensis, assembly GCF_030867095.1. Taxonomy (NCBI): domain Eukaryota; kingdom Metazoa; phylum Chordata; order Crocodylia; family Alligatoridae; genus Alligator; species Alligator mississippiensis. The sequence continues at coordinate 58,205,853 of NC_081825.1, read as the reverse complement.
CTCTGTTTCCTTTGAGCATTCTCCAGGTCCTCTGGCATGATCCAGGATCCTTCTGAATATCTCAGTGTTTATATTCTGAAGTGTGGAGCACAGCTCATGTTCTTCGACAGTGTATGGTTCTACAGCAAAAGCAACCTGCCTCTTTGGTGACAAAAGCATGTTTCTCTCTTCCCCTTTCTAGTTTCAGCTAATCCTCTTAGCATGGCTATTATGTGGTTAGAGTAGAGTCATCAAGTACTCTTTAACATTTTCATCAACAATCTGGATTCAGGAGCCAGATGTGAACTGGCCAAGTTCGCGGACGATACCAAATTATGGGGGAGGGCTGTCACACCGCAGGACAGGCGGGGGATACAGACTAATTTGGACACACTCTCAAGGTGGGCCAACCAAAAATAGATAGCCTTTAATACAGAGAAGTGCAAGGTGCTGCACCTCGGTAGGAAGAACCCTCAGCATACTTACAGGCTTGGCTATGCTATGCTTGCTAGCACCACATCCAAAAGGGACTTGGGGATCTTGATTGACCACAAGATGAATATGAGCCACCAATGTGATGCAGTGGTGGGCAATGCTAACCAAACTCTGGTGTGTATCTACCAATGCATCTCAAACAAAACCAGGGAAGTCATCCTTCTGTTTTACTCAGCCCTGGTGAGACCACAGCTGGAGTACTGCATCCAGTATTGGACCCCACTCTTCAGGAAGGATGTGGAGAAGCTTGAGAGAGTCCAGAGGAGAGCCACTCATATGATCCAAGGCCTGGAGGGAAGGCAATACAAGGGGAGGCTGAGGGACTTAGGACTCTTCAGTCTGGAGAAGAGAAGGCTCAGGGGGGACTTGGTGGCAGCCTACAACTTTATAAGAGGAGTACATCAGGACCTGGGAGAGCATCTGTTCACCAGAGCTCCCCAAGGAATAACAAGGTCTAATGGCCATTAACTCCAGGAAGACCGATTTAGACTGGATATTAGAAAAAAAGTTCTTTACAGTGCATGTGTCCAGGGTCTGGAACAAACTCCCCCAGAGGTGATGCAAGCACCTACTCTGGATTCCTTCAAAAAAAGATGGATTTATTTCTTGCTGGGGTCACTTGATCCCAGCTGACTTCCCGCCTATGTCAGGGGGGCTGGACCGGATGATCTCTTGAGGTCCCTTCCAGCCCCTAATGTCTGTGAAATCTATGAAATCAAGTTCAATAACCATTCACTAAAGCTAGTTTTGGAGAGATGTGACACATCATGCTAGGATACCCATTCACAGAGGCAATTTCATAATTCTTTAACATCACTTATATTCAGATGCCTCAAACTATCACAAGTTGGACCTTAGAGAAATTAAGACTGTGGTTAAAGTCCCAGGCCTGCCCTATTAAACCCACATACATGGCAGGGATGATTAGTTTAGCCTCTTAGCTTCCCTGTCAGGTAGGCAGGTATTATTAGCCTCATTTTACACATAAAAGAAACTGAGGCAGAGAGGGAGGAAAACTGAAGGAGCGATTCCATCTCTTTAACCAGGTATTCAGATGGCCTCCCTTCACCTTCATAGAAACCTAGCATGCAGTTATGTCTGCTGTTGTCCATTGCCTGGGTACCTGGGAACAGAACTAAGGTGCTCATGCCCAGTCTGAGCCTTGACCATAGCACCAACCTCCTTTACCTTCCAAAGACCTAGATACACTTCTGTAACTCAGTGTTGCCAACTCTAGCAATGTCAGTTTGATTTTAACAATTTTTGGTGTTTTTCTTAAAGTTTCTGGAATCAATACATTGTTACCACCACAGCTTCTTTTTACAAGAAAGTAAGTTTCTAGCTCTTATTCTTATTGAGAAAAGATTTAATGAAATCCCAGGGCACAAGGACAGCCCAGAAGCAAGATAATACAAATATCTATTGCTTTAAGAAAATTATGATTTTGTTAAAGCCTGAGTCATCATTTTTTTGCATGCTGGAGGTTGACCATATTCTTTGTGGGCTTTAATATTGGCTCACTGAAATATATAGTTGATTAAGACTAGATGAAGGACAAATAAGATTTTTTTTTTCAGTGTTATCCACCAGCAGACTTAACTATACAAAAGTTATCACATGTGGATTTCCAAATTTGCATCAGGTTTACAACTCCTTTTTTACCTAGCTCAACTAAAGAGAATTTGTTCTTTGAACGAGCGTTCATAGTTTCAGATTTTGGGGAGCCTTTGATTTTTAATAAATATATTTGATAAATACCACAAAGATACTTGATTAGTACCAGAAAGGTTTGGTTTTGTTTAAGAACCCGCTTATTCAGTAAGGTAGGCAACAGGTGCCATACTCATTTTAATAAGAAAATCTTCCTTCATGCCACAAAACAGTCCCAACTTAGCTTGGCAGAACCCACATTTACTAATTGCAAACATCAGTTAATAGATACAAAGAAGTATCTGTACCTTATCTAGTGCTGGCATTTTATTAATTATTCCCAAAGACTGGGGCTTTTCAGACACATATTTTAATTAGAAGGAACAGTTGCCAGACTATTTCTCTCAGGCAACTTTTGCCATTCATCGAAGTCTTCATTTATTTGATATAATTAAAGGGTCTGGGTTTTAAAAAAAAATGAGAACAACTCATTTATTCAAGTTCTAGAAAGTCTATTAGGCAGCAGCTGGGGGGGAAGCTTGTCCTGTGAAAGTGTCCTTGGCTCATTCATATCTCCCAAACAGCTTCATTAGCTAAATGCACTGTGTGTTTCAGTGATATTAAGAAGAATGCCTTCAAGTCTGTTCATGAAAAAAGGCCAGTGGATGGGTATGTGATTATATGTAAGAACGCTTAAAAGGCTGCTAATGCTTCATGGAAACCTAAGGGAAGCATTCTATTTAGAAACTATCTGCGTTGATATCATATTTCCTGTATTCCTCTCTCCTGGTCCTTTATTATTAGCAACACATCCATTAAATTCTATTTTGACAGCCCAAATCATTTCTGCTGTTACTTGCATTAGATTTCAAAGCACGTCATAGTGGCACTCTACAATCCCATGAGAAGGGACAGTCTCTGCCCTGAAGACCTTACAATTTAAATTAAAGATGATGTGCTGAGTGGGCACAACAGACAGCCAGAGCCTGGATGGGCAACAAGGGAAATAGTAACAGGAACACATGCTTTCATACAGATGTAATTAGCAAGAAATGTTAAATTACACCAGTAATCCTTAGCGGTTGCCTGCCTTGCTGGTACCGGTTGCATATTTCTCACCTGGGTAAATTTTCCCTAATCTGGAAAAACCCCATGGAAGTGCATGGAAACAAACTCAGTTTCCTTGGAATCCTCCCATGCAGGTGGGATATTGGAGGACGGTTGTCTTTCCTAGAGCCAGGAGGAACCACTGCTCACAAACCCTGGGGACATCCTGAGATGCACACTGGTATTTTGCATAGAGGTATTTTGTTTGTGATACCATGGCAACAAACGTGTTATAGAGATAATTATGATCTCACATAGCTAATGAGGTGAATAAGGAACAGGCAACACTTGAGGGGGGGGGAAAAAAAAATCAAATGCTCACACAAGCATACCTAGCCAAAATTTCAAGTACACTCACCATCCACAAATTTCTAGGCAGAAGTTTGGCCCAGGCTATATGCATTATATTCACTGTACTGTGCCTTGCACTGAAATAATTTTTTTATAAAAGTGTTAGGCAAGCTCATTTCCTTCACTGAATATGTAATGTACATGTTATTAAATACAGTATTTTGCAGCTGTCAAACAGAGATGCATTTTTACTGCTGTTGAACTGCCCAGTAGTGCTGTCAAAGGCTACTATTCAATTGCCTTCCTGCAAGCTGCCACCTTGTGACATTTCTTGGTACAGCAGGACTGCATTGTCATTTAATCTACAGAAATTGATGTCCCATGCCTGTTCACTGGTATTTCATTAATGATGCCTTTGTACATGTAAAGAACAATTTTTATATGTGAAAATGCAACTTAAAGTCAGTTGCCAGTAGAAATTAGCTAACAAGTCCAAAGGAGATTATAATTAAAGGTGTTAATCCACTTACAAACACTATAAATGAATAACTGTCCATCTTACAGGCAGCAGCAGATAATACCAGCAAGGTCACTCCAGAGCAGCCAGTGCCAGAGCAGCCTCACAACAGGCAGTTTGGTTGGCATAAGCAGTGTGCCTGACTGCTGGAGGAAAAACCAGTGCAGACACAGCCCATGAAGACAGTGAGCACATAAACGCTTTACTGCAGTTGACTAATTAGCTCCGCAGTAAAGCATCATCATCTACACACGTGGTGCTATTAGGCTGCAGTAAACTAATTAACTCTGCTGTAGGATAGCCTGACACAAGTACTATGCTACAGCGGAGTAGTTATGTGCAGAAAAACTCAGGTGTAGATGGTGACGGGGCTGGCTGGGATAGGTGCTAGTGTGGTGGCTACCTGCCAACTTGCCCTGCACTGTAGCACCCTTGTGCCCCAGACAACCCCTCCACAACACATTGAGCTGGGTCAGAGCTGCTGTGCCCTGGCTCAACGTGCTGTGGTCCCAGGCACACATGTAAACGATGTACCTGAGAGCAATAAACTCTGACACAAACTGCACTAGAGTTTATTGTAATGTACTAATTGCACGCCTAGACACACCCAGTGAAAGGAAGCCCAGTCCCAGTCCCACCATTGTCCTCCTGCCTTACCTGCAGCAGGTTGGGGTTTTATGCTTTGTGGTTGTGTCAGGCTTGACTGTAGTTTTACTAACAGGCTGGAAAATGGATTTGTGTAGGATGGTTTATATAGGGATGATCCTGCCTGTGGCAACAGCCCTACTTTCTATAACATTCTCAACCAGGAATAAGTTCCAGCTGATCATTTGGAAATGAGAGAGGAGGAGAGAGACCCATGTATATTAAGTGACTGCATGGTAACTATGCTAGAGGCAGATGCAACTAAGCACAGTATTTCCATTAGTGGTGGGAAACATTAATTGCATTGTACACATAGGAAGCGGAAGCAGTGGGGGGGTAAAATGTGGCTTAGCTGCCCAAATGTAGGGCAGCAGTAGGGCTGCAAGGCAGCCTAGCTGCAGGCTTCTGGCAGCTGCAGCAGGGATGGGGAAAGAGTTGGAGTGGGGCTGGGGTTGGGGGAGGCACTGCACAGCCAGGGTGGGACAGGGCACAGGATGGATCTGCAAGCAGCTCATCCGGGGGGGGGGGTGCAAGGAGGGGAGCTATGGGGGGGGGTGGGCTTCAGCCACCCCAAAGTTCACTGTAGCCCCCCTGATCTCCCCTTCTAGCACCGCCACCACCACCTGCCCTGAGCACAGTGCGGCCCAACTGCCCCCAACCAGGAAGAGCCCAGCACAGCCCTGGGCCCAGCCCGCAGCAGCAGCCCACCTTCCCCCATGCAGATCCAGGGGCAACGCCCTCACATCCTGCCAGGGTGTGCACAGCAGTGGGAGCTGCCACCCCCTCCCCAAGCTGAGCAACCCCCAGACAAACCACTCACTGCTCCCCACCATCTGGGGGGGGCTAAGCATGCATGTATGAATGCACATGCTCACCCCCCACCCCCAAATAATTTTTTCTCCCTCCAGCAATGCGTACAAGCCAGCAGTAAGATCTCATCTGGAGCACCACGTACTATTGTGGTCACACATGTTCAAGAACAATGAACACAGACAGAGACGTGGGCAAAGAAGGGGCAGGCTTATGCCACAAACCAAACTGCCTGCACCAGATGTTCACATACTCAAGCATATCACACCACTTCACCAGCACTACCTCCACACTGGAAGCAACACAGGTGCATTTGCACTGCAGCAGTGTGCAAACATGGCTATAGAGTTTCTGATTTGGGAGGTTGAGTGGTGCAGCCTGGCATTCTTAAGCATGCAAGAGCCTGGCTTAGTACATAGGCAGTGCAGACATGCATCTAGGTGATTGGGGAACTGGGATCCTATTTTACAAGAGGAAACAGAAAGAGCTTGAGCTATTTAGCCTAGCAAAACAAAGGTTGTGAGTTGCTCTCCATAAATATGAAATGGGATAAACACCAAATACTGTCAAGAGCTAGTCAAGAAAAGGGACAATATTGGTATAAGAAAATATGGGTATAAAGTGGCCATTAATAAATTATAGGGTAGGAATTAGAAGAAAGATCCTAACCATCAAAAAAGTAGAACTTTGAGCAACTTTCAACAGTAGGCAGAACAAAAGAAATCTAGCTAATTTTTATGACAGTTAATGAGAGGATTATGAAAGGGATTATTTGATGTAGTTGCCTGTGACAAATGTGATTTGACAAAAAAGATTTGACCAGACTTGAATAAAAGGCAATAGAGTATTACTCAGAGTGTCAGGGATACTGGAAATCTATTTCCAGCTTTCTAGCTATGGTAGCTAAGGATTTTTCATGTCTTATAATATAGTCATTTCTTAAATCAAATTGATAAGCAATCTGATTTCATAACGGATGGTTGATTTCTTCTACACACACACACACACACACTATTTACTATGCATTCATTTGAAACATTTATAACCTTGCTTGCCAATTTCTATTGGCAATTGACTTTAAGTTGCATTTTCATGTATCAACATTGTTCTTTCCATGTATAAAGCAATAGCGCCATCTTGTGGGAAACTCTGTGTAAAGGTCCTTACAATTTTTCAGGCACTGAGTTCATAAGAAAAGACACATTCTGTTTATGGAGCCACACAACCCCAAACCTTGGGTCTACTTCAAGGGTTTTCTTCAAAATATGTATTATTCTGTTGACCAGAATGTAATATTCAGATGAACTCCTAGGAAAACTGCCTTCAGTGCCTTCTTCTCTGGTGCCTCCTGATGAAGTGAGGTCCCTTCCAACCCTAATCTTCTATGAACTAAGTTACTGTTTACAAAAGCTTATGCATATCTGATTTGGTAATTACAGTGCATTAAGTTTATTACTTTAATGCACTGTAACAGGTGCTATTGCGCATTAGCACTGGCACATACTTTTTTGGTGACTAATTCTCCTGCACAGGAGCACAGGTTTTGCCCACTGCACTAACACTCAGTAGAGTTAGTTTACTGAGCTTGAAGCATTTCATGTAGACGCACCCCATAAGGTGCAAATGTACCCTGCTTCCTTCTGTAGAGTACACAAACTATTTCACCAGGCTACAGATAAACACTGATGCAGCTGCCACACTTGCAGCATAAGTGATGTGCAGCTACACTTTTCCCAGGTGCTACAGTAAGTTTTCTGGCTGCACTGAGGTTTGGGTAGACACCCTTGTTTCTTTCAAACCAACCTCTGTGACTGGGTACCCAACAAACACTTTCAGCAGTCACATTCCCCTTCCTTGCAACAGCATATGTACTGTACTTGTGGGAGGTCTAGAAAGTGAGCGATTTTCTGACATTGGCTCATAAGTCCTTTTCCTTCCCCTCCCTGATTCTTCCCTTTGCTTTGTCCCATTTTGCTGACCTCCTGTATTTGCCTTTTCCCGTCTGCCTTTTCCTCTTTCCCAGTTTTGTGGGATTTCCTTTTTGCCTGTATCTGTGTCTGTTTTGCATATTTTCCCTGTTTAATGCCATTTGGCTTCTTATTAAATCTCCCCATAGGCAGAACAGCAGAGTAGTACTTTACACACAGGAGATTTCTGGAACCTTTTCAAGTATAAACTGTCATATATTATAGAGAGGGAAAATGACCAGAATTAATGAGTTTCCTTCATGATTCTCTAGAGAACAGGCAGCAAAAAGAGTGGGATGGGGAGTACAATTTCCACTTTGGGCCATGCACAAGGCGACTGGCTAATCAGAACCAGTTCCCTTTTCTACTAAAGAAGTATTAAGCAGGAGCCCACTGCCTGCTGTGCATCAAGAACTGAAGCAATGCTCCTGTAGCTATGACCATGCTGGCCAACTCAGGCTTGCCAAATGGTTGCAAGTGTCCCAGGGTCAAAATTATAGCAGGCTTCAGTCCAGCATATTTTATTGTAATCCATTAAGAGCCATGCACAGCAGAACTGAACAGTTTTCCTTCTTGATCCTCATAGGAAGGTGCTGATTTGGAGCCTCCAGATGGAAATTAACCATAAATAGAAACTGAATAGAATCCCCAGTTTCTGCAAGTTTCCTTCTACTGCCTGTTTGCAAAGAGTGTGGAGAGACACCATAATGACAACCATGCTCATGTAGGAATTTTAGGCTGATTTTTTTACTCTATTCATTTTATGGAGGACTCTCAAACCACAAGTACCAAGAAAAGCATGAAACTGGACCTTAATTCTGTGCATGTCATTATATCAATGACACAACACTGCATTTACCCAAATCCAAGACAACTTCAAATTTAAGATGAGCCTCCATTTATCAGATTCTATACATTTCATAGACATTAGGGCTGGAAGGGACCTCAGAAGATCATTGAATCCAGCCCCCTGCCCAAGGGGCAGGAAGTCAGCTGGAGTAAAATGTACATGTAAAATTATAAATTTTAGACATGGAAAGTTATAAATTTATTGTAATTTTCCTGGGCCTGGGCCTAATTATTGGAGGGTTGTCTTAAATTCATTACTCTTCCCTCCACTGCTGTGGTGGGGAAAGCAGCAGCAGGGGGCAAGGAGCAGGGGAAGCTGTGGTACAGCCTGCCGTCTCCCTTCCCCACACCATTTACCCTCCCAAGTGCCTATTCCCATTGCAGCCTGCCCTCCTGGTGATGGCAGCAGCTCCAGCCCTATCCCTGGGCCTAGGTCAGGGCTGGATCTGGAGCCACAGAAGCTACCCAGATACTGCACACCCTCCCTCACCATGCAATTTCCCTGTGCTTGCACTCTGCCCCTGCACCATGTAGTCTCTCCCAGATCAGGGCTGGGGCTGCAGCAGCACCTGCCCTGGCTGCTATTTGAATCCAAGATGAGGTTCTTCCCCCCACACTCCCCTTCCCCCCCCCCATGTTGAATGGGGAGAAAACCCTAGTCTTGGAGTCATGTAAATATGGTAGATTCAGACATTATAGAGCCAGAAGGGACTCTTATGAACATCCAGCTTGACCTCTAATATGACACAAGCCATAGAACTTCCTTGAGTTAATTCCTGTTTGAATTCCCTTTTAGACCAAAAAAAAATTCATTTTAAAATTTCTAGTGATAGAAAGTCTATCACAGTCCCTGTTCAACTCTTCCAGGCTATTCACAGCTGCACCAAGAAAAGAAATCACAGAAAAAGGTATCTGCTCTTTATAACCCTCTTTCTTGAGGTGGATAATTATCTGGCTCTTTGAAATAGTGGGAAACTGGAATGTGTTTTATATTTGGATTTAAATTCAGATATATTTTTGTTTGCAAGATTTAATTCAGCTCTGATCAGATATTAGTAATGAATTTCTAACAAATATTAGAAACTTTAGTGAGTTTCTAACAACAAACCCATTTTTAATGACAATTTAAAAAGATACTAGTTTAAAACATACTCCACATATTCTTGGTGTTTTGCCAAAATAATCAGAATTGACAGGTTATTTAGACTATAGTTAGTCATCTGTGAAATTCCTGTCTGGATGAAACAAGCATATGGTCCTAAATGCTATTAAATTGACTTTAAAAAGTTAGTTTTAAATTGTACACTCACAGAAAAGAAAATTAATTGATGACTTTAAATCAGTATTACTTAAAATATGTTTGGGGTTTTTTAGGTGGTGAACTGCATCTTAATCAGGACAACACTAATGGTACTCACATAGTAAAAATAGTGGCACACACTGAATAACCTTGAAGAAAGTCTTAACATGATGTAATCTGTTTTTGCATTTAGAGATCCAGAATTGATCTATACTAGCACTGAGGAAAAGCAAACTCTCCACTCTTAGCAAAGGTAAAAGAAGATCAGGTGGAACTGAAGGCCTTGGCACTATGCCAAAGAAAGTTACTTTGTATGTGAATAACTTAGATCAGGAAATGAGAAGCTAACTATCTTCAGGACAAGATGGCAATCATAAATATTTTTGCAGTGAGGAAAGTGCTTTAAAAAGCTGGTTTAGTACAAGAGTCTTTAAAAAAGTCCAATTCTTGATGGACACTTAAAGCCAGGCAGAAATGTGTGTAAAGTTATAAAGTGTTGGGAGAAAGGAGACTGCCAAGCCCACTTTTATCACAATATGATGCACAAATATCACCTTAAAAGCTATCATAAAACCCAAGCTAGCAAATGACTTTGCTGCTACTGTAAATTTTTGATTTCTGATCATTTGCAATTCTGATTTGACAGATCTTTACTGTAAATCATATTGTTATAAAAGTTGCATAATTTTTAAAAACTGTTTCCAGGCAGTAAGAAAGGTTGCACTCAACTATTTAGCACTGAGATATTAGATACAGTGGAGATGTTCCCTTTTTTTTTAATCTTCCCTCATGTACATTTTTTTTTTTACATAGCATGTTTCCATTGATAGAGAAACCTGTAGGCATGGAGCTGTTCCACTTTCTTTTCCAGAAACAATAAATCATACAAGAGAAAATATTTTCCCTGTTTTTTCAGCATCCTAAGTATATCCAAGTGGCTTGACTACCTGAAGGTGCAAGTTACAAAGAAGAATTCCTGGATAAAATGAGCACTGTGAATCATCTCAAAGAGCCATCAACATTGGTTATCCCTATTTTCCAGATACAGATTATTTTCCTCATTTTCAACACTGAATGCTGGCTTCTGTGAAAAACAGGAGCAGTTTAAAATTAGTTTTCTTTATAAAATTTTTTTTTTTTAAATAAAGAAGCCAGTATCCAGGTTACAAATCATAAGACAGTCTAAAACAGCAATGTTAAACAACATCTGCATGATAACTTTTTTGTTTAAAATTTCCATAGAGAATTCTGTAGCTGGCAGAAATCGACAATCCCAAAATCCAGCAGACAGTTTTCAAATGTAGCACTTACCTCACTTGTTCTTCTACATTCCCTTAAAAAAATATAATGACAAGAGCTGGCATAGCTATGTCTCATATTTACTAAGTTAAAGTTGTACTTGCTAAATAATATCCTAGAGCAGAAAAATTGGTTCTACCACTGTTCAGTTGTGAACAGGAAAGATAGGACAAGTAGGAAGGGTAGGGGTGTGGCACTCTATGTCAAGGAGCAACACACATCCACAATGTGTATCACTGGGTCAGAGGAAGAGCAAACAGAACTGCTCTGGGTTAGAGTACAAGGGGGTCGGGGAGAAAGGGACTTAATGGTGGGGGTCTACTACAGACCACCCAACCAAGGAGAAGATCAAGACCAGGAATTCTTAAGTCAGCTCACAGAGATAGTTAGGCACAAGGATGTGATCATCATGGGTGACCTAAACTTGCCAAACATCTGCTGGGAGGAGCAGACAGCCAGGTCTGACTGCTCACACAGGTTCTTAGCTGACATACAGGACCTCCATATAACCCAGGAGGTACACAGCCCCACCAGGGGAGATGCCTTGTTGGATTTGGTCCTGGCCCCTGGCAACGACCTGGTACGGGGTCTGCGGGTAGTCGATCACCTGGGTGATAGCAATCATCGTCTGCTGGAATTCACCATCCAGCGCAAGGTGGCGAAAGCCTCCAGCAAGGCAGCAGCCCTCGACTTCAGGAGGGCAGACTTTAATGAGGTAAGAAAACTAGTGGGGAAAGCACCGAGGCCCCAGAGCTGGAGGGAGTTGAGTGTCCAGGAGGAGTGGTCGCTCCTTAAGGAGACCATCCTCCAAGCTCAAAGGGAAGTAATCCCTACACGAGTCAAAGGGGGCAAGAGGGCACAAAGGCCCCCATGGCTCATCAAAAGCATCCGGGAACGTCTCCAAACAAAAAAGGAGGCGTACACCAGTTGGAAGGGAGGGGCCATCACAAGACAGGGCTATACCTCAGTAGCTTGGGAATACAGGGGGGCGGTCAGGAAGGCCAAGGAGGAAATGGAGCTGGGACTAGTGACCCAGATCAAGGACAACAAGAAGTCCTTCTTCAAATACATAGGGGGACAAAAGAAGGTGACAAGTAATGTGGGGCCTCTGCAGGACACGCTAGGAAATCTGGTCATCTCACCTGACAGTAAAGCTGACATATTCAACAATTTCTTTGCCTCCATATTTCTGAGGAGGGACCTGGATATCTCCCACACTGGCACCCCTGAGGGCCCTGTGGGTGGCACACCCAGGCCTAGGGTTAATGAGGACCTTGTCAGGGAACTTCTGGAGGGACTAGATGTATTTAAATCCACAGATCCTGATGATCTCCACCCCAGACTGCAGAAGGAACTAGCAGGGGTTTTTGTGGGACCTCTGGCACAGCTCTACGAGCACTCATGGCACTCGGGCGATGTGCCGGAGGACTGGAAATGGGTCAATGTGGTCCCCACCTTCAAAAAAGGGAGAAAGGAGGACCCAGGAAACTATAGACCCATGAGTCTTACCTCAGTCCTGGGGAAGCTTTTCAAAAGAATTATCCTGGCACATGTCCAGGAAGGGCCAGCAGGGAAGGTTATGCTCAGGACAACCAGCATGGGTTCATTAGGAGCAGGTCTTGTCAAACCAACCTGGTGGATTTCTATGACCAGGTCACCAAGTCTTTGGATGCAGGTGTCGCAGTGGATATAGTCTTTCTGGACTTCAGGAAGGCCTTCAACACGGTCTCTCACCCTATTCTCAGTAAGAACCTAGGAGACAGTAGTGTTGATGCCTACACGGTCAGATGGGTCACTAACTGGCTGGAGGGCTGCACTGAAAGGGTGGTGGTGGACGGGTCTTATTCACCCTGGAAGGATGTGGGCAGTGGGGTTCCCCAGGGCTCAGTCCTAAGTCCCGCACTATTCAACATCTTCATCAGTGACGTGGGCAAGGGGGTAGAAAGCACCTTGTTCAAGTTCACAGATGAAACCAAGATGTGGGGTGAAGTGGGTACCCTAGTAGGAAGGAACAGGCTGCAAGTGGATCTAGACAGGTTACAGGGGTGAGCCGAAGAGAACAGGATGGGGTTCAATCAACACTGACAAGTGCAGAGTAATGCACCTGGGGAGGAAGAACCAGCGGCACACCTACAGGCTAGGGAACTCCCTTCTCATCAGTGTTGAGACAGAAAAGGATCTTGGAGTCATCATTGATGCCACAACGAACATGGGCCGACAGTGTGGGGATGCAGTCAAGAAGGACAACCATACCTTGTCGTGCATCCACAGATGCATCTCAAGCAGGTCCAAGGAGGTGATCCTCCCCCTCTATGAGACACTGGTCAGGCCGCAGCTGGAGTAGTGTCCAGTTTGGGGGCAGCACTTCAGGAGGGATGTGGCCAATATGGAGAGGGTCCAAACGAGGGCCACCCGCATGATCAGGGGTCAGCAGGGCAGGCCCTACGAGGAGAGGCTGAGGGACCTGACCCTATTCAGCCTCCAAAAGAGAAGGCTGAGAGGGGATCTAGTGGCAGTCTACAAACTAGTCAAGGGGGACCAGCAGGCATTGGGAGAGTCTCTGTTTCCCCCGAGCACTCCAGGGAGTTACAAGAAACAACGGACACAAGCTAGCAGAGGGTAGTTTCAGGCTAGACATTAGGAAGCACTATTTCACTGTCAGGGAGGCTAGGACCTGGAACCAACTTCCAAAAGAAGTGGTGCTGGCTCCTACCCTGGGGGTCTTTAAAAAAAGACTGGACGAACATCTGACTGGGGTTGTTTGACCCCAGTACTCTTTCCTGCCACGGCAGGGGGTCGAACTAGATGATCTCCTCAGGCCCCTTCCGACCCTACCAACTATGAAACAAGACAGAGATAAATTACTGTTAAAATGGAATTAGCTATACCACAGGAGTATAAGGCATAAAATACAGCTCAGAAGCACTATGCTAAAATAACTGCAAACAAAGCAGATTCTTTTTTCAAGTTTCTTTAATGCAAGGTCAGAATATTACAAACCAAATTAAGAAAAAAATTCTGTAGTTAACAGCAATCAAAATGGATGATTTATAACATAGCAAGGTTATCTAAGGCTAAAGAATAGTATGTATTCTTCATGGCACTTTTATATAAAAATGATATATATTTGCAGTACATTTAAAAGAGATTTAAAAGAGTCCAAAAATGGAAATGGAGAATTGAAATGCACCACCTGGTCCAGAAGGATGGAAGGGTGTTTATCCCTGGGATATTTTAATAGTTTTTTTCATCCTTTACACATCCTCCTATATTGTAAAGCCATGACTAAGGTCCATAATTTACTGTCAGGCCTCCTAGAATGATGCATCTCTCATACAGTGTTCCCACCCATCCACACAGAAGAGGAAAAAAACCAAAACAAGGTAAATTTAAAACTTGGGCTTTCCCTACTTGGTAGTAATATTAGAGTCTTGATATCTCCTACAGTGGTATTCTGGAATATGTAAAGATCAGTTGTACAGGGTAAGGCAGGAAAGTAGCAGGATCCACATTTTGATGTTATCTTCTAAGAAATAGGTCATAATAAAGCTATAAAAGTTATATTAGACTATTTGGTGTTTTTTTTCTTCAGACACTCAAAAAAAAAAAATCAGCCTTGAAAGTGATGATATGTAGGAGAAATTCTTCAGCTATTACAATGGTTTAATAAAACATACTGTCACACACAAACACATTGGTCCAAGTGAGATGCTGACTTGCACCCTGTAACATCCCCCATTGAGCTCAGTGAGATTATGAAAGGGCTGAATCAGCTGCAAGTATGGCCCACTATTATAGGATTATCACTTAGATCAGCGGTGCCCAACCTTCTGGAGCCACAGCTTGACAGATAGCATAGGGTCTGTCTGCTGGTTGGATCCCACATGAGGTTGGCATGCAAGCCCAAAACTGCTGTGTCCTAGCCCAATCCAGCACACCCAAATCCAGCCACACACTGGCACAATCTGGCACTCAGAGCCATGTTATCTGGCCAGTGGGGCTCCCACTGGGGTTAGGGAATTTGGCAGCAAGTGAGTGGCAATCGACGCTGCTGTTGCTCCCCTGCCACCACATTTTCAGACTCTTAGGGAGCCCCACAAGCCAGACCTAGCTTGGAGGGCAGGGATTGACCACCCCTGACTTAGATCATGAATAATACTGTGTTGGAACAATCTTGTAGCAGAAACCTTAGTGATTATATAAAACTCATGTCACTTATAAGCTCTGCACTGCTGTTACCAGTTATTACATTGTTACAATTACAAGTGTGGCATTTACACAAGTCTGTGATAAAGAATTTGTTTAGTTTAACTGAAGGTTTTAAAATACTACAGAACTCATTTGGTGGTTCTTCCATCTGATGAAACAGCACTTGTGAAAAAGTTACAAACTCCCTTCTTATAAGGCACATCCAAGTTAATCACCTGGAGTAATACACACTGACCCTGATTAGCACATGTAAACTCAGCTGGTATCAGAAGGAGACATGCCCAAGGATAAAGGGCAGTACTTAGCTTATTAATATCCAACCTCTCACTACAAATCCTCTATCCTACCACTTCCTAATTTCAAGTACTATAAATGGCCCATACAGAAGGCCAAAACAAAACATCATTACTCTTAGTATCATTGTGCCCCTTGCTAAAGGCCATTGGTTCTAAAGGACAATCTGTTTAGGAACCCTATTATCTTATTTAAAGATTGCCAGTGACAATTTGGCACCCCAGGAGAGGACAAAGAGTAATGGCTATAAAATATTAGAGGATGGTTTCAGGTTAGATGCAAGGAAGAACTTTATGGTAAGGGTGACCAGAATCTGGAATACACTTTCTAAGGAGGTGGCACAATCCCCAATCTTGGAAGTCCTCAAGAGGAGACTGGACAGACACCTTGCTGGGATCATTTGATCTCAGCAGTATTCCTGCCCAAAACAGGGGTGGTTGAACTCTATGATCTTTCAAGGGCCCTTCTAGCCCTTAATTTCTATGATTCTAGTATTTCTATTTGTAGACAATGGCCTGCTGCAAAACATTTTCCAAGATATGACCAAAGCTACTTTCTCACTGCAGAACCCAGCTAGCTTGTACTTTTTCTTCTTCTAGACCATACTATTACTTTGAGACTTGTGATGGGAGCTCTCAGTTATCTCATCTGCTGAACACTGCACAGCTCCATGAGATTGTCTTGAAGTGGTTTAAACCTTTGTTTCTGATTGTACTCTTAGCTCTTTTGCAGTAGGTCTTTCTCTAGATGGGTTACATAGCTTAGTCATGTGATCCCATCCTAGGATTCATTCTATTAAGTGTTTTTGTACCTCCACAGTGTGATATTTAGTTTCCTTATAACTGGAATCAAAATCTGCTTCTGTACAGTCTCTGATGTGTCAGGTATCTGAAATCTACTGTGTCTTGACAATCAACATGTCACAGTTAAGTCAAATAATAATGTAAAAAGAGTAATAAACCAAAAGCACTTCTCTTTGACCCTCCGTCATTATAGATTTTGTGATCTTAACCAATTAGGTGCCCAGTTTTGAAAATCTTGGTCTAAATGTATGCACCTAACTCCATATTTATTATTGTTGTTTAAACTTATATCCTGTACTATCCAAAAGGTTTAGACATCTGAATAAGGAGCCTGGCTATAACTGATTCCAATGGGAGTTTCAGGTGATCAGCAACTCTCAAAAATCAAGCCATTTAAACAGAAACATTAATGTGGAAGTACTTAGGATAGCCACAGGCCCTGTTCAGTTTAGAAGAGGGAGCAGATTGCTTTAATGTTTCTTTTCCAAGGACACATATGCAGTACCTTTCACAGGCAGCTAAAAGGGCCAACCACAAGCTTATGTGCCCCTTTGGCTTTTATGTTCCAAGGTTTGCTTGGAGTACCTTGGAACATGATCCAGCATGTACAAGATTTTAGTGAACTATCAGGTATCCTGCTGTTAATCAAAGCTAACTCTACTATAGCCACTTCACCAAAGGTGAAATTATACCCGTGTAAAACCAGCAAAGATGAATCAGCACAAGTACCAGCTGTGACATCACAGTTAAGTCCTTTATAGTTGAGTTGAACTAGTATTGTTTATAAAGCCTGAAGCAAGACTTCACACTGTACTGAAATGGGTGTGGGGGGAGGGAAAGATGTGTAAGAATTTTGCACAAGGCCCTCTGGAAGCAGCCATAGAGTTAATTAGTGTCATTCAGTATTTTAAAAAGGGTAAAATTTCATGACTAATAATATATGCAAATATGGATTTTGTTATAGTTCTCTCAGGTTTTGGGGCAGAAGCTGACTGTCACAGGAAGAAACTTCTCCCTGCATCCATTTATATTCCATAAATGGGGAAGTGTGTTTTGGAAAATTTCTACTTTCCTCTGAAGCATCAGGTACTGGACTGAAGCCAGATATGGACTTGGAGAATCAATGGTCAGATCTATTAGGGCAAATCCTATGTTCCCATGGGAAAATGCAAGGCCCCAAGCAGTCACTTGTGTTGCTTGCATTTAAGGCTAGCCCTACAGATGAGGTTCAGGAGAGAAAGAAAAATCAGTTTTTTTGGAAACATAAATGTTGATGTTAACATGAACCTTTACAACTGGATAAGAAATCTTAAAAATGGCAAAAAAAAAGAAAAGTTACATTTTGAAATCAAAATAATGAGTTAATAGTGTACTGGTTTGTCAAGTTTTCATAATAGTGTTCAAATGAATGCTCTAATAGTCTTGTTCTGTGGGCATTGGAAGAGATATTAGAAGAGTATTTCACACTTCAGAATATTCAATGACATGCTTCATAAATATTAATAAAGTCCAAATCACAAGCATTTGTGAGATTCTTTTCTTCGGTAACAGATTGGTTCTAACAAGTGCAGTGACTTCCAGGCAGAAAGCAGCATATCACTTCATGTAACACATGAACTCTGCTTCAATACTGGTAGTTTATACCTGTTGTGTGTGACTATTGTATCTTATTTAGAAAAAACTCAAGCTACTGTCATTAGATACATCAATGACTTAAAATGATGCTACCCAATTAATGTGAGATATGTAAATAAGCACCATTTAATGATACTGTTTTCAAGTACCAGCTAATCTCAATATGCTGTCATGTTCATGACTTAACTGATGTTTAGTGACCTACTAAGATAAATTCGGATACATGAGGTAAAAACAGTGTCAGAACCTATATACCTGTTGTATTTCATCATGGGTTCCTTGGAGCTGTTTAATATCTTATCCACAGATCCTAAGTGTGCATTTTTTTCTTTTATCAAATTGATTGAATTAGTTTGTCTAGTGCTAAATAAACCTCCTAAGTTATAAAAACACACTAAAGCAGAAACAACATTTAACCCTCCACTTGGAGTGACAAACTGCCTTTCACAGTATTGAGAGATATGAGGTACTCTTGGAAGAGAAGGTGGCACCACTGAAGTTGGCTGATCCAGATGTACAGAACCACAGAAACATATCCAGTTAATTTAAAGTCCTATTGGAGAAAAACACACATTTCAGTAGGTCTGTTTTTCTAGGCATTGACACTGAATGGATTCAAGACAGGCCTGCATTAGCCTTACTGGACTTATCTTGCCCTTGTCAGTTAGCCAGTCCATTTAGAGTTTGACAGGTTCACAGCCAATAGGCATGTAGTCAACTGGTTCTTTCATGGAAAAGGTGCCAAATTTAATTTACTGTGAGACAGCTCTGAAGGGCAGTGTTAGGTGCTTGCCTGGCCATGGAATAAAAGCAACCAGCTATAGGAGCACATTGTGGTAAGGGTTTAGAAGGAAAAAGAAACAAACTGTTCCCTACACCACCATTTCTCAACCCATGGGTTGTGACCCAAAAAATGGGTCACAAGAATATACGAAAGGGTCATGAACAAACTTTAAAAATGGATCCACACACTTTAAAAATGGATTCTCCTTTAAAGGGGAAAAACATGGGAAACTGCAGCTTTTCCCTTGCAGGCTCTTAGAGTTCCAGCCTTCAAGGGGCTGCTTGGGGCTTCCCCTGCCCCCACACACCACCCATCTGCCCCACACACCCACCCCTTGCCCCACACACTCGGGGCTGGGGGTAGCGGGCACTGGCCATCTATGTTTACAGATGGGCTCCGATACAAAAAAGGTTGAGAACCACTGCTCTCCACAAGAGGCATCAGCTTTTTACACAGTAAAACAGTAAAGGGCTACTCCTTTTTCAAGCCCAGCTTGGTCAAGTATATCAGAGACAACAGCTCACAGTGTGTTATTTTCTCTCTACTCAGTCTTTTAAGAACTTGATGTTAAAACCAAGAGTCATTATGTACTGAATATGCCCACTTACTTGGGCTTCCACTCCTTAATGGGGAAGGGCTGCGACTTCGAGATAACTGCAAAAGAAACAGAAACAAAATAAATGACATGATCAAGTTCAGCCAAAGGGACTACACTCTAGGCAGGCATGAAAGAATCTGTCAACATTCAGAAAATGTTTCCTGGTGTACTACATCAATGCCATTCCATTGGTTGCCAAGGGAAGCTGAACTTAATAAATACGTTACTTTGATTCTTCTCTTACGATGGCCACAAAGAGGGAGTTTGCCAAGACTCACTCTTGATATCAATATTTGGTAAAACTTGATATTTATTTCACATTTCTGGTCTGGATAGATACACAGACAGATATGCAAAAAAACACAAGAGCCACAATTTTATAAGTATAACAAATAATTGCTTAACCATGCTGTGGGCAGATCTTTGCCGAGAATTCACAGAACATTATTTGGCCTCAGCTGTTCCATTCTGCACCTCCCCAGTTTGTCACTTCCCTGGATCAGGGGACCAATTTAGATTCCTAGTTCCAAGAGGCAGAGACAATGTGCTATATTTATGTACTGTGGGGGGCTTTAAACACTTCTGAGTAGTGTAATTAGTTATTTAGAGAGCCTTGAACTTGGAAACAGTAGAGGCTTGCAAAATTGGTCAGAACAACATTACATGGAGAGAGAATTTCCCCTCTTGTAATCAAAGCAAGCATTAAGATCAACAATACATACTTTAATTGGTCTACACTTGGTCAGATATAAGGAAAAAATGTTGGGGAAGCTCCATTAAAAATGTCATGTCTGACAAATATAGTAACACTCTCACCTATTTTTTGCACCCTAAAGAAATAGATGTGCATAAATAGTACTTTGCAAGGATTATGTTTTATTTTCTTCATGCCATGCAAGCCAGCTGACTGGAGTGCTTGTTTCCAAATTTCAGCATATACATATGGTATGTGAAATGTCCCCTTCATTCTGAGTATAAAATGATTGATGTAATGTACGGTACCAATGTTCGGCTGGGGCTTGCTCGACGAGATAGCACAGGGCTCATACTACGGCTGCGGCTTCTGCTCCTGGAAGACCACTACAACAAAACAGAGCACGACACAAATCTATATTAAAATAGGAACATTCACTGAAGCTAAATTTGGAAGCAGGTTTGCTTTGCTCAGCTAAAGACAAGGCTAAGAATGTGAATGAGCTAATCTCCCTAATGAAACCTCCAATCTTGCAAAACTTATTTGTGCTCTAAGCTTTACAAAGATGGGCAACAGAGTGGGCCTTAACGATTACAAATCCCAACCAGAATTGTCTGGGAATTTTAATAGGATGACTTCTTTTCACAAGTCTAAGAATACCTACCAAAGCACCTCTCTTTGTAACTGCTTCTCCCTTCACAATTATGGTATCATTTTCCAACAGAGCAGGCCATACATGGTAGGCCACCAACGGGGCTGTGAAATCAGAGTCATAGCTGCGGCGGTACCTGCTCAAACACAGAAAAGATATCTGGATAAATGCTTGAAAACCCATTGGTGACTTGAAGTAGCGTATAGACTTGAAAGAACCAAAATTTTATATTCGCTTATAGAAGTCTTTAAGCAATATCTTCATGCTACATGTAAAAAATAATTCTTCTGTAACAGTATGTATAAAGTAATATGCTTATGAAAGAGTCATTTAGGCTAACAGCATATTGTCTACCAATATTAAAAATGTCATTATAATTACTTCACATCAGAGGCACATTAGGTTATCTTATAGCATATTTGGAGCCCTTTCGTCATTGACTGAAAAGGCAGAACAGTGTTCTGATAATCTGATGCTTATTATATCATCCTAGAACTCTTGGTCAAACAACGATTATGCAAAAGATATTACAGTAAAAGGGTGCAGGGGACAGGCTGGTCCCAATGCAGTCCCACAGGGAAAGGTAGCTTGTCCCTGTCCCATGGAAAGGAAAGGAGGCATGGCCCAGCCCTGCAGGGGGGGAAGGGATATGGCCAGGCCCCAACCCAGCCCCATAGGGGAAGGGGGCATGGCCCAGCCCCAACAGGAAGAGAGAGGTATGGCCCAGCTATGTGGGGGAAAGGAGACCTGGCCAGGCCCCAACCCAGCCTTGTGGGGTGGGAAGGGGGCGTGGCCCAATCCCAATCCAGAAGTAGAGGAGTGGGGTTCGTGCCCTGGCCCCATGGGGGAAGAGGTGGCAGACTGGCCCAGCCCCACACACAAGGTTGGGGCTTGGGAATATGGCATGGGGACAGTGACCATATTAATGGCCACTGCTCCCCCACCACCAGATTTCCTGCCTACAGGGAGCCCCACAGGCTACATGCCATGGTTCGTATCTGGCCTGCAGGCCAAAGGTTAAGCACCCCTGAACTAAATGATCAAAGTTCTTCTTTAAACCTTAATGTAAATAGGCTGCACAGGCAGAGAAACGTGTTGGACTGAATACATCTTTTCAATCTCCAGCTCCTAAGAAGAAGACTATAATAGAATATTTCCAAGTTCTCCTTACTTAGGCTCATTAAAAAGTTCTCCATCTGCACCAAATGCAATATCCACAGGAGGAATCAATGTCTGCATTGAAAAAGCTACACGGCACAACTCCCGGATCAAACTGCTGATTATAATGAAGTCAACTTCTGGTGGGAATGAAATTTTAGGATTGATATTCATGGCACGAATCACTTCCTGAAAGCAAACATAACCATGTATTTAGTAATTCACTAATAACATTGAACCCGAGTTTATCACACTTTGCAATTATAGACCAGCAGGTATAGGCCCTCCTAAACTGAAGTCCTGTTGTTTCCCCCCGCCATTTATACACCCTCAGTTTAGCAAAAGATAAACAGAACACCAAAGATGCAGTCATTGGTTATTTCAATGACTAGGGTTAGGAAATACTAACCCTAAAAGATGTAATATTTTAGCTTCATTACACAGTGAAATACAATGATACACCATTCCCTCTCTCTTACATTGACAGTGGTTTGAACATCATAAAGATCCTCATGGCGAACTATGTAGTCCAAGACAATGTCTTCAAGTGACTCAGGGCCTGAGTAACTTAAAGACACAGTCTTTCTCACACGCAGTTTGAACTGTCTGAAGGCCATCTTTGCTGCATGGAAAGACTCCTGTAAATATTAAAACAAACATTCAGTTAAATTCATAACTGTGTAAGCAAAATGATAAAGTTTGATTTTCAAATAATATTCTAAACTCATGTCTGGGGTATCCTATTGATCAAGGGATACATTTTGGCTAATAATCTTTACAGTTCTCTGGGAATCAAATGCCACAAAAAAAAAAAAGAGATAGTTTAGAAATAGTACTTATTTGGGAGGGTTTCTTAGATGAACCACATTTTAAATTCCAGAGGATAGATCGATTTCAATGCTTCCAGCTTTCAGCTAAACCTTCTATTTTTCCACAAGATTCCATCACTTAAAATGAAGTACTGAAATCATTAGGGTTGTTGGTTGTAGCTGTGTTGGTCTAAGGACATAGGCAAACAAGGTTCTTTGGGTAGATGTGATATCTTTTATTAGGCCAACTAAATAGTTGGAAAAATTGTTCTTTGAAAGTTTTCAGGCACAAAGACCCTTCTTCAAGCATAGAGAGTTTGCTGGTGTAATGTGTGCTCTCATTACACATTGCACCAGCAAACTCTCTATGCTTGTAAAAGGGTCCTTGTGCCTGAAAACTTTCAAAGAACAATTTTTCCAACTATTTAGTTGGCCTAATAAAAGATATCACATCTACCCAAAGAACCTTGTACTGAAATGATTTTGCATTCAAAGATGCCACTGAACAGAGCTCAATGCTTGCAATTTTATGTGCTATAGAGTAACATGTTTACAGCAGAACATTGTCTGCTGCTGTACCTTAATGCTGTGATTTGACTGACAATTACAGTTTTATAAAAAAATTAAAATTTTTGCATGCATACAACAACTTTTGCTGTCAAGATTCAATCCTGAGAAGCGTTGAGCATGCATAGGGTTCTCAATGATCTAAGCATGAGCTACGAGAACTCAGCAACTTTCAGGATCAGATCCATTAAAACTCACAAAAAGCTTTATATGGATAAGTCTGAGCCTTTTGAAATACTAGGCTTTAAAAACATTAGTTTAAATGAAGCAGTGTGATCTGCTCTATGGACATTGTGACTCAGAGCTAGTAACTATACTATTCTAAGGGAAATATAAAGGTTATGAAATCGAGGGTAATTAAAATGGGGGGCAGGGGGAGGAACTGAAAGGAAAAATAGATCAGGTGAAATATTTCCTTGTGTGAATCATGGAAATATTCTTTCACATCTGATTGCATTTTAATCCATCCAGATTTTCAAAAAAAATCTATACCTCTTGCAAAAATAGTCAAAGAAATGCAGTTTATGTTTTATTTCATACCACAGCTGCAACATATATTATCCTCTGCACCATCTCTGGATCATCCACATATGTCCTTAAAAGGGTCTGTGCATCCAAGCGTTCTTGCGTATAAATCTCATTAAAGCGGGCCACTAGATGGGCATGACGTGAAGCATTTGTGAGCCGGGCTCGGCCGGGGGAGCAACTCCTCAAGGGAAGAGGACTAGGTGACCTGCTCTGGGTGCGCGTGGGGGAAGGAGAGCGACTCCGTGCAAGTCTAAGAGAGAGAGAGAGATGCTTTCAGGAACTGTGGGCTGGCCTGTTGTACCAATTTAACTATTTATGGTGCAAATATTTTTATGCCAATTTTGTTATAGAAGTACACTGCTTAGCCTCAGTGCCATTAAAAACAGTTTTAAAGTACTTTTACCAATATAACTTACAAGTTTATTTTTAAAGGCAGGTATACACAAACTAGTTATCTTGTGGCAAAGGGAAGGATGATAACTGCCTATGTGGCTCAGCTACCATGGCTTAGCTTTCATCTACCAAAGACTAAGAGCATATGCATATAGGAAGTTTCTGTAGCGTAGCTAGTGTGTGGCAAATCTCCACCTTTTACTTTGTGGTAACCAGTTCATCTACCCACACCATAAACCAAATCAATAAACTTTTAAGTCCTAATACTGTGTAAAGTTAGTAACTTCATTCCAGAGAAACAGTTTTAAATGCTACATCTTTTGCAATGTATGCCTCATCCATCTCCAAGGCACAGTGGCTACTGAAGCAAATCAACATGTAAATAACAGTTTTGTATCAGCACAGTGCAGTGTTCAAAGGGGCTTGCAACAAGAAATAACCAACTGTTATCCATAAAGATAGCTTAGTCTGCAAGGCTGTCCTCTTTGGTAAATTTTCTGAAACAAAATAATTGGCTGAACTAAAAACATTTGGGCATCGAAATAAATTGAATGGGAACATTTATGTTGCTTCATAAAAGGTTGAGAATGTTTAGTGGGTTTTTTGCGTTTCATTCTAAAACAACCATCGCTCTTCCTCTTCTGTGGCAGCTCTAACATGGGAGATTATAATTCATTGGGAACAACCCATCATCAGGTTTTTTTAAACTTTAATCTGATGTACTATTCAGTTCCCTCAGCTCCCTCACTTTGTTTTAATGATTCAACAGATTGAGGTCCATACCTGCTTTGAAGAACAGATTTCTGAGCACCCAGGATGGCAATTTCATCCTTCAATATTTGAATCTGTTGTTCATAGTCATTCAGACGGCCCAGATTCCTCAGAGCACTCTCCTCCTTTGCTTGGGAAGCCTTCAGACTTAACCACAAAGAATAAAGACAGTCACAGGAAGTCCTGCTACAACTGTAAAGAATCTATTTATTAACTGATATTTGTATATAAAAAACCTTTGTGAAAATGGTGGGGAGTTTGACTTCTATGGAAAAGACACTTAGAAATCTAGCATTAGCAATAAACTGCCAAGCAAACCACAAATTCTTTATTTTTCTTTAACTGCTACTTTAAGACATAAAAACAGTATTGCAGGAGCCTTTGTATTCCAAGTCTCGTCTTTGGGAGGAAGTATTAGTTAATTTTATACATCTTTATAGACAAGGTTCTTTGAGTAAATGTGATATTCTTTTATTAGACTAAAGAGCTGGAAAAATCATTCTTTGCAAGCTTTTGGGCACAAACACCCTTCTTCAGGCACTGGAAAGAGTCTGCTGTTGGTTCGAGTGCTTTTTGTAGCACTTTAGATGACTGGAATCTAGAAAAGAAGTCATTCTTTGTCCTGTGTAGGCCAGTTTAATTAGAAACTCAAACCTTAAAAAAAGAAAAGGGGTTTATGCTGTTTTATTATTTATATCAGGTCCTCCTTTTCCTCTCTTTACTGGAGTTTTTTGGCAAGGCCCTGGGGGAGCCTGAATAATTATGTTACTTGAGGCTGTTAAATGAAGCTCTCCCTGTCCCACAAAGGAGGTGCTAATTCTTAAATAGTGGCAGATACTGTGTCCATTAAACCTACACATATTTATATACCGTCTTTTACTGCTTCTTTACTATTTCTTGTAAAATAAATGTTTCCAAAATTCAGCAGGGCAACCGCTCCCAAAATATTGGAATCGTAACTCCCTCTGACCTTTCTTCAGCAGGCAAGGGGGAAAGTACAGAAAGATAGCCTGGTTTCTTCTCAGGAGTACTCGGTTTGTCCTGAATGAAGGGGAGAAGTGACGTAGTTACAGCCCCTCCTACCACGTAACTAGAAGCTATTCTCAAGTCCTGCTGCTATTCAACTGTAAAACACTAGTATTTTGCTTAACAAGGGTGATTAACTCACTTAGTTGAAAAGCCAAATATCACAAGAAGGTCATATCCTGTTGGAAGGGATTTTACTCACCTTCAAGTCAAGGCTTCTTTTCTGACAGAGAAAAGATAAAACTGGCCTGGGAGTGAGATGAATAAATTGGCACTACCATCAGGTCAGGATTTAGACCACAAGGTCTATCTGCCTCTAAGGACTTTGGGAAATGGAAGGAATCCTCCTTATGTCAGCTGCCACCATGTTGACCCAGCTCAGTATCTTTTAAGAGACAACCACTACACTTTGAAGCCAAAAGAGCATTTATAAATCAGAGGCATGAACATTACAGAAGATCACCACCACCTCAGCACACACCCAACAAAAAGAATTGGCAAAGCCAGCCTGGAGGCCCTCCACATACATAAATTTTAATTTAAGGAACTTGAAACATATTTTATCTAACATGAACACGTTACTTCCAAGAAAAGCATAATAGCATGCTATGGACAAAATGTCTACAACCTGAATTCAAACCGAGGTTTCAGTGAAAGCCTCTCTCTTATATCAGCTCCACTTGTTGTATCCAAGTACTGTCAAGCTGCTGGCTTTAAAGTACATTATAGCTAAAAAAAAGAGGGGCACAGGAAGGTCAGTCAAAGCATGAATCTTGTCATACTGAATCTACTTCAGCTAAGTCTTAGGACCTCTCTACACAAAGAGCCAATGCTCCCACCAGCTGGCTGTTAACAGAAAGCAGGAAGTCTCCAAACAAGAAGATTTATTTTTCACCTCATTTTCCTTGGATCATCCCCAGAGATGGTACATTTCCAGACAATGCCGAGCAAAATCAGAGTTTAAAACCAAAATTCACACCTAAATAAGTCCTGACAGCTGGGGGATTTTGGGGGGGGGGGGGGGGGGAGATATTTATTTCCCCCACCCCCTCCCTGCCAAAGCTGTAAAAATATATCTCCACTAGCCTATCCAATTGCTACAGACTAGAAGACATGTGAGCTGGGTCATTCAGTCAAAGTTTTAAAAGGAACAATGAACACATTACAATTCTTTGCCTTTTCCAGTTTGATCCTGTTGTTAAGAGGAGTTACACACATGCTTTTGGAGAAGCACAGGAATATTGAGCATTATAAAATTGTAAATAAAAACACACACACAGGGAAATCCCAGGTTTTGCCTTTGCATGCTGCTGTGCTGCCACAACACGCCTACATCAGATTGTTCTTACGCTGTTTTTAGCTGAACAATTTCATCCTCTGCTGCCAAAAGGGTAGTGGCTGATTTGGTCTTTGTGTCTTCAAGAGCCAACTGGGCTTCTGCCAGACTGCAAGAAAAATCAATAACCAGAAATACACCTTTAATGCAAAGGTACAGATCCTTCCAGTGAATTTAGCATGTCAGAATTGATTATTTGAACAGATTTTTCTTTCTGGCAGATCAACTCTTTGCCAGAACATGAAAATCATCACACAGGACTTGAGCACACTCTAGCTGCCAAGCAATAGTTTGTGAAAGTCCTACCTGACTAAACTATAACAGAGCTACTGTGTTACAGTCCATTACTATTCATCTTATACAATTCCAGCTCCTTTCCCAACTTA
Source organism: Alligator mississippiensis (assembly GCF_030867095.1). Lineage (NCBI taxonomy): Eukaryota > Metazoa > Chordata > Crocodylia > Alligatoridae > Alligator > Alligator mississippiensis. The sequence goes on along the minus strand of NC_081825.1, from coordinate 58,178,301 downwards.
GACCACCCGGTTTGTTTCCACTGTCCATTGTGTCTGACACAATCTTTAAATACTGAATCCTCCTATTTCCACATCTGCAAACATGCCTATCACTGACTCCACAACAATCCCTGTGTATTCTACTGTCTTGAAAAAAACCTCACTGCTAAAATGTGCATAGGTTATTTTATGCGTATATTGATTCAACTATTGCATATCCTTCCCTAGGTCTCTGCTCCCTAGAGCTCTACACATGCAAAATACTGCTGCCTTCTTTCATACATGAATTGTACTAAGTGCAGTCATTCTACCATCATGCTGTACTATTATCATTACTTCCCTATTCATTATAGGTTCCGTGTCTTATGTAGACGTGGCTATAAACTAACTAAGTCAGATGCATATGCTTTCATAAGCAGTATCTAATGAAGCAAGCTGCTGCTTACAAGCTAGGCATCTCTGATTTAGTTGGAACATTAAAGTACAAATCTACCCTACCTTCTGCCTGAAACACTATATTAGATATAAACAATGAAAACCACGCTCTTCCTTGTCTGGCCAGTCACCTTTCATATCAAACTAATATCAGCTTTGGGCACATCTACACTTGAAATTAATGAGATGCAATTAACTCTAATTCGATTCAGATTTGGAGCTTTGGCCACCAAAATCAGGCCGAATCTCCTCTGAACCGAATCACCACCTAAAGCTTCACACAGCCCTACTATTTGATGTTTACAGTGTTTGTAATTACTATAGGATCAATAATTTCCTCCTTTCTTCAATCCCTAAAACATTGGTTTGAAGTATATGGTATTTTTTACCACTGAGATACTCTTTCTCCCTAACTCTGGAGATAAGCAATTTTATTGTGCCTATCCTCAACCTTTGATCTTATCAGCTACTTAGCTGTGGTGACAAACTGACAAGAGATTCCAGGAGAGAGCCCTATAACCTGGTTCTTCCCTTGATAAATCCCAACAAGTGGCAAGGAGAAGACCTCTCTATTTTTTCAAAAGACTTTTGTACAGTTCTGTCCCCTCATATCTGAGGTTCAATATAAATTTTATGTACCATGGAGAAGACTGTAAGTAGTTTTGTCCTTCACTATTATAAATAAACAGCTGACACTCAGCTCTACATCAGCTTGTAATTTTTTATGGATACAATGCTTTTTATTTACCTAGTTTCAGAAAGAGTCACAGAATGAATAAAAAAGAGTTATGTTCAATCAAGGCTCTCAAGGAATCCATTTCAAAGCACTTGGAAGAAAAGAAAGTGATTAGGAACAGTCAGCCTGGATTCACCAAGGGTAACACATCTGGAGTATTGTGTCCAGTTTTGGACCCGCAACCACAGAAAGGATGTGGACAAATTGGAGAGAGTCCAGCAGAAGACAACAAAAATGGTGAGGGGGCTGAGGCACATGACTTCTGAGAAGCAGCTGTGGGAACTGGGTTTATTTAGACTGCAAAAGAGAAGGAGCAGGATTTAATAGCAGCCTTCAACTACCTGAAGGCTGGTTCCAAAGGGGATGGAGCTAGACTGCTCTCAGTGATGGCAGATGACCAAACAAGGAGCAATGGTTTCAAGTTGCAGTAAGGAAAGTTTAGGTTACATATTGGGGAAAACATTCTTAATAGAAGGGTAGTAAAACACTAGAATAGTAGGGGTGTGTGAAATGGGTCGTATTCAATTTGGATTCGGATTCAGCCCAAATTGGGGACAGTGATCCGAATCAACGAATCGAATCAATCTGGCCGAATCCAGATTTGAAGATTTGATGCCGATTTGGAGAATCGGACGATTCAGCCATAGACACAGCTTTAAATGTCTTTTCTACATATCTTGATGGCATTGCTCATGAACATTGTGATGCTAGGGCGGATAAAGTATCCCACAGGAGCGTGGGAGAGGGGCCCTACGCCCCTGCCTCGCTCAGCAATCAGCCACAGGGGGGACCCCAGGTGCCCCCCCGACCCAGGAGGCACCAGTCGCCAAACTTCAGGGGGGCCCCCCACACCCCTCCTCACACTCCTCAGTGGACCCAGAAGTGCTTCTGGTCCATTTCTGGGTCTGCTGCCAAGTGTGCTGAGAACTCCCTCACACACTCCTGTGGGACGCTCCACCCACCCCACCATTGCAGCATTCACGAGCTGCCTGGTACCTAGAGGTATGTAGAAAAAGAGCTGTGTCTATGTCCAAATCATCAAATCTTTCCGAATCAGTTCGGAGGGTTCCAATTTGATTCATAGAGATTAAAGGGTCTCCCGATTCGATTCGGAGATTTAGCCACCGAATCAGGCCAAATCTCCACTGAATCAAATCAGCAACCAAAGCTTTGCACAGCCCTATAGAATTGGTTACCCAGAGAGGTTGTGGAATCTCCATCTTTGGAGGTTAAGCCCCAGATAAACAAAGGCTTGAGTGGGACAATCTAGTTGGGGATAATCCTGCTTTGAGCAGGAGGTTGGACTAAATGACCATCCAAGGTCCCTCCCAACCCTAATTTTCTATGATTCTAAGATAAAAGAGATACCAATAAGCATGGGAGTTAGAGGTTAGCCTCTGGATCAAAAGCTTATAGACTTTAAATGCTGAAGGCTGCAAGTGAGAGGAACAATGGGAAAAAAACAAAAACAAAAAAACCCTCTGGTCATACCCAGTTCACTCCCCCTTGCATCATCCACTCTCTGCCAATGTGTGACACAGGCTACTGAGTAGAATGGACCTATGGTCTGACCCAATACATGGCAGTTCTTATGTTACCAGACAGAAAATATCTAGACAAATGGACCAGAACTAGGATAGTACCTTTTATGACTGATCTTGTCAATATGGTTTGTAATTTTGATTCCATTATTATTCTTGGAATTCCAGATGGAAGAAGTTAAGCAGAATGCTTTTTTTGCCCTTGTGTTTGGATTTAAGTTGAGACAATTTATTGCTGTTACAAACCTTGCCACTGTTTGATACCACCTTTCCTACAGGCTAGATGACTGCCAAGTGCTTCATCTGGGGCTTGAAACGTACTTGAACACTTCAGCAAGTGCAGTGGCCAGTGATTTAGTTTTTTAAATGGAATGTACCATTTTGATGATAGGTTAGTGTTCCATGCTTCACACAGGCAGTTAGTTCAACAAAAGCTCTTCAGTCTTAACCGGTTATTTTAAGAAGTAGTCTGTCTTTCTCTGTCCTGCCACAGCGATTGTGATTTCCTGAGATGTTAGTCACACCTAAAGTTAGTAGGCTATCACCCACTAGGATCTGAATCAGTGCCCTCATTAAAGGTTATATGCTTTTGGAATCTGCTTCATCCAAGTGATTTATGGAAAGACAGCAAACTTAAGGAATCAAAGCATTACCTGGTCAGTCAAAAGGAAAAATTACCTATTTTCACCTTTTATGGCCACTGCACCATATTAAAAGCCAAACAAGAGAGCTTTTATACAGTTGTCGGGGGAGGGGGGAGGGGGGAGGAGACCTATTATTTCTAAGCGCTACTTTGTTCAATACATGAAAGGGATAAAACTTCAGGGATAATGGGACTCTGCAGAAACAAGCTCTAGGATAATTATCTGAGTTTCTGCTAAACTTCAGTCTCCCAAAATAATAATAATTAGCATATATACCTGTCCTGAAAGCAAACCTAGTTTTAAAATACAAAATCAGAAAAAGTGTTGTTACTTAATACAAGGAATGATCTTAAATGTATAATTCAAAGCAATATTTTAAATAGTTTCAACAAACAATTGTATGATTTTCTTATGATATCCTTGAAATATAGAAAAACATAGCACAGAAAAACAATTAAGAATTTACACACACATTTTATGACATCATAAACCAGTCAAGTTTAAAATTGGTGGTTACTATGATGTAAGGATGAATCCTCTTCAAATTTAAACTGTTTACCTATAAGAAGCAGGGGTCTAAAACCTTAATACACACTTTAGAATTTTAAACAAGTCTAAATTAAATGAGTGCTCGGGTTTTCTTTGACAGTTCAAAAGTATCCAAGGAGTGGAAAATGCACAGGGTTATGCGACTCATTTCTTAATTTTAAGATTACATTAATAAACTGAAAAGAACAGAACAAGAAAAAATAAAAATCCTCTCAATTTGCCCTTTAAACATATATGTTGTTTTCACTACCACATGGCCCTTCTATCCACCCTTTTTAGTCTTCCTGCCAGCATTCTCATATACCCTAGAATACTCTCCCATCCTAGTATCAATTTACAAAATGATATATAGGATAAAAATTAAGAATCCCTAATGCCTACCATACTTCAGCTAGTTCATTAATGTACAAGGATAAGGAAATGTATACACAGAAGAATAATAACTATGCAGATGTTACCTAGAGGTGTTTTATGAAGCTTTGAGGATGGCAACTAAAAGCAATCTTCATGGCCAATGAGAGTTTGAATTGAAGAAGAAAACCATGGTAGTGTGTTCTAATTCCTTTTCAGATGTCCCTTCCCTTTTCCCCTGCCAATATTGGTAGAAGTTGTTGCTTGGTAACCAACTGTCTACACCCCTGCTTCAATTCCAGCTTAGGTATCTAAAAGAAGAAAAGTAACCATTTCTACATTACCTACAGCAGTGGTTCTCATCCTTTTTGGACCTGCAGCACCCCTCACTGGATTTGAGGCACACTTTCATAGCTTCTGTGAACTGAGTGGCACCCAATTTCAAAAACTATACATGCACAATATACAAGGAGGGCTGTATAGTATAATTACTATATAAATAATACTTGTATATTTATAGCCACTCCTTGCAGATGGGCTAGGAAGTAGGGGTAGGGGATTGGCCAGGCAGGGACAAGCCTGACCCTTCACTCATCTGCTTATCTCCTCACACCTCAAGGTAACTTTCAAAAGATATGGCAGCATCCTAGGATCCCTCAGTACCCTAGTTGAAAAAAAAAATAAAAAAAAAAAAATGCTGGCTTAGGGCAAAATAAGAATTTTCCAATTAAAGGACAAAAAGATATTATAATTGGTTAAAAAATAAACCTGCAGAGAAATTAACTCTTTGCAGCTTTTTTTTAAATGTATATAGAGACCATTATAGGACGAGCTACACTGCACCTACACAAATCTTATTTTTGGATAGTATGTTGCTCAAGTGAGCAAATAAGAGCTTAATTGTTTGCTAATGCTAAGGTATTAGACTTCAGATAATAGCTTGACTTTTCAATACATTTAGTTTGAACTATATATAAATATAAATAGCCGCTTCAGTGTCAAAGAGACACTAGCATTATGACTGCCCACTGCTGACACTTGAAAGGAAACAACTTGTGGCAAAAAACAAGTATTGCTGAGGCACAGAAGTGTGACCCTCAAATCTCTTGCTGCCCATCTTATCTGATGCATGTAGGAGAACTCTTGGTGAGACAGGGCCTGATCCTGTACCATTCAAGGTGATGGGAATTTTGAAATGGACCTCAATAGGAGTGGGTTCAGGACAATTATTTCCAAATATTAGAGAACTGGTAGGTGGACGATGCACAACCATGCATCTCTTGCCCTGCAGAAGGTGCTACCTTGGAAGACTGACCACATGATACTGCTCACAAAAGGCATAGGAGCTGCCCCAGTCCTTAAATGAAGACAAATCCTGGTAGATCAAGGTCATGAGAACTTTTTTTTTTTTTTTTTTTGGGGGGGGGGGGGGAGGGTCTGTTTCTTAATATTTCTAGCTACTGAGGAGCATTTTTGTGAGTAGGCATTCTTTTAGACTACTAGCATTTTTTCAGCCGCCCTTTTTAGATCAAATGCCACATATTACAAATATCTTATATATAGTACATGCAGTATGCACTTCCTCCCTTTTTTTGCAACTGACAGCACAGAATCTGTATTAAATAAGTTTACCCAGAATATAGACATAAGTATGGCAGATCTAGAATTTTGAAAAAGGGGTACACATGGTGAGGTACATCAAATATGAAACACATATTTTCTTCCATTAAAAATAAACCAAAAGACTTACAAATATGCTAGGGGCCTATGGCTGTATTATTCAGTTTAAGAGTGAAGTAAAAACCAATGCAACTTGACTGCAGTGAGTTAGAAACCATCTGTAGGGCTGTGAAATAGGAACTTCATTACCAGGAGCAGCTAACAGCAGAATTGCAGAACAAAAGATAGCTTGACTGGTGAAACATCAAGATCATTAAAAAGAAGAGACAGTCATTAACAGGGATCACATACACTATAAGCCATGAAGTCAGTTGACTCCTTCAGCACTGTCACTGCCAGCACCACCCCCCCTAAGATGCATCCTCGCAAGATTTGGGTGCACCTCCCCTGACCCCAGATCTGCCTCTGGACAAAAGGTTTTATTCCTACCATGCCTGTTGTCTCTCAGGTAGCCAAAAAAAAAAAAAATCTTAAAATTTAACTTTACAAACAAGTAGATAATCTAAGGTTGACATTATTTTCTCAGAAGACTTTTAATGCCTTTGGTATACAGTCCAATATTCAAATTTAGAAAATGCAGACTCTAGATATGTTCTGAAATTCTCGTTACCAGACAAAATGAAACATTTTGCAAAATTCTACAAATCAAATGAGATGTTAGGAGAAAAAAAAAAAACTATTGAAAAATACATAGGTCTCTTACTCTTGTTGGACATGGCTGAGCTGTAAACGTGTGGAGTTCAGTTCTTTCTCCAGCTCTTGCAATTCATAGTTCTTTGTGCTGGCAAATTCTCTCAGCTGCCTTTCTTTTTCAACTGAATCCTAGAACAAAATACGGATATCACACTCTTAGAATACTATGCCTTCAAGTTATAAAGCACATTCCCTTGGCATTTATGAAAATCTGCGAGTTTCTCAAATGTAACAGTAAAGAATATTTCTGAAACAGTGATTCACCACAAAAATGGCAAAAAATGTAATAAAGAAGCTGCTGGTTCAAACAGCAATTTCTTTGTTATGCAGAGACAAATTTAACATGTGGTCAGGTCTTAGACCCTCCACTACCCCACAGCGCTCTGCTCTCCTTTTCTCCCACACAACAATGAGCTGCCAGGGAGGCTTGCAGGCTGCCATGCACACATTGTCCACTGGATAGCAACAGGGACAAGGCAGCTTGTAGTGGTGGCAGGGGGCACCAAGGAGCAGCCCCCTATCACCCTCTGACCAGAGAGCATGAATTTGTTCGGCTCCAGCCAGGGGGGCTTTTTAACTAATGGCTGCCCATAACACTTTATTTTCTGTAATGCTACAAATTTTGTAGCACTACATAAACAACATCTAGAGGAGGTCACATAGAGCACAAGACAGACAGAGAGATTAAATTACATCAGCAAAAAGTTATGCATTGAGGGGCTTCTCATTTTCTTTGCCGTTTCATTAGAAGACATGCATTGTAAATAGGCGTACAAACCCATATCAAACTTTGGTCTACAATTTTTCTTTATAAACTCTTAGGTAAAAATGTTCCAACAATTAATTTTGAGCTTTTATGAATTTATTTTTCATACATTATTGTATAGGTGAAACAAAAAAGCATGAGGTTTTTTAATTTTATAAATCTATTACAATTGAAAAGAATATGTCTTTGTACATGTAACTGTCTGAGGACCTCTGCTTGGTCCAATGCAGTTCTAAATAGACTAGTAGTTGTGTAATGGTCTTTAATTCTATTTTGAAAAGTGTTCATTTGGAGTGCAAGTGCAATTGAAAAAACTACTGTTAACACGCAGATTCTTTCTATCATCATTTTCAATTTTACCAACAAGAGAGCTTAATAAAATGTATCCTAGCTCCTAAGGATGTGATTTTTCACTTATTTGGGAGAGAGATTCCCCTTAATAACATTTTAAAATTAAAAAAAAAAAAAAGTCAGGAGGATTAAGCAGACCCTGAAGTCCCAGTCTTCAACATCGTATTTTCTCACATATAGAGCATCCCAGGATAAGACAAGCACCTTGGCCACTGACAGACATGGAAGCAAACAAAACCCCGTGCTTTACCAGAAGAGAAAGCACATCAGTCTGACCTGGCTCTCTAGCATCTGTATAGATCTTACACTTTAGCAGAGCTTTTTGGCACTTTTATCTAATAGCTAAAAGTGCCAAAAACCCACTTTGAATTGTGCAATCTATACAGACATTGGGTAGGCCATGTCAAAACTTGACACACTTTCTCTTCTGGGTATGTGCTGTGCTTGGCATGGGAGCATGCCAAGATGAAAGTAAAGCACTGGGTTTTGGTGGGGCGGGGTTCACATCTGTAAGCAGCCTTTACAGGCAGAATGGCAGCAGATCTTACAACCCTGAAAGGCAGAACGAATTGAAAAGATCTTCCCTGGGAGTACGCACTCAAGTAATAGCACCTAGGGAGCTGAACCTGCTCATTGTTCTTCTCCTTGTGGAGTGTGCAGAATTTACTTTCACTTCTGTCTGGTAAATGGCAGAAACTACTCTTATCATATTTTCTCCCATGTAATATATACTTAAATTTCCAGCAACTGGTTTTTGAAAAAAGGTATGCGCTATGTGAGAAAATATGGTACTTTTTCCTAAAACTGACCATCAGCTAATTTAATTCTTTTCTTCCAGTACACACAACCAGAGGATTGTTGGAAATACACATCACTGTTATCCTTGCCTTTAATGCTAGGATTACTATAGTAGTACGAGTTATATTAATTTCCGTTAAAAACAAAAAAACTCATACAAATAATGTAAAAAAATATAAATGCCAAGCAAACATCATTTTTCATAGGAGAAAAAGAAATCACAACCGAATAGCATGACATTTTTATGGCCACTCCTCTTTCAACCCCTCCACAGTTCTTATAAAAACGCAAGCTTAGAACTAACATATATCTTAACCTTGATATATACATTTTCAAAAACAGCCCATTTCTTCAACAAGATAAAATACTCCATTAAAAAAAAACCCAAAAAAACACTTTCCTTTGTGAAACAGCATAAGCCCTGGTTTGCCAGTCTGGTTCAATTAACTTCAATGACTTTTTTCACTTCTCTCTTAAAGCTATTATAAAAGTTACATAATTGTTTTAACTGTCACAAGGCAAACTGTGAGAGTGTTAGACAGTTATTAACAGAGATTCTTTCTTAAGTGTAGGAAAGCTTTTAATCAATGTCATTCTATTCCCTTAAAACTGTGCATACCTGAATGAGAGAGAGATTGGTTTCAAAGGGCCTTCCTGAAGCAGCACTGGAAAAACAAGTTCCAAGCCATGGCAAAAGACGAGATTTTATTGTTTCTACGCCTGCATAATGTCCACCTAAGACAATACATAAAACAGAAATATGTGAGAAAAATGCATAAACAAATCCTTAGCCAGCATTTAAAAAAAAAACAAAACAATGGAGTTGTATGCACTAATTACTGGGGCAAAAAACAAACACTCTCACCTTCTCGGGCCGTTTGATTGAGGATGGTGAAGAGTTGCCCCTGTATCATGGAGTTTATTTCTATGATTTCACAACACTGGTTCAGATTCTGATCACAAGAGTTAATCTGTAAAGAAGCAGCATTCAAATATTTGAGATATTTGGTATTTACCTCTCTAAATAATTCTGGTTACAGTGTACATTGAACATGACATCAGACCTTTTTCTTAAATTATGTCTGCAGTTGGGTTTTTTTAAATGTTCAATATACCATAGCTGGATATTCACATGCTCTCAATATTGAGAAAAGCATGTAATGATAACAGTTAGATCAGAAGGTTTGGAGTCAGATTTCCAAGTTCTGTTCTCTATCAAGGACTTGGCAGATGAAAATCACTTATATGACTGTCTTAGCTTCCCCTATACATAAAGTAGGTATAATAAGATTCACATCTCATAGAAATGCCATGAAAATTTACTACTATTTAAAAACATTAAATAGGCCATTAGATAAAATGCCCTATACACATGCCAAGTATGCCTCACATGTTACATGGAATACACTGAGCAGATTTTGTTGTTTTTCCAACAGTGGCTTTCTTGCGATTTCATGCAGCTTTTAATAAGTACCAGAACACAATTTGACCAACAGAAGCTAGCATTTTTGTCCTTGACACAAAAAGCATTAAAAATATATATCAGTCAGCTAGCTCAGAGATTTGAATGCATGCCTCAAATGAAACTGAAATCTTTCCAGGCCACTACTGTTGTCACTAAAACTGTAGTGAAGAGCTCTACCCTACTACCTCGTTGTTCTACCACTTGATACTTCCTGCATGTCACTCAAATCACATGACCCAAACACCATCTTCCACTCAAGCCTTTGTCTTCATCTTCAGCAATGTCTAATTCTTGTAGACTGTTTGGCCACATCCAGATGAGCACAACCATGCAGCATGTACCGCTGCAGACACATCTGCGGCACTACATACTGCATGTTCAGCTGTTCTTTGTGCCGCGAGGAAGCAGTATTGGGGGGGGGGGGGGGAGGGGAGTGACCGCTGGATATTCAGGGGTCAAAAAAAGAGTGGAGCAGCACATGTGCGGGCAGTGCCCTGCAGCTGCCAGCCAGGCTCCAAGTGACAGAATTGCCCCTGCTACAGCCCTGGGAGGCCCCCAGTACCCTAGGTAAGGCTGCTGGGGCTAGTCTAGTGCTGACCCCAGCCTCTCCTATCCCACTCCCACTCAGGGTAATCTGCCATGTGCCAGAGCACACATGGGACGGGCATTCCCCAGGAACAACTAGCAGTGGGACATGATGCACTGCCACTTGTCTCCAAGGAACCAAACATCCACGCTCATCCACACATGGCCTTTCATAGTATCATAGGGTTGGAGAAAACCTCAAGGGTCATCTAATATGACTCCCACTCAAATGCCAGATGCAGCATTCCTAAACCATCTCAGAAAAATACTTATAAAGCCTATTCTTGAAAATCGCTAATAAAAAAAAAGAGAGTTTCAACAAAGTTCCTGGATAGTTTGTGCCATTGTCCTATGTCTCTCGTTTTTCCGTTGTCAAAAAATGAGCAAGAGGTAAGAGCTGGCATTTTTTAAGGGGTGCCTTGAGCCTAATGAAGTTGATTAGGCTTGATTACTACAACTTCCTTTTTGCTGGCTATGCCATATACAGTCTCACCCTGTTCATATCCATCCAGAAAACTGCTGCAAAAATAATTTTTCTAGCTTGTTGCTTTGATCATGTCATCCCTCTCTCCATGTTGGCCCCCTCTTTTGGTTCCCAGTTCTTTATCACCTCAAACACAAGTTGTTTGTCTTCACTTTCAAAGCACTGCACAGCCTGTCCTCAGTTGGCCTCTTATGACAGCCTCCTTTGTTAAGATTTCCAAACAAACACTTTCTCCTTTGCCATGATGGAAATAGAAAAACTTAATGTTAAATTAGTGATATACTATGACTACTAACTACCATGCTGACCTACACGGCCTCATTGTTTCCTTGTATTCCCCCCATCTGTCTGCATCTAAATGCTGACTCTCGTCTCATTATTATATTGTAAGTTTGAGATAGGTACCACCTTTTTTGTTCTGTGTTTATAATATAATTGATGGACATAGTCATATTCTTTAGTTCAAATTTTGCATCTGCCTAACAGCTGGAAAGGAGGTAGGAGACTAGGGTAGGATTATTATGAGGTGAAAATAAAAGTTGGATACCAATCAGCTGAATTAATTAACAAGAACATTTATATGGACTTTATTTTTACTTTTAAAAGACCTTTCAAAAAAATCATTCCATTTTTGCTGTCAGAGAACTCAAGAACTTTCCACTTCTGGGTGCACTGTAGCCAGGTACTATGTACAAGATGCGGACTGAGATACCAGAAAGCTAGTTGCTGATAGCAAAGCCACCTTTGAAGGGGAGCCTCTCTCTTCCCTCTCTTGGAGGAAAGACCCTTTCCTTTTGTAAAGAGGCCCCTACACACTCCCAAATAAGGTGTCCATTATGTAAGGCAGACCCTGAGCTTTCTTTATTCTTCCAAGAATTTCCTTTGGGGAAGAAAATCTAGCAAAACTTCCTCTATTATTCCACCCAACTCTTGGCTCTGATGGACTAGTACATGATTCAGAAGACTGTGGCCATCCAGTGATAAAACTTTGATCCAAATACATTCCGGTTTTATCTGAAGATTCTGATTGCAGTACCATAAATTTGTCCAGCCAGGCTCTTGTCAAGAGGGTAGATAACATAGTTAGTGGAAACTCCGGGAATATCTACTGTTCCCTTAACCTTGCGCGACCATCCTAGCCTTGTAAAAGTGGTCTACCTTTATCAGAAAGGGAATACAAAGAAATGGAAACATTGTTGGATAGTGTTCCTTGTCCTAAGAATCTCTTAATTGTAAGTTACATTTCTGAACTGTTTTTAACTGTCTTTAAAAGTTTCTGTAATAACTGAAGAAAAGTAAGATCCTATCTTCTTCAAAATCATTGCCTGGTATTTCTAATAGTGGAGATGTAATTAGTATCAGAAGAGTCCTCTGAATCCAATAACTGCTTCTTCCCAAACTACATGGAACTATAGGTAATAGAAAAGTCAGAGGGAAGGGGGCAGAGGCGCCACTAAGCACCAAATGGACAAGAGTTCGGAGAGCAGGGAAGAAGTGGGGAAAACAAGAGTCTTGTCTATATGCCAGAGGTTTCACTGTTCCCAGCTCCTGCTACTGCAGCTGCAATCACAGCCACAGCCAGATTTGCCTGCCCCACCTGTTGCTCCTATAGCAGCAGCACAGTGTCCATGCATCTAGCTGCTGCTAAAAGAGCACCACTGTGGGATTGCTTCTCCTTCCTAGACTCCACAGGGGTAGAGGCACAATTCCAGCACCCCTAGTAAGTTGACCCCTAGAGCTAGTTCCCCATTCACCCACCCCAAGTTAAGCTACTGTCACCAAGACTGACTTGTTGAGGGAAGTGCCAGACCAACCAGAAAAATATAAAACATGACTGTTGCCAAGGTAAATGAAGAACTGTGGCCTTTGGATACCCTAATTCAGGTATGAGCCAGAAGGCAGGGCAGAGCGGCACTTTATAGATTGACTCATTCAGAAAGGCATGAGTTTTTGTAAGCTACAGCCTACTTCATCAGATGCTATGAATGGAACTTGCAGATAGCAGGGCTAATAAACAGAAAGGAATAAAAAAATTAAAGAGAGAAAGGACAATAGGAAAGGAATCAAAACAGAAAGGAACAAAAGAAGAGGGTGCTGCTGAGAGAGACAAATCTCAGGAAAAACAAGTACTGAATCAGGAGCTAAAGCACTACAGATGAGTATAAAAGTGCTCAAATGAGTGGCTTCAAATATATAGTACAGATTCACCAGTCCCAAATGCAGGTCAGGGGAAATGACAATTAAAGATATCCAGATACAGTTTCTGGAATTTTGAAGACACAGGAGCAATGGCAATCTTCTGTAGGGAGGATCTTTGGTGTCCAAGGCCAAAAAATAACTAGCTGTGTTCAAAGGCCTGAATGTACATTCAGTTGGTGTGGCATGTGAAGATGCTTAGGGGGGGGGTCTGGCTTGTGACCCACTCCACTGTCACTGCCCTGAAGGGCTAAACAATCTTAAATAGCTCAGGGAGTTCCTCCAGTCCCTGTTCTTACTGAAACCTGTCTCTCTCCTTCTGAAATTCCCTCTGCAGCTATGCTCTCTTGTGTTACTCTGTCTGTTACTAAATTATCTTCCTCAGAAAGATCCCAGAAAGGTGGCTGGAGACTGCTCTCACTTTTCTCCCACTTGTAACTCTTCCTGCCTTCCCTCTTCATTAATCTTCTTCAGACTGCCATCTTCAGGCTGCTCTCCATTAAGCTCTAGTAAACCCTCTCCTTCCACCTGGAAGTTCTGCTTCTCCCCAGATTCTCTTTCTTACCTCTCCAATGCTGACTCACTCACCGCATCCCCTTTTTTAGGTGACCTTACCTGGCCCAACCTCTTATGTTTGAACTTTTCATCTTTGCTTTTGAATCCTGTACAAGTACAGATTGAGTGCACATCAAAGACCTGTCGTCTCATAACATTCACCCACCAGTCTCTGCCAATGATATCAGCCTCAGTGACCTGCTTGTTCTCCTTCTACTTCATATATGCTGCTAACTGTAGTTACCTCAAGTTAATGGTTCTCTACTTTAGACCAGTTTCAATCCTCTATCCTTAAAACCTCTGAGTGACTAGTAACTGTCATTCAAGAGTATAAGGAACTCCAAATCATAACCAGCTAGGAGAGCTGTGCAAATCCAGTTTGTCATACCAGCTTTATTCAGCCAAGAACACATGAGTTTTTCTTACCCTGGGCTATAAAAGTATTGCCCAGGCACGCAAGGATGAAAATCAGGAAGGCCAAAGCACAATTGGAATTGCAGCTAGCAAGGGACATGAAGGGTAACAAGAAGGGTTTCTACAAATATGTCAGCAACGTGGGAAAAGTCAGGGAAAGTGTGGGCTCTTTACTGTATGGGGGAAGAAACCTAGTGACAGGTGATGCAGAAAATAAACAAGGTACTCAATGCCTTTTTTTACCTCATTCTTCACAGGCAAGGTCAGCTCCCAGACTACTGCACCTGGCAGCACAGTTTGGGAGGAGGTAAGCAGCCAATAGCAGCAAAAGAACAGATTAGGGATTATTTAGAAAAACTGGACATATACAAGTCAATATCCTCATCAATGATATGGAAGATGGGATGGAGCACACCCTCAGCAAGTCTGCAGAAGACACCAAACTGGGAAGAGTAGTAGATACAGTGGAGGCTAGGGCTAGCATTCTGAGTGACCTGGACAAACTGGAGGGCTGGACCCAAAGAAGTCTCATGAATTTCAATAAGGGCAAGTGCAAAGTCCTGAACTTAGGACAGAACAATCCTATGCACTGGTACAGGCTGGGAACTGATTGGCTAACAGCAGCTGTGCAGAAAAGGACCTGGGCATTACAGAGGACAAGAAGCTGAAGATTGGGCTGCATTAGTAAGAGTGTTGCCAGCAGATTGAGGGAAGCGATTCTTCCCCTCTTTTTGGCACTGGTGAAGCCACATCTGGAGGACTGTGTCCAGTTTTGGGCTTCCTCATACAAAAAAAGATGTGGACAAATTGGAGAGGGTTCAGTGAAGGGCAATGAAAACGGTAGAAGGATTAGGAAACGTGACTTACAAGAAGAGGCTGAGGGAACTGGGCTTATTTAGTCTATAGAAGAGACTGAGGCTTTAACAACAGTCTTCAGCTACCTCAAAGGTGAGTGGGTATAAAGCTATACTATTTTTGGAGGTGGCAGATGACAGAACAAGGTGCAATGTCTCAAGTTGCAGCAAGGGAAGTTTAGGTTAGCTATTAGGAAAAACATTTTCACTGGGAGGGTAGAAAAGCACTAAAATAGGCAACCCAGGGAGGTGGAGGAATCTCCATCCTTGGAGGTTTTTAAGACCCAGGTAGACAAAGCCTTGACTAAAATGATCTAGCTGGGGGTGGTTCTGCTTTGAGTGGGGGGTTGGACTAGATGACCTCCTGAGGTCCCTTTCAACATAACGATTCTATGATTTCAGACAAAAAGTGCTCTGCTTTAAAATGTCTGATTTTTGTGCTCTTTCACTGCATCGTTCCATATTTTAGGTTATTTATTTTAATTTGATAAAATAAAATATGAATGCTTTAACCAGAGTTTAAATCAACCCTGCCCCCATGGCTATTTCAATCAACTATATTCATTTAAAATAATCATCTTTCAAAACCTATGGAAGAGTAATACCTTCATACTTGTAAATAACAATATTCAAGATGTTAAAACCCCTCTAAGTTACTTCATTCTCACCTAACCAAGGTAAGCAGACCCCTACACAGACAATAATAAAAATACACTGCATACTATTGAAAAATTAACAAATAAAAGGAAACATTTTAGGGAGGACAATGAAAAGATCGTCTCATTCAAGTCATCAACCCTTTTTAATGATTTATACTGCTCTCAATCCCATGCTTTTCTTCCACAATATTTGTCATAGGCACCACATACCAAAGATAATTGAATAGCATATTTATTTGAATAGAAGATGACCCTGATTATAAGACACCCCCTCCCCCAATAATTAGAGGCTATATATGGACCATTTATAAATTTGTTATAATTTTCCAGGTACAGAATCTAATTATTTGAGGTTTGCCTTGAATTTGTTCCCACTGCTACAGGATGCAAAATAAATCTGGGAGGTCAGGTAGCCCCTTTGCTCTCTACTTCCCCCCCAACTTTTTCCCCCTGGCAACCTCTTTCCCTTCTTCTTACTCCCAGACCCTGCTCTTCTGGAGCACATGGAAACAAGGAACAAATGTGAAAACAATAACCACAAAATTAAACATGGCTGTAACAATTTGCACATAGTACCCATACAATTTGTTCACCCAAAGTTGATGCATGTTACCTTTTTTTGAAACTGCTGCAAGTATTAGCACACATACTACATAACCACACTTTCAAGCAGCACTTTAACACCTACTTATATATAATACAAACTATTTTCATTATTATCTTGTTCAAGGCCAAATCAGCTCCCTTGGACAACACCCAATAGTCAAGTTCCAAAATTCAACTGAGCAGAGCTCAATCATCAAGTCTATGTGGCTTTGCCACTGGGCAAATATCCTCCTTCCTAGACCCATTGGTCTAGGGCTTCAGATACTCCACAAATCCAGGCAGGCATCTTACATGCAAGCAGGTAGGCAGCCTACATGCAAGCCCCAGGCCCAGAGATCTTAGGGTTCAGATACTCCCAGTCTCACTTGATCCTAGCCCAAAAGACTGAGAAGCAAGAGAGAGAGATACACACATATACCCCCCCCCCATATACACAAACATATCTAGTAAAACTATGCATGATATCAATCCAAAGCCAAAAGGCTCATGATTTACCTTCTAGTTCATTAGGCTGGACCCCACCAGAAATCCACAGCAGGGGTGGGCAATTATTTGGGTAGAAGGAACACTTAAAGGTGTTTTGGTGAGCTGTTCCAGCCTGCATCAGAAACCTCAATCCTGCAACAGGTCACCAAAACTCCCCAAGTGGTTTTGCCCCACACTGTCACCATCCAGCAATCCCAGCCCTAGCCCTGGGGTCTCCATGGAGACTGGCCCAGGACCACTGTGGGAAGGGTGCACTCAGCCAGTTGGATGGGATGGGGCCGCAGGCAGGTGAGGAGTGCCATTTGGGAGCAGGATGGGCTGACAGGACCAGGACCAGTGCTGGGATCACAGGGTGGTGATAGCACAGGGCCAGGGCCTGAGGCAGAGCTAGAATCCACTCTTGACATGTCCTCGCCTACAGAAATGGCACCCATCATCACTACTCCACCCTGGGCCTCAGGCCTTCACCCTGCATTGTCACTGCCCCACAATCCTGACACCAACCCTACCTTCCAGTCCTGCTCCCAGACACCACTCCCTGCCCACCCATGACGCCATCCCATTTGACCAGCAAAGTATGCCCTGCCCATACAGGTCCCAAGCTGCTCCATCTAATGCCCCTAGCACTGGGCCAGGAAGAGCCAAGGGACAAGGGGTGGGCAAAATGCAGCCTATGGCCTGGAGCTGGCTTGCTAAGGGATTTTATCTGGCCTGCAGTGGATCCCCTGGCCCTTCCTAACCTCCCAGAAAAGGCCAAGGAACCTACTGTAGGCCAGATAAAATCCCTTAGCAAGCCAACTCCAGGTCATAGGCTTTATTTTGCCCACCCCTGGTCAGCAGCATTCCAAGCCATGGTGACCCCACATCTGTTAGGGTAGCTTGTTATGTTTTATGCTTTAAAGCTGCACCTGCTTATAGAGTGGTGGATTATAGTAGTGTTTATATTTAGCCTTATTTAATCATTGCTTAAGTTTTGTATAGCCTGATTAATTTTTTATTTTGTTTATCAGTGGCCTTGAGTTGTTTTTGTAGACCTCAGAGTGCTCATTTATATTATAGCTTTTCTTTTTTACCACTGTGAGAAGTTTTTCTAACATAACATAGCAATGGCCTTGTTACCAGCTCAGATTAACTGAATTTGGCACTAACCAGCTGAATCAGAGGGATGAAATGATTGGATATGTTAATGAAAGGTGATAAGGGAGACCAATGGACAATGCCCAAAGTAAGACACCAGAAAAAGGCCAAATTAAGAGATGGGCTCATGATGGGGCTGTTGAACAAAGGAATATGCTGACAGAATAAAATATGGACAGTATGCTGACCGCAGAGGGACCAATCCAAAACTGAGTCAAAAGAGTGAAGTTGAAGAAAAGCATAAAAGGGGGCAACAAGAAAGTTAAGTGTGTTGTCATCATAAATCCAGCCTTCAACAGCTGTCTGGACAGTCCCAGTCAACAACACAACCTTTGCTTTCAGGAACTGATTGGCTGCCTTTTCAGTTGAGCAAAGTAACATCTGGGATTGGGTGAGATTATTGTACTGAATGTATTACTCTCTCTGAATACAGAAACTGCCAAGATAATATTTGTTGTACTAATAAAGTTAGATTTTGATTTTAGGACACTGAGTTGTCTGTGTTAGTCTTTCACATTCCATTTAAGGATTAATGGTGCTTTAATGATCCCTAAGCACTATCTGGGGGACAGTGGTACTAACACAGCTCAGCACTCTTCAGTATGTGTATTAGGACTGTGCAAAGCTTCAGTCCCCGATTTGATTCGGCCCGATTCGGTGGCCAAATCTCCATATCCAAATAGAATCAGAAGACCCTCTAATCTCTCCGAATTGAATCAGAACCCTCCAAATTGATTTGGCCATAGAAACAGCTTTAAATGTTTTGGGTTTTTTTGTTTTTTTTGTTTTTTTTTACATACCTGGGCTTGTGAATGCTGCAATGCTGGGGCGCATGGAGTGTCCCACAGGAGTGCGGGGGGGGCTCCCCAGGACACTCGGCAGCAGACCCAGAAATGCATCTGGTCCACTTCTGGCTCCCCTGGAGAGTGCGGGGTGGGGGGGGGGCTCCCCCCTGGCTCAGCAACTAGTGCTTCCTGGGTCTGGGGGGGCACCCAGAGTCCCCCTGCAACTGATCATTGAGCGCAGTGGGGGGTCCCAAGCACTCTCCAGTGGACCCAGAAGTGGACCGGAAGTACTTCTGGTCCACTTCTGGGTTTGCCGCTGAGCATGTGGAGGGGTCCCCCAGCACTCCTGTGGGACACTTCATCTGCCCCAGCATTGTAGCATTCACAAGCTGTGCCTGGTACCTTGAAGTATGTAGAAAAAACATTTAAAGCTGTGTCTGTGGCCAAATCACTGCTTCTCTGAATCAGCATTGAATCTTTAGATTAGAATTCAGCCGAATTGAATCAGGACAGTGATCCAAAGCAACGAATCGTTTAGCATAGCCCTAGAATTTGGCTGTCTTGCTCATGGGTTGAATCTTCGGGAAAAAAACATAGTAAGTGTGAATACAATGAAGATAATATTGGCAAAGTCCAAAGTAACTGTGAAGGTATTCAACAATCATCATGTTGCTAATCAGACTTTGAAGAAATTACAGAAAGAGAAGCAGGGGAAGGAAAGTGCACTTTTATTGCCAGGAGAAACTAGATGGAACTCAGCTACAAAGTGCTTACATAGTTTGCTGCACACAAAGAACTGTTTGCAGCGTGCTTCAATAGATGACACAGTATTCCAGATTATTCCCATGAACATTCAGAAGCAGATTCTCGACAACTATGTGTTCGGGGTTCGAGTTCAAATAGCATTCAATTTGCTACTACCAGTTTCAGTGGCTATCAAGAAATTTGAAGGAGATGCACCAAGCCTTTCAAATATTCCAGAGTTTTTCAGACAACTGAATGAAAATCTAATTGAGCTTTTGCCTTCTTCACCTCTATCCAAAAAAAGTAGTAAAACAAATGTTTACTAAGAGATCTGAATTAAGATATCTGAGTTTCACTCTCATCCAGTTCATCTGGCAGCAAACCTTTTGGATCCTCAACAGAGGGCAACATTTATCAGAAGATGAATTATCTACTGCTCTCAATACAATTATAGAAGTAGCTAAGAATGTCCCCAGTATCGACGAAGTAGCCATGAAGACAGACATTGCCGAGTACCACACAAAAGAAAAACTTTGGAGCAAGGACATATTCTCTACTGCCTGCCAAATTATGTCTCCTCTCACATGGTGGAAGGAATACTGTAATACCCAACTGTTGTCCAGGATTGCTCTAAGGAACCCAAGCATTCCACCAACAACAGCTTTTTTTGAACGTAACTGGAAGGCTTTCAGCTCAAACAAGACAAAAGGAGGAATAGACTAACAAATTAACGCACCACTAAGTTTGTTTCTAATTCTCAAAGTCTCTCGCTTCTGGAGAATCACTCAGAAGCACAATTAGTGAAGAAGATACAGTGTGATTAGTTGCCTTTGCCATAGACGCATTGATAAAACCATCCTCTAGTGAAAGAGAATGTGGCTCAAGTAGTTCAGAATCAGATTTGCCTCAATCTGATTCTGAAAAGGAACTAATAAGTAGTGCAAATGATTCTACAGATAGTGACAGTGAAACTGGAGGTGCTGCAATGACCTCAGTAGAAGAGAGTTAAATTCTGTTGAAGTAGATGAGTGAACAACCATGGCATATCATGCACAGTTCTTTGGGTGTGCTAAAAATTAGTGTGTCAAGTTTTCAGTGCCTTTGGTTTTTTTTTTTGTACTTTTAAACAAACAAAGGGAAGTACATGCTATTGTGTATTGTCTTTATATTTTTTACAAGTATTCCAATAAAAATAATTTCTTTCCATATAAAGCTTTGAATATAACATTTAAACCACACTGTATGCTGTATTTAATTTGTTTCATAATCAAATATCTCAGTTCAAATACCTTTTAGTTTTATGTCCCAATAGCCACATGGGGGTATTTTTTTTAGTTTTGTTTACTAAATATAAGGCAAATAAACATGCTAAATCAGATCATGCTATATTTAGGGCATCGGAAAATTTTCTGAAAAATTTTCCAGTTCAAAGTTTTCCTGAAAACCCACATCTCTGCTGCATAGGGCAGCACAGTTTGGGCCGGAGGCAAGCAGCTCTCAGTGGTGAAAGAACAGGTTAGAGACTACTGGATGTATACAAGTCCATAGGGCCAGACAGGATGTACCTGAGGGTACTGAAGGAGTTGGCTGATGGGGTTGCAGAGCCACTGGCCATCATCACTGAAAACTAATGGCAATCCAGAGAGGTTCCAGATGGTTGGAAAAGGGCAAACATAGTTCCCATATTTAAGAAAGAGAAAAAGGAGGATCCAGAAAACTACAAACCAGTCAGCCTCACCTCAGTCCCAGGAAAAATCATGGAGCAGATCCTCAAGAAATCCACCTCTAAGCACTTGGAGGAAAAGGTGATTAGGACGAATCATCATGAATTCACCAAGGACAAGTCATGCCTGACCACCCCGATTGCCTTCTATGATAAGGTGACTGGCTCTGTAGATGCGGAGAGACCAGTGGATGTGTTATACCTTGATTTTAGCAAGACTTTTGATATAGTTTCCCACAACATTCTCGCAGGCAAGCTAAGAAAGTATAGGTTGAATGAATGGACTTTAAAGGTGGATAAAAAACTGGCTGGAGTATCAGGCTCAGAGAGTAGTAATCAATGGCTTGATGTTTAGTTGGCAGCCAGCATCAAGTGGAGTGCCCCAGGAGTTCATCCTGAGGCCAGTTTTGTTCAATGTCTTCATTGACGACCTGAAAGATGGCATAGAGTGCACCCTCAGCAACTTTGCAGATGATACCAAGCTGGGGGGAGTAGTAGATACTCTGGAGTATAGGGCTATGATTCAGAGTGACCTAGACAAATTGAAGGATTGGGCCAAAAGAAATCTCATGTGGTTCAACAAGGACAAGTGCAAAGTCCTGCACTTAGGACAGAACAATCCCATGCACCAATACAGGCTGAGTGCTGACTGGCTGTGCAGCAGCTCTGCAGAACAGGACCTGGGGGTTACAGTAGACAATAAGCTGAATATGAGCCAGCAGTGTACCCGTGTTGCAAAGAAGGCTCATGCCATACTGGGCTGCATTGGAGTGTAGCCAGTAGGTCAAGTTAAGTGACTATTCCCCTCAGTGATTCAGCACTGGTGAGGACACATCTGCAGTACTGTGTTCAGTTTTGGGCCCTCCGCTACAGAAAGGATGTGGACAAATTGGAGAGTCCAGTGGAGGGCAACAAAAATGGTGAAGAGGTGGGGGACATGAATTCTGAGGAAAGACTGAAGGAACTGTGCTTATTTAGTCTAGAGAAGGGGAGACTGAGAAGGGATTTAATAGCAGCTTTCAACTACCTGAAAGGGAGTTCAAAAGAGGATGGAGCTAGACTGTTCTTAGTGGTGGCAGATAATACAAGGAGCAAGGTCTCAAATTGCAGCAAGGGAAGTTTGGGTTAGATATTAGGAAAAAAAAATCACTAGTAGGATAGTAAAACACTGGTAAAGGTTACCCAGAGAGGTGATAGAATCTCTATCCTTTAAAGTTTTCAAGACCCAGCTAGACAAAGTTTTGACTGGAATGATCTAGTTGGGACTGGTCCTGCTTTGAGTAGAGGGTTGAACTAGATGACCTCCCAACATCGCTTCCAACCCCAATTTTCTATAATCCCATGAAGAGGAAGTTGAAATGTATTCAATGTCATGGCTCACCATGACTTGGGAAAGAGTTGGCAGTGAGGAGGACTGCACTTATTCAGAAGGGTTGTGCTAACCTACTTTGTGGTAGGACTTAGTAGGAGAGACACTATGACCATGGGTTTTGGCCCAGGTGATTTTACTTGCGTGGCAGGGGAGATCCCCTTCTTCTCAGCCTTGAATAACTTGGCATAGTTGACAATAGAGACCTGACCATTGCATTATAAGCAGATACGGCAGTGAGAGCCTATTAAAGTCTCCCAATGGGAGGATCTTGGCTCTACAATTTATGACAATGGGAGATTGCTCTTGAGTTTTCCCTGTAGCTTGCTCCTTTGGCCTTTGGACTAGGGGCAAGTGAAACTAGGGGGCATGTGAAGTCCAAGGTCTCCAAGCTTGGGGCTTGCACGTAGGATGCCTGCCATGGATTTGGGAATATCGGAAGCCTCAGCTGAAGAGTCTGGGAGATAGGATACTTGCCAGTGGGAGCACCACACAGACTTGAATGACTAAGCTCTGTTCAATCAATAGAATTCAGAATTGATTTGGCTGTTTTGGCCCAAGACATGAAATTAAAGAGTGGTAGGATCCCATAAGCATCTCAGCCTTTTTCTTAGGATCAAATGTAGCATTTTTGGCAACAAGGGGAGAGTGTCAAGGCTGTCTCGGCCTTGGCCTTCCTGGTGCCAGCTTGGTATTGCAGTACCTCCAGGCCTGGTGCCAGTTCCCTGTGGAGGGAACACCTACCTCCTTTTTAAGGGCCACAAAAAAAGGTTCCCATCAGCATTTTTGGGACCAGAGGAGAGTGTTGGAGCTTGCTCCGGCCTCTCTGAGTGTTGGCTTGCCAGCCTGCTATTGCAGTACCTCCAGGCCACTACCCATTCCCTCCTGGGGGAGCAACTACCTGATAAACAATGTATTTAGTGAGATGTCCTTGTATGGGAGTATAACAGGGGTGGGCAATTATTTCAAGCGGAGGGCGACTTCATGAATTTTGGTGAGCTGTCGAGGGCCGCATGGGAAGCCCTGCCCCTTGACAGTTGTCCTGCTCCCTGGTCGCCATCTTGTGGCCGGAAGTCCTGCTCCCTAACCCTACCCTTTGCCACTGGACATCCCTGCCTTTGCCCCCGGAAGTACTCTTTTTGGGAGGGGAGTAGTAGGGCCTTGGAACTGGAAGTGATACTCCATCACATGGAGTATGTCAGGGGTAGGCAATGTTTTTTTGGCTGGAGTACCAAGATACCCACAATGTCTACCTTGTAAGGTGCTAGAGTGCTGGCATGCCAAAAAAAAAAAAATTGGGGCAGGTGGTATGTGGCAGGATACAATGCATATTTATATAGTTAATAATTATAAACGTTTCTGTTTTATGGTAAATACCAGGTTTTCTAAAAATTCTAAATCTGGTGACCATAAATAAGACTTCATAGAGGGAAGAGAGGGGGAAAGAAAGAGAGGCATGGAAAGAAGCAGGTGCACGGGGAGGCCCTTGGGAAGGTGGCAGCTGGAGGAGGGGGGGGGGCCAGGAGGGGAGTAGGGACTGCCTCAGAGCTCCTCAGACTGGGCCACATCTGGGCCCCCAGCAGCACCCAAATTGGAGCCCAGGCAGGCCCACACAGCTCTGTGGGATGGGGCGCAACCACCCTGCCCTGCCCACAAGAGGATACTGCCTGGCAGGGGCAGGATGCTGGGCTTTGGGGGCTCCTGGCTCAGCCTCTGTGCACACTGGGCACAGCATGAGTAGAGCAGAGTCCCCCAGGCCATGGCAGGAGCCCCCAGGGCTCTGAGAACAGCTGCGCAAAGCTGTGCACTGACCTCTGCCGACCTGGCCCGTTCCATCCCAAGTGGCACACGGCCCAGCCGCTGCTTCTCCTCAATGGTGCTGACTCGGCCAGGCCTGTCGCATTCCAAGCAGCACGCAGGGAAGCAGTGGCTGGGCCAGCTTTGCTGCATGCTGCTTGGGATGGGGCAGGCCAGCCAGGTCAGTACCGGTGAGGAAAAGCAGTGGCTGAGCCAGCTGAGCTGTGTGCTGCTTCCTAGCATGCTGCTTGGCACAGGCTCAGTCACAGATTTTTGCCCTTCTGGTGCCAAACCGTCCCAAGCCGTATGGGAAGAGGCACATGGCTCAGCCGCTGCTTCTCCTTGCCGGTGCTAACCCAGCTGTGCCTGTCCGGTCCTGAGCCACTGCAGCAAAGCTGACCCAGCCACTGCTTCCCTGCATACCGCTTGAGATGCAACAGACCTGGCTGAGTTGGCACTAGAGGAAAAGCGGCGGCTGAGCTGCGTGCTGCTTGGGACCAGCCAGCAGAGGTAAATAGAAGCCACAACTTTGCTGAGTGCCTCAGACCTGGCCAGGCCAGCACTGGGGAGGGGAAGCCGCAGCTGAACTCAGGCAGTCCCCGAGTGGCACATGGCTCAGCTGTTGCTTCTCACTGGTGCTGACCCGGCCAGGCCCGTCCCAACCCCTCCCAAACAGCAAAGCCAGCCCATCCACTGCTTTGCTGCATGCCACTCAGAATGAGATGGGCCCGGCCGGGCATCGGCAAGAAGCAGCGGCTGAGTGGCACACTCTCCACAACCCCTACTGCTTCCTGTGCCCCCCCCACCCCCGCTGCAGCAGCTTCCCTCTACCCCTCTTCCCCCCCCTCCCTACCCTGTTTCCAGCCTGGCCTGGGAAGTACCAGGGGTTCCCAGCCACTGGGCTGTTCCAGCGGTCCCCCCCCCCCAACTTCATCCAATATTGCTTTACTTTCTACTTGGATGGGGGTGAGAAGCCACTCCAGGATCTGAAGAGGCTTCTGGTTTGGGGCGGAAGATGAGAGGGGAGGGGGAGGGGGAGAGAAGAGACTTGGCATGGGGTGGAGCCAGGCTCACCTTGCTGCTTCGCCACAGGCTCCTGCTGGGTCCTGCTGCCGCTGTCTGCCTGTCATCTTTGACAGGCAGTGAGGGGCAGATAAAAATTAATTTTCTAAAATTTTTAGAGGCCCTGTGGGCCGGATAGAATGGGCTGGCAGGTTGCATGTGGCCCGCAGGCCATATTGTACCCACCCTGGATTATAAAATAAGGGGTGTTTCTTCCCCCTGCCCAAGCCAATTGAGGGGAAACTTCATCTTGCATTTGAGTAGATATCGTAGTGTAAAAAAGTATATTCAGTACCATTGTTTAAACCCTTATGTCATCTCTGAGGAATCATTTTATCGTGGTACTAAATTATAATGGTAGTATCATTTCAATTGTGCAACAAAATAGTTTTAAAAACACCTGTTTAAAAAAAAAAAAAATCCATAAAATAGATTTGCTTGTAGGCATTAAGGCAACAATTCTAAGTTTGAATTGAAGATGAAGAAGTCTGATTTGCTTTGAAAACGGAAATGCACACATCTGCAAATAGACCTGGAAACTGATACACTCTACACTAGGATCAGCAATGTTTTTAGCTGGAGTGCCAAAATCCACACCTCAACTTGGCATGCCAGAGATGGGGGAGCCACAAGGGGCCCGATCCTCATTGCTGGCAGTGGCTGCATGCATGCCTCCCAGTGGACAGCAAGGAAGGGGTCAAGGTTGAGCTGCTCCAGCCCCTTCCCTGCCATGTGCTGGGAGCTGCGCATGCACCCGCTGCTGCCATGGAACCAGTGCCAGGGCTCCAGAGCCCTGCACAGCTGTTTGCAGCCTCCTGGCTGCTTTCTGTACCTGGCCCAGGCTCGGGGCAGCTGTAGCAGGCAGCTGCAAGGCTGCAAACAGCATGCTGGGCTCTGCAGCCATGGCACTGGGTCCATAGCAGAGGCAGCTACACATGCCTCTGGGGGAGGAGCCAGGGTTGCACTGCCCCAGGCCCTTTCCCAGCCATGCATCCAGAGGTGGGCGTACAGTTGCCACAGCCACAAAACTGGTGCCAGGGCTGTGGAGTCCCATGCAGCTGTTTGCAGCCTCTTGGCTGCAGCCAGCCCAGGCTCTGGGCAGCTGCTGGCATAAACTGCCTAGAGTCTGGGTCAGCGATGGCATGCTGAGGAAAATGGCCTCACGTGCCATGCTTTGGCATGCATGCCAGGGGTTGCCGATCCCTGCTCTACACTGCAGTGAGATACAGGTGAAAGGTATCTCCAGAGTCTAAACGAAGCTCAAAAAAAGTCATGTTCCATGTCTATAGCAGCAACAGGACAAGGACCTTCTCACAAGAGGCCTTTGAAAGCCCACCCAAAACAAGCTGTTGACCATTGTTCTGGTGTGCGGCCTTGCTGCAAGAAAGCAATTATTCCATGTCTAAGGTTTTGTGGTCTTGAGAAGGAACACATGTCCCTTAACATTTGCTACACTTGGCACTTCCAGTGCTGCACCTGTACTTGGAAATCTCCTCAGTGGTGGTTTTCAACCTGCAGGTTGGGGGGGGGCCTGCTGACTATGTCTAAGGGGGCCACGAAAGGAATCACAAGTATGTGAACCCCGCTGGCACAGCTCAGAGGGGTCTGTACTTCCATTCAAAATGTTTTAGAGGTCAGCAAATGAAAAAAAAAAAAAAAGTTGAAAACCGCTGTCCTAGAAGCACCGCGGTTCGGACGGGACCTCAGGGGTCAGCTGGGTGGGAAGCAGGGGGCTACCTCACAGAGCTTTCTGGAAAGCATTCACGCACGGGAGGGAAAAGCCCCGGGTCTGAGAGCAGGCGAGGCGCGGGGCCAGGGCCGGTGGGTTCCGCAGGCGGCCGCCGCGCTGCGCTGGGAGGGCCCGGCCGAGCTCGCTGTTCCGGCGGGAGGCGGCGGGTAGCGCTGGCAACCACCGCCGCGCTGGGAACCGGCGTCCTTAGCGACCGCTTCCCGGGGCTCTCGCCCGGGAGCCGCCTCCAGCCGCTGCCCCCAGCTCCCCGCTCCGCTTTGCCACGGGGCCGAGCCCGGTGCGGAGCGGCGGGCGCGACGCTGGAGCAGGCGGCAGCCCCCGCAGCAGCGGCCGCCAGGGAGGCAGTGCCACGCGCCCGCTGCAGGATGCACTCACGTGGTAGTCCTGGTACCAGCTCTCCA
This sequence comes from Alligator mississippiensis, assembly GCF_030867095.1. Lineage (NCBI taxonomy): Eukaryota > Metazoa > Chordata > Crocodylia > Alligatoridae > Alligator > Alligator mississippiensis. The sequence continues at coordinate 58,150,706 of NC_081825.1, read as the reverse complement.
GCTTGTCCTGCAGCAGCCGGCAGCTCCCCTGGCTGACCAGCCTCCGCAGACTGTCTGCCATGGCTCCGAGGCGGCGGGACGGGGACGGGGACGGGGACGGGGCTGGGGCGGGAGGTCGCCGCGCTGCCTACGGGACTAGAGGTGGTGCTGCCCCCGCCACCACCCAGCCCAGCCTTGGGCACGGGCAACTAGTACTGCTGCCAGCCCCCAGCTCAGCCTCGCCCCGCCCGCGGCGCCGCCGCATTTATAGCCCGCGATTGTGAACGGCGCTGACGTGTGCGGCCCGGCTGCCAGGGACGCCGCAGCTGCGCCGACCGGCGCGTTTAGTTGTAGCAACGCGGCGGCCCCGCCCGCCCCCCGCTCTAAGGCACCTTCAGGGTGCAGCAGGACCACATGAAGCCGTCCCACCGAGCACCCAAAGCGGCGGCCCGGGCCCTGCTTGGTTCCTCCCCCCGTGCCCCTGCCTCGCAAACGGTGGCCCCGGGCAGTGCGAGGGGACCGGGGGGGGCAGCTCCGTGGGACATCCAAGCAAGCCCTGCTTCGGCTCCCGCAGGGAGACCGCTCGCACTTGGCAGCAGACTCTGAGCCCCTGAAAACAGGAACCGGGAGTCCTCCAGGCAGGGCCTGCCTGAGCCCCTGGCAAGTGTCCGGCCCTGCTGCCTGACCCGGCTGGAACTGTCTCTGCACAGAGACGTGTCCTCCTCCCTGCCTGTCTTGTTCAAGGCAGGATCACACTTCGGTGGAAGGGATCTCCCAGAGGTCCCCAGTCCTTACCCAGAGGACCACAGCTGCTTTACAAATCACCAGCGGATCTCAGCGTGCTGACTTCTCCTCCCTTTCTCCTGCTGAAAGTAAAGGGAGGGGAAGAGGAGGTGGGCAAAAGGCACATTTGATTCATATTTGGGATCAGGAAAGAATTTTACCCCAGGGTCAGATTGGTATGGACCGTGGAGGTTTTTGCCTTCTTCTGTAGTGGCCTATATGACCCCCTTCCTAGGATCTCTTTAGCTTATATTAACAATTTTTTATAAAAGCAGGACACTGGCTGCCATGGTTCCCCTGCTAGACTTGTGGCAGGTTAGGGTGTGAGGTCTGTGTTGTGTTGGGGTTGATAGTAGTCTCATGTAGAGTTCAGATTATGCAGGGTATAGGATGGCTTGGATAACAATGATCTTGCCTCAGGCAGGGGGCTGCACTAGGTGCCCAATGGAGGTCCCTTCCAGCCCTACATCTCTATGATTTCTATGATTAACCTCCAACAAAAACACAAGGTCCTATTGCACTTAAAGGCAGCTAAAATACCTACATATTTTCTTATTGTTATTCTCTAGGTACGCAATTATTGTAGTTGCCACCAGAACGTAACAACGCTGCAAAGGGAAGGGGAGGGCAATTTGCAATTGCAAGTGGATAAGGAGATGCTCCATTTGATGAAATCTCTAAAATGTGAGAATACTTACAAATCTGTAAAATATTTGTAAAAATCAGAGAACTTATTTTGTCTACATATAGGTAAATCAAAGCCATATACATGAAGGAGATAGAGAGCAAGGTCAGGCTCACATGCAAATTTCAAAGGTATCATATTCAATATATTTATATGTAAATTAAATAAAACTGAGTATTTCATTAATCTGTTTCAAGAATAAAATTAATCCCTGAAAACTATTCTTCGAAACTTTAATACCATATTTGGAAGAAGGTAATATGTGAATTTACATCAGATATAATCTCCTGTTCACAAACAATAGTATGGACCTGGATTTGTGATGGGTGGAGCTCCATAAAAGAAATGTTTCTACCAATACCCTAATAAAATATTTCAATGTGGAGAACTAGAAGAATTCTTCCGACACCTGCGCCTCAAAGAATATTTCCACAACCAAACTGAACCCACTCCCAACAACAACTCATCCTCTGACAACATTCAGGAAAGGATCAATGCCAAAAAGCCCAAAAAAAACATCAGATTGGACACCTCACAGTGGACAAAACCCTAACCTTGACCGCTACATTGACTGCTTCAGGGAAAGAATGAACAATGAAATAATCAGCAACACACGCCACCACAACAACCTCTCTCTACCAGAGAAGAAGGCCATAGAATCTCTAAGATCTAACCACCAAATAGTAATAAAACCAGCAGATAAAGGAGGAGCCACAGTCATCCTAAACCGTGAGGATTACATAAAGGAAGCCAAGAGACAGCTCTCTGACACCACCTACTACAAAGAACTACAAGAAGATCCTACTCCTATTTTCACCAAGAAACTCAACAATACCATCAAATCATTTCCATCAAGACTTCAAGAAAAACTGCAGACCTTGATTCCCCTGCTACCTAACCCAGGGACTTTTTACATGCTCCCTAAAATCCACAAGCAAGGGAACCCTGGCAGACCTATCATATCCAACCATGGGACCCTAACTGAGGAAATATCAGGTTTCGTTGAATCAATCCTAAAACCGCTTGTCACCCACAGAGCAAGTTTTGTACAAGACACTACAGACTTTCTACAGAAACTTAAAAACAGACCACCTTCCCAGCAACACACTCCTAACCACCATGGACATTACCAGCCTATATACCAACATCCCACACTAGGATGGCATCCAAGCCTGCCTTACATATCTACAGGAACAAGATTACAACTCAGAATACAGGCCCAAAGATATTACTGACCTTATATACTTCATCCTCACACACAACAATTTCACTTTTAATAATCAACACTTCCTCCAGACGATGGGAACAGCTATGGGCACTAAAATGGCCCCACAGGATGCCAACCTTTTTATGAGCCACCTGGAAGAAGACTTCCTCAAGAACTGCACCATCAAACTCTTGCTATACTTAAGATATATCAATGATATCTTCATCATTCGGACTGAAAACCTACAATCTCTGATTGAGTTCCATCAGAAATTCAACAATCACCATCCCTCCATCTGACTTTCTTTAGAATACTCCAGCACCAACATCTCCTTTTTAGACACAATGATCAGGATCCAGAAGGGTAAAATACAGACCACGGTATACAAGAAACCCACAGACCAACATACATATCTGCACAGAACCAGCAATCACCCTAAACACACCAAAAAAGCTGTGATATACAGCCAAGCCCTCAGATACCACTGCATTTGTACTGAAGAGAACACCCGGGATTGCCACCTCACCAATTGTAAACAGGCTTTCACCCAACAAGGACACTCCTCCAGAGAGATAGATTGCACGTTTGAAAGAGCCACCTGGATACCACGTGAAGAACTGCTGCAGTACAGAAGAAAACCCCCCCACAAATCGCACACCGCTGGTTATGACATATCACCCCTCCCTTGAACCTGTACAGAAAATCCTCAAAAAATTGCAACCCATACTAGAAAGAGACCCTATTCTTAAAAAGATCTTCCCAGAGCCACCCATCCTAGCCTTCAAACAAGCACTGAACCTCGCCAACCTCATCACCAGAAGCAAACTTCCTCAAGCCCAGAACACACCAAAAGGATCCAGACCGTGCCATGACAAGAAATGCAAAACCTGCCAACACATCTCCACCACCCCCACTATTACTACACCCCACAACAGAGCCATCAGCATTCCCACATCTTACAGCTGCACCTCCAGAACTGTAATATATCTCATCCAATGCACCAAATGCCCAGATGGAAAATACGTAGGAGAGACCAAACAACAACTGCACACCAGAATGAATGCACACCGGCAATCTATGAAAGACAGGAATACCCAATTACCCGTGGGGGCACATTTTTCACAAGAAAACCACTCTCTCTCCAATCTGTCAGTCCTGATCCTAAAAGAAAACTTACACAACACTTCCCAGAGATGAGCCTATGAACTCCACTTCATCAACCTCCTGGATACTAAAAATCATGGACTAAATATAGACATTGGATTTATGACACATTATAACTTACCTGACATCTGACTCCCCAGGTATCTCTCCACTTTCATCCCCCTTCTCTCTCTCTCCCCAGCCCCAGCCTGTCTCTCACTCATGGACTCCTCAATCTACGTTTTCACTGACTGCCTGTCTTGTATGCATACCAGACCAGCCGCTGGCTTCTTTACTTTTCATTCCATCCAGGAAGAGCACACACCAACTGCTGAAACTTCCTTAGCCTGACAAAGGGTTTTTGAACCCAAAAGCTTGCCTAATAATTGTTTTCCAATTATTTAAGTTGGTCTAATAAAAGATATCAGATTCACCCAAAGAACCTTGTCTACCTATGTTTCTACCATCACATGAGTGCATGTGGTAGCTAAAGAAATAAAACAAAATGCCTGTAGAATACCATTTAAATCATAATTGGACCAGATGTTGTTCTGAGATCTTCACATTACATGACCAAAAAATGGAATAACACATAGCATATATTCACTAGGAAGAACTGGATGCCATTAAGTCAGCAGGCCCGGATGAGCTCCATCCGAGGGTGCTGAAGGCACTGGCCAACATCACTGCAGAGCCACTGGAGGGAATATTTGAACGCTCGTGGCGCACGGGCCAAGTCCCGGAGGACTGGAAAAGGGCCAATGTGGTCCCCATCTTCAAGAAGGGGAGGAAGGAGGACCCGGGCAACTATAGGCCAGTCAGTCTCACCTCCATCCTTGGCAAAATCTTTGAAAAAATTATCAAGGCTCACATTTGCGAGAGCCCAGCAGGACAAATTATGCTGAGGGGAAACCAGCACGGGTTCGTAGCAGGCAGATCGTGCCTGACTAATCTAGTCTCTTTTTATGACCAGGTTACAAAACGCCTGGACACAGGAGGAGGGGTGGATGTCATATACTTAGACTTCAGGAAGGCCTTTGATATAGTATCCCACCCCATACTGGTGAACAAGTTAAGAGGCTGTGACTTGGATGACTACACAGTCTGGTGGGTGGCGAATTGGCTGGAGGGTTGCACCCAGAGAGTCGTGGTAGATGGGTCAGTTTCAACCTGGAAGGGTGTGGGTAGTGGGGTCCCGCAGGGCTCGGTCCTTGGACCGATACTCTTTAATGTCTTCATCAGTGACTTGGACAAGGGAGTGAAATGTACTCTGTCCAAGTTTGCAGATGACACAAAGCTATGGGGAGAAGTGGACACACCGGAGGGCAGGGAACAGCTGCAAGCAGACCTGGACAAGTTGGACAAGTGGGCAGAAAACAACAGAATGCAGTTCAACAAGGAGAAATGAAAAGTGCTGCACCTAGGGAGGAAAAATGTCCAGCACACCTACAGCCTAGGGAATGACCTGCTGGGGGGACGTAAGTGGAAAGGGATCTCGGAGTCGTAGTGGACTCCAAGATGAACACGAAGCCATCAGAAAAGCCAATGGCACTTTATCGTGCATCAGCAGATGCATGACGAATAGATTCATGGAGGTGATACTTCCCCTCTATCGGGCGCTGGTCAGACCGCAGTTGGAGTACTGCGTGCAATTCTGGGCGCTGCACTTCAAGAGGGATGCGGATAACCTGGAGAGGGTCCAGAGAAGGGCCACTCGTATGGTTAAGGGCCTGCAGACCAAGCCCTACGAGGAGAGACTAGAGAAACTGGACCTTTTCAGCCTCCGCAAGAGAAGGTTGAGAGGCGACCTTGTGGCTGCTTATAAGTTCATCACGGGGGCACAGAAGGGAATTGGTGAGTTTTTATTCACCCAGGCGCCCCCGGGGGTTACAAGAAATAATGGCCACAAGCTAGCAGAGAGCAGATTTAGATTGGACATTATAGATTCATAGATGTTAGGGTCAGAAGGGACCTCAATAGATCGAGTCCAACCCCCTGCATAGGCAGGAAAGAGTGCTGGGTCTAGATGACCCCAGCTAGATGGTTATCTAACCTCCTCTTGAAAACCCCCAGGGTAGGGGAGAGCACCACCTCCCTTGGGAGCCCGTTCCAGACCTTGGCCACTCGAACTGTGAAGAAGTTCTTCCTAATGTCCAATCTAAATCTGCTCTCTGCTAGCTTGTGGCCATTATTTCTTGTAACCCCTGGGGGCGCCTTGATGAATAAATACTCACCAATTCCCTTCTGTGCCCCCGTGATGAACTTATAGGCAGCCACAAGGTCGCCTCTCAACCTTCTCTTGCGGAGGCTGAAAAGGTCCATTAGGAAGAACATTAGGAAGAACTTAACACATATCCTTTTTTCTGTCATTATGCAGAAAAGGTAAAAAAGAGGATACAGGAGATTTCAGCACTGCATACACAAGAGTTATTTCTATTTTTCTATTTGCAAGTTAGATACCTAGAGGAAACCTTTCAAATGAAGCATTTCACACTTAAAGGTAGGACTTCTCAGTTCTCTATAGATGTATTCAAAGTAAGGAGCTAAATGGCTCCACATGATTTCATATATCTTTTGGCTCATTCAGCAATCCAAATGCAAATCTAAGCCAGAAATGTCACAGGCATATCATAAACATTTGGGACATTTCTTGGAGAATTTGGATAAAAAAGGAACAATTAGATTAAAATGAGAAATAATTATTATCTAGTTTTTATCTGGGGTGCACATAAAGATACTCACATTTCTACTAAGTTATGTACAGAAAGAAAATTAATGGTGTTCAACCTGAACAATGCTAAAATATACACAAGCACTTTTAATATGCAATGTATATTAAAATAAAGACCCACCTGATTCTTGCTGTGGGACGATGGAGAAGGCACTATAAAATGAAGCAGAAATGCTTCTACTATGAGGGGGTAATCTAGAAAAGGGCATGTCTTGCCACCTAACCTGCTTCTTGCAAGATTTATCAGATAAAAGGGAATGGCTATGACATACAGAGTGCAGATTTCCCAGCAGAAATTCATATAGGAATTGTTTTGATGTGATTTTTTTCTGTGCCTCCAACTATTCTCTGATAAGGGAGCAGAATACACTTGAGCATAACTCCCAGTACAGCACAGGTAGCTAGACAATACATTTGCCTTAGGCTCATTTTTCCTTAAAAAGAACAGAATGTTCTTTCTAGGCTACTGTGGAATCGAAGGACCAAATCCTACTACTGGCTATATGGTGGCCTTTATGAAATGAACTCGAGAACAAGAGCAACATCTGTTACCCAGGAGGACTTGGGCAGTATGATGAAGCAATTTTTTTAAAATAAAAGGACAGAATGTAGAGACTGGAGTTAAATAAAGAGAAGTAATAGTTTGGCGAACCAGTTCTAGAAGAGTGGGCAATGCAGAGGAAGAAAACCCTGATATTTGTAGCAGAGGCAGACAAATGAAGTATGCAAGCTGATATGACTAAGCAAATACAGGAAGCAATGAAAAGGATAGGAAGATTGGAAACAGAGATGTTGGCTCATCTCTGATATAACAATATTACTGCAGAGAGCAAGAACAGAGAAAGGGATGGATGATTGGTTGACTTACTTCTGATGTCATAATCTCAATATCCAATGAGATACTGGGTTGAGGGAGAAAGTCTTGATGATGTTGCAAGTTAGTCATCCATCAATGGGCTGTTTAGAGGTCTGATTATTTTCACTTTTCGAAGTGAAATATAACAAACAATCAAACTATTAACTAGGACATCAAATTAGATTTTTTTAAATCATTACAGTTTTAACCATCTAAAATATTAGTTACATGGGAAAATGCATTTTAACCTATGTCTCTTTTCAATATACTGTATTTACGTGAATCCAAGATGACTTTGAATTTAAGATGACCTCCCCCCAATAATTAGATTAAATTTGTTATAATTTTCCATGTATGGCATCTAATTATGGGGGGGGGGGATCATCATAAATTCATCCCTGCCACCACTGCAGCAAGGAAAGCAGTGTCAGGGAGACAAACAGCCTATCCCTTGCTCCGCTCCCACCTGCCTCCATACCACTTATCCCCCCTGCACCTCCACTGCCTGCCCCCAACACCCACTCTGACACTGGCTCTGGCTCCATCTCCAACCAAGTAGCTTTGGGGATGGCACCTCCGGCCCCAGCCTTTTAGCAGCCACTAGTCCCATGCTGTACTCAAATCCAAAATGAGGTTTCTTTTTCCCACATGTTGAATGGGAGGGGAAAAAATCTGTCTTGGATTTGAGTAAATATGGTAAGTTATTTGTAAAATAGGTAAGGACCTCCATGTGCAATTGAGCAATTTCAGCCAGCACATATGGGCTATTTATGTTTACTGGTTTTAGGTATCCCATAGTAAAAGGAGCTATCAGTCAAGCACAGGGGACAGTTTCTCTGCATAAGCTAATCCTTCCCACACTGGACAACCACAGTGGACTGTTGAACTGCACACTGAGAACAGTGACTTTGAGTGTTGCTCAATTGGCTTTCTATGTCTACGTTGCAAGCTTCCTGGGCATGTTGTTCTGTGTGCTAACTTTGCCTTCTGTCTTTTCCACATGTTACTTGGAGTTTGTGTTTTTTGTCATGCCAAGGTAGACAAGATTATAGTAATGGGTGACTGGGGCCCTGTTCCAGACAATTCTAAATTGTCTGTTGGTTTCCTGGTTCTAGAGATGGCTGAGATTCACTTCCACTTGAACTGCTTCAGCATACAATTGATTCTTAGTATAACAGATTGAGCTCTCAGTGCTGATGTTTATGTAATTTCAAACCCAGCAAAAGCCTTGGTTTGGGCAATCTCCCCACCTGTGAAAGCTGGATCAACCACTATTGGTCTTCCCAGGTTAATCTCCTTCAGTGCCTTCCTGCCACGCCTTTAATGTTTTAAAATAAAATAGAGAAAAAGAAGCAGATAATGGGAGGCAAGATCTTCTGTTTCCCTGAGTATTAGGGTAGTGGTAATAAGTCTATTCTCAGAGCCCTGCCGCCCCTACACTCTGTCCTCACCACACCACAGCTGATCCAGGCCAGGGATCTCCTTCGATTTTGTCCTCACAGCAAGCAAGGCAAGATGACTGGTGACTGTTTGTTTCCACTATGTAAACCTCAGTTGCCACTACACCTTTGCATAAATACTTCTATTAGTCCAATTATCATTCTTGGGGTGTTGTCTCCCTTTCTACCAGTGAAGCAATTCCCCGTCTGCTTCAGCACTCCTACTCAGAGCCTGTTACTACCCAGCCACACCTCTTAATTCATTCATGGTTATGGGCAATCCCTCATTGGATAGAGAATTAGGCTTCTCATTCCATCAGTTAATGAAGTGACCGATGCTCCTAGTCACCTTATTCTTCTCCTAATTACATTCTTAGCAACAGATCCATTACATGCAGACCCCTAGTGCAGTTACCCTGGTAACTCTTGATTCCCCCTGGAATTGCATGGCTCACAAGGCAGTTACTTGGCCCCTCTCTGTCCAACCATCAATCACCCATTTGATTCAGCCCACTCAGAGCTTCCATTAAGTTGCCTGATTTATAGCAGGACTTTCCTCCTTTGAGGACTCTCAATCCAATAATTCTCCCCTTCTTACTGTCCAGGGAGAAAACAGACTAGACTCACCAAGATCTGCTGTTCTCTCTCCCTGGCTGAGGCTTCCAGCAACATCTGTTCCCTAAAAGGTATACATGTTTCCTCTTCCCCGACTGTAGTTCGAGCTCCCAATTCTCTTACCAGTCTCTTCAGTTAAGGTTCCATGCTTTCACACAGTTTGCACAGGCTACTGTTCCCGGCGCGTCCCCTCTCCAGGGCACTGACCCTCCGGGCTGACCCTGTTTTAATTTCTCCGTACATACCCAGAACCAATGAGAAACTGCTTGTTGGTCCCACGTTTCCTCACTGTATGCAATATGTGGGCAAACAGGCACCTGGGACCCTGTTGGTGTGTGCAGCAATGTGCTTTAATTAGCCTCATACATACAGGTAAGTCTCCCTCCAGGAGTGTCAGGTGAAGCTCTCTGGGCTGCCCTGTTATCATCAACAAAGATAAATTTCTTGTGCCTGGATGCATTGGTTGATTATTCATGTAGATATTGATTAATACGGGTACAAGTATTGGACCAACAAGAGGCAAAGCACTGCTCGACCTGGTACTGGCAATGGGGGACAATCTGGTCAGCAACCTAACGATGGAAGGGAAGCTGGGAGACAGTGACCATGAGCTGATCACTTTCACTATCCACCATAAAGCTGGTAAGTCAGTCAGCAATGCAGAAGTCCTCGACTTCAGAAAAGCTGACTTTAACAAGCTCAGGGGGCTTGTTGGCAAGGCCTTAAGGGACTACGAGCCAAAGGGAAGGGGAGTTCAGGATGAGTGGCTGCTCCTCAAGGAAGCAATCCTGAAAGCACAAGCAATGTCTAACCCATCTCGGAGGAAAGGCAGCAAAAGGGCACAGCAGTCCCCTTGGCTCTGCAGGGAACTAGTGGACCTCCTGCGTCTAAAAAGAAAACTTATAAAGAATGGAAGACTGGAACCACCTCAAAGGAGGAGCATTCTGCACTGATCCAGACCTGTAGGGAGCGAACCAGGAAAACCAAGGCTGTGACTGAACTCCTACTGGCTACACATATCAAAGACAATAAAAAGTCCTTTTTTAGATATGTGGGGAGCTGAAGGAAAAGCAAGGGTAACATTGGAACCCTGCTAAACCAGATGGGACAACTGACAACCGATGCCCAGGAAAAAAACAACCTGCTTAATAGGTATTTTGTGTCGGTTTTTCACCAGCCCCAAGGGATGGCCCTGCTCAATATGGTACAGGACAGCCAGGGTGAGGGAGAATTGTTACCCTACATCAATATAAACTATGTGAAGGGACACCTTGAGAGGCTGGACACCTTCAAGTCAGCTGGCCCAGACAGTTTACACCCCAGGGTACTTAAGGAGCTGGTTAGCATCGTAGCTCAACCACTGGCACGGATCTTTGAGAACTCGTGGTACTCAGGTGAAGTGCCCAAAGACTGAAAGTAGGCCAATGTGGTGCCTATCTTCATGAAAGGGAGGAAAGTAGATCCAGGGAACTATAGGCCTATCAGCCTGACCTCTATCCTGGGGAAGAACTTGGAAAAATTATCAAAGAGACCATTCTTGACAAACTGGCTGATGGCAACATCCTGAGGGACAGCCAGCACAGGTTTGTTGTGGGTAGGCCTTGTCTGACCAGTCTCATCTCCTTCTATGACCAGGTGACATATCACCTGGACAAGGGAGAAGAAATTGACATCATATATCTCGATTTTTAAAAAGCCTTTGATGTGGTGTCCCGTGATCACCTCATGGAAAAATTGGCCAACTGCGGCCTCGGCTACATCACAGTCCGGTGGCTGGGGAATTGGCTCTGAAGTCAGACCCAGAGAGTGGTAATAGACATAAGTAAATCATTGTGGTGTGCCGTGACCAGTGGGGTCCCCAAAGGCTCCATCCTTGGGCTTATACTCTTTAACATCTTTATTAATGATGAAGACATTGGTATCAGAAGCAGACTGCCCAAGTTCGCTGATTACACCAAACTTTGGGGTACAGCGTCCAAACCTGACGATAGGATGGTGATCCAGGCCAACTTAGACAGGCTCAGAAAATGGGTGGATGAAAATCCGATGGCATTTGTAACAGGGAGACACTGCCCTGTTACAGGAACATTCGGGAAAATCACCCATTTTGTTGAGAACTTTCTGTCCAACCCGTGGAACTGGGCGACATATTGACTGTTCACCCATCCAGGATACTAGATACATGCTATGGACTTTGGTGAAGCATCCATTACTTGCTGACAGTGATGAAGTGCTCAACTGGATGGAGATACAAGGCTTAATTTCCAATTAAGTCTTCCCAGCTGGCGGGGGACAACCAGAGATTGACAACAGCTGGGTGGAAACATTGCATAAAGGACTGTCAGTGCAATCAGCACTTCCCTGGAAGGGGAAGAGGAGCTGAGGCTTTAGACGCCAGAGATGGCAAACAGCCTGCATGGAGGCGCAGGCAATGAGAGAGAGATTTGCCAAGAATTTCTTGTTGAAGTGGTGAGTGTCAGGCATCCAGCCTGTTGGAAGACAAATTGCAGATTCAGCTGGACAATTGCAGCTCCATCCGGATCCACGACAAGGACTTTGTTGCTGTGAATTGATAAGCAGGGTGGGCTTGAAAACGTCCACCCGGTGAGTGTTCATTGTGGGACTGATAAGTGAATCAAGAACTTATAGGGAGAGCCAGCTCAGGGATCTACAGCTGGCGGCTAGCCGAGTTATGCTTCTTGTGAGCGGGCATTGCTGATGCTCATTATTAAAACTAAGTGAGCACTCCTCTTGTGTGGTGTCCCTTTAATTACTCCCATCAAAGTCATGGCAGGAAAGATTGACACCGAAATGAGGGAAGATGAAACTATAACATCTTGTTGTGTGCCCTAGAAGAAGAACATGCTCACAGCATTCAACACCGAAAGATGCAAGGTACTCCACCTTGGGGAAAAAAACCCGCAGCACGTGTATAGGCTTGGTAGTGCTACACTTTCTAGCACCATGGCCGAAAGGGACTTGGGGATCCTGATTGACCAAAAGATGAACATGAGTTGACTGGTTCATGACACATCTGGACAGAATTCAGTTTTCTCTGAGATTAGGTGCTTTTCAGTGAGTGATGGTAAGTGGCTTAAAATTAGATGCCTGTACTTTAGCTCTGATGCATCTTCCCCTGGCTTCAGGAGTGCCACAACATGCACTTGTTGCCAGCTTTTACATTCTTTATACATGACTGATCATATATTAAGTGATTTGAGTAGCCAGTACCTTATAGCCAATCTGAAATGTTTGACCCATTCAACATGAATGTCATTAGGGAATAGTCAGATGTACACATGAGGCGCTTCAAATCCTGCTTTTATTTGAAACACTTTTAAGTAGGAGTGTGTCACTGTGTGCAAATGTATAGGCCCCTCCTAGCTAAGCGCTTAATAAGGTGCTGGAGCAGATGATGTTGTGCTGCTCCACAGCTATGAGACTGGTGAGGATGGATCCAGCATCCCTCTCAATCATAATTCCTCAGAGGTCTCCACATACAGCTGAGTAGAAGTGGCAGAGCCAGATGGGTGTTTGATCCTGTAGCTTCTGCTTGGTGCTTTCTGCCATTATAGGACTGGTCAGGGAATGGTTGACTACTATCTCCTTGCCCTCCAGTCTCTCATAGTGCAGCATGACTAGATACTAGCTCTGATTTCTAGCTCACAGCAGGATCTTCACCTATCTGGCAATGTTTTCTGTTCTCTTCCAGCACATTTGCCAGACAGCTCAAGGCTCCATGACTCTGGCACTCAGTGATGCCTCCTTGAGTGGTGTTATACACCATGTGCCTCCAAAGGAAACACAGTTGAAGAAAAAGAAATAAGGGACTCCATGGGGGACAGCCTTCTCTGGAACCACCTGCAAACTTTGAGCCACTGCTTCTGGGCCCAAGAGACAAATGGGGCCTGATGGAAGCATGAATCTTAAGGATCAACAACGGGCAAAACCTGGGGATAAGCAGGGCTACCATCCCTAAGATCTGCACTGAGCTGGCCCTGGTCCAGAGGCAAGCCAATAACATGATGGTGCCCATAACTGTAGAGCAATGAGTAGTAACTGCCATCTGGAATCCAGCAATCTTCAGTAGCCTCTTATCTGTCACCAATCACTTCAGTGTGAACAAGCCAATCACAAACAGTTTAAGTGAAGTGAATGGGACCACTTCTGTGCTTAAAAGTTAAATACATGAAGTAAAAAGAAGAAAGCAGGATACCAGAGAGAAGTAGCAGATGGGCTAACATTAGTAAAATTGCATGGTTGTTCAGCTCACTGAGGGCTAATACACAACTTTCCATAATAGAGAGGGGTTTTTTTAATAATGCTTCTCTTTTATAAATATGTGATTTAGTTATATGTTTATATAATCTTCACCACAGAAGTGCTAGAAAATATCTGGTCAACTATTATTGTTTAAACAGAACAATAAACATTCGTGTACAAAAGAAAAAAACCCCTAAAATGTAAATAAAATGCCCCAAAGATGCTTTTTATTTTCCTTATCCATTGCATAGTAGTTAAGGTATCACAGTGATTTCATAATGGCACATACTCAAATCACAAATCATCACTACAGTTGACATTGTTTTGGACCATCCTAGCACAAAAGTATGGGATCAAAATGATATATAAAGACTGTTTAACTGGATTTGTTGCTTTGAGAATTACCTTACCCCTTCTGTCTCTGACTCACAACTTAATATCATCCTTTTGTCATCCTTTACTTTTCTTGCTCCATCTCCACTGGTGTTAGGACTCTCATTATGGCCAGGTCTACTTTCACAGGAATATAGAACATTGGACAGAAATAAACCTCCTGAGACACTAACTACAGTCTTCACTACCACAGGCAACTACACATTATTCCTTTTGCAAATTCATCAGATTTGTCATCTTAAAACTGGTTATAATTCCTGCCTCTTCTACTTTTTCACATAATATATCATTTGACTGTTTGGGGGACATGCTGCTAAACACAAAGGGGAGGGGAGGGGGAGATTCTTGCTTGATTTGGGGATGTAAAGAGTCCTCAGTTGCTGTTCCCATGGCATCACCTGAGTACGACAATGTCATTGCACCACTTCTTGATCCACCCCAGGTGCTCCAGTACAGTAGCAACCATGCTGACAAGAGCAAGCTCACTCCACCTGCACTACAAAACTGAATGGTGAGTGCAGATGCACCCACTGCAAATCTCCCGGCTCTGCCCTTGGAGGAATAATAAAAATAACCAGTTAAAATAGCAAATTAATGTTAAAAAGAGGATTGAAAGGATATAAAACATCATTGGGTTTAAAACAATGTCTAACCAGTTGATCTTAGAATAAGATCCTCACTGGGGGACAGATTATTTTGTACCTGACTGTTGTGGATTTGTTATCTGAATCATCTACTGCTATTGCTTGAGACAGAATCCTGGCCTAAACAGACCATGAGTTTGATATGACACAGTGGCGCATCTACACACGTGCATTTACTGTGCAGTAACTGAAATTACTGCACAGTACCACTGTGCATCTACACATGCACACCCGTATTGTGCAGTAAATATGTTGACTTATGCCAACTTGAGCATAAATTTGATACCTGCATCACGCAGGTATCAAATTTATGCCTGATTGGTTACTGCACAGAAACATATGTAGACACCTTACAGCACAGTAATACTGTGTGTGGACTGACTTGGGACTAACTCTAGTCCCAAGTCAGTCCACACACAGTGTTAATGTGCTTTAATGCCTGCACGCGTAGACGCTGGTCTATGCCCACTTACTGTGCAGTAAAATTAAGCTGGCATAAATGCACGCTTACACACACAGTAAGAAGTTCCTAGGTTTCTCTCTTCTCCTTCAAAACAATCACAAATGCTTCCTCTCCTATTGCACCAAACACACTGTGCCCGCCATTGAATCCCTTAAATAGTTTCCTCTTTGGGCATGGCTACATAAAGAAACATATAGATATAAGTACATACTAGAAAAAATACAGATACAGATGTTATATCCTAGAAAAAGATATAACAGAATATTGTGCACCACAGAAGAGAAAGTTGGGTCAACCAAGGAAGAGATGGTATGAAGGCATGGAAGTGTGAACTAGACTATTCATAAATAGGACAGAATGGCAAAGCTGATGACAGAGCCAAGTGGAGAGCATTTGTTCATCATGTCACTAATCCTCTTGACAAGAATGGCACTTGATTGGATTGTCTGACTGACACAAGAAATGAATAAGTATAGTTATAGTGGAATAACTATATACATCATTTAGGAAGCAGAGTAATTTTTCTTTTATTCCAAAAGCGTGTTTATACAAGGTAGTTATATGGGTATAACTATGGAGAAATTATTCCACTATAGCTATGTTTCTAGGCATAGCACTAGATGTCAATGTTCTTGCATAGACAAGCCCTTATGAAATCAGATTCAAGTTTCTGTTCTTCATCTTCAAAGTTTTATGTAAACTTGCCTTTACCTACTTCTCTACTCTTTTCTTCTTTATTTGTCCCTCCTTTGGTACACTTCTTGCAGTCCTCTCATTTTAATTCCCCTTTAGTTTCTTTTTCCTGGTTCTCACAGTGCCATTCCTATGAGTGGACAAATACCTCTGCCTTCAATTCCTTCCAGGAACTTCCCTCCAATCCATTCTTCCAGGAACTACTCCTTCTTCCTCCTCTTCATTAGTATCATCCATCTTACCTTCTTTCAAGTGTGATTCTGATTCTTGGTTTTTGAATCTTGTCTATATTAGGTGTTTTCCTCACTGTAAACTGTAAATCAAGTGTCGCCTTAACTTGAACCCAATCCACCTACTTTAAACTTGAGTTAACTATTTGAAAGAGCAAATAGACTAAACCTTGAATGAGCACAATTCATGTAGCTGCCAAACAGCTTCTCACAAGTCCCACTGCATGCCCAGAAAGGAGAGTTTTCCAACAGTTCATAGTACATATCAACTTACCAAAACACTAAGAAACATGGGATATGCCTCTATAAGCATAATGCAATAAATAAATGAATGTAGTTATCAATGCAGATGCAGCGACTCGAGTGTTATTTCAGTGTAAGCATTCCAACTTAGCATGTTAACTCTTAGCATTCCAACTTAGCATGTTAATTTCTCCCTTTAATTCTGAGCTTATGCAAAACTAAGAACTAGCAGTTTTTCTAGATGCATAAACCCAAACCCTGCATGGACTGTAAGTAATCTGTGATCCTTAAAAAAACCATAAATGATAAAAGTTTTCAAACCTCATTGGTTTCCATCAATTTGCAGGCACTCCTCGGACTTATGATACAACTGGTTCCTGAAAACTGTCTTAAGCTGAAACGTCGTAACTCAGAACCAATTTTCCCATAGGAACTTTACAAATGGGGGATTGGTTCCTGAACCAAGGCCCAAAACCCTATTTTCACCAAAAATAACCCAGAATGTTGTACTCAGTCAGTTATAGATGAGTAATATAGCTACATTATATATAGCTACATTCATGTATTTAAATTGTAAATAGCAATCATATTGATTTGGAAGGACTTCTTTGAAGAGACTTTGCTGGACTTTTTGAAGGGCTCTTGGTTGGACTGAGTCTTGGCTGCAGGTTTTCCTGGAGTCTTGTCTGCTTTCTTAAAGAAAGTGTCCAAGGAAGCTTGGACAGATGTTCTCCAGGGAGATGGGCGACGTAGCAAACTTGTTTGCTGGCATGGCATCGCATCAGATTAAGTGTTGTAATGTCAAAACTGACGTCAGGAAGTCGAAACATGGTGTCAATTTATGACCGTTGTAAGTGCTGTTCGTTGTAACTCCAAATGTCTTAAGTCAAGGACTGCCTGCATGTTAAATTTTTCACAAATTAAAAAAAAAACCCACCCTAGACATTGAAGAAAAAAGGAAATTGAGAGTCCTCTTATATATTCCCCAAAATCCCAAGAGACAGGTTTTTATGAGACTTCAAAATATCTCAGTTGGCATTTATAGCAGACTTTTTGTTGTGGTGAACAAGCCCAGAAACTGTAATGAGCAGCAGTTTAAAAATACAACAGGGCATTTGAAGACATAAAAACAAGGACATGTCACGGGCCGGACTGCAGGGCAGAGCGGGATGCAATGGGGCACGTGCCTCTGCCACACAACTGAAAAGCCTCCCGCTGAACCCCTCGGAGGCCGCCCCTTGTCGGGCTGAGGCAGCAGGACGCCCCCAGGCGAGATCGCTCCAGGAGCTCAGCGCGAAATCCCGGCGGGCTCCCTGGGCCGGTGTCGGAGGACGGGAAGGGTCTGATTCGGGGGGTTGCAGCGGCCCCGGCGAGGGGGTGGAGCCGGCTGGCGGCCCGGTCGCAGCACGGCAGGCGTGGGGGCAGCCGCGCGCACCAGGGCGCAGCCCGGGCCGGTGCCCGCCACGGGGAACTGCGCGCTCCCTCCCCGGGCCGGCCTCCGCAGAGTGCTGCGGGCGGGGCCGGCGGCCAGAGGCAGCGGCGCAAGATGGCGGCGGCCGCCTCCGAGCAGGTGGGTCCCGGCCGGGCCCTGCGCCGCGGCGAGCGCCCTTCGGCCTGTGGCGGCCCGGCCCGGCCCGGCCCAGGCGGTGGGGGGGCAGCGCCGGCCTCGGCTTCGGGCTCCGCTTTGCAAACCAGATGCGTGCGCTACGGGGAGCTGCGCCCGCCTGGCGGCGGTGCGAGCGGGGCTGGGGTTGGGGCTGGCGTCGGGTGAGGTGGGTTGCGCGCAGGCCCGGCTCGGTCGCTGCACTGAGCGGGCGGGCGGGCGGCGCCCTCGTGCTGCGGGGGGCTGGCAGCCCTGGGGCCGGGCGGGTCTGTGCAGCCGGAGTCGACCCTTAGCCGGCAGGCGGGCATAGGGTGGCCCCTCCCGGCTCATGCCCCGAGGGGGAAGCCCGGAGTGTAGGGCAACAGGGCTGGGAGGGAGCTCAGACGCCGGCTGCCGCACCCCTTCCTGAAGCAGCACCTCCCCTGTCCCAGCCCTGTTGATCCGTCAGCTAAACCCTGCACGAGCCTGAGCCCGCCCTCAGCCCTGGCACCAGTGGACTAAGGGTTGTGGAAAGGGGCGCAGGCCGTGAGGTGCGGCCTCGCCTCTGAAACAGCAGGTCTGTTCTCCAGGTGAAAAGCGGCTAGGGGCCATAGGTGCAGGCCAGGGGCCTAGGGCTGCCTTGTTTAGTTTAAGATTGAAGCAAAAACAAAGAGCTTCAGGGAAAGGAGTTCAAAACAGTCTGTGGGGCAGGGAAACGGGAGCTTTGTTACTAGGAGCAGCTGACAGGCAGCAGCATAGCAGAAGACAGGACAGCTTCGTGGGTGGGAGGGACGGCAAGGCCATTAAAAAGGAGAGAAGGCCCTTAATGCCTGTTCGGCTGGATGACAGTGAGCCATGAAGTCAATTGACTCCCCACGCACTGCCTGACTAGAAGTGCTGCTGTCACCGCCAGGCAGCTGGCTTTAAACTTTGGGTAGAGCAGGAATCAAAGGCAGGTGGGTGCAAGTGTTCTGCTGTGGGAGATGCACAGAGATATCTAGATATATAGCACAAGCTTTCGGGAGCTGAAACTCACTTCGTGAGACCCTTTGAGCAAGTCCTTTCACAGTCTTTAATGAAAGGAGCTTCAGCCCGTGCTGGCTTTTGTATATATCTTTGTTTTCTACACACACGCACCCCTCTCTCTCCTTGTTTACTGTACATCTATTTGTTAGTCCAGGGGTTGTCAACCATGGATACACATACCCCCGGGGATACTTGGGAAGGCCCTAGGCCAGGGGTTTTCAACCTTTTTGCATGAGTGTACCCCCAACGGCTAGATATGGATCATTGTACTCCCAGCAGCTGGATGCAGCGCAGGGGGAGGGGATGGCACACAGCTGGACACGGAATGGGGGTGGCACGTGGCTGAATGCAGAGTGGCTGCAGCTGCCGCATTCAAGCTTCCCCCACCCACCACATCCAACTAGGTGGGTGTTGCCTGTGCGCTAGCACGGGATGGTGCATGGAAGTGCTCCATCCCCATCTGCCAACAAATACCCCTGGTTGACAGCCCCTGCCATATAGGGTATGCGCTGGTGGGCAGGACCACCCCATGCCACCACCTCCCAGGAGCAGGGTTGGGGTGGGGAAGAGGGCAGCAGTGCCCTTCTGTGGGCCACACAGGCACTGCCTGGCCGGCCAGACACGGAGGGGTGGGAGCCTGGAAGGTCGCACATGGCAGCCACTGCCACCACCCCACGCTGCTGCTGCCACTCCACATCCAGCCATGCGCCACTCCTGCCGCCCCCCACTGCCCCTGCTCTGCATCTGGCCACCGGGGGTACATTTAGTAAAAAAGGTTGAAAACCCCCATGTTAGTCTATAACAGTGATTCTCAGCCAGGTTGCCCACTGCCAGATCCTTTGAAGGGTGCCCTGAGATGTGAGGAGATAAGCTAATATAGGTAGATAAATGTTGGCTCAGGTTTGTCCCTGTCTGACCAGCCCCCCACCCACACTGCCTAGCCTCTCTGTAAGAAGGTAAGCACTGTAATATAAACTAGGTGCTACTTAATTCACAAAAATTATGGAGGAATGTCTTGAGTCCAAAAAGGTTGAGAACCATTGTATATCACCATTTCCTGTGGGTATGTTAGACAAATAAAAACAGGAAAAATGGGTTGTACGAACTGCGCATCAGATGTATTTTATGGCTTGCATCCGCATCATTTTCTAAATTCTTGTGTAAGTGTCTTAATGGATTTACCCACTAGTCCACAGGGAACCAAAAAAATCTTTGTCCATCAGTAAATAATCTGATAGAACCATATCAGCTCTAATACATAAATATGTACAGTGAAATATATTTTATTACATTAAATCTGCCATTATTTACAGTTGAAATGCTAATGCAACAAGTCTTGCTGATAATTTTCAGATGTTATCTTAATAATTGATAAATTCCTTGTAACTGTTTTTTGGTAACACCATCTGTACTGATGTGGTGAGTTTAAAAACTGAAATTCTAAACACGAATGACAGCTTAAATATTCCACAAGTCACTTTAAATTCTAACTTTGGTGTTTTTCATCACGTAGCAAAGCTCTAATGGTCCTGTGAAGAAGTCTATGCGTGAGAAAGCTGTTGAGCGGAGGAACATTAATAAAGAACACAATAGTAACTTTAAAGCTGGATATATTCCAATTGATGAAGACCGTCTCCATAAAACAGGCTTACGAGGCAGGAAAGGCAATTTGGCCATTTGTGTGATTGTCCTCCTTTTTATTTTGGCTGTCATCAATTTGATTGTGAGTACATTACTTAGACTGCAGGTGACATTTGGCTATGTTTGTTTTGTATTTGAGCCTTTGCTAAATAGATAAACTTATTGCAGTATATATCAGAATAATATTGAGAGCACAAACTTGTAATGTAAAGATTTTTTTATTATTTTTCCACTCCTCTTCTGTGTATTAGCAGTATGAACAAAACTTTCACAGGTTTGGGGTTTTTTATTTGGAACAGCTCCCAAATTATTGTGTTTTTTTGGGGTCTTATCTAAAGAAATAACCAGCTATATTCTCCTTTTACCGCATTTCTTGCTAAAGTCCTCTATTACTGTATTACTCTATTATTACTGATATTAAAGTGACATAAATTTGCAAGTGGTTTTACAGGAATTAACATGCTGTTCCTGACTCAAACAGCTTAAAATCTAAGGGTGCCTTATAATGCTCCGACACGTTGTAATAGTGCATTGGAGCAGACTCAATCAAGTGTGTTGGAACATGGTAGTTACTGTGCTCCAGCCGACTCCAGGCTCTTGTGCATCAGTGTCCCCAGGCTTAAAAATGGCGGCAGGGGTGCTTTAACTAAAGCACGCTTGCCGCTATTTTTAAGCACGGGGATGCTGATACATGAGAGAGTCCAGGCGCTTTAAATAGAGACGCTTCTGGAGCCACTCTAATTAAAGTGTCCCCTTCCCTCCCCACCCCACTCCTGGAGCACATGTAAATGCCCTAAATCTGAACATTCTCTTATCCAAGGGACTACATGGATCATTATTACCTTCCTGTCTGAAAATCTAAATATTCACTGGGCAAAAAGCAAGAATCTTAAATTAATTTCCTTTCCCAGAGCTCAATAATGGCAAACAGCACAAAGCAGTATCAGTGCAATGCACATTCAGAGTGAGTATACTGAAATGGAGTGAATCACCTCAGCCAACCATGGAACTTTAGTTTTTGAAATGCATCTATGACTATTTGTAAACCCTACACTTTGATTTGCTACTTGCCAGCTCACTACTAGAATGCCTGCCTTTGCTTTTCATTTTTCTCTAAATAATAAAATTATTTCTTCTCATAATTAAACATTTCAGTATACCAACAACTTTTGAGGGTTTTTCTTGACTCATGATTAACTGTTTCCTGCATTAACACCTTTCCTTTGAATTTATTTAGTTCGGAGTGCAGCTATTACCTCAGACAGCAAGATGACTTGATTTTTTAACTTAAATAGTGTACAGTGATTTAATACATATAGAAAATAGATTTTTTTTTTTATTTCAGAGGAGTTTTTATTTCAAAATTCGTATTTAAAATAAGAGCTGCTACTTACTGTACTCTGGTGTTACCAGTAGGAACTATTAACACGGTAAGGCAAAGGACAGGTTTTGGGGGGGTTTTTTGTTTTGTTTTTTAATAGAAACCATTCCTTTTACATTTGCATAGTAAAAATGATTCATTGCTAGAAATGTTTAAGTGTAACATTTAATTAAATTTTGTCTTTTGAACACGCTTGTTTTCCTACGGTGTCCATAGATACAAAATGACCCTTTTTTACTCTTTTAGATCACACTTGTTATCTGGGCTGTGATTCGGATTGGGCCCAATGGTTGCGATAGCATGGAGTTTCATGAGAGTGGCTTACTGAGATTTAAACAGATATCTGACATGGGAGTCATACATCCATTATATAAGAGTACTGTAGGAGGCAGGCGTAATGAAGATTTGGTGATCACTGGGAATAACCAGCCTGTAAGTCAGATCATGAGTTGAAAGTATATGGGCAATAACATGGGGGAATTGCAGTGTTGGTAGTAATTGTAAATATGACAGAAACATTTAAGATTATCATGATTTGTTTCTAAAGATTGTATTTCAGCAAGGAACAACAAAACTCAGTGTTGAAAAGGACAAAACTTCCATTACCAGTGATATTGGTATGGAATTTGTTGACCCGCGGACACAGAATACTTTGTTCAGCACGGACTACGAGACTCATGAGTTTCATCTGCCAAATGGAGTAAAAATTTTGAATGTACAAAAGGCATCTACAGAGAGGGTATGCTTATTTTAATATACTCATCTCGGTTTCCCTTACCTAAGAGTTCACAATCAGACAGTTCTGTATCTAATGAGAAATATATTTTTGTTGAAATGTAGCCTTTCAAGCATATGCAGGATTTTAACCATAAAATGATTCTGTCATGAATATCATATTGCCCTGAAAAAACAGTCCTGAAAAATGATAAGTAAATGTGTGTTTTACGGGGGTGTAGGTTGTAGCCATGTTGGTCTAAGGACATAGGCAGACAAGGTTCCTTGGGTGAATTTGATATCTTTTATTAGACCAACCCAAATAGTTGGAGAATAGTTATTAAGCAAGCTTTCGAGTTCAAAAACCCTTCGTCAGGCTAAGGAAGTTTCAGCAGTTGGTGTGTGCTCTTCCTGGATGGAATGAAAAGTAAAGCAGCCAGGGGTTAGGCTGGGGAGTCAGTTGCCAGGCAGATTATAATGTATCAAAAATCCAATGTCTATGTTTAGTCCGTGATCTCTAGTATCCAGGAGGTTGATGAAATGGAGCTCATAGGCTCGTCTCTGGGAAGTGTTGTGTAAGTTTCCCTTGAGGATCAGGACTGAGAGATTGGAGAGAGAGTGATCCTCCTGTGAGAAATGTGCCCCCACAGGTAATTGGGTATTCCTGTCTTTGATAGATTTCCGGTGTGTGTTCATTCTGGTGCGCAGATGTTGTTTGGTCTCTCTGTATTTTCCATCAGGGCATTTGGTGCATTGGATGAGATATATTACAGTTCTGGAGGTGCAGCTGTAAGATGTGGGAATGCTGATGGCTCTGTTGTGGGGTGTAGTAATAGTGGGGGTGGTGGAGATGTGTTGGCAGGTTTTGCATTTCTTGTCATGGCATGGTCTGGATCCTTTTGGTGTGTTCTGGGCTTGAGGGAGTTTGCTTCTGGTGATGAGGTTGGCGAGGTTCAGTGCTTGTTTGAAGGCTAGGATGGGTGGCTCTGGGAAGATCTTTTTAAGAATAGGGTCTCTTTCTAGTATGGGTTGCAATTTTTTGAGGATTTTCTGTACAGGTTCAAGGGAGGGGTGATATGTCATAACCAGCGGTGTGCGATTTGTGGGGGGTTTTCTGTACTGCAGCAGTTCTTCATGTGGTATCCGGGTGGCTCTTTCAAACATGCGATCTATCTCTCTGGAGGGGTGTCCTTGTTGGGTGAAAGCCTGTTTACAATTGGTGAGGTGGCAATCCCGGGTGTTCTCTTCAGTACAAATGCAGTGGTATCTGAGGGCTTGGCTGTATATCACAGCTTTTTTGGTGTGTTTAGGGTGATTGCTGGTTCTGTGCAGATATGTATGTTGGTCTGTGGGTTTCTTGTATACTGTGGTCTGTATTTTACCCTTCTGGATCCTGATCATTGTGTCTAAAAAGGAGATGGTGGTGCTGGAGTATTCTAAAGAAAGTCAGATGGAGGGATGGTGATTGTTGAATTTCTGATGGAACTCAATCAGAGATTGTAGGTTTTCAGTCCGAATGATGAAGATATCATTGATATATCTTAAGTATAGCAAGAGTTTGATGGTGCAGTTCTTGAGGAAGTCTTCTTCCAGGTGGCTCATAAAAAGGTTGGCATCCTGTGGGGCCATTTTAGTGCCCATAGCTGTTCCCATCGTCTGGAGGAAGTGTTGATTATTAAAAGTGAAATTGTTGTGTGTGAGGATGAAGTATATAAGGTCAGTAATATCTTTGGGCCTGTATTCTGAGTTGTAATCTTGTTCCTGTAGATATGTAAGGCAGGCTTGGATGCCATCCTAGTGTGGGATGTTGGTATATAGGCTGGTAATGTCCATGGTGGTTAGGAGTGTGTTGCTGGGAAGGTGGTCTGTTTTTAAGTTTCCGTAGAAAGTCTGTAGAGTCTTGTACGAAACTTGCTCTGTGGGTGACAAGCGGTTTTAGGATTGATTCAACGAAACCTGATATTTCCTCAGTTAGGGTCCCATGGTTGGATATGATAGGTCTGCCAGGGTTCCCTTGCTTGTGGATTTTAGGGAGCATGTAAAAAGTCCCTGGGTTAGGTAGCAGGGGGATCAAGGTCTGTAGTTTTTCTTGAAGTCTTGATGGAAATGATTTGATGGTATTGTTGAGTTTCTTGGTGAAAAGGGTAGTAGGATCTTCTTGTAGTTCTTTGTAGTAGGGGGTGTCAGAGAGCTGTCTCTTGGCTTTCTTTATGTAATCCTCATGGTTTAGGATGACTGTGGCTCCTCCTTTATCTGCTGGTTTTATTACTATTTAGTGGTTAGATCTTAGAGATTCTGTGGCCTTTTTCTCTGGTAGAGAGAGGTTGTTGTGGTGGCGTTGCTGATTATTTCATTGTTCATTCTTTCCCTGAAGCAGTCAATGTAGCGGTCAAGGTTAGGGTTTTGTCCACTGTGAGGTGTCCAATCTGATGGTTTTTTTGGGCTTTTTGGCATTGATCCTTTCCTAAATGTTGTCAGAGTATGAGTTGTTGTTGGGAGTTGGTTCAGTTTGGTTGTGGAAATATTCTTCCGACACCTGCGCCTCAAAGAATTCTTCTCGTTCTCCATATTTGAAGAATTTTATTAGGGTATTTTTCTGGACAGAAATTTAGGCCTTTAGAAAGGACAGATTTTTCAGTTTTGGTAAGCATGTGTGGAGAGAGTGATAATATTTGTGGGTTGGTTGCTGCTTTCAGTTTTATCAAGTCAGAGGCTGAAATGTTGTAAGGTGTTGGTGTTGTTCCGCTGATGGTTTTTTTTGTGGCTGGGGAGCTTGTTCTTGGAGTAATTTGTTCCATTTCTTCTTTTTATGTAGGATGAATGCTGTAGAAAGCTTTTTCGTAGTCTCTTCGTATCCACTGTATATTGTCAGGGAACATGCATGGATTTCTGTCTTTTAAGTTGTTGTAGTATATGGTGATTTCTTTCCTGAGTTGGTCTCTTTTGGAGTAGAGTAGGTGACGTAGATGATTTCCAATTTTCTCTGAAGTTCTTCTGCATAGCTGTGAAGCATATTTGGAGTTGTGTGTAGTAGTCAGGGGATTGTAGATGTTTAGTCCTCGGGGAATGAAGTTGTGTTTCTTGCAAAGGCTTAGCTCATAGGCTCGTCTGGGAAGTGTTGTGTAAGTTTCCCTTGAGGATCAGGACTGAGAGATTGGAGAGAGAGTGGCCCTCCTGTGAGAAATGTGCCCCCACCGGTAATTGGGTATTTGTCTTTGATAGATTTTAAAACACTTTGGGGTGTTTTACCACACTTTGGTAAATAACAGAATAATTTAGAACAACGATAATATTTTAACTAGCCATTATAATATAACTATATGGAAAGGAATGCCCACATTCCTATTTGATATTACATACTTCATGCACAGGTAGTAGTTCCAGTTAGCTGTATGATTACTACCATTGAAAAATCTTTGGTCATCTCATCTTTTTAAGAATTTACAAAGCTAAGCACCAAAACTGTACCTATTATTTTCTTTTTCTTGATGATTATATTTTTGTTATAATCAAATGTGTGTAAGTCACATGTCTTTTGTGTAGCACATAACAGTTTAAGTTCAATTAAATTGAAAATGAAAACCTCAACATGAAGTTCTGTATTTGTCAATTTATTACCTCCAAATCAAATACATTCTATTTCCAAGTAAAAAGTTTTCCAGCTGCAAGTCCTACAGACTCAATCAGGGAACTTACAGCCAAACTGATGTTTTTCTTGTATGTCATTATGTATAATAAAGGCTCTGCAGCCTTTTCTGCTAAAAAGTGGAAAAGTTATTTTTATCCTTACAGTAAACAGATATGCATACAAGGAGTAGATCAAGCCAGTACAGAGGAAGCAGTTTTCCATAGTCACTTTTCATAGCAAAAAAAAATTCAGATTAAATTTAGAACCCAAATGAATTGTGTATCCTTCTAAATGTTCTCAGATTGATTATTGATATCTTTGTTATATTTAAACTTGATCAGCAATCTGCAAGTATAATCCATCTGACAGGCTAGAATGTTAAGCTTTTTAGTCAAAACAGACCTTTAAAAAAAACAAACACTTTGTTTCTAAATAAAACTAAATGAGAAGCCTTTCGAGATTTAAGGATAATGCATTAATACTTTTGATGAAAATTTTTAGCAGTTTTGATATCTGTTAGTTAAACAATTTAACAAAACTATGTAGACTCACATAAATGAAACTTTTCATACTGTACCCACCTTTACTTTTTTTCCACTCTCTCAGATTACCAGCAATGCTACCAGTGATCTAAATATAAAGGTTGATGGACGTGCCATCGTACGTGGAAATGAAGGAGTTTTCATTATGGGCAAAATGATTGAGTTTCGGATGGGAGGCGATATGGAATTAAAAGCAGTAAGTATTTTATGTTGGCAGTTGTTTACAATATCTTGTTTTCAAACTGAAGATGATAAATTAATTATTGCATTTCTTGTAGGGATCAATCTGCAGAAACTTATGTTGTATGAAAATATAGTTTAATAGTTCAACTCAAGTTTGCTATTTGGAAATACTACAAAAGCAACTATATCAGTCCAATTTTGAAAGGGCTTTCAAAAGCTTTGAGCTAACTTGTACTAAATAATTTTTTGAGGTTGTGTTAGCACTGTGGATTGCTTGGAGTGGGGAACAGGTAGAGGGGTAAACAGCATGGAAATAAACATTTTTCTTTCATTTCTGGAAGCATGAAATCAAGTCTTATTTATTGTTTCAAAGGAAAACTTGATATTTGTTTTTAATCCTCAGTAAATATTCTTTAACACTACAGATAGGACTGCTACGCAATTAGCAGTTTTTGCTCAATATTGACCTCCAAGTGGAAGAGTAAAATGCACTGCAGGTCAGAACTGAGGTGTATGATGACATCATTGGTAAAATTAGTGAAGTTATAGCTCACAGACTAAATAAAAATGTTATTTTGTTTACATCTTTAAGGTAGTTTTGAAAAGAGTTATTGGTTAAATTTATTCTTCAGAAAAGGAATTCTCTACCTCTGTTTGAACATTTGTATAATTATTCTTTTACTAGGAAAACAGCATCATTCTGAATGGAACTGTTATGGTCAGCACATCTCGACTGCCAAGTTCTTCTTATGGGGAACAGTTTAACAATGGCGACTGGGTGCGCTACAAGCTGTGCATGTGTGCAGATGGTACTCTATTTAGAGTTCAAGTGATGAGCCACAATATGGGTTGTCAAACTGCAGTCAACCCTTGTGGAGCCACGCACTGAACATAAAAGCACTTGGAGGAGAGAGTTTGCTTGGAGAGTTCATTTACATGTTTACATTTGTCTATATAAAACAATTGCATGCAAGGATTTATTGTTTTGCAGTTTATAACTTTAAATTTGTTTTGTAGCATTTTTAACACAGGGCATTGTGTTTAACAGTATTATGCCTTATTGCACACTTTCAGTATTTAAAGTATTTACTCTAATAATGGCTCTGACTTAGCACATCCTTCAGTTGAAGTACCTTGATTAATTGCAATCAAAAGATATTTTTATTGAAGACCTGATTCTAATAAGGCACTTAGCGTTCCTGCAAAAGTGCCTTTAATACTTTGCCTCTAGAATGCAGGTTTTCTTCCTACATTCCTAACAGGTTGTTGGAATCAACATAGAATGAAGGGGCAGGGCTTGGAGGATGATAGTTGTTCCAACTTTGGTATGTGAAAAAGTCATACTGTTTGTTGTATTTCTTATTCCATAGAGCCTCCCCCCCCCCCCTTTGGATCACCTTTAAAGAAAGGGGTCAGAGGAGGAGATGGGGAAGTATCTGTAGCCCACTTCATGAGAGTCGTGCTTAGCAGGAATGAAGGGAACCCCAGTGAAATAACTGGGAATCTTCCCAAGAGTAATTTAACTGAGTGTTCCAACTTTTTATAGAGAAACTACACAAAAGGGGAAGCAAAGGGCAAGCGTTCCCTTTTAGACTGTTTTATCGGTCCACCTTCAATCACTTCCACGTTTCACATAAATAATTCTTTGGGGTGCAGAAAATCCATCATCTAAATAACTGGTCTCATGCTGGACATCAAAGTGCATCAAACTGTTTGGCATGTTCCAGTACCCATGCTTACACTTTCGATGCAAATACAGAGGTTGGCTTTTAAAACTGTAGCCAGGTGAAGGCAATTAAATCTTTATCAAAATAGATTCAAGTTATTTGCAGCTGATAAGTATTGACTGTTGGAATCTTAATATAAAGTCTTCACAATTACAATTCTTTTCAATGGGTTGGATCTTTCAGAAGACATTTTAAGAAAAGTCTGGGCCCCATGTAGGCAGCTAGTAAAATAAGCTGTCCCGATATAAGCATGTCCTTTACCTCATTAAAGTAGAGGCTTAGAGAAAGAACATTGGGATTCAACTTTTGGGCGGCAATAAAAGCCATTAGGCAGCTATCAAAAGAAAGTCAAAGATTGTATGCTTGATAGGAATATGGTCACTGTTGTCTTATTTGGGATTTTTCATACTATCTTGTAATTTTAATATTTCCTAAAACATTTATATATAGTGACTGAAAGAACCTATAGCAGAGTTTTGTTTAAATTTCCCCTTGCTTTGGCTACATATTATGATGCCTATTTAAAAAAAATTCCCTAGATTCAGAAGTATTACCATGGAAATATTTCCATCCATTAGTATTATTGTACAAATGTTATTTTAAGTAGAATTGCTCATTTTTTCATGTTTGAAATATTATCAATACACCTTGTGATTGATCGAGAGTATTTTTCAGTTTCCCATCATCATGATGTTGTAACATTTATTTAAACTATGCAAAGCACTGTATTTATGTTACTTAAAGTGATATTTTGAGGTGTATTGATAATAGTTTTTTCACTGTCTAGGACAATATCTTTTTCTTGGATATTTTAATACAAATAATTTTATTAGTTTATGGTATTCTACAAGTGATGCTCAAAACACTGGTATACCACTAGTATAAGCAGTAATGACTGATACCATGACTGTAAAACTTTGTAAAAGATACAGTTATTTACAGTTCATAAAAATGCAAATGTGTTACCAAGTAACCTGGCATTTACATTCTAATTTAGCAGATTAGAAATGGTTACTGATCCACAATTCTAAATATGACAGTAGTTCAGGCCCAAATATAGCATGGTACATAAGCACATTATCTAAATTTAATGCAAGTGGAATTGTTTATCCGCTTTAAAGTTAGACAAGTTCTTATGTATCATGATCAGTTGAGGTCCTCAGTAAAACCATTATACCCTACAACAGTTTCTGGAGAGAAGTTCACATATTGCTCTGTCAATGGAACTTAGATTTGCTTATTTTAAACCTTTTTCATTATTACTTTTATTTTGAAACGGTTTCCTTTTACAACAGGTAGTACTTAACAAGAAGCCATGAACAGATTCCTGGAAATGTTATTCCCAGGTTTTACTAGATAAGAATGCATTCTTTTCCTAAGAGTTGTAACAACTGTTACACATTAACTTCACAATTGAATGTGTCATTTGTTATAAGAAGATAAATACATTCTAATTTATTATTTTATGGTGCCCATGTGGTTGCAAGGTATTTCACAAAAGACTGTCGTGTTCTGTGCTCCAAAGCTTTTGCAGTCTTAGGTTCTTCTCCTGAACTGTGCTTTTGACTTTAGAAGGATCCTAATGAAATAAATGCAGGAGTCCATAAACATGGAACAGGTTACAGGACAGAAGCCATAGTTTAGATGGAAGGTAACAACAGAGTAAACAGTAAAGAGGATTATACGAGGAACAGATGAAGACAACAATGATTGCATTTTAGGGCGTGTTCAGTTTTTGCTTTTGGTTGATGTTTTCTTGAATAAAAACAATATGAAATAAGTGAAAGTAGTCAACACACTTTAGACATGGCAGAATAAATCTTAATATTTTGTACTTAAACAGCGTGTTTCATTCATAAATCTTACTATTTTCCAAAAATAGATATGCATTATCCATACCCGACTAAAATTAAATTTCCCTGAAACATGCAAAGTTCTAATATTTTCACACTATATTCTAATGGCAGACTGATACTTTTTTACATCAGCTTCAATTTATAGAAGCATGATATAAAGAGTGACAGTACTTTTGGTCAAAGGTGAAAAAATTGTAGTCAAATTTAGTACCTAGATTAATTAGAACATCTACCGGGGAACATTATAACCATTATACAATGAATGTTGATAACTTTTGGATACCTGGAAGACTCAAAACATTAGCTGCACTTAGCATTCTTACTGAATGTCTTATTGAGACACTAAATGCAATGTTCATTTGAAAGATTTATTTCTAACAACTGCAATACTGTTAAATTGCATCTGAATTTGATTAAAAATTATATATTTAATTGAAAGTCAGCAAAAATAATCCTTATTCAAATAAGGATTAATATCTATGGTGCTGTTGCTAATTATTTGTATACTGTTAGTACATTTGGTTGCCTTCACTAAAGTTTACGCAGTTTAAAAAATATTAATGACCTAAGTACGCTGTGTTGTGCATTTATTTGTGGTTTGACTTTAACTAATTTACTTTTTGTATTCTCTACTTTTGTTTAAAGACTTTTTGTGCTCACATATTTATTTAACTACTACAGATGCATTTGAGGTTCTAGAGATGTTCAAAGTACAGGCTACGTGCCTCTGTAAAATACACTGCTATGTACTTCTAATATAGCTTCTTGAAAAAAATATCCTCTGCATTTGTTAAGGTGGCCGTTTGAATATGTTAAAACAAAATACGAAGTTTCTAATGCTTAAGTTTTGAAATGAAACAAATAAATTTTTAAAATCCAGACTCTGCGTTACAAGTTTTATACACAAATGAATGTAAGTTTAAAGTACATGTTCATTTATTGATAGCAGTGCTGGTGTTTTATTGATAGCATGAGAATCATTCCACTTCTGTGTGTCATAGATTATGACTGGTAGACTTTGCCCAGTAGCGATAACTATGTACAATAGGGGATGAAGAGTCCCTAGTAATAGTTTACAAATTCTTGAGCAGTAGCTGTACGGACTAATCATCTGTGAGAAAGTAAGAATAACTTGAAAATATGCTTCTAAGAATTTTAACCGGAATATGCAGTTTATAAAGTAATGAATTCAAAATGGAATGTTTACAGACTGATTGTGAAGTTTGTTTGTTTGTTTGTTTTTTTAACTTAAAGGAACATTATTTCTGTTTTCTGTTTACCCTCATGCTTCTTAATTATTAATAATTATGTGTATTTATTTCTAGATATTATGGCAAATTCTTACCTGAGTGTCATGGCTCTGGTCCTTTTACTTAATTATACTGGATCTTCAGGGTTCAAGTCACAGGAGACAGGTTTTGGTATTCCTTACAATTCCAAATGCCGGTGGGATGGAAAGTTCCTGATGAATTGTTCTTTTACGGGGAAGTCTACTACCCCCATGGATATATCACCAACAGTAACAGTACTTGATTTAAGTTATAACACCATCAGTGTCCTACTGTGGTCTAACTGGAGAAATGAAGAATGGACTATCAAACACCTGAATCTAAGTAATAACCTGATTTCTGAATTCCATTTAGATTCCTTCAGAAATCTACCATTTTTGGAAACTCTAAACCTTAATGGTAATATTATCCACTATATTGTTCTGGATATATGTAAATCTGAAGACTGGTCTGAAAAACACAGAAAAGTGTATACTTATGGTCTCCTTCCTTTTTTAAAAGTATTGGCAATTGAGAGAAATAATCTTAGTGCAATTCCAAGGGGTAAGTATCAGCTGAGAGATTTTAAATATACATTTACAGATTTCATTAGCTGAACGTGTTATTTAGTTATCTCGGGTATATTAGGCATGAAAAAAATCACCTAATATAAGCCGAAAGGGAGCAGAACAAAATTATTTTTACAGGCTTTTCTATGGTTCTCATCACTGTAGTAGCCAAATGCCTCAAAAAACATCAATGAATTTAGCCTCCATATCTCTTGGATGTACTCATGCCAATATCTGCATCCACAGATCTGGGGTGTCCAAATCCGTACCCAAGCCAAAAGAAAATTAGTGAGAAAGGATAGGGACTTTATAATTCCATCCTTGAGGGAAGTGAAAACTTGCATACAAAACTGGCTCAGATTTCAAAGTTTCAGAAATTCAAAATCAAATAGTCCAGTTCTATTTTTTAAACATAGATGTCACCCAATTCTAAATGTATCTGAATATAATTCAATTTAAAACTCAAACCAAAACTGACAGCTGCTGGTAAGAAGGGGAAGATTACGCATAGATTATGGTACCGAGGAAACTGCAATGGTGTATCAACAGACAATCCAAGCTCTAAACACACAAATTAAATTATGCAGTGAACAAGTTAGAAAAATATTGGCATTTATGATGGTGCTTGAGCCCTGAATGCCTTTTGGAAAAAAGTTCTGGTCATGCTAACAGTTTCATACACTTTAGTGTCTGTAAATGGAAGTCAAAAGTTATGGTAGGGTCCTGAATAATCCTAAAATCAAATAAGTCTTAAGTGGAACAGGGGTGTCAAAGATCCAGCCAGCCTACTGGGCTACCAGCAGACTACCAAAAGTTGGGGGAAGGGCCAGGGGGGTTGGGTCTGCTCCAGAATTCAGGGCCCCCAGACCCTGATGGATATGGGTGTCAGCAACAGTGGGGTGCACCAGGACTGCAGATACAGCCCTCACTTACCATGTGCCAACCTGATCCCCACTACTGCCCCCAGATCCCTTACCACTGACCCTATGAATCCAGCCTGGAAGGAGCCCAAAGTCAGGATCTGGTTTTATTCAGTTTGACACCCTGAAATAGAGTATTAACTTTCACCCTACAATTTTGCCCTTTTGTCCTCAAATAATTCCATAACGTGGCAAATTGGTATGCCTTATCTTGAAATCTGAGGCGCTTCTGTAGAAACTATTGACACAGCTTGTGCTAGAATATGCATTGCTGAGCATCTTAGTGATTGTTTAGCTAGATAAATGTAACCATGTGGTTGATAAGCTGCCATATATGGTGAGGAATCAGTATGTCTTGCAGAGGAACACTGGTCTGATGTTTATAATCAAATGAAAATTATAGAAATTCAGTATATACCAAAACTGTCATGCTTGAAGGTAGTGTTTAAATTCAGTACATTCCCAAAGCATACATGGGACAATGATAGACTTCAATAGCTACTGTGCATATGTGCTTGACAACAGAATTTGGCCAAAGAGGTGGTTTAGCCAGAAGGTGCCCTTGAAGCATTTTATTACCAAAAGTCCTTTTTAGGAATGGGTCCCTATAAAATAGCCTCCATACAAAACCACTAGGATGAGAGCTGCATAGCTATATTTTACTAATTTTATTTGCTGACATGGTCAACAAAAACCCCATTCAAAGCAGGTAGATGAAAAATAATTATTAGTTTCACAAAGTTGCAAATAGCTACAAATGGGAAGTATGCATAAGGAGATGTTTTTTGACAGCGTGGAGGAGTATTCCTGTTTTTAGGAACTCATAAATAGAAAGGAGAATTTCAGATCATACATAATTGCTAAAAGAGTAAACTAACTGGTATTGATATTATGTAGCCTTTAAAAACAGGACAATGTGGAAAAGAAAGCAAGCTCAAGGATTGCATCAACCATCTGCAACAAAATTTTTCACTTAAGGGAACTGGTGAAGCACTGAGAAAACAGTTGTATTTTGTCAAGCAAGAACATTAGATTCACAACAACTTCCATTGTATTTTCAGGACTAGGAATGCTGCAGTCTTTACGAAGTGTCCATCTGTCATCTAATGAAATATTACAGATTGAACAGAATGATTTTCACAACTGTTCGCAGATAAAGAATATCTACTTACAAAATAACAAGATAACCAAAATTCATCCTGATGCCTTCAAGAATCTCAAAAAATTGCAGGTTGTAAAAGCAGCATTATAATTTGTCCAGTAATAATGGTTTGCATTACTACTTGTTAATGATATATTAAGCATAGATTATTTAGCAGTAAGACATTAATCCATGATCATCAGTATATGATTTTTGAATATCTGAACAAAATCTCTTATCCCCATCCTATGACAACTATTTTAAACCATAACTAGTTCATGAAATTATAAAATATGCAAATATTTGTACATTTTTAAGTGTGCCAGTTTTTAAAAGTAGACCTTTTATCTTCTTATGAAATTACACTACTCTTTATATATTTGATAGAATCATAGAAAAGTAGGTCTGGAAGAGACCTCAGGAGGTCATCTGACTGACTGCTCACTCTGACTACCCCTCCCCCCCCAAGCTACCCCATCCCATCCCACCCAAAGCTCCTTAAACCTTATGTGTATACACACCAACTTCAAAGTAGTAGACTAATGATAACATAATAATTTAAGGAAAAGCATGTTACACAAAACTTTTATTTCAACTGAAAATAAGAACAAAGTCCTCTTCACACAGCAGCAGAAAGGGATCTTGGAGTCATTGTTGACACCAAGGTGAATATGAGTCATCAATGTGATGAAGCAATCAGTAAAGCTAACCACATTTTATCATGTATTAGCAGGTGACAAACAGGTCCAGGGAGGTGATACTTCCCCTCTATGTGACATTGGTCAGGCCTCAGTTGGAGTACTGCATCCAGTTTTGGGCATGACACTTCAAAAGGGATATGGACAACTTTGAGAGGGTTCAGAGGAGAGCCACTCATATGGTTAGGGGCCTGCAGGCAAAGCCCTATGAGGAGAGATTGAGGGCCCTGGATCTCTTCAGCCTCCGCAAGAGAAGGCTGAGAGGTGATCTTGTGGCTGCCTACAAATTCATTGGGTGGGGCAGCAAGGAATAGGAGATGCTCTGTTTACCAGGGCACCACTTGGAATAACTGGGGACAATGGCCACAAACTGGCAGAGAGCAGATTTAGGTTAGACATCAGGAAGAACTTCTTTACAGTAATGGTTGCCAGAATCTGGAATGAGTTTCCAAGGGAGGTGGTGCTCTCCCCTACCTTGGAGGTCTTTAAGAGGAGGCTAGACATGCACCTGGCTGGGGTTGTCTGACCCCAGCACTCTTTCCTGCCCAGGGCAGAGGGTTGGACTCGATGATCTGCTGAGGTCCCTTCCGACCCAAACATCTATTAATCTAATGGGATTTCTTGTACTTTAGACCAAATTTGGCAGAATGCTCTACTTCGAGCAACTAGAGCCCACCAGGAGTCATATGAACAAGATCTCCCAATTCTGGTTCCCTGAAAACTCTGTCATGTGGATTCTTCACAGGATCTGGCTTAGGTTACCATGAGTCATGAAATGTGTGGTGCTTCTTTCTTAGTAAAGCCCTCTACAAGTAGAGAAGCTGGTGCAGACTCGTTATAAAAGTACAAGCAATATGCATGGGCTTACTATGAACCAAAACACAGGTTAACATGGCTTTTACAACATACTATGTATGGGTGCACTTACCTTAGCGGCCAGACCATGTAGTTCCAGAATGCAGTGAACATAACTCAAATTATTTTTCCCAGTCACTATTGTTCATTAACAGAAAAAAGGATCAATAGACAAAATATGTCTATGACAGTATTTCTCAACTTTGTTAGACTCAAGGTACTCAAAAAATGACAGATCTGAGTTTTCATTAGTTTTACCAAGAATTCAGAAAGACACACAATAGACTAAAATGTTTTAACACCATGGATTCCTATTTAAAATCTCTAGGTTTATCCTTGTCAAAATTGTGTGGCACCCCACAGCACC
Organism: Alligator mississippiensis; assembly: GCF_030867095.1. Lineage (NCBI taxonomy): Eukaryota > Metazoa > Chordata > Crocodylia > Alligatoridae > Alligator > Alligator mississippiensis. The sequence continues at coordinate 58,114,241 of NC_081825.1, read as the reverse complement.
CTTGAAAGGATCCCAAGGCTCCCCAGGATCCACAGCACACTGGTTGAGAATCACTGGTCTGTGTTATGGACTGCTGATTGGAAGGGTCAGTTAGCCTCCATGAAGCTCTGTGCTCCATTGCTTCATGGACCCAATCTAACTCACTTAAAGCTAGTTCAGATATTTCTACGCTACACTGCAATTTAAAGTATAGACATTACCCAAAGACAAATTTGCAAAGAAGAATAGGAGGAAATATAACAATAATTAAAATAACCAATTGGGACCTAAGGTCTTTTATTTATACTTTCCACTCCCACAGGACCAAGATTTTGAAATTAACAAGATTTCAGATTTTAAAAAGTGGTAAATAGAGTTCAATAGTAGAGTTTGTTTAATATATTTTTGCCCTTACACTTTGGTTACTTAACATTCATGCTTCATTCCTCACCTAAGTTGATCATCTGTGTATATATATTGCAGAATTATCCTCCTCTAATATTAAACCACTGAAGGGGTGAAAATAATTTCATCAGGGAACAGAATGAGAGAATGCTATTGAGGCAATGTTCTGGGTTGAAGGAAATGAAGTTACCTTTAGAAACAAAGACATGAACAGAGGAACAGTGAGGGTCCTGAGAGAACAACTAAAATCTACTTTAGCATATGAGGGTGGAAAGAGAAAAAGTGAATACTATAGAGTACAAAGTAAGTTAATGCTGATCCCATCACCTTTCCTTTTTGTGGAGAGGGGGTTTCAGAAGCAGTCTAAGTAACATGGCTCCAGAGGTACACTGCTGAGGAGACTGGTGGAGAGCCAAATAGTAAAAAAAATAAAAGCATAGAGCATTTTCATGAATAAACAGTCTTTGACAAAGGCTCCTAGTCACCAACTACTAAGAGGAACACCATGGAGAGGACCCAGTACACTATGCAGGAGGTCCACATATTATGATCAAATTTTGTGGAGAGAAACTTTTGCTCTTAATATATGAATTGGCATTTTCTGTACCTTTTAAATGATCAAATCAATCAGCAAAACTGTAGGGCAACTATATTTACAATATTTGGAATGTTTCCTTTCTCCTGCTTCCTTAAGTGTTTAGTATTCATATATTTAAGATACCATTTGTTCTAATGATACAAAAGTTAGATGCCATTCTTCTTTAGAGATCTTTATAAATTAATTTTAAGCAATTTATTTCCAAATAGGTTCTTGATCTCAGCAACAATGTTATGACAACCATTTTACCAGAGATGTTCATAGAACTCAACATATTTAATCTTGAAGTGGATTTATCAAACAATCCCTGGATTTGCGATTGCAGTCTGATGCATTTCAAACAATTCATTAGTTTTTTTTCTGCATCCTTGAGAAAAAAATTGAATATTTTATGCAGTGAACCTATCAGCAACCTGGGAAAACCTCTACTGTCTCTCACAAGTTTGGATTTAAACTGTGAAATGCTTGTAGATGATAATGTTTCACTAAAGAAAACTATTATCGAAATAGGAGAGACATCTGTGCTACACTGTGGTGTGGATGAAACATGGGGTATGTAACACAATTTTGTATCCATCCACATCTTAAATTCCTGTAAAATACATGCAGGATTAAAAAGGTTTCACACTAAATAATCTCAGGTGTATTTTATCACAATTTTTATGTTAATTCTTAAAGTTAGCTTCAAAAATATTTTTATTTAAAAATGCTGTTAGATGAGGATGAGAGAGAGGCTAATTTATAGTGAAACAGTAGTCAGACAGGTAGTTAAAATTGCTAGGTAGTTTGGAGAATGGAGAAAACAGAATAGGTCTGTTAGAAACAATGGCTATTGGATACTGTTTCTGGGTAACTCAAAGAGAAATAAGATAGAACAAGTTGGTGTTTCATAACGAACAGTTGAAGGGAAAGGAGTTTTATCATTGTCACTACCCAAAGCCCTAAGCTCACAACTCACTCCATAAACAATTTCTCCTTGACCCACTGCTAATATTAAACCCTCTGAATGTCAGTGACAAAATCCATGAGGCTAAGACTTTCCCTGCTTAGAGGAAAGGCTAAGACAGACTCTGAATAAATAAGGAAATGTTGCTGTGGTCAGGAAGGCAACGTAGCTGGGCACCAACAGACTAATGGGAGAGTAAAAAGCAGGCTCTAGGACCCCTCTTTTTGAATGGTTTACCTCCCAAATGAACAAATATGTTGAGATTTGCCAGCTAGTATCTACTACCAGAATAAAAAACCATGAGAAAGTTTCTCTCTAAAATGTCCAAATACACTGAATTGTATCCAAAAATGAACAGAAAGTTCATACAGATTCTTGAGCCCATATGTAACTACAGTACCTGAAAGGTATAACTACAGTACCTGAAAGGTATGCCATAAACTATGGGCAGCCATATTGTGCACTCAGAGAAGTTTCAATTGACTATCAAATAGATACAGCTATAAATATTTATCATGATACAGTAAGTCAGATATTAGTGAAAATCAGGATGGTATTTGTGTAATTCCAAAAATTCTCCCAACAAATTTTTTTCTCATTTAAAGTATGGCAGTTTGGTATACAACAGTTCTAAGCAGAAATGCAGATGAAGAGAATACCTTTTATAACCCACCAGATTATTGGTAGATAAGCGTTTTATAATGAAAAAATACCATGTAAAATATTTAAAGAGATACCAGGCATGGGGTCCTTTTAAAATGGTTATGACAATCAAGACCATCAAGCAACAAGATTTATATATGTAGTCAGCCTTTAATTCTTGACTATTTTCTATTCCATTTCAGGAAAAGAAGAAGTCTATTGGTGGACTCCTGGTGGCAGAATTTCCAAAGATAACTGGCTTCCTCATATTAAACAGAATGAAATTAACAATTTAATTATATATAATGTTGGGAAATCTGCAGAAGGACTGTATGTGTGTATTTTCAACAAGACAAAAAAATATCTGATCTATGACGTGGAAGTGAAGCAAAAGCTTTCACCATTCTTGGTTAGAAATATCAGAGATGTCAATGCTGTTTTTAGACAAGGAAGAACAGAGCAAGACTTTACCTTGGCAGTCTGCCTCTCCGTGTTCATCACATTTGTTTGTGCATTTTGTCTTGGCGCTTTAAGCAGACCTTACATTAGTCCCTTGTGGAGACAAATGTGCAGAAACAAAAGTTCAGCTTCAGAAAACACATATTGCAATCAAAGTTTTTCAGCTGAAACCTTGACAAGAGAGAATAACAAAACTGCACCAACCAAGGCATGGCACAATTCATCTTCTTTGACTGGAAGCTCCTCAGAATATGTGGGCTCCTCTAGCTTGCATGACGTTGCACTTCATAACAGAGTAGAAGAAGAAAGAAACCAAGACCAAAGCAGCAACAGTATCAAAATAAACAAACAAAAGATGTCTCCACATAGTCAAGCAACTGATTCTGCTAGTGAAGCAGATATAGTTACTGATAATGAACACTTTTCTTTAAGATCAGACCATCAGAACAGCAAAAACGCCAATCCAAGCCGATCCACAAGCAGTGATATTTCATCACATGGTCTAAAATACTCAGTTAATGGAGATTCATGTTTCACCGGAGGAAATAACTTTCCGTCCTCTTTAGCCCAAATACACATAAATGGACAGATACCTGGAAGCAGTGATGTAAACCAAAGCTTTAATCTGTTGCATTCTGAATTTGCAGCATCTATGCTGGATTCTCCTAGGCTGAGAGAAGTGATGTCCAATGCTGAATCACTGACCATGCAACAGTTTAAGCCCCAAAAGCATAACTATGATACAGTGCTTGACATAAATGATAACATGAATGTATTTAGTGACAAGGAGGATCTTATTTTGCCCAACAGTTATAAGAATGATGTATATGAGAATTTTAACACCTGGCAGGTACAAGGAAACTCTTGTGCTAGCATACCAGGGTACAGATCTAATATTAAAGCTAGTAATAAAAACAAGCCAGTTGACATCTGTAGTGACAGCACCTCTACAGATGAAGGGTCTGAATTCACACTAAGTGATTGTAATTCCTTAGCAGAATGTGAATTTGAGCAATCTGATATTGGCGATGATCACATAACCAGTCAGCCAGGACTGGAAAAAGTTTGCTTAAACAGTGGTACTGAGAAGTTCTCTACATTGCTAAGGAGTCCTAGCATTAGCTCTGGATTTAAAGATGCAATGGAAGAACACAAAAATCAGAATAAAGAATGTTCTGAAACAGTTATTACTTCTGAATCAGGTACTGGTATGTCTGAAACAAATCCACTCACTCTTCAGCTCAATGCATCTCAGGTTGATGAATCCAGCAGTCACATAATTTTGTCAGATTTAAACCTAGATGGTCTGCCAATTTATGAAACTCCCAATCTGTTCAAGTCAGAGTATGTTACCAGTTCACATTCAGCAATACAAAACACGAGTTCTAATTCATTCTGCAAATACAATACAAGTTTTGATGATGCAGTTTTATCATTAAAATATTCTCCCAGATCTACTGCAGGTAAAGAGGACAGTATTTCTAATGCCACTGATTTGCAACTGGATCAATCTTCTGCTCTCACTTTGCAGTTTGACAAGCCTGATCAGAAAGATGAAACTGAGATTAATATGGAAGAAAACCATGTAGCTCAGTGTTCTTCCCTAAAGAATTACAGCAAAGACAATTTTACATTAAATATGGCAGATGTTAACGCACCTCACATGAGCAACAATTTTACGTTTACATGCATGGATTTGGGTTCAGACAGGGTCACTAAGAAAGTATTGTCACCACAGTCCAATTTAGCTGTTGATGAATTCTCTCTTCGGTCCCATTCTGAAAACACACATGAGAAACCTGCTCCAAAGATTACTGAGACACAGAATTTATTAGTGCAGCAGCAGCAGCTTATGAACATTTCTGACACTTGTGCACAGAGAATGCAAAAGGGCTTTGATGAATACAAGGAAGAACAATTCTTGTCTGGAATAAATAAAGAAAATTCTAGCCCATACCAAACAGAACTGCAGTTGCATAATAGCATGGCAGATTCAAGTCACATTAGCTCTTCTAAGACAATGCATTCATTTTTTGATGGAGAACGATGCTTACAACTGGACCAGGGAAAAGGGAATGCCTGTTCCTCATCACATACCCAAAGCTTTTTAAAGGAAAATTTACAACACAGTTTATGTGAGGTCCCAAAGCATGCAGAAGGAGACACCATATCTAAAAGAACTGATTCCAAGGAGAATGGAAATGAAGCTTCTTTGGCAGATTTGGAAAATCTACAGATGGCGGCAGATCTCAATAAGTCAAGTGAAAAACCTGACCAAGCAAATAAGACCAGTTTAGGTCAGGGCACTTTTTTTGTTAAGAAGAAAAGAGTATTTGATAGTTTTGCCAACGTTCTGGAAAGCAGGAAAACAAGGGACTGCACAAATTGAGAAGTAAATGTTAAATCACCGTATAAAGACTTTGTAATATTTATAAGGGCATGTAATAGTTAATACAGCACTAATGTATTTAGATCAGGGTTGTCCAACTTGAGAGTGGCCGGGGTGACACATGCTGCACCAGTCACAGGCCCTGGGCTACATGCTGTATGCTGTGGGTTAGGTGTGTGCGAATTAGGCCGTATTCGATTTGGATTCGGCCTAAATTGGGGACAGTCATTCGATTAATTGATTTGGATCACTGTCTCAATTCAGTTCGGTCGAAGATTCGGAGAATCAGCGATTAAGCCATAGACACAGCTTTAAACGTTTTTTTCTACATACCTCCAGTTACCAGGCACAGTTCATGAATGCACCTCCCGGCTCAGCAATTGGCCGCAGGGGGACCCCAGGTGCCCCCCCCCCCACAAGACCCAGGAGGCACCAATCACCAAGTCAGGAGGTGGGGGAAGGAGTCCCCCCATGCACTCCCCGGTGGACCTGGAAGTGGACCACAAGTGCTTCTGGTCCACTTCCAGGTCTGCTGCCATGCATGCTGGGGACCCCACAGCGCTCCCATGGGATGCTCCATCTGCCTCAGCATTCACAAGCCACCTGGTACCACCTTGAGGTATGTAGAAAAAACATCTAAAACTGTGTCTATGTCCGAATCTTTCCAAATCTCTCTGAACTGGTTCAGAGGGTTGTGATTCGATTTGGAGAGATTTAGGGTCTCCTGATTCAATTCGGAGATTTGTCTGCCAAATTGGACAGAATCTCTGCCGAATCAAATCAGCGACTAAAGCTTCACACAGCCCTACTGTGGGGGCTGCACAGACTCCCTGACACATCTGTTGCATGCAGTCCCTCTGCCACTGCTGTGTGAGTAGCATGAGCCCCAGTGGGTGACTCTCCACCCCCCTGAATTATTTCTCTATGCTTCACTCATAAATGTCTTGCTTATCATTGTATTTTCTCGCATAGCCCATGCCTGTGTAAGATGCACACCTTGTTTTTGGAAGGTAGAATTAAGGAATAAATCTTTCCTTGAAAATACCAGTAAGTATGGTACATAGGAAAAAACATAAGTATTTATGGTATGGTATTTTCATAAGGAAAAAGACAAATAGCAGTAGTGGGGGGAGAAGGGCAAAAAGCCATGGATGTCATCAACATTGATGATCTCCTATTCAAACGGAAGCACCCAAACACGATGAGTTGACTGCAGCCATGGATCCAGTTTTCCCAGTGTGGATTTCAGGTTCACCAAAATTAATAAAGCACCTAACAAGAGACTGGAAGTCACTCTGGAGGAGCCCCTTGTCAGAAGGGTTTAAAATTTTATAAACGGACGAGTTCTGCTATGAGCTATCTGACCTAGACCATAATGTAACTTAATCTGAGGAGTACTAGACATGGAGTCTGTAGCCTAGGAGCGAGTTAAAAAAACTGATTTGGGAGTCAACTGTCTGAATACTACTGACTCAGTAAGCTTAAAAGGTTTGTGAAGCCCAAGGTTTAGGTCTTGTATACCGGACAAGGTGTCACTAGGGAAATGGGGCTCAGCCAGGACTGTAACAAAGGATTTTTCTGCATTCTGGTGACATTTAGTTTTATTTTCTTCTGCAAGTCCAAGAGGACAGGCCAAGTGTGCTCAGGGTCCAGCCCTCCCTCCAGTTCCTTTCTCTAGACATGTCTGGTTACTTATTACTGCTTCTGTTTCTACTAGGGAGCTGTCCAATAAAGATCTAATGGTACAGAGGAGCTCCACCAGCTCTATCCTAGTACAAAGTATCAGAATTGCTTCTATCCAACTTCAGAGCAGCTGGAAACCACGAACTGCACCAGTTGTGGGCCCCAGGCCACACATTCAGACCCCTGCCATGCTGTCCCTTCAACGCATGAGCAACATGAGCCCTCACCATCACAAGTTCCCCAGTGCCATTGTTTTACAGGCAAACCCCCACCACACTGCTGCCATGCAAGTGGCACAAACCCTTCTGCTGCTGCAACCATGCAAGGGAGCCTCCCCACCCCCAACCCAACCCAACCCTGCTCTTGCCACAGGAGCAGCAAAAGTCCTCCCTTCCCCCAAGAGCTCCCACTGCACAGCAAGCCACCTTGCACGTGAGCCCACCCCCCCCTCACAACTGCTGTTGCCATGTGAGCCCACCATTCCCCAGGCACCAACCTCCCAGGAGCCCACAAGCTGCACTTTAACCCCTTGTAGGCCAGATGTGGCTTGAGGGCTGCCAGTTAGCTAGCCCTGCTCTACACAATAGGTGAAGTGACTAATGCACAAAGTGCTGGGGGAAAGGAAAAATGGGGAATTTACTTTCCTTTTATTCCTCAGCTATTGGAGCTTAGATATTACTAGTTACAATTGTAGGTAAGTGATGTGATTTAAAAAGCGGACTTTCAAGCTGATTTTTTCCTGCCCCTAGCTTTTCCATGATAATGTCTTGTAAAGTTATTCTTCTCCCTTACAGAATTATATGAATATTAATTAACGTATGTCTACTACATTGAGATTTGTGGATAGAAAGCATTCTGTAAGAGGAAAGCACTGTTCAGTTGTCCTCCTCATCTTTGTGAAGAAAGCAGTTTAAAACATTTAACAAAGAGTAGGCTTACTAGGAGGTCCCTGAAACTAAATTTAGATCATAGGAAAGTAGGGCTGGAAGGAACTTCAAAAGATCATCTACTCCAGTCCCCTGCTCAAGGCAGGATCATCTCTGACTCAACTATCCCAGACAAGTATTTGTCTAACTTAAACCACTCTTAAAAATTTCTGGGGATGGGGACTGCACTTCTCTAGGTAGCCTCTTCCAATGCTTGACCACCCTTAGAAAGTTCTTCCTAATCTCCAGCCAAAATGTACTCTGCTGCAGTCTCAGGCCATTGCTCTGTCTCTTCCCCTATTTCCATTCTTTTTATAATTACCCTTCAGCTATGTGAAGACTACTATAATAGCTGTCCTCTCCTCTAGGTGTACCACATCTTTTTCTTCAGCTTTTCCTCCTAAATCATGCTTTCCAGGGCTTATTTTTGTTGCTCTGCACTGGATTATTTCCAATCTGTCCACATCCTTTTTGAAGTGGGGGCCCCAAAACCAGACCCAGTACTTCAGGTGAGGCTTCACCACTGCTGAACAGAAGAATCACTTCCCTTGATTTGTGACACCCCTCTTAACCCAGGATGCTGTTGGCCCTTTTTTGCAACAAGAGCATACTGTTAGCTCATCTCAGTTTATGGTTTACTGTAACCCCCAGGTCCCTTCTGTGCAGCACTGAAGCCTAGTCAGTCACTCCCCAGTCTGTATTTGTGCATGAGATAATTCTGTTCCAAGTCCTGGCTGAATTTCATCCAATTGATTGAAGACAACTTCTCCAGTCAATCCAGGTAATTTTGGATCCTAGTCCTAGCATCCAGAGTATCTGCAACTCCACCCAACTTGGTATCATTTGGTAACCATCAATCAATGCCATCATTCAAATCATTATTGAAGACGTCAAACAATATCGGGCCCTGGATAGACCCTTGGGGAACCCCACTTGATGAGAAGAGGGAGGGAAAAGAAAGGACACAACACAACAGGTTAAGAACATCTGTGATAGTTGCACAAGTTGAGCAAAACATTCAGGGATAAACTCAGTGCTATGATGAAAAAAATAATAAAAAGAAAAAAAAATACTTATTGTTGGATTAATGTAAAAGGGATAGACTCTACTTGAGCCAAAAGCAAAGCCAAACTGCTGACCCAGAAGACTTAGTTTTGTTGAAAGATTAAGCTGGGAGAAAAACAGCTGCAGAAGGTCCCAATCAGATGACTTTTATTACTACCATCAATCAGGATGGACAGGTGTCACTATATCTGGTAAAGATTTAGACAGCTTAACTGGATGTGGAACAGGTTGAGGTCACTTCCCACTTTAGAACCTTCCCACAAGAACCTCCGTTAGCCCTGTCAGCTCCTCTTAACCTATATGAATTCTTCTACAACACTTTTAAGGTAACTGAATAACGAAATGGAAATGCTTTTAAACAGACCAATAGTCATTTGTTCTTTATTTCATTCCTGTATTTATCAATCTGGGTCTCTGTGGACATGGCCACTAGCAATTTATGCCACAGACCAATTATTGTAGCAGTTTAGCTATCATGTTTTGATACTTAGGATCATAGGAAAGTAAGGTCTCTTCCAGTCCTACAAGGTCATCTGGTCCAGGCCCCTCTTCAAAACAAGATCATCCCTGACTCAACCAATCAAGTGTCTGCCTACCCAGCTCTGGAAAGTTTCCTCAACTTCTCTAGGTAGCTTGTTCCCATGCTAGACCACCTTTATAGTCAACAAGGTCATCCTAATCTACAATCTAAATTTCCTCTGCTGCAGCTTGAAGCCATTGCCCCTAGTCCTGTCCCCTACAGCTGCCATCTCCATCTTTACAGTCACCCTTCAAGTATTTGGAGATTATCAAATCTTGCCTCAGTCTTCTCCCCTCCAGACTAAATAACCCTAGCTCTTTCAGCCTCTCTTCATAACTCGTGTTTCCCAAGCTACTTCTGTCCCTCTCTGCTGGGCTCCTAATCTAATCCACATCTTTCTTTAAGTGGGGGACCCAAACTGGACACAGTTCTCCAGATCAGGCCTCAAGTACCAAATAGAGTGGAATAATCGTTTTCCTTGATTTGCAGATGCTCCAGTTAAAACAACCCAGTACATCAGGAGTGTCAAACATATGGCTCCCAGGCCATAACCAGCTGAGAGCCATTCCACCTTGCTCACTAGTCTACTGGAATATGGGAGCATGGCCTGCCACAGAATTGTTTCTGGGCCACATAGACATAGCTGTTGTCTGTTCGAGGGTTAACAAGGGCTGTGGTGACACAGCCCTCCTTGCCCTGCTGCTGCCAAACCCCTGCCACTCCAGCCTGGGAGGAACAGCACCACTAGAAATTATTCCAGGAGAGAGTCTGCAACCATCCCCCTGCTTTTTGTACATTCCCCAGACCAGGGTGACTCTGGCTTGGGGAAACCATGGACTGCTCTCCAGTCCTCCCATTCCCAGGGGACTGGAGCAGCAAGTCAAAGCCCCCCTACCTGCTTCTCACACCAAGGATTCCAGCCCAAGAGGAAGGAGGGAGCTTGCACCACTGCTTCCTCTCAGCTGAGGAAACAGGCCTACAAAAAAAATCCTCATCTAACTCCATACCTTTGGGACTCCAGTGCAAGAAGCAGTCAGGGGCTTTGCCCCACCATCCTAGGGAGAACCTCCCTCAGCCTTCCAGTTTATGGCCCAGCTGGCTTCCTCATGCCCTGCCCCCCAGCTGAGTAGCAGGGACAGTGATTAAAAAGCCAGTGGAGACAGGAGCTGTGTTTGAGGAAAGCCTCCCTAAGCCCAGCTCCACCAGCTTTTAAATTGCTGCCCCCACTGCCCACCTGAGTGGTGGAAGAGAGAGAAGAGGCAAGAAGAAGCAGGCAGGAAGCAGCAACCAAATGGAGGGAGTACTGTAGCAAAGCCCCTACCCACTTCTTACACTGAGAACTCTGGTGTGAGAAGCAAACAGAGAGCAGCTGGCTACCCCTCCAGTTCCTGTTTATGGGACTGATGGAAACAACTGGTGACCCAAGTCTTGGGAAAGCAGAGGAGCTTTTCCCCCAGCTCCACACCTACTGATTCCCAGGAGTTAAGCTGGAAGAAAGTGTGCAGGTGTTCAGTCTCCAGGAGAACTCTTCCAGAACCAGTTTCTACCTGGTTTTGTCAGGTTATTTTTCTCCCATAGTAGTCATTTCTGCTTTAGGAGAAAAAGATTTAATGTCTACAAACTGGGTTTCTACCAGGAGAAATATTCTCCCAATTTCTGGGCCACTGACAACCCAGAGAAGACAAGCCCTTCGAGGCTTTTCAGAGTCAGTTTCACCAGTGAAATAATTTATACCTTTACAGGATTATAACAACATTCTTCATTTGCATGAAAACATATTCATAAAAAGCAGGTGCCTTCTCCCCCACCCCAGAATAAGCAGTTTCCCCACTATCCAAAATTATTCTCTTCAATTACCAAGCCAATCCTGCTCCACCCCTTTGCCACCAAGTACACTAATCACTAGTCCACTTCTTTGTTGCCAATCTTGTTACCCTAAATCCACCAACACTTTTTTTCTCTATACCACTCAAATTGTTTTCACACAAGCCACAAGTGATGTCCCTGACAGTTATGTATTCTCCCTTCATATAATCATCATTGACATTTTCCTCATGCTTTCATAGATAACAATTTCTCTTTGTGCTTTGTTTTGGTTTTCAGGATGCTGTTCTCATCTCTCCATCATACTAATGCTGTTAAAGTACACCAGTTCTCGCAGCCTACAGCACCCAGGTGAGTCATGTGGCTAGCATCACATCCAGCAGCCTCTGACATCCTAGTGTGAATGACCAAGTACCAATTTAGAGCCAGGCTGACTGTAGGCTACCTCCAACAAATCCAAACTCAATCCTGGGGAACTATTATCCTCATCTACTGCTGCTCTCAATCACTCAGTCATTATCTATTAATCTTTTCCCTCTCTCATGGTTGCTTCTCTTAGAATTCTGTTCTTCATCCCCTGCTTTGTCCCTTTAAATTTTATTCAGGTGATTTAATCTGTTCTCTGAACAACAACTATACCATCTTTATCTGAATGATCAAAACACCTGTTTCTGTTCCAAGCGTCTGTTCAGGCTCAACCAACTTCCAGTCCCTAATAACACTCCCATTAAGCTCAATTTGGTAATACCTGAAGTTTTCTTTCTGCTTAAAAATAATTCTTTGCCCCACACTTCAGAAGCCTTTGCTTATGAAATCTATGCAGTCCTTTCATCCACTCTCTCCAAACCAGGCAGTTACCAAATCCAAGTGATCCTTCTTCTATACTAATCCATCTCCTTCTCTCTCCATTGACCATAACCTGACTCAGTTATCATAACAGCCCTCTTTCCTCACACATTCAAATTACTACACCTAAAATTATTTCTTTTTCTACCTTCCCTGATCATGTGAGCTTCAGGTTCCCTTTTAGTTCCCTTCCCTGGCTCTCATCAAACTACTTTTCCTCCAAGGTCCTGAACACTGTCCTTTGCTATGGCTTAAATCCCCCCCAACCATTTTATTCAATTTAAACCTTTCTTTATTTTTCTCGTGCATTTTCCCTTAATACTTGTGTTCCTCTGTACTACCCAAATTGATTAAAATAAACTCCCTTCCAATATAAGCAAAACCTCTTCCTCCTACTAGTTTATATTAAAACTTTTCATTATGACCAATTTTTATGTTATCTCCCAGATAATTATATAAAAACAGCTCTGTATCTGTATAATCAGTATAACAAAAGCAGTATAATTTATGTTTAGATAAACCTTAGGCTGCCATACACTGTTGATGTTGGATAAATACATTTTCCAACAAAGAGGCCCCATGAATTCTTGAACTGCTGTATGGATTCTTGACTGAAGACTTATCCAGGAGAACACTGAGGTGGTTTCTCTTTGTCAGCTGCAACATCACTTCCATTTTAGATTATTATTCCAGATGCTCCCTTTTCCAGACTTATTCTCTGGAACACATTTTAACAGTTTAAAATGAATTGCGTAAGAGTGACAGGAACAATATTTCATATAATACTAAAAGAGAATAGACCTCTAGGAGTTGTCTCAAATATTCTTTGTTCTCTCTGAACTGTTTTAGGTCTCTCTCCCTAACCCAAAAATAGATTTGCAATTCAACCACAATAGTGAAAGCAGACTTAAAAAAAAATAATAATAAAAAAATCACAGGCTCACATAAACACATATGGTGTACTCATATTTCTGCCATGTAAAACCTATTAAAATAAATCATTCCGTTAGGATTCTTGGACTCCATACTGCTAGAAATTTTAATTTATTTTTTCCTGCCTGTTCTTCATAATATAAATTGAGTGGCTCACTACAAGCCAAACATTTTACTTTAGAAGTTGTTCCTTTCAAAACGAGATAAAATGTAGTTATTTGAGGTTTCACACACTGCCTCAAATAAAATATTATTTACATTTATGAGTACTAGAGCTACCCTTTTTTCAACACGATGATGAAATTATTCAGGGAAATTCCATAAATAGCGTACATTTAAAGAGAGGTGAACAGTTTATAAAGATGCTTATTGTTCAGTTCCACTTGAAGAGATATATTTTGGAGTTCTTTGCAAAAAGAAAACTTCTAATTCCAATATATACACACCCCATTGTGAAACAAAGCATTTCCTAACAAATGTTAATAATAGCTTCCTTTATATTAAGAGAGTAAAAAGCACAAGATTGTACAAATGCCCCTTAGCAGAATACATTAGCACAGAAGTTCTGCAGTACTACAAAAGTAGCCAAAACACTAAAGTTTAACACAAATTTAAATAGCTAAAAAAACCAAAACCCAGCTTGGACTATATAGGCAAGTTCAACTACAACTAGTATTTTAAAAAGAACGAAGTCTCTTTTAAACAAGGTCAGTTCTGGGCCAGTACTTTGCACAGCAAGTTCAGAAGAAAGTCTGCTTTTTGAACTGCGAGCCACAGAAAAAATCAGGTTCTGAAACCAACACAAATACTGTTTATTTGTGGGATGCATTAACTCCAACATAACCTAAAAAACCAATGAGCTGAACTCAGGTTAAGTGGCATAACAGTACTTTAGTCAGACTGTGAGTCACAGGACTGTAGCACGCCACATGTATGTAATATGCAAATACCTAAGACATAAAAGCATTCACAGTTGTAGGTTAACTGTTGTCCCCGTAACAGCAGTGTCAGTAAAAACTATTTTGCAACAACACACGCACAACCCCCTCCCCTCCACACACAACACCCCAATTCAAATTTTGATCTGAATTAGACAACCAATGGTTGTGTTGGTAAATGAATTCTATACACTTATACAACAATATGAAAGGATAAAATATAAGGCTTATAAGAGGTATTTCTAGCAGGTATATTAAATCAGGGGCACAAGCTAACCTTTAAAGTTCTCATACTTAAGTTTCTTAAAATACTCATGAAATAAATGTGTTAAATTTGTGACCAAAGGTCAACAGAAATCTGTAAAAGCCCCAGCAAAACTAAGATACACCTCCATCCCATCCAAAATATGCCTGGAGAACATTAAATCAGCAGCCCCATTTGATTGTGCATTAGCATTTTTGAGAAAATAATGAAACACTTGAGTTTGTGATACAATAGTACAAATCTGTGGTTAATTGTTTAGACTCACAATGGGAGCTGCTACAAAAACTTATTCTTAATCAATTCTCATTGCTTACACTGTATTTTCATTTGGAATAGACTTGTTTTAAAATAGACAATAAAGGTAATACTGAGGAATAAACAGCACATCCCCATCTATTAGTATAGGATTGTTCTACTCTATTTGGCAGCAGAAAGAATTTGGTATAACTATAACCTAACAGTGTTCTCCTGAAACTAACATTCTTTATTCTTAATCTGTTAAATAAGGAACTTTAACAATGCCTATCATTAATCAAACTTAAATATTTTTGTGATACGAATCAATATAGTACCAGAACACTAATTTCCTCTCTTTACTTGCCACAGTTACACATAGGTCATTACATCTTCACTATAGGGACAAGTATTTTACACCAGAAGTATGTGCAAAGAATTTAAGATATGTTCCTGACTATTCTGTGTCTTTGATTTAACTTTTGGCCAAAAAATTGGTACATTTTCTGCATTTTCTATTAAAAAACAAGGGATATGACAAAGTGCTATTTTTTCTTAGAGGAAACTATGTACTTAATAGAAGGCAAAGTGAACAATTTTAAAAAGTTGTAATTTAAACGTAAAAAGTTGTTCCTCTAAGATACATTCAGCCTTGAAGTCCTCTGTTTATCCACAGACCAACTACAGGAAAGGCAGCAGAATGGCAAGCTGGGAAATTCCATTCAGTGTCAAGTCATTCAGCTTTGGGTTTCTACAATGTAAGTGCCAATAAAGGTGCGAATTATCTGCAAGTATGTTAGCGGTTTGCTTTATGACACCTGCATATTAGAAACTTGCTGAGGACCAAAAATACAATTTCATCTATTCAACAGAAAGGATAGGTAATTCTAGTCATCATTAATATGGTTCATATTTAAACCAATTCCCCCCTCCTTGCTCCCCCTCCATATGAATAGTTTTTAAATTAAATTTTAGATTCTGTTAAACAGTACAATCTGCAAAAGAACAGCAGGGTGATTTAAACACACAGATTTCTGTTGACCCTGTTTTGCCAGATATCTGTCGCATTATTGAAAGTTTCTTTGGCTCTTCCCTCCATTATTGGAAGCCAGGTTATTTGCAACATACAAAACTTTTTCTGTAACAAATCTTGTATTTTAGCATTAACTATACCACCCTTGCTAAAAGCTTGCCTGAAATTGTAACTAGCTTAGTATTTATGAACACTTACAGTAATTCACTTAAGTTTCTAGCAACCATGATACAGCCTAATTTTCCAAGTTATTTTTAGAGACCTAAACCAGTAGCTCCACAGATGTTTTCTCTATGGCTACACCTGTAGTAACATACACATTTACATTAGAAATCTTATTAAAAGCAGGTGTTTTAATAAGAGGCTTATTGTAAACAAATACCATACTCCATTTAATTATCATCAAGTGCAAACTAGCATCAAATATGGAATTCATATTATGTGTTTGCATACAAACAAGTAACAATTATGTATGCTTTGTCATTATGAAACCTTTGAGAGTCCTATTCGCTTTTATCCCATGGCAACCTAAATATGACTTTGGTGGGAAAAGGCAGTATTTTCATTTTACCATGATGTGATTTTAGATTTTGTATATGCACATATACTTTTAAATATATACATGACTTTTGTCTTTGGTGGTTGAATTTGGAAAAAACAGTTTTAAACACAAACCAATTACAAGTAGCAAAAGACCTTAGACTTTCTGGTCCAGCAGAGCAGCTTGGCGTGCTTTTGATTAATTAGGCTTCATCCCAAAGTTCTATCATTGACAGAGTCAGGAGTTTTGTCAGTGATTTCAATAACAGCAGAACTGGACCTTTAGTACAACTGAAAGTTTGGGATATTTTAACTGATCCTTATGGGCCAACATTTAATAGCACCAGATACTTCAACAATCTGTTTTTTAAATCAACATTGACATTACTTTACGAAGAAAGGTAAGGCAAAGACAACATGATAAAAGTAGAGAACTTAAGACACCACTCCACTCACTCATTTCCCCAAAGCAATGGCTATCACCTTCTTATGTAAATAATCAAATGAGTGAAAAAGGAAGGGGCTCTTAAAAAAAGGAATTACATTGTTAACTCTTAAATGCTGGTGTTTAATGTGCCCATTGCCTGCAACGGACATTCTGCCAGGAAAATCCAAACCCAGCATGAAAAAAGTAGTAACTTTTTATTATTTAGTGTAATTTTTAATTACTCAGTCACAGGAATTTATAGCATGGGAAAGACTAACTGAAGTTACAAACAAAAATCCAAACCTAGGTTAACTGTTGGTTAGGGATTATAGGTCTTAACTCCCCCACCACTAATTTTAAATAAAAGTTTAAATTTCTCTTTATGGCAACACAGTCCAAACAACCTTGGTAAAATCAAAACAAAAGAAATATGCCAAAGGCAATTTACAAAAGTCTAAAACCCATTTTTCAAAGGTACTTTAATTTGCTCACTTGTACCTACTAGAATCAAACTACTGCAGTTTTAACATTAAAAACCCCATACTTTCTTCGCCAAGTGGAAATTATCTCTGGCATGTACAACTATTACAGTTTTAATCATAATTTTTAAAAGACACCAATACTTCTCCTTTACTGAAGAAAAGTGATGTTTGGCATGTACCTGCAAAGTAAGTTTTAATAAAGCTTCTCTCAGAGACTGGCATCTTAAACAGTAACATTAAAACTTGCAATAGTTCCTCATGGTAATTATGTCCAAACAGTCTGTACATTTTTTTTCTGAATTCTACCTGATCAACACATCAAAGAGCTACTCAACACAGCTCACAAAGACACTCTCATGGACCCAGAGGGACAGACTTCCATCTTCAGCTCTCTCTGTGTAAAAATGAAGTTTATTTCCTACCTATGGGGACTTTTTACCATCTTGTACCATCTACACTTTTCCCAGAGCCTGACGAAGGGATTTTGATCCCAAAAGCTTACAGAAAAGGACAATTTTCTTGCCATTTTCCAGTTGGTCTAATAAAAGGTATCATTTTGGAACCAAGAGTTCTAGTTTTTTGTATGTCTTTTTGTCTCAGACCAACACGGCTACCAAGTACACCCCTGAAACATAGAAGATGCCAAATTTCAGCCGATTTTGGATTTTAAACTTCACTGCAGAACTACAAGGAAGTTTTTTTTACCTCCCTGCCTCCCATCTGACACCTTCAGGGAAGGAATTCTACCTGATCAACACATCAAAGAGCTACTCAACACAGCTCACAAAGACACTCTCATGGACCCAGAGGGACAAGCCTTCCATCTTCAGCTCCCTCCGTGCAAAAATGAAGTTTATTTCCTACCTATGGGGACTTTTTACCATCTTGTACCATCTATACTTTTCCCAGAGCCTGACGAAGGGACTTTGATACCGAAAGCTTGCAGAAAAGGACAATTTTCTTGCCATTTTCCAGGAGGTCTAATAAAAGGTATAATTTTGGAACCAAGAGTTTTAGTTTTTTGTATGTCTTTTCTGAAATGCTACATTTGAGACCAAAAGAAAAAAAAGATAAAATAAAAGTTACATATTCATTGAAGGTGACTAGAAATATGCCACAAAATTATTTTTACAATACATTTCTGCAGAAATAATCCCTAGGTGAAGCATTTTTATACACATATACAAAATTTAGACAGCAATATACACATAATCACAGTGAGGACGCTGGCAAGTTCACCAATTTGTAGTGTAAATACAAAATGCAAAGCAGCTTTCAAAGAGAACAATGCTACACAGCAAGCAGAGCTGGCCTGTTAAATAGCAAACACCGAAAGTTCCCTGCAAAAGGGATACAGTGCAAGAAAAGCAGCATGCACTTTGATACAAACAGCAGTTTATGGCTAATGGTTGACATAACTGTGGTAACAGTGACTCTTGAGCAGCTCTGCATAGTTAAATTCCTATGTCATCTGTTTTCCTTTATACCACTCCACAAATTCATCCAACAACACTGGCCCTGTAGAGAGATATCAAATTATTATATTTCATTATATTTTTCTCATCTTGAAAAATGAATTGAAGAATTAGGGTCATATGGAGAAAAAGAGAGGGAATTAAGAATACTTCTAAAGAAATAATACTTACAGGCTCCATCTTCATCATAATTACTGAGGTCAAGGTTAATTGTTCTGCTGAATTCTAGAACATTGCACCATTGGTCCTTGTTGATAACTTTGTATTTTGATTGCTGCTTGAGACAAGAAGCATAAATTATAAACAGGGATCCTGGTTTTCTCTGATAAAAAAATTGCAAATTCTATGGTAAAACCCCCAAAATTCACGATCAAAATGAAACAACACCATTATATATACATATATGTATCAATAGAACAAAATGTTTTATTGATGTTTACAATTTTAAAGCAATTTCAAGTCTACCAGTGCCTCAATCACTATAATAAATTCTACATACCTATAAATTTGGTATTAAATTTTGATTTTTTTATCATGGCAAATCAGAGTTCCTCCTGCTCCCTTAGCTCACAGAACACAGGTGCAGGCTCCTCATTCCCAAACCACAGCCCTCCAGCCCTGCTGGTGCCCCTCACTCCCAACCACAGCCACCTGGGCCCTTCTGGTGCCCCTCACCCCTCCAGCCCCCCAAGACCCTGCTGGTGCCTCTCACTGTCCCCCAACAGCCCCCTGCCCTGCTGGTACCCCTCACTCCCCAACCACAGCCCCCCTGACCCTGCTGGTGCCCTCACACCTTGCCCCCCCACAATCCCCTGGCCCTGCTGGTGCCCCTCACTCCACACCCACAGCCCCCTACCCCTCCTCCCCCCGCCCTGCCAGAGGGGGCCCCTAGCTGCCAGGGCTACGGGGTCAGGCTCCACAGCCCCCTACTCCCTGCAGCAGCACCCAAGCCCCGGCTGCCACCTGCATGAGGCAGCAGCCACTGCAACATCGCAGAGCATGGAGCCTGGCTCCCTCCTGCCATAGACAGCATGGCTAGAGCAGAACCCATGGTGGGGTGGGGGTAGGTGCAGGCTGCCCGCTGTGGGCTCGGGCAGGTGGGGCTGGCTCCCCTCAGCTGAGTGCACTCCAAAGGACAGGGCAGGGGGAACCCATGCCACCCAGACCTGTGCGTGGGTCAGGAGTCGGCTGCCCACTGCTGGGGCTCCCTGCCTTGCTGCCCTCCCCCAGGAACTCTGCAGCCCAGTGGGTGGGACCCAGTGTGGCAGGGCACAGCGGATCTGGGAAGGGAAGCTCAGTGCCACTGCAAACTCTGCACTGCCCTGGTGAGAAACCACCCTTCAGCAGCGAGGGGCACAACCCCACACTGCCACCCCTGCTGCTGCCAGGTGGGCACGGGATGCCTTGCCAGGGTGATACGGAGCTTGCAGCAGCAAGGAGCTTTTCTACCTGGCCCCACTCTGCCCTGCAGCACCAGGTCCCATTCACTGGGCTGCAGAGGCCCTGGGGGAGGGCAGCAGGGCAGGGAGGCTGAGCCTGGCTCCGTCCCACGCACAGAAATCTATGCCCGCCCCCCGCCCCCTCCCAGGTTTCTCTCTATGCCCCCCCACCCCCCAGAAGTGAGTGCAGCAGTAGAGAACCAGCCCCACCCCCACTTCACAGATGAGCCACCCATGGCCCCATCCCAATCCCCGCCAGGGCCCTGCAGCCGTGCATTCT
The DNA here is from genome assembly GCF_030867095.1 of Alligator mississippiensis. Taxonomy (NCBI): domain Eukaryota; kingdom Metazoa; phylum Chordata; order Crocodylia; family Alligatoridae; genus Alligator; species Alligator mississippiensis. The sequence goes on along the minus strand of NC_081825.1, from coordinate 58,093,913 downwards.
GGCCTTGGGCCCCAAGCCTCAGGCACTGCCTAGCTGGGCAGCAGCCCCAGTCCTGCCCAACTCCCTCCCTCTCTATGGAGGTAGGCCTCAATCCCTTGCCACTCCCACCATATTTACCTATGGGAGTTGCCCTCTAGGATGCCTGGCAGCCATATGCATATACATGCACATGGCACTCCTCGCCTGACCACCCTCCTCCCACTCCCTCCAGCCCCTTGAAGGCTGGAACTCTGCCAGCCTGCAGAGAGCTCTTGGCAAAACTGCAAAATCCATGTTTCTCCATTAAAATGAAAAATCCGCATTTCTCTCAGGTAAAAGGGGAAATCCACAGTTTTTTTCCATTTTCCCATGGGAAACAAAACCTGGATCCCTGGCTATGCAACAAACTATGAAACAATTTAAGACTTAATACAATTCAAAATATGATAACGAACCTTGGATGAAGTTGAGGTTCACAGGAATCAAAACAGGAGTTAAATAAGCAAAATTGAGTACAATTTATTATTGCATAATATGTTTCTGTAATGATAAAGGATTTTGTAAAACCAAAGAAACAAATCAGTGAAATTTCCCATATTTACTCAATTCTAAAATGAGGTGTCATCACCCCTCCCCCCCAATTCATCAAGGGAGAAACAAAGCCTCGTCTTAGAATTACACTTCACAACTGAGAGCTGTGAGAAACAACTGTGCAGGAGCCCAGCTCCCAATTTCTCCTTCCCTGCCCTGCTCCTTTCTTTCCTACTCCTGCCATGGGGAAACAGCAGAAGGGAGAGAGGGAAAGGAAGCAGGGCAGAAGCCTGTGGGGTGCCAAGCAGGGTTCCCAGCACAGCTGCTTCCTGCAGTGTGGACAGGAACAACTCTGGGGCTCCCCATGTGCCCAGATCAGTAAGGAAAGCAGCTGGAGGAGGAAGTAAATGGTAGGATGGTAGTCACCAGGAGGGCAAGTGATATGGGGCAGGATGCTGGCTCCCCTACTCTGGCTTTCCCCCTGCCTGCCCCTGCTTTCCCTGCCTCCTACTCCTCTCCTCTGCTTCCCCCCCCCCCCCGCCCCCTTGCTTCTGCTTTTCCCACTGCATGCCCCACTGGTGCTGTTTCTTGATGCAGCAGTGTGGGGGACAAATTTAAGATGACCCCCCCCAATAATTAGATTCTAGATGTAGAAATTTATAACAAAAATTCAAAGTTACCTTAGCATTGAGTAAATATGGTAAGAAACAAGGAAAGAGTCACTCTGAACTCTATCCCATTTTAAATAAACCTCAGCAGCAAATGGCTTTTTAAGGACTGGATGTCAGATAGTAGTGCAAGGACCTGGGTATTGCACTTTAATGTTATGAAATTAACATTTAAAATTTGAATAGAAATCCTTTTATCTCAATCGTTCATTGATGGATGTCACTTCAATATTTAAATATTTCAAGATTAAAAAAATAAAAATTAGAATGGTTCAAACTTTGCATCATACCTCTAGGAACTGATGGAATACTGGAAAAAGAGGCCATGTTTTTCCTAACAGAAGCCCCAACATGCACTTGGCAGTATTTATGTCTAGGCTGCGCTGGTCCTTCTCCTATCAGATGGAAAGCAGACAAAGTAACAATGTAATCTCTGTATTTTTCATTAGCACCATACAGCTGAATTATCAGTTAATTCTCAGCACATTAAAAAAAGGAAGGACAAATAGTAGAATTGTTCTGTTGCGACTGTTAAGGTTTTCATCAATTAAAGGTAATAAGGCTTACTGTTGAAAACTGTAGTTACTGACCATGCTACACAAAGGTACTTTCCATACTAACTGTAGTTTTTAAAGGTTCTCGCCTGTAGACACAGAATAGTTTTAGGATGCAACCTAAAATCTTTCTGGAAGGCAGTGGTTCTTCATCTTCTATTCATGCTCTGCCTATGTCTTTCTGCTAACATTGCTATGTGAATGGTCAGAAAGGGATCTTTAGACATAAGGAACATCACATCTGTGTTCAGGTGATCTACAAGGTAATTTGTCCTGTATGCTGATTAAATTAGGCCCAGATTCAGTGAGCTATCAAGCAAACACAAGGAACACATGCAGTGAGAGGCAGTACATGAAGACTGTCCTACAGAACTCAGTTTTTCATTCCAGATGCAACAGTAATGTTAGCTTGGGGTAGTTACTTTTGAAATGGAAAACAATGCCTTTGTGTGTCATCTGTAACTGTAAGATTCATTACTGTTAATAAAGGAGTCAGTGAGGAACAAATTCACAAGAAAGGAAAAGTGCAAAACTTTACGTATTTAAATTTCTGTAAAAATATGCACAAATTATATTAAATCAAGCCATTTTATATCTTACTTTAGTTTTCCATTTTAGTGTGTGTGTATTCAAGTGAAACTTGTTAAATTCAAACACAAAAACTGGGAGGTAAAATCCCCTCAATTAAATTACTGCAATGACCTACCAATACTGAATATTAAAGAAGTTGCATAAGCAGACAGTGCCAAGAGTCCTTGACAAAAAGTCAAAGCCTGCCACTGCTTCTTCATAGAGCTTGTTCAACTCCTGTTTACACAGGACTATGTATAGCCATGTAGCCAAGCCCTCAATTATGTCCACATGGTCTCCTGTTTGCCAACCAGTTTGGTGTAGGCAAGTCCATAGTGAGAAAGGCAGTGCAGGAGGTATCACTGGCTAACAAGCAGATGCTGACAGCGTGCTTCGCCCACCTCATTAACCCAAGGGTGGTTGGCAGCAAGGGGAGGGTTCTGATGACTTAGTAGATGCTTCCCCAGCCAAGCATGCCAAGCTCATCTGCTGCAGCCCTCAGGCTCCCAAATCTTGCACCGCGCCAGGCCCTGGGCCTCAACTGACTGCAGAGTGCTGCACAAAGCATGTACAGGCATCCCGCATCTTACGTGCATTTAACTTGCGCAAATACAACTATATGCCGGGGGGGTGGGGGTTGGTTGAGTTTGCATGCGGCGCTGAAGCTTACCTGGAGGCCCAGCCACCACCACACTGCCAGGACTGACTGCCTCTGCCTCCAAAACCTCCCGCCACCCCCATGGAGCCATGCCCGGAGCTGTGTGGCTGGCCACCGGGCGTGGTGGTGGCCGGGCAGCACGCAGCCATCCCCACCACCACCCTGCGCCATGCCGCTGCTGCCAGCGGCACAGCTCTAAGCACAGTTCCGTGGTGGCGGTGGGAGGTTTTGTAGGCAGAGGCAGTCACTGCTGGCATGGTAATATGCGATTTCACTATACGCAATTTTCGCCTTTACGCGCTGCCTTTAGAACGTAACCCCCATGTAAGATGCGGGATGCCTGTACACACCTGGCCCTTGGCTGGCACTGTACCACAGAGCTCTGAAGTTCCCTTTGCTTTAGGAGAGGGACTGATCAGTCTCCCCCTTTGACACAGATATGGCATTTACTAATTGTAAAAGCTGAGCGCAGATTCTGACATACCCACACGTGAGTGCAACCACCCACAAGTTCTTGCTGTGCACCCTCGCTTAGCTTGTTGATAATGCCAGAAATGGTGATACAACAGGAACAGATATTTCTATAAGGCAGGAGGATTTGGGAGGTGGATTTCTGTGGTGTTTTTTGGCAACTCACAAAAAGAGGACACCAAGCAGCAAGTCCATGTGGCGATCTGCAAATTGGCTTTGCCTCCTCGAGGCAGTATATTTTGACATAACAGACAGAGTCCTGGAGCCATGGGAGGGTGAAGGCAAGGAGTAAAGCCTCCTGGGATGCTGGAGGACTGAGCCACACCCGGTGACACAATGCATAACTGTATAGAAATTACATCTGGTGCTAGAATACTTAGTATTGGTAAGTTACTGCTGGAAAGAGCTAACATTTTGTTGCAATATCACCTTTTTTTCCTGTGACAAACCACCTAAACCTAAATGGTTATAAGCTTGCCTTTTCCTGTGCTAAAAGTTGGATTTCTCACCACTTATATAATGCATGTCCATGGCTTCAGCCAGAGCTGACTATAACATATAAATGTTCATGTTAGGAGAGTTCAGGGATCATTATTTAGCCAAGATGTTTTCAGGATTGCTTAAAGGGATGACAAGCAATATTGGAAAACTATATCTGTATAAAGAACATAAGACAACAGCAGAGAAAAAACTTCCCTTACACATTACAAAATATCCAGCATCTCATCTGTGAGAGTATTGTATACATGAGGTAATCTACATTTGTATAAAAACACCTATTTTAAAGGAACATTACAGTTGCAAAGCAAAGCACTCATCAGTTACAAAAGGCTCAATTTAAGATAATCCTGCTTGAGTGCATATGTCCTGGTAACCTTTTCAGTTGTATTGCAGCAGCACGTAAGAACCCAGTCATAGACCAGGACCTCATTTGCTCTAGCTGCTGTACAAACACAGATCATAAAGGTAGTCCCTACCCTACAAAGCTTCCCTGCCATTTTGCACAGAAGCAGAGTCATTCAGTATGCAGGATGCATGGCAATAATATGGCTGCTCAATTTTTTTTTTACTCTCATTTTAGTGCAATTCCTGTTCTGGCTTTTACTACCCACAATTCAAAAGCTTGCACTAAAATATTTTCTAAGAAACATTTTGCCTTTCATATTGCACTTACCACTGCAGTAACCACGTCTCACATAGTTTTCCAAAACGCCTTAGTATAGGAAAGTATTATTCTTATTTTATAAATCAGGCACACAGAAACATTAAGGTCAAAATACTCAGAAATATCCACTAAATCTGTGCCCAAATGAAATAAATGAGTATGCAAATGAAAATACCTATGCTTCATTTTTTGTTACACAGATACTGAGTTTTGTGTTTTCAGCTGAAGCTGGTAGTGCTCAGCACTTCAATGTGAAATCCTAGCTGATTTAATTGGGCATCCAGGAAAGCTGGCAAGTAAAATAAAGAGTCACTGATAAGATCTGATTTAAATAAGTTGCCCCATTACAGAGAAAAAAGCAAAGTTAAAGATAGATCCAAGTTCTACTGGCCTGTATTTAAATAACTTTATTATAAGAATATTCTCCACATACTCCCAACCATCTCTCATTTAGTACACACCCAGCTTCTGAAGATAACTGCATCACTGGAATATAAAAATATGTGTGCGTGCTACTCATGGCAAAGTTGCAACTGTGGAGAAGAGCACAGTTATAATGGCCACAAGAAAGAGGTCAATTACAATTCCTTTGCCTCTAACAAGATAACTTGAATTCTGGGGTGGGCAAAATACCCTCCACAACTACAGTACTGGAGTTGTCATACAAAGCAGAAGCAAAGAATGCATTATTTAGCAAAAAGCTGTAGATCTGAGACAAGTTTTACTTCAGTATGCCAAATACCACTTTTACTTTTGAATGTTCAGCATGTAAATAACCTAGGAGTTTTTTCCTGCAAAGCCTAATTACACATCACCTTTATTTTTAGGACTATGTTTGCAGCGGCACTTCAGAAACTGCAATTTACGGAAATCTGCCATCTTAGGGCATAAGCAAGCCTCTGATATCTCAGTCTATGCCGCTTTTTGCACATTCTTTAGATCAAGTCCCATAATTTTTCCCTCAGACTATATATATATATATATATATATAGTTCAATAGGTTTCTTTCAGTTAGTCCCTTTTAATACATTTCCAGCTGCCCAATGGCACAGCTGCCATGGCAGATTCTCTGACTGCATTCTTAACACATCCTAGATGCTTTTTCTTCCTTTCTGGATCACTTTGGAGAAGTACTAAATTTTGACACATCTCAGCATTTCTTATAAAATCATTCCACTTAATATGGGCATTTTCCTGACACTTTTACTTATGAAAGCATTTAGATACCTGTCTGTTTCTTTGGTGTATTTCTTCCTTTCACATCCACAGGTCAAGGATAAAATGAGTTAAGAGTTTCATAGTTGGTCTCTACAGTTGCAGATTTTCTGATGACCAAACTATTCTAAACTGGTGAAGGCAGATGATACATTACTAATTCGTAACTATTTCCTTCTCAGTATCCTACTGGTGGGCATGGAAACGTTGATGTCTGAAAACTCACCTCTTACATTTGTTTGCTTTCTAATGTAATTCTTGAGATGGGAGTTGCTGGGGCTCTAATTTTTTCCATTAAAAAAAACAAACACCCTTTTTAAAATACAGAATGGTATTTCAGTCTGTCTTCATGTTAACTGAGCTGCCATTTGGAGGACTGCTCATCAGCAAAATCTGAATTTTCTAACCTACCTGTTATGCCATGCAATGCCTTTACCTACACTTTTGACAATATACTGTATCCTTCCTTGTTTGAGACCACTAATTGTTAAACTGTTAATTTAATTCTGCATTTACAGGGCATACTGAACCTCAATTATTTTTATAATTGCTTTAATCAAGATGTTCTAGTGAACTGCAATAGAGACTGTCAAATTTTCTCAAAATCTTAGCGTAGGGCGGGTCAGTTTTTTCCATTCATTGTTCTCTTTGAAGATTACTCAGGGTAAAAAAAAATCTTATGATCTTTCAGATCAAAATCAAGTTTGCTCTTATCTCAGTTTTGCTTCAACTATTTATTTTTCTGGATCACAAAAAACATTAAAATTTATCCAATTACTGTAGTCTCTTATATCACCTTTCTTTGATATTTTGAAATATAGTATCATTTTTTCACAGACTTTCCTGGTTCTACACTTCACTGAAACATCCAGTTATTCATGAAACAAGACTAAGCTTTCAATATTTATTTCACTATTTTCCAGGTTGATTTAGCCAGGGTTTTCTCCAACTATTAACATTTCATGGTCTTCACTTCTTTGAGAGATGTTGCAACACCTAGTTCTAGGTTCTTAATTTCTTTGTCAAGTTAACAGTTTGACAAGCTGAGCTGTACAATGTTTCCAGACAATCTATCTACTACTCTCTCTCTATTCTTTTGTTAAGGGTTGTTGTTTTTTTTTGTAAGAGATCCTCTAGAGAATATTGACTTGAGAAACATGTTGAGTTTACCTTTTTTAGTAGCCTCTTCAACTTCTCCAGTATGTATTTTCTCTCGTCTGCGATTTACAGTTTTCTCCTATGTTTTATGCTGCAAAAAGCTATTTCTTTTTTGTAGGTATTTAAGGGGTAAGATATTTACTTTAGTTTGCTTACCTCCTTTGAAACAGTTCCCTGTATCCTTACTTATCGAGACTTCAGCTTCTTACCTGATAACTAGTTAACGTAAGAGTCATGCAAAAAGTTAACATTGATGTGTCATGATACTCATGGTGAACGTAAATCTCACACATCTAGATCTGTTCAGATTAACTTTAAATTGTTTTTTGTAAAGTTTCATCTGTTAGCCTTTTGTTAATTTTCTTGTTGCTTTGGGGGACTTTGTTCTTTCCCACATGCTAATCTTCAGCTTTGCCACATAAATTGTGATCATTATAGAGGTCTGATCTTCTGTACACTTCAACATTCCAGAGAGTAAATCTAGATTTCTTTCCAATACACTGATAGTCAAGCTGAGTATTTCCAAGTTACCTTACAGAACCTGTTACGAGGGAATGAAACTCCTTCCAATAATGATCCCTGATGCCATACATAGTTCTACCTGTATATCTTCTGCATTAGATATTATTCTGATTTGCTTGTTTCTAATAAGTACTGAAATCACAGGCTTCCAAAAGAGTTATGAACCAAAATTTACATCAGACAGCTTTTTTCCTCAGGTTTCCAAGAAACAAAAACTCTTAGGTTTGTGTTGGAAAAAAAACGGAGATCAATACATAACTCAGTGGACTAGTAAATGAAGCTATGGGATTTACACGAGAGTGCTACCATATGATCTCTCTCTCCCTTCAAATACCAATAAAAAAACATTTAAAAAACCCTTTAAATTAGTCTGAGCCAGCACTGACAGCATTACTTTGACATCCCGTTTTAAAGCTCGTTATGATGACACTGCACCTTATTACTTTTAATCATAAAAAATTCTAGCCCAGCAGTGCTCAACCTCTGGACCACAAGTCAAATGCAGCTCACAGAGCCTTGGAATCCAGCCTGCGGAGCTCCCCAGGGCTCAGAAAATTTGGCAGCAGTAACAGTTAAAACTTCCACCCCTCCCTGCTGCCAAAATCCCTAACTGCATGGTGGGTCAGAGCCGGGCCACAACTACCCCTTGCACAGCTGGTTTAATGCTGGTCTATGCCCCCTTTTCCCCACCCCCTATGGGTCCAGCCTATTCCCATTCTCTCCACCCAGCCAGGTTGGGGCTGGGTCACACCCCTTTATCCCTGCCCCCCCCCCCCCAATATATCAGATGTATTAAGGCCACGCTGCCCCCACCCCAGCCTGCATGAATGGATGGGTGCCTGATGCACCTGTCTTGGGTGCCAGATTGCAGCCACCAGTCAGATGCAGCCTGCAGAAGGACCAGACACTGCCCATCCAGCCCACAGAGGCAAAAGGTTGAGCTCCACTGATCTAGCCCATTCTGTTAAGCAGAAGGTCAAGGAGTTCCACTGTGAAGAACCTATAGAAAACACTTCCTTGAAAAGAAAAAATTAAATTGGGCACTGCATTAAGGGTAACGTTTGAGATACAGATTTTCTGCAAGTGTAACACATGGTTCTGTCCAACTTCATAGACTTCATACCAGTTTTGAGCCTCTGAAACTAATGCAGGTTTTACCCTATTACAACTGCCTTTTTAATACAAAGGGGAAAAAATGTATTTTGGGCCTCAATGCCCAGTCATGAGTCTTCTGCAAGGCTATTATTACCTTGAAAAGGTTCAACAATAGCGATAGTATTTCTTTTGAAATAGTCCCTTATATATGAAGTACCTCGATTTCCAATATACTAATATTATAAAAGCCTTAGTCTGTCTGTCTGTCTCTAATACTTTATTTGTGCTCTGATTGGCTGACTGAAACAACCAGAGTGCTCCAAGAGCATTCAGACAGGAGACAGCGCAGACATAGGGGACAGGGGGTGGGGGCCAGGCCAGCTGCAGGCAGTGGTGACAGAGCGGGGGAGTGTAATAGTAAGGGCTTTGCTAAATGCTAATAGCAAGAGTTTTGTATGCTGACTCCATAGTAGGCTGGCGAAACAGCACGTAGCTTCTTGCTCTGTGAGCGTGACCGAACTATGAACCTAGATAGTAGAATGTTGTAATACAGTGGAATGTGGTAAACACCAGGCGTGTTGGATCACAACTCATCCCCAAATTTTTAGCTTGAGATAACCAAATCCCTAGTTCAAGATAACATTATTTACTCCGGACTATATAAGCTGTACATTAAGTTACAATGAGTTCCTCCACTCTGGCAAGAATTCTGACTTGCGCGGAGCCCCGGCGCAGGCTATCGCATCCCCAGGATCAGGAAACTCCAGGGCCAGGGGAACTATGTGGGGTGGCAGCTGCCGCCGAGAGCTGATGTGAAGTGACCATCCTCTCTGCTCTGTCCTATTGCCTGCCTCTGTGAGTATCCTTAAAGCTTTGCAAGGGTGAGAACAACCATGAGTACATTCTTTGTTCAAGTGCGGGGAATCTTCTGAACCCAGTAGTTCATTCTAAGACAGGAAGCCGCTGTCCCACTGCCACCTGGTCCTGACAAAAGCCGGCAGGGAGGGGATGGAGAGGGGTACGGTGACGGCACCCTTCCGCCGCCACTGCCAGGCCCTGCCAACAACTGGGACAGGAGGGGAGCAGGGAAGGAAGGCAGGTGGATGCAGGCCGGGTGGACCCAGAGTGTGGCGGTGGTGGGGAGCGGCGCCGGACTTACGGGGGGGGGGGGCAGGTGGAGTAGGACCAGACCCGAAATGCGGGGAGGGGGGGCAGCATGGCACAACACAACACAGGCCTCTGTCAGCCCCCCATCACTCTTGACGGGCAATTGGTTAGTAGCTTTCCAATTCCTATAATAAAAAGAAGAGATGCAATCCCCTTAAGCCTTGAAAATATCCTCCTGAATAAGCGGGCACGTTTTAAGAGCTGGAGTGCCCATCTGTAACGTGACTGTGAGTATTTTACATTATCACAGTATCTAAGTGCATCACAGTTTTTCATGTATGTACACACAATTCCCTAGGTCAAGGGTGTCAAACTCACCCAATGGCTCAGGCTGGACCTAGTCAGCTGGGCTCCTTGCAAGCCGCATCCATGAGGCCAGCAACAATGGAAGCAGCAACAGTGGTGGTGGGGCAAGCAGCTATGAGCCTAGCAGGCCAAGTGGCTCTAGGGCAAGCAGGGCTGCGTTACCACAGCCCTCACTCACGTGCCTGTCACCAACACCCATGTCCAACAGGCCCTTAGGGCTCCAGCTTCCACACTGCCCCCCACCTCCCACTACCCATGGCCTAGCACTAGGCCACAGGCCAGATACAGCAGTTCTGTAGGCTAAATCTAGCCCACAGGCCATACATTTGATACCCATGTGCTGGGTAATAGGAAAGTACTGTTTTCACTTTACAGATGGGAAACTGAGCCAGAGATATACTATGGTTCTGAAATCCTCCACCAATTAAGTCAATGGGAGCCCTGTGGTTTGTTTCAATAAGCACAGCAATGGGGCCCAAGTGATCTGTCAACAGTCATAAAGTAAAACTGTGACAGCACAGGCAACTAATCTTGAATATTCCACATCCAAAACTAATACTACAGCATCGTTCTTCCCCTACATGTATTCTTCCTTTGAGATTCTGATATTTGGTATGTTTCAAATTCTGTGCAAGATGGGTTTTAAAGAGCAAACACATTGCTTCTAGCACGTGCCAGTATCAGAAGCAATTTTGACAGGTATTCTAGGAGCAACTAGTACAGCCTCTAAAATACCAGGCATGAAAGTAAACCTACAGAGCTATAAAAAACCATAATGCCAGACTCTGTACTCCTGGACTACTCACCCGTGCAAAGTCAAATGCATATCTATAAATAAGTTTAAAATTTGTTGGCTCATTTAATAAAGTTCTTAAGTAATCCAAGGAATTCCTTAGTTTTTCTGTTGTATCACATCTACAAAAAAAAGAGAAGGTGATTTATAGCCAAGATCTAATATTGAAAACATATCCACCTCTGCTTTCATTCCCCTCCTTTGTATGCCTCTTCCACAGAAGTTAAACATATGGCTCTAGGCTTGCCTTCAAGAGTTGCATGAATTTGGGCTGAACCCAAAATGTGAATGGAAATTGATTTAGGTAAACTGGCATAAAACCTTAGGTGGTATAAAGCCTTTTGGTTCAAAAGTTTAGGTAGGTTTAAATTAAACCTAAAGGAAAACATGTTTCCAATCAATTTAAAAAACTAGAAACTTACCTATACAAGGCAATAAATGTTAGAACAGGTGTTGGCAATGTTTTTGGACAGAGTGCCGAAAACACCTGCAACCTCAGCTTGTAAAATGTTGGCGTTCCAGGGTCAGACAGTGGAGGAGCCACCAGGGGCCTGATCCTTGTTGTGGCAGCATAGCCCCAGCCCCTTCCCCACCATCCGAGGCATGCACACACCCACCGCCAGCAACAAACAAGCCAGGCTGGGGCTCCACAGATGCCAATGCAGCTGCTTGCAACCTCCTGGCTATCTGCCACAGCTGGCCCAGGCTCTGGGCAGGTCTCTGACACCCACCACAGAGTCTGACCTGCTCGCAGCAGGTGGTAGGGAGACTGCAAGTAGCTGCACTGGGGTTCATAGAACCCTAGCCCAGGTCATTGCTAGAAGTGGGTGCACTCATGCCCCGGGGGAGGATGGTGGGGAAGGGGGCCAGTGTTGCACTGCCACAACAAGAATCGTGCTCCTCGTGGCTCCTCCACCATCTGCCTTGAGGCATGTATGCCAAGCAAAATGTCTTTGTATGCCACACACTGGCACATGTGCTGGGGGTTGCCTAAATGGAAAAAAATATACATATATAAATCAGCTGATGGAACTCTGTGTATGAACATTTTTAAAGTGTGTTAATTCTACCATCATTGTGCTGCTTTGGATAAATCAGACTTATCTCTGCCTACATTCTCCTACCTTTATTTGCAACCCAGAATTCTCTCTCTAGTGGTTCTTCAATTTCGCTACACTGAGAAGCCCTCAAAAGAAAGGGCTTCAGCCTATTTTGTTCTTCAGCCAAAATAAGTGTGTGAACAAAGAGTTCACACCAAATTAATTTACACAATTAGGTTAATGATTGCTGATCCCTAGTGCACTCGTGCATACAGACCCAAACCCAGACCCAGACCCAGGCCCAGGCCCAGAGGTTAAAAGTAGTTATTTCACATCAGCTTCAGTTGATAAGCTACAAGTTTCAGTTAAGTCTAAGGGCTGGTCAATATTACAAGATGTCTGCTAACGAAATGTCTTCCAACTGAACGCAGCCACTATGTAGAAGGTGCCAAAGCACCCACTCAATAGAAGCTGTGTGGAGGTGCCAGAAGCCAGGCAGAATTGCAGCTCTACTGGCAGGGGAGGACATATGGTGTATAGTAGGTGACACCAGGTGATAAAAGGTGCTGTGAAGCTGGCAGAAAACTTGGGCAAGTCTATACATTCTCAGTTTTGTTGGCAGAATTTGAGTTATGTCGGCTAAACAATGTAGTAGGGACCAGGTGCAGGACACACACACAAAAACAAACAAACAGAAAAAAAGAGTGCCCTCATCAGAGTTTGTGCCAATATAAACACTGGTGATTTTTAATGGAGTGCAACAAAGCTTGCAACTAGTAACAAAATACTGTGGTTATTTGATGTGTTAAACAATTCATGCTATAATAGCCTGGCACTGGGTCTGCATAGCCACAGCATATCTAGACCATGAACACACTGGTCAAATCAAAATTACCTGGTACAAGCCCCATCACTAGCAGGTCAAAAGGAGACCTAGGAGAGAGAAACTTTCTCCCAAAGTTTGGACTGCAGGGAGGGGGCAGGCTTTTTTTTAATAGAAGCATACCTGGAAGTAATATTTTGAGGAACCAAAAGTACTGAGGAGGATAACTGTAAAGAGGATGCAAAGCAGATACTTCTGGTAGTAGGTTTGGGTCAACAGAGCGGAAGCCAAAAGGATAATGCCTTATTTTCAGACAGAGTTAAGTAAATAAAGCAGATTCAAGACAAGATTCCTTATTCCTTTCAGCTAGTACTATTAAATCCATAGACATAAGCATTATGCCTGAGGTTGCAGGTATTTTAAGACTTTTTGGTTTAGTCATCAAAGCCTACGTAGCCTAGCTGTGAGGATGCATAAGGTTTAAAAATGTCTGAAAGCCACACGCTGCTGTAAGTAGGAAAAGGGTGAAATCTTATGTCTACTTCTCTGGAGAGGAGCACTAAATCAACACATACACTAAACCAACATAACTCTGGATAAAAATGCATTTTAAATTACCAGATTTACTATAACGAAATACAAAAAGCTTATAAAACTTCAAGGCACTTACTGCAGTGATGTCATTCCTTTTAACCATTCTTGCAACGTAAAGTAACCCATGTTTTGTGCGTCCAATTTCCAAGCTAACACAAGCATAACTACCTGTTTAAGAGAGCACACTATTAGGTAAAACAAAAAATAAATAGTCTTGGACAGTTATTACTTAACAGACTGCCACATGCTTTTATTTGGTTTAGAGTACAGGCACTCAAATATGAATGGAACAGTCAGGATACTCAGACTCTTCCTACCAAGAAAACAGAGCTTTTTAGAAGCTCTAGATTTTAGCAAACTGCTCATCTATATAATAAATAATTGTGCATTGCACTGTCCTTCCTGGTAACTCTGGACAGTCAAATCAAACTACACCTGTAAAATCTTTGGGGGAAGATATGGGCTCTGCTGTAATTTTCATATCATGAAGTGTGCTCCAACTTTTGACCCTATGTTAAACTACTTCAAGATTAATGAACCTCTCTCCTGAAAATAAGGGTACATATGTCAGTAAATGCAGGTCTTCAAGACAACATCACCTCTGCATATTTCAACCTGGGGAATGTGCTTGCCGTACACTGCTTCATGAAACAGGCTCTCACATCAAATACCTGTAACTACGAGCCATAAGTAGTACACCAAGTAGTAACTCTACAGTAATACAGAAATCCTCAGCTTTGGGAAGGCTGACTGTCACAAACTCAGGAGACTGGTCAGCTAGGCACTAAGAGACTATGGTCCTTTAGAAAGGGGAGTCCAGGAGGAATGGTTGTTCCTTAAGAACGCAATCCTTGAAGCACAAGGAAAGTCAATTCTGTCCTGCAGGAAATTGAGTCAGCAGGCTGGGGAGCCCCCTTGGCTCAGTAGGGAACTTTTGGACCTCCTGAAACTAGAGAGAGAAGCCTACACCAGATAGAAAATGGGAATCATCACCAAGGAGGATTACACAGCACTAGCCTGCACCTGTAGAGAGCAGACCAGAAAAGCAAAGGGAGAAACCAAACTCAGGCTAGCCATGGGAATCAAGGGCAACAAAAAGTCCTTCTTCAGATATGCGGGAAGTCGGAGAAAGAACAAAGGCAACATTGGGACCCCTGCTAGATCAAATGGGGTAGCTGATGTCTTGCACTCAGGAAAAGGCCACTTTCCTAAATGACTACTTTGCATCAGTCTTCCACCCGCCCAAAGAGATCACCCTATCAGACAGGACACAAAGTATCCAGGGGGTGGGAGATGGGGCCACAATTGACACAGATCAAGTGAGGGAACACCTCGAGAGGCTCAACATCAATAAGTTCATGGGCCCAGATGGAATGCACCCAAGAGTCCTGAAGGAGCTGGTGGACATCATAGCACACCCTACGGTGAAGATATCTGAGAACTTGTGGCACTCAGGAGAGGTACCAGAAGAGTGGAAAAGAGGCAGTGTGGTCCCAATCTTCAAGAAAGGAAGGAAGGAAGAACTGGGGAATTACAGGCCCATCAGTCTGACATATCCATCCCTGGAAAGATCCTGGAGAAATCATCAAGGGTTCCATCAGCAACAGGCTAATGGAAGGCAACTTTCTGAGTAGCAGCCAACATGGTTTTGTTGCTGGAAGGTCTTGCCTAACCAACCTCATCTCCTTCTATGACCAGGTGATGCATTGCCTAGACAAGGGAGATGAGGTTGATGTTATATATCTGGATTTCAAGAAAGCCTTTGACCTGGTCTCCCATGATGTCCTCATGGTTAAGCTGGAGAACTGCAGCCTCAACCATTTCACCGTCCAATGGCTGGGGAACTGATCAAAGGCCAAGGGAGCCCACATGATCAAAGGCCAAGAGAGCAAATCTTATGAGGAGAGGCTGAGGGACATGGGACTCTTCAGCCTGGAGAACAGAAGGCTCAGGGGGGACTTGATAGCAGCCTATAAGTATATAAGCGGCGTGGCAGCAGGATCTGGGAGAACAGTTGTTTACTAGGGCTCCCCAAGGGATAACAAGGGCAAATGGCCACAAATTTCTGGAAGGCCGATTTAGACTGGACATAATGAAAAACTTTACAGTCCGAATGTGCACAGTCTGGAACAGACTCCCTCCAGAGGTGGTGCAAGCACCTATTCTGGACTCATTCAAAAGGCGTTTAGATGCTTATCTTGCTGGGATCATTTGACCCCAGCAGACTTCCTGCCAATGGCAGGAGGGCTGGACTTGATCTCATGAGGTCCCTTCCAGCCCCAACAGATGTTCCCTATTGCCCAGTTTCAAAATGGCGTATATCACATAGACAAGACTAGTAAATTATTCTCCCATTTGAAATTCCACTCTCCTCAGAAATCTGAAGCAAGCAAAGGAAGTCCAACAACCTTTGTTATTATTGTTCAATTTGAATCAGCCAACACATTTTTGAAAAACTACTTTTCAGAGGTTAACAGTTACCACTTCTAAAATTAATCATACTTGGCATTTATACTCATATTTTTTCATCCTGCAACGTGCCAGAGATCCACTGCTTCAGAGCAGACTCAATTAATCGAGTCTGCTCCTCATGTGTATGCAGTCATATAAACATTGAAATGAGCATTAGCGCATAGAAAATGACACTGGAGCATTTTGGAACTAAAGCACCTTCTATGTATTTTAGTTCAAAAGTACACCTCTGTCATTTTCACAGCACTGATGGACATTTTGCTGCTTATACAACTGCAAGCATCGCAGCACCAGGAGCTTTTCAAAAAGCCCGGCACTGTGGCGCTTGCATGTGTAAAAATGCCCAATGTTTTCAGAGTGCACGTAAACAATCAATAAGCCTTCTTGCCTAATGTTTCACTAATTAAAACTAGGGGTGCACTGACAGAGATTTTGGGGACTGATACTGACAGCCGATTTTTATGGAGGCATATTGGTCGATAACAATCTGATTTCCAATACAGCTGTGTGCAGCTAATAAGTCTGTTGTGGTGAAATGGGAAGTGGGAAGGAAGGGGGGGAGGGGGGGGACAGATCTATGCTCCCCATGGTGAGGGAGGGAGTGGGGCTGGGATAGGCACTGCCCAGCCGGGGTATGGTGGGTGCGGGATGGAGCCATGGTGCGTCTGGGGCACAGGGGGGCCGGCTCCTGCCGCTCGTCTGGGAGGGTGGCATATGCCCCTGGATCTGCGCGGGGTGGGGCAGGGCGGGCTGCAGCTGCAGGATGGGGGCACCCCTCCCTCCCCACCCCCGTGCCCTCCCAGACAAGCAGTGAGAGCAGCCCTCTCCACCCCCCAGATGACCCACAGCTCTGTCCCATGCTTGCCCTGCCCTGGCTGGGCAGTGCCTATCCCAGCCCCAGCCACACTCCCTCCCTTGCTGTGGGGGGTGTTGATCTGCCCATGCCTCTTCCTCACCCCCCTCCCCCACCACAACAAGTTTACCAGCTGCACGCAGGTCTCCACACTGCTGGCTGTACTCCTCCTCACTGCTTACATGCTGCACTGTGGCTGCGTGCACACACAGGCATTTATTTGCCAAATTATTGGCCACTTCAGGCCAGATTTCCGATACAGTCAATTTTTTTTTATATTGGTGCCAATCCAATATCGGACCAATGTATTTGTGCATCTCTAATTAAAGCTATGACAACTTTTTTAAAATGGAAAATGCTTCTAATGTTTCATGAAGATAACTGGTCAACAGTTAACCAGGCTACTTGCTGAAGCATAATCAGGAAAAAGCTTAAACTTACATTTTCTGGTTCAACTCCAATGTCTTCACAAAATTTCTCCATGCCCTCAGGACCCACAACATCATCAGTTCCTGCAATCAAAATGCCATTTTACATTTCTGTTTAATTTAAAATTCATTGGAAGCTTATCACTGATGCAAGAGAAAAGCAAACACGAAACACAGACTAACATTTTGTATGATTCCATGTGTTTACTTGCATATAAAGAAAAATTAATTAGAGTTCCATGCACTGTCCTTGTGCACCTCATTATGGGTGAATATACATAACAAAACTTACACTTGGAATTTTTGCCTTGATATAACTCATAAAGCACACTGTAGCCTCAACCCCTCTCAAGCTCTGTATAAGGGCAATATAGGGTACCACACACTACCTCCTTTTTGGTTACCTCTCAACCCCATTCTTAAAGTTGCATGCAACTCCAAGGAAGATGGGATGAGTGCAAGATGTGGGTGTAGACATGCATGTGCTCATGCAAAACTAATTATACATTTCAAGGAACTCTACTTATTGATAAGTAACTTCTCTTGTCTCCCTTGAGTGATTTTCCATAGGCACAACATGACTACAGGTGACTCTAAAGTGGCATTTGCACACCTGGAGGTGGGTCTCAACATTTCTAGCCCCATGGGTTGGGTGAGTATCACAGGGAGAGTCCACAGACTGGAACCCATGCACAGAGCAGCCTAGTCTGCTGGCCCTGCCCCCCCACCACTGGATCCTGCACATGGAGCAACACTGTGTACTGCTAGCAACTTTCCAGACCCATGGGTCAGATAACATAACTCCAGAGACTGGATTCAGTCTGCAGGCCAGAGGTTGAGCTCCACTGCTCTAGGTAAATAACTGAAAGACTCCACTTTACTAAATATGGAAAAGTTACGAATGGAGCTCCGCATGGTCACCTTGCAGATACATATCAGTTAGAATCACAGGAAATAAGGGATGAAAGGGTCCTCATGAGGTAATCTAGACCAGCCCCCTGCTCAAGGCAGGATCATTTCCAACTAAACTATCCCAGCCAAGCATCCGTCTATCCCACTCTTGAACATTCCCAGGGATAGACATTCCAGGTAGTTCCAGGGAATGTCTCTCGGTAGCCTGTTTCAATGCCCGACAACCCTCATAAACAGAAAGTTCCTTCTAACCTCCAACCTAAGTTTTCTCTGCTGCAATTTGAAGGTATTGCTCTGATTCCTGTCTATCTCCATCCTCTGTATAATTGCCCTTCAGCTACTGGAAGACTTACCAAATCCTCCCTCAGTCTTCTCTTCTCCAGACTAAAGAACCCCAGGTTTTTTCAGCCTTTCCTCCTAAGTCAGGCTTCCCCAGCCTCTAATCATTTTTGTCACTCTCCACTAGATTCTTTCCCATCTGTCCACATCTTTCTTGAAGTTTTGGACCCAAAACTGGACTCAGTACTTCAGGTAAGGCCTCACCACTGCTGAACAGAGCTGCATAATCACTTTCTTTGACTTGTAATAGAGACAGTATTATTAGAGGTACTGCAATAGAGATGCAACTGAGTAACCTGTTGCTTTTTTAGCAACAAGAAGGTATTGTTGGCTCCTATTCAGCTGATGGTCCGCTGTAATCCCCAGGTTCTTTCCTGCAGTATTGCAGCCAAGCCAGTCATTCCCATTCCCCAGTCTGTAATTGTGAATGTAATTATTCAGGTGCAGAACTTTGTTACATCTCATCTGATTGATTGGAAGCCACTTCTGCAGTCTATCCAAGTCATTTTGGATCTTAGCTCTACTCTACAGCAATGGTTCTCAACCTTTTTAGACTCAAGGCACCTCTTGTTTATACAAGTATTAAATGACTGCGCAGTAACAGCTGCACAGTCAGTGTCTCGTGTAGATATGGCCATGAAGTCCTAAATGGCTCCTCTGAACTCCAGCCTTTGGATGCAGGTTGGACTTCTGAGTGTTTACCAGCAATCTCGGCATAAAACAACTGAGAAACTCAGAACTCTGAGGTATGAAGAATGCCTACTGACACTGCCCTGGGTATCAAACAGGCAGCAGTATCTTGGGAGTAATATTAGCCACCACATGTTCTTCAGACACAAGGGCCAAAAGAGGTTTTTTGAATTCCTTTGGTAAGGTGTCTGCTATAGAAACACTGTTCTGGAAGGGACTTCTTGGGCCACCGAGTCCAATGCCTTTCATTCACAAGCAATCATTTACCCAAGGATGCCCAGTATTGTGTGCAGTTCTGGGCTCCACATTTTAAAAGGATGTGAAAAAGTTAGAGAGGGTCCAGAGGTCAGCAGCAAAGATGATAAAAGGCTTGTAAACCTTTTCTCTCTTGCCACAGAGAGGAAAACACGGACCAACAGCTTGAAGCTGCAAAGAAAGCTTAGATTGGATAGCCAGAAAAAACTTCTTCACTGTTTGAATAGTGAGGTAGTGGAACAGACTGCCTAGGGAAGTTGTGAACTCTCCATCACTGGAGATATTCAAGAAGAGGTTGGACAGCTACTGGTTGGGATAATCTAGGCGTAGCTACGCCTACATTCTACCACTGGTATTTCTCATACTTCTAGGCTTAGCTGGTTGCCCTCTTCTCCACTTTTCTGCTATATGTTGTAGTGTGAGATTTTGAATCAAGCTAATATTTTTTTGAACAAAACTAGGCCCAAGACGGAAGCAGGATGCTATAAATTAAATGTGAAGTTGGCAATCACAGTCATTTTCCGTGCATCTTCTGTTTAAAGACTATATATAGTAAAAATATAAGCTTAATTGGACTCCCCTTTGGTTCAGTAGCAGAATCCTTGTCTGCCACACAAGAGGCCCAGGTTCAATTCCTGGATGCTTATACAACTACACTCATGGAGGCACCAAATGTCTGGACTCAGTCTGGCCTTTGGATTCTGTCTCAATGGCCTAAAGCGGGGATGAAAAATCTGGGTAGCCTCCACTCCTCCATACTACTGCCTAGGCATATGTGTCAAAGGTCTGGGTGACCTGTCACGCATACACCATGATCCAGAAGGATCGACGGTTGCCAACCATCTGATAAGCTTGATTGATAATTGGTGCCAATGACTGGGAAGCAGCAATCGCACAATATAAAACCATGAAACAGGTGGGTGTGTGCGTGCGAGCTGGCTGTGATACTGGGGAGACAGACGTAGCTGCTGTTTCCTTCCTGTTGAAATTGGGTCAAAAGACACCTAAGAACATCATGCATGCGGCAAAGGATCAGAGGACTGGCCCACTGAAGACCATTGTTATGAAACTCTTATGCTGCCTGTCAGGTTGTATGTGCAGCTATATTTTCTCTACAGTCTTGGGATTATTATTAAAGCTTGCTTCATACCAAATCGGACAAGTGACCATGTCAGTCCCACAGTGAAAAATCTTCCTGGTAATATATGTGTCAGGGTGTTTCTATGTCTTCCTAGAGGCATTTGGTGTTGGCTATAGCCAAGGCTGGGGCCTCTGACTGAAGTGTGTTGCCAATGTTCCTGCTGGGACCAAAGCCAAAGGTTCCTAGCTTGCTCCTCTACTGAGAGTCAGACTGATCACTACATTTTGGATCAGGAAGGCATTTTACCCCATGGTCAGATTGGTATGGACTGTGGGGATTTTTGCCTTCCTCTGTAGTGGGGGGCATGGCCCCCTACCCGGGATCTCTTGAGCATATATTGACAACATCTCATACACATTGGCTGCCATGGTACCCCTGCTTTACCTGTGGCAGGTTGGGGTCTTAGGTCTGTCTTGTGTCATGGCTGATGGTAGTCTTATGTAGAGTTTAGATTATGGTTTGCATGGAATGGTTCGAATAGGGATGATCCTGCCTCAGGTAGGAGGTTGAAGTAGATGACCTCTGGAGGTCCCTTCCAGCCCTATGATTCTAGAAAAAAATCACTTCAAACCTTCGCACACAACTACAAGGCAAAGCACCAGAAACACTGAGAACACCCACCCGACAACATGACATAGGTAAAGACAAGGGAGATAATGGTACTGACGATGTCCTCCTACCACCCATACACCTAAGTCACACAGAGCCAGAAGAGCTTAAATAATTAATTTTTTAGAATCAAAGGCTGGATGAAGAATAGAACATCCAAACAAATATGTCAACAAGCTTGAGCTGTTTTGTTAGAAATGCAATGCAGTTGTTTGGCTTTTTTATTTGCCACAGCTACCATCAAAAGGAGTAGTATAATGGGTGAATATAAAAAAAACCCAGTTTTTCTGAAGAGGGCTTGGCACCATTTGTCCACCCTCTTCCAATTCTCAGAACTCAAGGCAGGAATCCTACAGAACTTGGCCAGGTCTATTAAGACCTCCCTATCAAGAAAAGTGGATTTAGAACAGGTATGTCAACTAGCTGGTCAGCAGGCATGGTGACTTCTTCATGAGAAATCTGTAGGGCCTGGACCATACACTGCATCAAATCCTGAAAATCTCAGAGGTTATCCAACTGATGAAATAATAGAGAAGTAAAAGCCCTCCTTCAGTGAGAAAAGACAATGAATTAGTATCATGGAAGTCACTCAGTCTTGAACCTGGATCTGAAGAATCTTTTTGACCTGGGAAAAGAATTGGCAATTGACCTGGAAGAGGAGAAGGAGTTCAAATAGCCTGATTTGTACCGAGTGACAGGGGAGAACAGAGGGCACTACTGCTGAAAGAATCACCACAAAAAAACCTGAAATGTCTCATGACCTTGTTTTGTTTACACTGCAATATCATGCCACACCACGGAGACTTCATAACTAAAGAGAATTATAACCAGCAATTACTTTGCAGGGTTAAAAACTAGGGAAAAATGCAAACAGCTAAAACAGCAGCAGTAAGTCAAAAGTCTCACCACCTCTCACTACAAAATGAGATCAAAATTTATGAATACCACCAACTCATGCTGTGCAACATACAAGTTGTAGGTTTTTTTTTAAATGAGGTGAAAATCCCTCTAGAATAAGGATAATTTTATCTGTCATAAAAAGGCTCCTACTAGAGGAATTCTACATGAAATCTGGAATTTGAATACAATACAAAACAAAACAAAGAACAGGCTCAGAAAATAACAAACAGAATTTGACCTTGTCCTATTACGTGATCTTTTCAATCTTGTAAAAACAATTTAGAAACAACAGGTTTTAATTATACAGGTTGTCTTTCCCATCACTTCCTCCCACTCAACATAAACAGTGGTTAAAGAGACTCCAATTATTCTCAAGGAAAAGTCATGCTGGGGAAAATATAAAGGCAATATTTACTGAAGGCATGTGTAATAGGAAAAAACCTATCAAGTAAATACTTAAAATTCTCATTTGAGAATGCCTTTTCTAGAACTATTATTCACCACTACTAACCGAACCAATCCCCCATTGCTCTATGTCTACATCTTGCATTTGCAGCCAGTGGAAAGCCAAAATTCTTTTTAAAAAAGCTAAGGAAGGAAGTATGAGCCATACACACACCCAAGCCAGAATCTGCAAAAAAGATTACATCCACTTACCACCTGAAGTACTACA
Source organism: Alligator mississippiensis (assembly GCF_030867095.1). Taxonomy (NCBI): domain Eukaryota; kingdom Metazoa; phylum Chordata; order Crocodylia; family Alligatoridae; genus Alligator; species Alligator mississippiensis. The sequence continues at coordinate 58,071,332 of NC_081825.1, read as the reverse complement.
CATACTATCAAAGAACTAACCATCAGTCCCATTTCTTACATCTGCCACCTACTTAGTTTCCCTTGGGGCTCCACAAATTTATTTCCCTCCCATTTCAAACTGCTTCCTTCAGACAAGTCTGCTTAAATAAGTAGCAGGACATCAGCTGACTTTTGTTAAAACATGTGGAGTACCATTTATGCTGAAAATTCACAGCTGGTAGCCCTAAAAGAAGTTTACTGAGTCAACACCTGTTTAATATACCACAGTGAAACTGAGGCCATGGATAGACATTACATTTTTAACACTAAAAGTGTCAACAGACTTTCAAGAGCCACAAAAATGTACTGCTACATAAGTGGAGGGACATGCCAAGCTCCCCAGCTGAAGAGATACAAAGTCACTGCAAAGGAGGTATGATAGGGCTGTTAGCAAGCACACAGCAGTGCCCAATTCCCAGGAACGGAGCTACCACCTGTGCCCTCTGCCCCACCCCCAAACCTTCCCCTTCAACACAGGAGTGTCAGTGATCAGGAAGCAGCTCCAGTCCCCCAAACCTGCCACCCACTCCCCAGCTTCCAGAGGAAATAGCATATCGGAGCATTCAGTAACTGTTCACCTTGCTCTTCCTCCCTCCCCTCTTGTTGGGGGGAGGAAGAGAGAGAGGGAGAGGAGAGGAAACAGCATTGTGGAATGCCGCAAGACTGTGAGACCCTACAGTGTTTACACATTAAACGTGGAGGTACAAAATATAGCAGTACAGAGAAGCTGCTGTTTCATCCAGCAACACTTCTGTAGAGCTTATGCTATTTTTGTAGCCCTACAAATGCAATGCACACCCATGCCTAGAATATGAAATGTAATGACCAATATGCTTAAAAATGATTGTAAGGGAAAAATTCTGATCTGAGCAACGAATTAAGTTTTCTGCTTAGAACTGAAACAAGAGATAGCAGTGACCAACTGAACGTGGCTCCCCACCTCCCTGTTTGAAAACAAATCCATAATAGCAGTGGTTTAAGTTTCTCAGCAGCAAAGCAATTGGTGAAAATGATCCATGCTTTCTGACTGGAGCACTAAACTCAAGAGAAAGATATTTCAGCTAGAAATATAAATTCAGTATGACACTTCATTGCTATATAAAAGGTTGACTGTATTTAAAAAGGTAAGTTACTAGCTTGTTTATTTAGTTACATGTAGCTTAAAGCCAATGAAATACTATTTGAAGGGTCTCCTTGTGATCTAACATATTTATCCCAGTGTGCTTTATATTCCATCAGACACTAGAGTATCTAGAACTTTTTGGCTTCAAGTTATAAAAAGCAATATTTAAAGATTTGCTTCCTAAAAACTATGATTTACCAACAAGGCTCTCAATTCAAATTAGAACCACCTGAAGAATGAGAGAAAGTTAACTTATTATTTGCCCTTAAATTTCAATACATTTTAAACACTGATCAAAAGTAGGTAATTTATACAGATCACCTTACCTGCATATTCATAGAACCATTCTAGGCACCTCTTACTTGAAAAGACTTCTTCCTCTGCTTTTATTCTAGTTGAATCATATTTTCTATACATGCTAAAAATAAAGAAAATAATTCAATTAATTTAGTAAGTTAATTTAAAAAGTGTTTTAGTCAAGAAATAGTTAATAGCCAATGCAACTGTCAAAACCATTTTTGTAGTGATTAGTATAAAAATTAGCATTTTTCTTAGTATCTTGACCATGTCATATCCAATGATTTACACAACTGCATAACTAAGTACCAGTAAAACTAAATACTGTGTTTGTTCAAAAGCTGAATCAAGTACTTGGAATTCCAATTAGCATCACTTGCATGCCATCACAAGCACTAAGAGAAATTATTTATGCAGTAACAGAGATTCATCAAGATACTGCAATGCCGGTAGTCCCAACTATAGGTAAACACTTTAATAGCAGTGTCCATTAGGAATATACCATCCGTGCCCCATTTTGATCCCATATGAGGGCAGAAAGATGGAGATCCACAACCCTCCCCTAGTTTCCTCCAAAGCCCAAACTGTCAAAGTCTCCAAAAGCAGGGACTGAGGTAGGCTGCAGAATCCAAACTGACATTTCAAGAACCAGCTTTAATGTAGGTCAGGGTTGATAAAAAATCAACAGTTAAAAATAAATAATCTGATTTTTTTACTTAGATGTTTTTTATTTAATCATATTTTTAAGATGCTTAAAAAATTAACCTATACAAAGATAATTTTAATTTAAGATATATTAAAGCTTGAAAATATCACCATGGAATAGGGATTATAACTTCTAATTAGATACTATTTGAGATAATATATTCATGTAACCTTTTTAGAAAAGTTTTATAAATAGGTCACAACAGGCCATGGATTATATTAGAGGCTTCTCTATAGATTAGTAAAGATTAAAGAAAACCACTTTACCCAACAGGACTCAGTGCTCTAGAAGATCCCATTAAGCATCTTGGTGATGCTTAGTTTCAGTTCTCAAACTGGATTTGCATCTCCAGGGATAACATCCTTGTTAACAGCAGTACATGGAGATGAGAGATAAAAGACCTGATTACCTACCCATCAGCAGCCCCATTGTCTCTGTACAAGTTTGTGTACACAGAGTCAAGCCCCTTACACCTCTCTAAAACTGCAAAGTTTCAAGAAGTTAAATGAACAGAGGGGTTGTTGGGAATGGAGTAGATCTGGACAAGGAGGAAGAGTCTGGAGATAAATGCAAAGAGGGAGGGGAAAAGAAACAAAAGAGAAACATGTTGAGCAGACTATTCCAGAAGTCTTGAGGGATACGTTTCTGAGCTACAACAGCTCTAATGATTTCAAATCTAGTGAAGGAATGGTATAGTAGAAGGGAAAACCTATCATGGCAGCAGGCTTACCAGGCCATAAAAGAGGAGAAATCAAAGATGAGAAGAAATCTAGAAGAAAGTGAAGAAACCCCAAGGCTAATAACATATAGCTGCAGTGCTCATTTGATGTCCTCCTAATACAGCATGGCAAAAATATCCCCCAAATATCCATGATTAATCTAGTGAATTGGAGATAGTTCACCTCTCAATGACTTCACAAGTATCTGCTTCAATTAGATTTGGTAAATAAAATAACCAAATTATAATTCAGTTTTCTGATGTAGCTGCAAAATTAATCTGAAAAAAAATATCAAAATAAATCACTGCTTTCAAATGTATAGTGTGTACCTTCTAAAAATGAAATCTACATCTATGAGTTATGAATAATATGCATTAAGGTTATATCAAATAAGCTCGCCACCGCTGGACAATGTTTACTGCGACTGCCCGCCCAGAGCTCACACCACGTTAGGCCGCAGTGCAGCTGCTTCACCGCCGCCTGTGTGCTGCCCAGCACGGCAGCAGGGGCCATGAGGAGGCAGCCACGGGGCAGCACAGAGGCAGCAAAGCTGCCACACCGCAGCCTAGCGCAGCGCAAGCTCCGGGAGTGCAGTTGCAGCAAACACTGCCCAGTGGCAGTGACAAGGGGGGACGCTTTCCTCCATGTCGAGCAACAGTTTCTGTGGAATGAACTGGTGCTCAGGGTGGGGGAAAAGCATCACCCCCTACTTCCTCCCCCCACCGCTTGGAGCCCGCGCGGAGCTGCCTGTGCCTGCTCTCGGTTGCTATTGCTGTCCTGCGAGGCGGCAGTGACATGGCGGAGAGATAGGACAGTCCTGTGCAGGCTGCAAGCAGCTGCAACATGGAGCACCAACCCCAGAGAGCAGGGGGGGGGGAGACGGAGACGGAGACGGGACGGGATGGGACGACGGATGGACGGACGGGGTAGGCTTTTCTCCCACGTTGAGAACCAGCTCATTCTTTGCCAACAAGCGCAGGGTCAGGGCTGTGTATTGCTCCCCACCTGTTACGTGGCTGGGGCTGGGGCACTGGGAGTGGGCACGTGGGAGCCAGGCAGGAGCGTGGGGACCGCACTGGTGTCCTGGGGCCAGCGCTGGCAGGGCCCAGAGCAGGGTGGCAGGAGCACAGGGTCCCGGCCAACAGGGGCTCTATAGAGCCAAGCCAGCTCCCCTGCTCCCTGCTGGTGCAGCACAGCCCAGCTCCACAGACCTCTACCAGCCTGCACCCCACACTCCTTCCGCCTCACTCTGGGCCCTGCCATAGCTGGCCCCATGACATTGGTCTCACACTCCCGCCCACTGCCACTTTCCCGCCTGCCCACCAGACATTGGCCCCACACTCACTTCCCACTCGCTTCCCCTCCCCTCCACCGCTTTCCCCACTTTCCAGCCTGCCCACCGGCCACTCTGCACTACATGGCTCCCTTACCCATATCCTTATTCACACGCACACATCCCCACAAACCCCATATGCAATCACTTCTGCATATACACTACAAATGCACACAAATCAGGACAAAAATATTTATTTAAATTAAATTTAAATATATTATTATGGGTGTTTGATTTTTAGTATGTAATTTGTTTTTTTTTCCCCTAAGATGGCAAACCCTCTTCCCCAAAGGAGTACTTCCAGGGGTAAGGGGAGGGATACTTCAGGTGGCAAAGGTCAGAGGTTATGGGCAGGACATCTGGTCCCAAGATGGTGACCAGGGGGTGGGGCACCTGCCAAGGGACGGGGCTACCCATATGGCCCTCGATAGCTTGCCAAAACTTGGTAAGCAGCCTTCTGCCCGAAATCATAGTCCTCTTAGAGCAGGGGTGGGCAATTATGACACAGATTCCAGCAGACTGTGGTTCCTAAATAAATGGCAAATATGAACAAGGTCCTAGAGAAATTTCGTAGGGCAGGGGGTGGTAACATACTGTCCTTGGGTTGGATTCAATGAATAAAGAGACTGAATCTAGCTAATGGAAGATTTTCCTGCAGCTGACAGTGTAGCTATGAGTTTGGGGGGGGGGGGGGGGGGGTCACATCCCAGTAGCCCCAGGCCACACGAGCCTCATGCTCCCCCACCCCACTCCCCATGGGATATGCTGCTGCTGTGAGAGGGAGGCGTTGGTGTATCCAACAGACACGAAGTAACATAAACCCCCTTTACTGCAGCCACTGCCTTTCTCACTGGAGATAGGAATCAGCAGGACATGGGTGAGCAGAAGCAGTAAGGTAGTGCCAGACGATCTTCCTGGAACCACACCTGTTGCATCTTCAAACGGACTCCAATCTGACTCCAAGACATCCATGAGAGACTCAGAGATAAGACAAAGAATGGCAGCCCTTTTGTACATTCATTTGGTGGGTCCAGCCACCAAGTGAATTCACTTGGGATTCAACATAGGACATTGTCTCTGGATCATGCAATGCCTGGACAGAAATGCACTGATCTCAGCCACAGCGGACAAAAACTGCAGGCCTCATGACAAGCATCCATAAGCACATGTCAACATACAAACTAGCAGCCTCTGACACAGCATCATCTGATCTCCCTGTAAGCAATTTTATCACTGACTACAAATCTCAAAACTAGTACTCAGGCAGACAGATCAGTTCCTGCTGGTCTGGAGCTAATCATAGTTATTTTAAAACTGTCACTCAAACCCATAAACAGATGATAAGTTCTTATGGTGCAACAGGAGTGTTAGTTCTAAGAACAGAGAAAGGGCACACGGATCCAAGTATAGGTGGATGTGCATTCTCCACAACCTTAAATTACCACTTTGGTCAGGTATTTAGTAAAAACACTACACTGTCCAGAGTCAAAAGAGCAGAACTATGTTAATAATTGTTTGGTCCAATGTGAATCTTAGGTACTTTTTTTGACCTAGGTGGATTGCAAAGAGGAAGTTCACATCTTGTCAGCTGAGAGTTGCAAACTAGTATTGAACTGGGGGAGATAGAATGAAAGAGAAGTATTTTCTGAACCTAGGGTGATGTATGTCTTTGTTGAGTTTCCTCAGCTTTTAGAGTATGATAAAGAGCAATTTATACTTTGGAATAAAGAAATATCTGGAGAAGCTTCCATGACTTCTAGAAGAAACAAATCCACACTTCTGTGATAAGAATCTCTGAGGATTGATAAGGATTTAGGGCAAGTTCAAAATGAGTAGAATAGGATAGGAAAGGGTTACCATGGACAGCAATCTTTAGAGGTCCATTTGTTTTATATCTAGGCAGACTATCCCCGATGGAACACGAAAATGGGCTTCCAGAAGTCATGTTCTCTAAAATAACTCTAACAGTTTGGCAGTTAAGTAACATACCAATGTACTGAAGACGTTCCACACACTGGCAGGGAAGAGGAAACCAGTGGCCCTTGTTTCAGCTTGAGTTTTCTGGAATATTACATCAGTCTGGTGTTGCAGGGTGTTATTCACTATCTTGGCTGTGGCAGGGATGATATAGCTGGGTCCAAAGGATGCCTAGGTATAGGTATCTCTAGAGCATGAGTGCTCAATCCCCGTCCCACAGGCCAGATCCAGCCCAAAGAGCCATATCATCTGACCTGCAGGGCTTCCCTCAGGTACAAAATATTTGGTGGCAGGGAAGCAGTGGCAGCATTAATTGCTGCTCCCCTACTGCCAACTTTTTGGACACATGGGGAACTCTGCAAGCCAGACAGTATGGGCCTGTGTGCTAGACTGGGTGTGCAGGGCACCATGAGGCTGAATCCCAGGAAGCAGAGCACAGTTCTGGCACACAGGGCCTGGTGGCGACAGTGTGCCATGGCAAGGCCCAATCCTAGCATGTGGGACTGTAGGGGGACCTTTCCCAGTGCACAAGGAATGGTCTCCAGCTTTGCATGAATCCCAGTATGCAAGACCAGTGCAGGGCCCAATCCAAGTGTACAGAGGTTGGGCCAAGGCATCATGGAGCCTGATCCAGCCCACAGACCAGCCCTGAACCACTCATCTGGTCCATAGGGACCAAAGGGTTGAACACCACTGCCCTAGACAGCACATCCTGAACAGCTCTGAGTCCTAAAAGGACAAGTACTCCATCATGGCCTGCACCTTTTTTGAGACGCTCGCTAATTAATGCATAGTCAGTGTGCTGACCATGAATGTAACTTTGACATCAATTGCTACCTGCAAGCCTATCTTGACCACTAGTTATTTTCTTATTCTTCTCCCATTGTCATGAGGGGGCTTTATAGAAAACCTTTAAAGAAAGCTTACTGGGGGAGCAGGAAAAAACCATATCAATGTGCAGAAAGACTAGCAAGTATGGCAGAAGACCAGCTTGCTTTAGTCAGGAATTCTTCAGTGAGCTAAAACACACAAAGGAAGCTTACACACAGTGGAAACTTGGACAAACAACTAGGGAGGAGTAGAACAGTATTGCTCAGGCATGCAGAGAATGAAATCAGGAAGGACAAAGTGCAACTGGAGTTGCAGCTAGCAAGGGACATGAAAGGTAACAAGAAGGGTTTCTACAAGTATGTCAACAACAAGTGCCAAGTCAGGGAAAGTATGGGTCCCTTATTGAATGGGGGAGGCATCCTAGTGACGGATGATGCAGAAAAGGCTGAAGTAGTCTATGCCTTTTTTACCTCAGTCTTTACAGACAAGGTCAGCTCCCAGACTACTGCACCTGGTAGCACAGTTTGGGGAAAAAGTGAGCAGCCAACAGTGGTGAAAGAGCAGTTTAGGGATTATTTAGAAAGGCTGGACGTGTATAAGTACATGGGGCTGGACACAATGCACCTGAGGCTGCTGAGGGAGTTGGCTGATGCGACTTCAGAGCCACTGGCCACTATCTCTGAAAAAAATCACAGCAATTAGGAGAGGTCCCAGATGATTGGAAAAGGGCAAATACAGTGCTCGGCTTTATGAAAGGGAAAAAGGAGGATCCAAGAAATCAAAATGTTTCAGCTTTTTAGATACTTAATGTCTATTTGTCTCATACAAATTACATGTCAGAAGAACCTGGGTTGGGTGACTGTGGAAGCAGTGGTATCTGAATTGTTTTACCGCTGGTATTAAAATCACTCGTGTCAGCCACAAGGCTTAAGTGGTTCTAATAGGTTCTCATTACTGGTAAAGGCAATTTTGACTGGGCCTGAAGATGACAGAATACCAAACAACTGGCAGAAGTTCTGGCATCATTCAAATTTGCTTATCCAGAGTCTCACCAGTATGCACAGCAGCTCCAGCTCACGCAACAATTTAAGTCATCTGGTGCCAATGCCCAGGACACCACTTCATTTTATAACAAAAGTGCAATGGGGTTCCCCCTACAAGAGGAGTGCTTGCCTGGGACCCTCTTGGCCTTGTCCAGTCTCCAAGTACCTAAACATTTTAAGCAGCAAAACAGACAATTCTTCTTCAATCAAGACATTTATTGGAGTAAAGATTACAGAACCAGAGGTTCTCTGCCTTTTTTAAAGGCAGAATTAGTTCTGGTCCAAGTCCAGCCTGTACAACCCTGAACACGTCCAGTTAACATAGCTCTTCTCTCTCCTATCTACTTGACTAGCAAGGCTCCCTCTAAGCTGCATGTGCGCGCGACTGCGCACAATAAAAAATGTTGCCACACAGTAACTTTTTAATGCCGCACACCAGGGCTACTGCAGGACACTTATTGCTCAGCTGTGCAGGGGCTGCTTCCCTCCACTTTGCTCCTCACCGGCATTCCCGTGGGGAGGGAGAGCGCAGCCCCGGCCAGAGCAGCCCACGAGGGGCTGGGCTGCTGATCAGTGGGTAATCATCGCCCCTGCCCCTTCCTCCGCCATGCCTGCAGCATGGAGCAGGCAGCGGCTCCTCCCCAAGGCAAGGCAGAGGCAGGGACCAATCCCGGCACCGCAGGGGCTCCACTGGCTCCAGGGAACTGCTCCGGTCCCCAGCCCCTTCAGGCAAGCTTCGCCCCAAGCCCCACTGGCTTCACCCTAATCTTAACTTTCATCCTTGTGCCGCAAGCCCCACAGCTCCTGCACCAAAGCCCGGCAGCCCCACAGGTCTTCCGCGCTCTGCCTACTCCCTGCCTCCCTGCAGCCTTTGAAAGCGATGCCATGTGCCTCGCTGCCTGATCTGTCCAGCGGCGGGACGCACATGGCACCACACCACTTTCAAAGGCTGCAGTGAGGCACGGAGGTGGGGAGCAGGCAGAGTGCAGCCTGCATGTGGGTCCAAGAGACATGACAGGGAGGTACACACACTTCATGTAACAAAGGTACTGGAGACAAAGTCAGCTCTTTGGTAACTGAAGACAGAGAACTCAGATGCTTGCCCATATTTAAGTATTAAGTCTTAATCCTGGCCACATCGACATGATTACAAGGTAGCATGTGGGTATTACAGCTAGTTTCTTCTATTATTTACAACAATGCAAGTTAAAAGTAGAATTGGGCCTTTAAAGAAAAACATCTAACAAGATAATAAATAGACAGAGACAAATATTAAAGAATGCATCTGGTACACAGTGTAATATTAAATATTAAAGGGGGAAGCAGAACCAATTCAGGAACGGACTAAAGCAGCGCGCTCACAGACCAAAGCAGCGTGCTCACGGACTGAAGCAGGGTGCTCATGGACCGCTACACCTTAGAGGGAACACTGCTGACAAGCCTCAAAAGCTGCTCTCTTTGGACTCTTCTCTTCAGCCAACTGCTTGCTTTCTTGAGACTGCTCCATCCATTGTCATGCTTATCTCAGTATCCACCCTTTTATACCTCTGGGGCATCTCCTCCAAAGGATGAGTACCAAGCTCATTTGGCATGAGTTATTCAAGTCCTTTGTTGCTAGGTCAGACAAAATGGATTTTCAGTAATTAGGCATTGCTATTAACATCATGGACCCTATTAATCCCTGATTCACTGTGTACAGCCTCATCAGGGAAACTGAGGCATACATTAATCACAACATGACATATTTAAAAGATTATTACAATAAGAACATAAGAAGTGCCATAGGTGTTCAAGACCAAAGGTCCACCTAGCCCAGGATCCTGTCTCTGAAAGTGGCAGGAGTGGCCTTAGCAGGAGAGCATATAAACAGGGTATATCCTGATCTATCCCCTATCCATTACAATCCCTGGCATCCATGGTCGTTGGTTTTGAGATGCCAGACAATGCATTCCTGACTGTTCTGTTTAACAGCTATTAAAAGAGCTATCCTCCATGAATTTCTTTCTTCAGTCCCTTTTCCAACCTGGCTATACTATCTGCCTCTACTACCTCTTGTAGTAAGGAGCTCCATTAGTAAAGAGTTCCACTATGTTATATAAAAAGACCTTCGCTTGTTAGTGTTAAACCTCCCTCGTGATAATTTCAGTGGGTGCTCCCCAGTTTTAGTATTCTGGGACTTCATGAAAAACAGTTCCCTGTTCATTGTCTATACTCTTCATGATTTTATAGACCTCTATCATGTCCATCCTGTCTTCTACCTTCCAGCTGAAGAGTCCAGGCCTTCTTAGTCTTTCCTGGTATGACAAGATAAGATAACCCGCATTCCTAAAACTCAGTTTCAAATAGACAAGATAAAGTATTATGCTAATTTTTGCAGCTGGGCACTTAAACAAGATTTTTTTTTCCCCCCCTCAGGCCACACAAGAAGTCTGTGACACACAGAACTGAACTTAGATCTCCTAAATCACCAGTGTCTTAAAGAAGAAGGTCATTCCTCCACACTTAAAAGAGACAGAATTTGACAGTGCCATTTTTGCTGCTACTTAGGAGTAATAGTAAACAAATTATTCATTAGTAATGGATATTTTCAGGTACTTCAATCTTAGCCCACATTAAAGTGACATACCCATCATGTCTACTTTTCTTAGCAGATAAATCATCTCCTGCTGCAGGTCTCCTCTTTTTCCTTGGAGGCATCACTTTACTAAAGCAGTCTGATGAACTGCAAGATCGAAGACTTCCTATGGAGGGAATAAACACACCAGACAAGGAATGAAACAGCTCAAAAACAGGGAACTAGGTCCATTACTAGGTACATTTGAGAAATATTAAAGATTAGCAAACACTTGAATTTAAAAAAAAAACTTAAATTTTAAAGTTACAAAATACTGCAACTATCAAAAGAAAATCTATCTTGTTTTTATGTGATGGTATTTCAGATATTCTGACAATACAAGAATAGACTGCAGTTTCTTGTACTGTTTTCAAATATGTTTAATATAAATAATGACCAGTAACCTCTTCTTGAGTCAGCCTGTTTCAAAGCCTTAGAGAAGCAACTCTTGGTACTTTTTTTCAAACCAGAATGTTTGAGTTTTGCCCATCACTTTTTGAAATAAAGAGTAAGCCCAATAACTAAGAGATAATATTTCTTAGACCCACCCTCCCCCATTTAATTTCTGAGACAAAAAGTTCTTTATCTGTAGCTCAGAAAGAGTAGGAAGTGCTTTATATAAAGGGGCTGCCACGAGAGAGCACTTATATCACTTTGCTTTGGCTGCTCCACTTATCTTAACAGCAACACTGTCAAACTTCAAAAAGAATCTGTCCAACCCATATCAAACAGAAATAAAGCCCTCACATGGAACTGAAAAAGTTGGAGGACAGACAACATGAGAGTCATCACAGCTCTGAACATTAGAAAAAAACAGAAAGGAGAAAATGCAATGGGAAGGGTATGAAAACCAAAGGCAAAAAGATGTCAAGTTAAAGAAACTGCAAAAAACTGCAAAAAAGGATAAGATCAATCTTTAATTCACCTTCTCTATAGCTCTTATTACACCCAAGATTATTCATATTACTGTATAACTTCATATAATCCTCTAAATAGGTAGTTACTTGCATCTGAAAAGCAAAAGTAAAGTTTTATGGCCTTTTTAAGCCAACATAAAGGCATAGATTTTATTTGGATACCCAAATCTCATTTGCAGTCTAAGGAAATTTGGCTAATGCTTATACTGATGTTTACATTTATAGAGGGTGCCATCATTTGTATGAACATACAGCTTTTTGTTATATTCACCATAGAGTAAGGTATTCAAGCTAGCTTTCTGTATGAACATAAAGTGGCTTGGTTTCTACTGATCAAGCTTTTCTACCCATTATCCTTTCCTTGGCCTTGCTTTTATACACACTGTTTGAGAGAGAAAGAAACAATTTTCTTTATTTAAAAAATTCTCCCTAGCACTGTGATGTTACACCCTTCTTCAAACTTTGACATTGCTTCATCCAGTATTAAAGTTGGAATAGTTTTGCTATATTTGTATAATTCCCAGCTCATCTGCATGTAAGGATTAGAACATAACAGCTGCTGCCCTTTGGAAATGGCTCCAAAAACATGTTTCAATACCCTCAGGTGCTCAAGAGGTTAGTAGGATCTTGTCCCTGGTTACAGCTATTTGAGAAAAGCAATACAGTTCTAGAAACACTACCTGAAGTATCTTATTATGAAAGAAAAATAATAAATTAAGATTTTTTTAAACTATTAAATGCATCTGAAATGGATAACAAATCAAGGGACCGTGCCTAAAGCTCCAATAGACTTAAAACACTTAAGAAACTGAAGTTAAAACACTTAAGAAACATACATTTGTGGATTTTGATTTGCACAATCTTGTCTGGTCTATACATTTTTCTTGACTTTTTAAAGTCACATTCCAGCTGATTTTTCCAAGAAAAGGAAATATTAACACTTGCATAAACTGAAAACCTTAAGATGACAGCAGGACTGAAAACCTGGTTAGAGAAGAACAAGACGACAAGACATGAATTCTACCCCAAACATTTACTTAATAAATGAAAAAAAATAATACTTAGATCATTTTAATATGATTAGCATTCAAGTGTATTTTAGCCAACTGCAACTTGTTGATATTCCTTTCATCTTAGCAGTAGTTTGATTAGTTTTGTGGACTTATTTCCAGCTCATTCAGGTAACAATGAATATTTTTACATGAAATACAAATGAAGTGGTTTAGATAAATTTTATGTATGTTTGCGTGAAACACAGACTGCAAGAAATACCAGAGCAACCATGAGGACTGCTCTCAGGAAGCCATTTTCAGAAGAAGAAAGGAGCAAAGCCATATAGAATGGACCCTACAGTGGGAAGAATACTAAGCCTTCCTGCAATTCATAGGTTTGAAAGCCAGAATGTATCATTTATGATCATCTTGTCAGATCTTCTGCATAAGATAAAGCAAGAATTTCACCCAGAATTTCTGCATCAAGATGATAACTGATGGTTGACCTATAGCATCTCTTCCAGAAAAAGACATAAAATATTTATTTATAGATGACAGAAGCTAAAACATCCCAGGTGAATTGTTCCAATGGCTAGTTACTGTTCATTAAGAACTTACACTTTATTCTTGGTCAGTATGTGTCTCCTTTCAACTTTCAGCCATTGCGAGAAGAGGTAAGCACAGGTAGCACATAAATTGTACGGCAATTACCACAAAAAAAAATCTGAAGGAGGAAAACTAGTAGAGAATTCCCCGAGAGACCAAGGACCACAGGTAAAGGGAGCACGAAAAGAATGGTTGTTCCTTAAGGATACAATCCTTAAGGCTCAGAGAAAATCCATTCCCTTACAGTGAAAAAAGTAGCAGAAGAGTAAAAACCCTCTTGACTAAGCAGGGAAGTTGCAGCAATCCTACAGAAAAAGAAAGAGGCGTACAAACAATGGAAGCTTGGGACAGCCTCTAAGGAAGCCTCCTTGACAACCACCCGCACTTGTAGGAAACAAATTAGGCAAGCTAGGGCAGGAACCAAACAAAACTAGCTACAAGAATCAAGGACAACAAGAAGTCCTTCTTTAGCTACATAGGGAGTAAAAGGAAAACTAATGGGAGTGTGGGGCCGCTGCTCAATGCCTCAGGATACCTGGTCACTGCCACTCAGGAAAAAACGGAACTCCTAAATGACTACTTTGCCTCGGTCTTTCACAAGACCAAGGGGAACAACATGCCAGGTAGGGTACAGAACGAGCAGGGTGGGATTGACACTTCCCACCATTGCCAGAGAACTGGTGTACAATCAATCAAAGAAATGGACCGGATGAACTCCAGCCAAGAGTACTGCAAGTGTTGGCTGACGTAGTTGCAGAGCCCCTTTTCAAAAATCATGGGTCACTGGAGAAATCCCAGAGGACTGAAAGAGGGCCAGTGTTGTGCCCATCTTCAAGAAGGGGAAGCGTGAAGACCCAGGAAACTACAGGCCAATAAGCTTAACTTTTATTCCAGGGAAAATCCTAGAAACATTCATCAAAGAGGCTATATGTGACAAGCTTGCAGAAAGCATGATACTGACTGACAGCCAGCATGGCTTCATCATGGGCAGGTCTTGTCTGACCAACCTCATTTTTTTCTATGATCAGATGACTCATCACCTGGACAAGAGAAAAGCAGTTGATATCAGATCGCGACTTCCAGAAAGCCTTTGACTTGGTATCCCACAAGGTACTGATCAGGAAACTGGAAGATATCGGGCTCAACTGCAGGACCATCAAGTGGGTGTGAAACTGATTGCAGGGTAGGACACAGAGAGTTCAAATGAATGGATCGGTGTCATCCTGGCAAGATGTGGGCAGCCGCATACCCCAGGGGTCAGTACTTGGCCTAATGCTGTTCCATATCTTCATCAACAACTTGGAAGAGGGGGTGAAAAGCCCATTGGCCAAGTTCGCAGACAACACCAAGATATGGGGTTGTGTGGACACTCCCGCAGATAGGCTACAGATACAAGCAGACCTAGACAGGCTGGCATGTTGGGCAGAATAGAAATAGATGAGATTCAATACAGAGAAATGCAAAGTGCTGCATCTGGGAAGGAAAAACCCCCAGCACACCTACAGGCTAGGCATCGCTAACCTGACCAGCACTACAAAAGAAAGGGATCTGGGGGTAACAATAGACCCCAGCATGAATATGAGCCAGCAATGAGACACAGTAGCTACTAGGGCCAATAAAACTCTGACATGCATCAATCGATGCATTTCCAGTAAATCCAAAGAAGTGACTCTCCCACTTTACTTAACATTGGTGCAGCCGCAGCTGGAGTACTGCATCCAGTTCTGGGCGCCGCACTTCAGCAAGGATGTGCTAAAGCTCAGGAGGGTTCATAGAAGGGCCACCCACTTGATCAGGGACTTGCATGGCAAGCCATATGAGGAGAGGCTGAGGGATCTCAGATTCTTCATCCTAAAGAAAAGAAGGCTGAGTGGGGACCTGATTGCTGCTTACCGCTATATCAGAGGCATACATCAGAGGCTCAGGGAACAACTGTTCACCAGGGGGCCTTGGGGGAAAACTAGGAACAACGGCTACACACTTCTGGAAGATAGTTTCAGGCTGAACATTAAGAAAAACTTCTTTACAACTAGCATGTCCAGACTATGGAAAAAGCTCCCCTCAGAGGGGGTGCAATCATCTACCCTAGAGGTCTTCAAGGGAAGACTAGATGGTCACCTGGTTGGGGTTGTCTGACCCCAGATATCTTTCCTGCTCATGCAGGGGGCTGGACCTGATGATCCCTCAGGGTCTCTTCCAGTCCTATGATACTAATATATGTCCAAGTATTCTTAAAAAACAATGTCTTGTCAGCTACCATGTCTGTTCTTGAGATTATTACGGTTTTATTTGGACTAAATCTTTCACTGAACTTTATTGAATGACTACCTACAAACTACAAGAAACTACGAACACAGAAGTTTTGTTTTAAAAATGTTTTATTTTTATTATTGGATGATGTTCAATGTCATGGGTTTTAAGTATTTTGATTTAATGCATCCTTATCTGGTTTCTCTATCTGAACATAAACTCTTATCAGTTCTTTTAAAGCAAGTTTTAATAGAGTTTTGTTCACTTAGAAATTACCTTAAAACAAGACAGTCTGTGCAGGAAGTGTTCATATTAATTTCTTCTATCTCCAACTTTCTCTTACGATTAGTTACAGTCTGATCGCCCTCTGAACATACGCACAACACCCACTGACTTTAATAATCTCATGAAATTCTTGACAGGAAAATTATTTAAAATTCTTCAGTGAAAGAGTTGTAGGTTTCTTGAAAGATTCTTACTCCTGGATCTCCACTCACAACTGACAGAATTTTCCTAGTTCTTTATGATTTCTGACACTTGAAGCAAGCATTTGCAAGGCAGAACTTCCAAGTGGCTGTTATATGCATCACCACCAACCCAAAGCCCTGTCAAGGATGAATACTGTTTCAAACACACTATTCAGCTCCCTCAAATGTAGAGGAGAGGGAGTTCTCAGAAATAAACACTCAAGATAATCGATTAAGATCTGAAAAAGATACAAAAAAGCAAAGTGCAAGATACACTCCATAAGAGTGGAACAGTCCTCAAACATCAGGATAGGTTGGCAGGTGAATGATAATGTTACCAATGCTACCTTTAGAGAAGTAGAAGTCCTATGTATAATGTTCACCTTCTCCAATTAAAAAAAACCTGTAAGCATCCTGCTTTGCTTTCCTAGCAATTGAAGTTTCAAGTATGTCCAATAAGAAAAATGGGAAAATTTGGCTGATAGAAGAATCAGCATTATTTTGTTAGTGCAATAGACATCTACATGATGTTGTGCTGTTAACACTGAAGCAATTGCTTTGAAGAAACAAAAAAGATGTTCTGCCATTAAGCGAGCAGTAGCAACAAGGCTAATCAAAATTCCCAACAAGCAAGGGGTTTTATTCTAAAACCAAATAAGAAATCTAACATATACATCAAACCCTCAAGTGCAGCAAACATGAAAATGAGAACAAATTCAGCAAAATAGCAGCCTGTTCTATCCTTGATTCTGCTTCAGAAGTATTTTCTTCCTGACTTCAAATTCAAGCAGTAAGAATTTGAATTTACAAGAAAAGTATACATATATTTAAGACCCTAGATCCTGCAAGCACTTAAATTTAACTATAGTACTTTTGCACATATGATACAAAATTAAAGTGACATTTAAAAAGGGCACTAATAATTTCTGTCATTACAGACTTTAGTCTTACAGTTTCAACTTTAGCCTCACAGTTTCAACTAAGTTAAAAAAATGATGCCGTCTTAAATTTAACGTAATGGATTTAAATCTACTTTGTAACAACATTAACCAGCAGATGGATACCACAAGAAGCAATAAAGTGTGCAGACTTCAGGGCTTGTCTTCTTCAAAAAGTCAAAGGATTCTCAAAATAATTAAGCATATTGTAAAGAGAAACCTTGATATACATGTTAGCAGGAAAAGAACATTTAAATGAAGACCAGATCCATTAACATGGCTATCAAACAGCAGCTAAGAGTAGTGTCAGTCAAGTCCATAGAACAGAGCCCTCTAAAATTTATTACAGGCAGTCCTCAGACTTGCAACACAATTGGTTCCTGAAAACTGTGGCTCAAGTCAAAACATTGCAACTCAGAACCGATTTTCCCATAGAAACAGTGTTATAAATGAAGGATAGTTCCTTTATGAAGGTTAACATAGTTGCATCCAGCTGGTAAGTCTGTTGTGAGGAGGGGGGAGGGAAGGGGTGTGTGTGTATTGGGGGGGGGGGGGGGGGAGGTGGGGCAGATCAACCAATGCCCCTGCAGCGAAGGAGGAATTGGGGCTGGGACAAGTGCTGCCCAGGGAGGGGGTAGGGCAACTTGAGCTGCTGGTCCAGGAGCTGCTCATGTGGCAGCTTGCCTGGCAGCTCTCGCCGCTGCTCCCATTGCTAGTTCAGGAGGGCATGGGTCAGGGGTGTGTGCCCCAGGATCTGTGCAGGGCAGGCAGGGCCAGGGCTGCAACAGGCTACGCTCCAGGTGGAAGGCAAAAGGCTCTAGGAATGGGGGCTATGTCCTACTGTCGCTTGCCTAGCTGGTGCAGGGCTGGCGCAAGACTGAGCCGCTGCGCTGCCTCCAGACAAGCAACGTGAAGCGGCAGGAGCCAGCCGGGCCTCCCCACGCCTCCCAAACAAGCAGCAGCTTCGCCCCGGCTGGGTGAGCAGCAGCAGGGCATGTGCCACTCAAAAACTCACTGCAACCCTCCAATAGCCCCCACTCTGCTGCCTGCCCCACCCCAGTCCAGAGGCACATGCCCCTCTATGCCCTGCTGCCACTCACCCAGCCAGGGCGAAGCCGCTGCTCATCCAGGAAGTGCAGCAAGACCAGGCTGGCTCTCGCCGCTGCACGCTGCTTGTCTGGCTGGGTAAGCGGTGGGGGGGGCATAGCCCCCGGTCCCAGAGCCTTCTGCCTTCCACCTGGAGCACAACCAGAAGCAGCCCTGGCCCCGCAAACCCCACACAGATCCTGAGGCACCCCCCCCACATCCCACGCCCTTCTGGACTGGCAGCAGCGGCAAGAGCTATCGGACAAGTTGCCACACGAGCAGCTCCCAGACCGGTGACTCACAGTGGCGTCACCTGCTCCACCCCCCTCCCTGGGCAGCGCTTGCCTCAGCCTGGGTCCCAGCCCAGCCCCAATATCTCCCTCGCTGTGGGGGGCATTGATCTGCCCTCCCACATCCCTTCCCTCCCCCGCACCACAACAGACCTACCAGCTGGACACAGCTGTGTCGACCGTTGTAAAGGCAAAACCAACATGGGAACCTCGACACAGGGTGTCAATTTACAGATGTCGTAAATGCCGTTTGTCGTAACTCCAAAAGTCGTAAATTGAGGACTGCCTCCATGTGTGAATCAAGTCAACACGTCCTGAAACTCAGTCACCATGATCTGCTGTCTCAGTATTTTTTAGCCAGCAGAAAAATGACCTTTCAACTAAAAAGCTGAAGCCCACAGCAATCAAGCAGGTAAAAAGTATTTTCATTAAATATGTTGATCTTTAAGGAGATCTTTCAAAAACACCACGTCTTGAAAGAATATGACAACATAGATCTGCAGAGGTATTGATCAGTGTGCAAAATGCCAGAGAGCTCATGGACATACATTTGTCCGCACTGATAGTAATCCTTCTGTCTAAATCAGAAAATATATGCAAAGGAACTACTACACCTTTTTTTCACCAGTTCATTCAACACATGATGCACATCTATGGCAAACTCCTAGACTGGGGTTCTTGGCACAGGGACCTCTCACTAGCAACTCTTATATTTCCATTTGATTGTAACTCAAGACCAGCCAACAGTTCCTGTAACAGATGTTTTCAATCATGGTTTTCCACACAAGTGACATATTTGGAAGCAGGAAAGTCTTCTGGCAAATCTGAGTTCTGAAAGCAACTTTCATCACCTAGAACTGCACAGGCAGACAGGAAACTTTGAGTGTGATAGTTAGTGTTACCTGAAGCAGTGATACTGGGCAAGAACAAAGCTGTCTGTACTCATATTCCCATTAGAAGAGGTACCAGCAGCAGCAAGGCCAGGGGTTTTTATACTGACTGTCAGGCTAAGAATACTGGGCTAGCCACAAGAAGAGTTCCAAATACGCTAAGAATTCCCAACTTCAGTGATACAGAGTAAGAGAACTGTCTTAAAGTGTGTAATGTATGCTCTGTGCCCTTACAAACGGTCAAGAGTGATCAGGCCAGATTATGGAATGTACCTAGAATCAAACACATGCCTGTTTCCACTTAAAACAGAGAAAGACTTAATTTCACCCAATGTGCCACACTTCAGCATCACTAAGTACCAAACATTTGGTGAAACCTTCTCTCTCATAATGATGCAAGATCTTTCACTGGCAAAGCAACACAACTAGTTATAATGGAAGACTGGTCTGCCCCAATGCCTTATACTCAGTTGTCTTGGACAACTGTCTTGAGCTTCAAGTGCCTGTCTTATTAATTGTTCTAGAAGGACCAATTTTGGACTTAAATTTCCTAAAGAACCTCAAGAAATACTTATAGGCCCATCATACTTTCTTCTGTGCCTAAAATAGCACCTGCAAACATAATTAACAAAGCTACATAATAAGAATGAACTTTGATGAACGTGACACAGCATACAGAGGAGACAAAACAGCTGTTAGGGAGGTTCAATTCCTTAGGCAGGCTCCTTTCTCAATTTTAGTAAAGGTAGAGATGACTGGGCTACATGAAGTGCAGCAGTTAGGCCAGGGTGGTGCACAGCAGCCAACAAGGGCCCAGCCTGTAAGGTTTCCACTACTGCTCTTTTAACTCCTCAGAAAACAAGGGGGATTCAATTAGTCTTGTGTTAAAGACCTGAGACCCAGGAGTGAGAGCCATGTTGAGAGGGTCTTTTCAAGAATTACTGTTTATAAGCAGTAAAAAGATGGAAACAATTACTGTATTTACTTGAATATAGGATGAGGTTCCCCTCCCATCAATCAGCATGGGAAAAAAAGCCCCTCGTCTTATATTTGCGCAAAAGGAAACCTCATTAAATAAGTTATCATTAAACTGCTTCCAAAAGCAGCATGCGTTCAATAATGGAAACCAACAACGAAGCTAATTAAATAAAACACATGGCCCATACTGTGCCAGCATAATGATGGAAACCTTTTTTTATTAAACTCAACATTTTATTAAAAACAAAACCTCTTATATTTACAAATATCAAACATTATATCATCCAACAAAGCCTCATAACATATTAACCTCCTCATCTCTTAACAGTTTACAATAACGTTATCTCGTTCCACAACTATCCCCCTTCCTAGCCTCCCCTCTCTTTCACCTCACTATCTCAGGCACTCCCTTAAGTGTGAGAAGGGTGTTGAAGATGTTGAGATGTGCATCATGTGTTGAAGTGTGAGAATTTCTCCTTTCAACAAGGAGAAATGCAAAGTGCTGCACCTAGGGAGGAAAAATGTCCAGCACACCTACAGCCTAGGGAGTGACCTGCTTGGTGGCACAGAGGTGGAGAGGGATCTTGGAGTCCTAGTGAACTCCAAGATGAACATGAGCCGGCAGTGTGACGAAGCCATCAGAAAAGCCAATGGCACTTTATCGTGCATCAGCAGATGCATGACGAATAGGTCCAGGGAGGTGATACTTCCCCTCTATCGGGCACTGGTCAGACCGCAGTTGGAGTACTGCGTGCAATTCTGGGCGCCACACTTCAAGAAGGATGCGGATAACCTGGAGAGGGTCCAGAGAAGGGCCACTCGTATGGTCAAGGGCCTGCAGACCAAGCCCTATGAGGAGAGACTAGAGAACCTGGACCTTTTCAGCCTCCGCAAGAGAAGGTTGAGAGGCGACCTTGTGGCTGCCTATAAGTTCATCATGGGGGCACAGAAGGGAATTGGTGAGTATTTATTCATCAAGGCGCCCCCGGGGGTTACAAGAAACAATGGCCACAAGCTAGCAGAGAGCAGATTTAGATTGGACATTAGGAAGAACTTCTTCACAGTTCGAGTGGCCAAGGTCTGGAACGGGCTCCCAAGGGAGGTGGTGCTCTCCCCTACCCTGGGGGTCTTCAAGAGGAGGTTAGATGAGTATCTAGCTGGGGTCATCTAGACCCAGCACTCTTTCCTGCTTATGCAGGGGGTCGGACTTGATGATCTATTGAGGTCCCTTCCGACCCTAACATCTATGAATCGATAAGTGAAATACATATTTTCATTTATCTTTCCTCTACATCTCCTCCCTCTTACTCTCATCTTCCTCCTCCTCATCCCTTTACATGTAATATCTGAACTCAAAGAGGGCTAGCTGTAAACATTCTTTCATAGTAAAATCCATTCCCTTCATGATGAGAAAGTTCCTCACTTTCCACAGTGCTGCATTAACAAAGATCACCCATGCCTGTACCTTCCCTTTTTCCTGCCCTTTCTTAACCAACCCATAAATTTTGAGACTGATGTATCTCATCATTCACTTCTAAAATTTGTAAAAATCTCTGTGCTCTCCTCCAAACCTTCTGTGCAAAGCTGCATTCCCAAAATACATGGGCCACCGATTCTTCCCCCGCACACTTCACCTGTGGGCATTTTCCTGTTTTTCCCAAACGCCACCCTACATTCCATCTCCTACTGTTAAAACCTTCCTCACCATTCTCCACAACAGCTCTACATGTTCCCCTTTTAAATCTTCCCGTTACCCTTCTCTCCACACTCACCTTGCTTGATGCTCTGACAAATCACTTCAGTTAGTCTTTTCCCTCTTATTTCCTTCAAAACCCTTCCCTTTCCTTTCAAACCTTGTATCCCCAGCCCTTCAAAACCTCATGCTTTAATACAATTTTCTGCTCTCCCATAATATATTAACAATGTCCAACCCCACTTCCCCTTCCACCCTGTCCCATATAGGCCCATCCTCCACAACCATTTCCTCACCCAAAATCTGCAAAAATTTCCCATTTTCCCACTTCCTTCTGATGCTTCCCTCATTACCATTCTAACAAAGTGTGTGTAGATAAAAGTTTTTCAAATGTAGATAAAAGTGTTTCAAATTTGCACCTCACTTCCACGTGCTCAGGAAGAGCAGGACCTGATAACAAGGGTGGGTGGGAACAGGCTGCAGGGGGAAGAAGTTGCAGGGGAGAGAGCAAGAAGGGCACCTGACCCTCCCCTCCCCAGATACATTTTCCCTGCAGTAGGAGTGGGAAGAGATTAAATTCAAGGCAAACCTGCAATAAATAGATTTTATACCTGGAAAATTATAACATTTATACATTTTCCATATACAGAACCTAATTGTTCGGGGGTCATCTTCTACTCAGCGTCGCCTTATATCTGAGTACATACAGTAAGATCTTTTACCACCAATAAATTTAGAAACAAATCTCTTTTTTAAAAGCACTTGTTTCAAAAGAAAACAAAACAAATCTGCTTTGATTCTTTTCTAGGAGACATTCATTTAGATGTCTGAAGCATTCGTTTGAATATTTTTCATAAGCTTTCCTTTAATTAACACACTTTAATTACTACAGTATGTTTCTAGTATGTATTTATTCAGTACCTGTCTGGTGATCGTCTTGACCAACGTCTTCTGTCAGATTCTGCAAGACATTTTGATTAATGCAATTAAAGGATACGATTGCTTGGCTGTTCAGAATTTAAGCACCGATAGGCCATTTCATTTTATAAATTTAGTTAAGGTTACGTTAAACGTTTCTAGTCTGGCCACATACTGACATTCAGTTTCTACTGGAAGAGTCAGTGCCTTCCCAGTAGAAACCATGAGTGCACAGATGTTCACGATTTTTCTCCCGGAACAAAAATGGCTGCCCTGGGAGAAAAATAACAAGGGAAGAACTACGGTTAAAATCACTCTCAGGAGAATTTCTCCTGAGACAGTAAACATGTATAAACTTTCCCTTCTGAGAGAAGCTGCATAACAGTCCTCCAGCATCCCAGGGTATTTTGTTTCTACCCCCTCTCCCACAGAGGAAGTCTGTCACTCAGAATACACTGTATTGCTCTAGCTGAGCAGGGAACAGAACATACTCCCTGCACAATCCCCACATATTGTGCTGCAGGGAGACACAGGCTGAACTTGAGCAGTCTAGGGTCAGCCAAGCAGGTCTGCCCTGCGCACTAGTGCCGTCTATCTCCAGGCAGATGGAGAGAGCCTGCAGAGCATGCTGAGATGTGTGCACAAGGGCCCCCTGGCTCTGCAACATCCACACTGCAAGCTCTCTGCTCCAGTGTTTGAATGTCTGTTCAAGTTTTCAGTTAAGTTTTTCTACCAGGAAAACAAACTTAGGAAAATTCTTCCACATAATTTGCATGTGTGTACGCAGACTCCATTTTCAAGTTGTTCTGTACTTTTTGTAACTACAACCTTATGAGATTAAATGTTCTAGGCTCAGAATGTACCAAGGGTAATTTTCTTTAATATTTTAAAGCTTAATCAAACACTATTCAGCTAGTTTAGAGAGAGAGAGAGCTCATTATAAAAATATCTACAATGCTGTTTTAAATTTCTCTACTGCTGAAAGAGTTACTACCTAGCTTTGAAAAAAAGATGAAATACAATACAAAAATAACTCCAATTTAGCAAAATTAGCATTATGTGTTCCTAGGAAAACTAATAAAATGGAGTAAATTATGAGCCCTTGAGAAAAACTCTAATCTGAACACAAATTTTGAAAAAAACTCATGAAGTGAGCAGCTGAAAAAGGTTATGCTGTTCATGGATCCACAGCTAGCTACAATGCAGAATTGAAAGTTTAGTGATTACACACAACAAATGAGACAAGCATCTTGAAGAATCTGACAAAGCTGAAAGCTGTAGACACAAGCACTATGCATACACCACAGTATATGTGAAAGCTTGTGTGGAACCTGTTTATGAGTCAACAGTTCCACTGAACACAGCTCAACTTAATTCCAACTCCTTGGCTAAGTACAGACATTCAAAAAGCCTGAGCCTAAATTGATTCAATCTTTGCAGGTTAGTCTAACCTGCATAGATTGAACCAATTTGCAAGTGAACAGGGATTCACTTTTGATTCCGGAAATGCAGCCACATGCCTGTACTGGCTCAGGCCAGGGGGCACTAGAGCAAGCCCTTTCTTCCTTTCAGCAGCAGCCACAACAGAGGCTGGAGGGAAGCTGATGGGGGGTGGGCCACTGAGTATGATTGGGGAGGGGTTTAAACCCCCACCCTGGCCTGCAGGGACCCCAGCCAGGGTGTGCCAGGAGGGGGAAGGGGAAAGCAGCCCTTCCCAGAGCAGGTTTGTCCCGGAGTAGAGGGCATAACCAGATACCAGCCAGGGGAGCCTCAGGCAAAGCTGGGGGAAGAAGGGGGATTAAACTCCCATCTCCCCTCTCTCCCAGCAGCACAGGGACCCCAATCAGGGTCTGCCCAGCTTTCCACCCTGCTGGCTGCTTAAGCAGTCAGGGGCATGGCCAGAGCTGGGCAGGGCAGCAGCCTCAAGTAAAGTGGGAGCAGAAAGGAGGATTAAACTCCCCTCACAGGCACAGGCACCTCAGCTGGCATTTGCCTGGCTTTCCACCCTGCTGGCTGCTTGCATGGTGAGGGGCATTGCCACAGCCGGCTGGCATGGCCCCACCATTGCCTGCCTCGCCTGGGGCTGAGGCTGGGGCCGGGACTGTAGGGTCCCGCAGGTGCTGCTGAAGGTAGGTGTGGTAGGGCTGGCCTGGGCTGGGCTGTGGGGGCAGGGCCCTTCCCAGCCAGCTGTGGCTTGACCTGGGACTGCAGGAGCTGGGCACCCGGATTGCTCCTGGCTCTCCACACCCAGGCTGGGCTGGGCTGTCCTGGAGCCACAGCCGGCTGGGAAAGCCCCTGCCCCCTCAGACCAACCCAACCTGGGCTGGTCCCTCCACACCCACCCTCAACAGCACCTGCAGCCAGCCTGGTTCAGCCCCAGGTGAGGCAGGCTGATAGCAGGGCAAGACCCTTCCCAGCCAGCTGCAGCTTGGTGAGAGCCCGGCCTGGAACACATGGGCGGCAGCTGGCTGGGTAGCAGCATGGAGGTGATGCCTCTGCAGCAGCGGGTGGGCACCCCAGCAGCTGGACTGGCTGCATGGGACAAGTCCTTCATGCCCACGGCTACCTGGGCTGGCTCAGAGGTGCCAGTGGGCCTGGAGCCTGGCAGTTGACTGCTGTGGGGGCTCATATTCCTGCAACCACTGCCACCGCCACACCCCCTGCACTGTGCCTGTTCCTCCATCTCACGTAGCAGCTAGAAACAGATAAGCAAGCACCATGCAGGGGGCATGGCGGCAGGAACATGAGCTTGCATGATGGACAGCAGCCAGGCACGGAGGCGGGCGGGATCCATCCCTCCTTGCCCCTTCATCTTCATCTTAGGGGGCCATGCTGGCAGGCATCTGGCCACAGTCCCACCCTCGCTCTGGCTAAACAGAGGGGCAGGGCCAGCCCTGCTCTCTGGAGCAGACAGCACAGCACAGCCTAGAGTTGAAAAGCATGCTGGGATGCTGGAAGACTGATTTAACCTAAACCAGGAAGGGGTCTGGGACAAAAGTTCCATAAACCAATTTGACCCAAATCAGTTAAGCCTGATACTACATTCAACCAAGTTTATCTTTAACCAGTTTCAGCCATTTTGAAACTGGGTTATGTGCACTAAATTTCTGTTCTGTTACAGGTTTAGAACAGTTTCTGGTCACTTAAAACAATTCGTGTGCAACTGCTGTCCCTGCCCCTTGTGCATACACAAGCAACCTTCACTGCCACTGCCCGTCTTTTGACTGTTTAGTTGTAAAACCTGTGAACTTCCTTTTTCTTAATTTGCCCACCATTCCATCTCCCTAAAAAATTCTTTGAAGTGTAATAATCTAAAGATTTCAAAAGACAAATAAATGCATGCTAGAATAAATAACTAATTAAATTAAGAAATGACATTACCAGCTTATTCAGAGTGTGGTAAATCTTGTGAATATTTGCCAGTGTTGACAGATGAGAATTCAGCTGAAAATCTAAAAGGGGGGAAAATGATTAGTTTTGTCTCTTACAGTTTCTATAGCTCTAAACAAGATTTAATATATTCATGTTGTTTTAAAAAAACAAACAAACCCCAACATCACCACAAAGCTACGTTGTACAAGCCGAGTTAATACTATTATTCATTGCCTTTATTCCCATCACGGTCTGGGAATTAGTAAGAACTTACAAAAAATAAAGAATTTTCTTCAGGTATATTCCTGGATCAACCCTACTAAATACAAAATTATTTGCATGCTTTTGAGTCTTGTGCAAGATTCTTAACATGTGTTTGTTTTAAAATTCCTCCCATTCACAAAGGTACATCTGAGGCTCATTCAGAAATAAGTAAATAGATTCTTTTTCCCCCCAACATATCCAAAGTCAAATACTGCTGCTAAAATACAACCAAGTTAGGGTGCAAAGCTAGTAGAAGTTGAAGGGTTAAGTACAGTCTAGGCACTGGGCATGCAATCTGACAAATACATCACTAAGAGTAGGCTCAGCCAGGGTTCTCAATCCCCGGGCTAGGGCCTGGTGCCAGGCTGTGGCAGGTCAGCTGTCGGACCACAAGTGGCAGCAGACAGGCAAACCGCGGCCCCACAGCGCCAGGTGAAGAGGCCACAGCTCCTTCTGCAGGGCCTACGGCAGCGCTGGATTTGGCCCACCTCCTGCCCAAGGGGTGGGATATCCTTACCTATTTTCCAGCCAGAAATTCTGGCCACAGTCAGCTGTGACTGCTGGGCCGCGGTTTGCCAGGCCGCGGCATAAAAACTTCAGGAACCCCTCAGCTAAACAAACATTTGTCTGGGATACTTTGGATAGGAATGAACCTATCCTGAGGAGGGGACTGGACCACATAACTTCTTGAGTCCCTTACAGCCCTATTTATCTCTAAACACTACTGAATATGGTTATTACTATAGTAAGGTTTCCTATGAAATTCAATAGAACTATGTATGCATGGTAGTCTACATTTGCATGATCAAGCCGTACCTGAAGAAACAGCTAACCCTATAAACAGAACATTCCTCCACAAAATTTTGCTTGGCAGGGCCCTATATGCCTAGCTCATACTAGTCATTAGATTACAACATTCCAGCATGGGAATATTATTCTCTGACCAGATGCTAAAACAAAATGCAAGTGAAAAACATAGTCCTCACACCTCCACTCCAGTATTATAAACAGATTCTCCAAACAAACACTACACAAAGCACAGAGTTTGAGGGTAGACTATACAAGGTATTCAAATTAAGACTACACTAAAAATACAGGACAATTCAGATTTTTCTCATACAGAACAATGCTGCTGTAAACAAATATTAACAAAATGTATTCACAACTACAGGAATACCTTTTAGAGATACCAGTTTGGATTCTCTCATCGTAGTGGATTAAACATTAAAGATATCTCTGGAAATCTGAAGAATCATAGACCCCTGGCAGACATTATATTCACCATGCCTTAGGCGTGTCATGTGATAAACTAACATACCAACTGACCACATTAAAATTATTGCGAGATACTTCCACATCGCAAAGGGCCCTAGATGACATTAATGTAGTCACACAATTAGGATCTGATTAATTTTATCCCAGATACCAAAATTGTCCTGCTAGCATTTGTAAGATCCCAGTCACAGAACTGCTGGTGCACAGTCTCCAATGCTGAGCTGCCCGCACATCCAGACCTTTAAAAGGCACACCTGCAGTTGGAGATCCAAGCTCCAGTGCACACTGCCACCTGCAGCCCACCCTTTAAGTGTCTGGGCTTTCAGACCCTGAATCATACGTTAAACTTGGGGAGCTCCTGAATCCCCCACTGCCTAGGGGATACTTCTGTGCCACAAAGAAATTGCTCTAAAATGAGTAGCTCCTTTGTGGCTTATCTGCCATTTTTAACTGGGTTTAAACAGGTTTAATGTCTGCTCTTACGATTTTTCACATGATACTCTCAAAGCCCTGGCTGGAATGATCTAGTTCGGGATGGTCCTGCTTTGAGCAGGGGGTTGGACTAGATGACCTCCTGAGGTCCCCTTCAACCCTAATTTTCTATGATTGTATAATGCTTGATAAACGTGTCTGCCAGGGATCATAAAATGTATCTTATATCTAAAGGGAATCGCTTTATTGAGCTGTAAATTTGGCTTCACATCAACCCTGCTGTAGCTTAATTTGAGGACAGACATCTTGTCACCAATTTATCAGTTTGGGCTAGTTTGATTCTTATTATACCAAACTAAATTAAGCCCATTTTTTGTTAGTCAGAACCAAAATTGTGCTCTGCCAGCAAAGAAAGAAAAAGAAAAGAAAAAAGAAACCTTTACAGCAATAACCTATTTAAAATGGTAATTTTGAAAGTAATAATTTAGAGCACTGAAAAGATATAACAAGGGTCAGAAGAACCTTCAGAATGATTACATTATGAATATGTAGTACTGGAAGAACAGAATTTCCCAAATTCAGAATTTGGGGCACAACAAGAGAGAACTAGAGAATTACCAGCTGTGATGTAAGAATATATAATTCAGGTGTTGTGTCTGTAGTTTAATAAAAAAAACCCATAAAAATGCCCCAAAACATTGCCTGAATTAAGACCTAGTTATTAATCCTCTTATACAGTTACCATTAATCCAATAATCATTTGGGAGCAAAGAAATCTCCTGAAGTTCAACAAGGACAAGTGCAAAGTCCCGCACTTGGAACAGAACAATCGCATGCACTAGTACAGGCATGGGACCAAACTGGTTAAGCAGCAGCTCTACAGAAAAGGGCCTGGGGGTTACAGTGGACAATAAGCTGAATATGAGCCAACAGTGTGCCCTTGTTGCCAAGAAGGCTAATGGCATACTGGGCTGCATTGGTAGGAGTGTTGCCAGCAGATCGAAGGAAGTGATTATTCCCCTCTATTCAGCACTGGTGAGGCCACATCTAGAGTACTGTGCTGTTTTGGGCTCCCCCCCCCAACAACAGAAAGGATGTGGACAAATTGGAGAGAGTCTAGCAGAGGGTGACAAAAATGGTGAGGTAGTTGGGGGACATGATTTAGAAGAGGCTGAGGGAACGGGGCTTATTTAATCTGCAGAAGAGAAAACTAAGGGGGGATTTAATAGCAGCCTTCAACTGCCTGAAGGGTGCTTCCAAAGAGGATGAAGCTAGACCAGGGGTGGGCAAAATGCAGCCCGGGGGCCAGATGTGGCCTACCAGGCCATTCTATCTGACCCGTGGGGCCCCTTAAAACTTAGATAGTTAATATTTATCTGCCCCTGGATGCCTGCCATGTGGCCCTTGATGGCTTGCCAAAACTCAGTAAGCGGCCCTCCGCCTGAAATAATTGCCCACCCGAGCTAGACTGTTCTCAGCAGCGGCAGATGACAGAACAAGGAGCAATTGTCTCAAATTGCAGTAAGAGAAGTTTAGGTTAGACATTAGAAAAAAAACTCTCACTAGGAGGGTAGTAAAACACTGGAACAGGTTACCCAGAGAGGTTGTGGACTCTCCATCCTTGGAGGTTTTTAAGACCTGGCTAGACCTTGGCTGGGATGATGTAGTTGTGGATGGTCCTGCTTTGAGCAGTCAGTTGGACTAGATGACCTCCTGAGGTCCCTTCCAACCCTAATTTTCTATGATTCACAATATAAATGAAAAGAAAGTCTATAAAATAAAGGTAAAGAAGCTACATAATGTCAAGATTTGTTGAATGCCCTTCACCAACTACTTGACAATAATTATGAGGAGATATTTGATGTTTCCATACAAAGCACATAATATTTAAGGTACAAGTCATTCTGTATCTCCAAGACCTCCTTAAGCAAAAATGAACAAGGTCAAACAAAAGCTAGACTGAATAAAATAGATAGCAGAATTCTATAATATGTGGGTGAAACATCCAAATTTTAGGCATGTGACTTAAGAAGTGAATCAGTCTTCTTCCAGTGTGGCTGCTCTTGCAATTCTTCTGGGAGACTAGAGACCCGAGATGTTGCCAAACTACCTGTGCACCTGCAATATCAATTTAGTTCTGGCTGTCAAAAATATCTTCTTTGGGCTTCAACAAAGAAAAAAAAAAAGGCCAAAAGGAATTAATTTGACAAAACTGTGAGAATTGGAAGATGTCAGAAGTTGAAACCAAATATAACTCCTGGATATACCACAGTCTCACTGTAATCTAATAGTCTTATTTAAAATAAATTAGTAACTGAAAGTCTGAAAGCCTCCATTA
This sequence comes from Alligator mississippiensis, assembly GCF_030867095.1. Classification (NCBI taxonomy): domain Eukaryota; kingdom Metazoa; phylum Chordata; order Crocodylia; family Alligatoridae; genus Alligator; species Alligator mississippiensis. Next base: position 58,040,963 of record NC_081825.1, on the reverse strand, counting down.
AAATATTTAGAATATTCATTTGGCCAAGTGCGAAAAATCTATATCCGATACTCACAGCTCCTAACAAATTAATTTAAACTGAATAAGGGCCACATCTAACCTTTATATTTAAAAAAAAACCCATCAAAATATTATTTGGGGATTCTTTTACATGCCTATTTATTTACAAATCTAGAATAGATAGAAGGCTCATCTGAACACAAGTGTTGGCAACAGTCTCCTATGAAACACGGTGATATAGCAAGAAAACTGAGTTGCTTGATGCGCCCAGTTTATTTTCAGCAATGAAATGGTTATGCTTAGTTATTGAAGCCCACATGCCATACAAAAAATTAGGCAATGTGTTTGGTGTGAGAGGAGAGAAAAGGAGCATGCTGAAAATATTACTGTTGAACCTGTTTAAATGGAGTATGCTTGGCCAGTGGAGAAAGATATAATCACGAAATTAAAAGTTCTCAAGCTACAATTTAAATTAATTTAAAACAGTTAAGTTCCAGTATTTTGAAATATATGCCTACCTACATATTCAGGAACAACTGCATATATGGTTTACACTTAGAAAACATTAAAATAAAAACCTGGATTTTAAATTTACCATTACTTTCAATAAGGCCTAAAAGCCACTCTTTTCAAAATACATAGTTTTGGAATGCATCACCAAAGGCAAAAAAACAAATGAGAGCTATAATCAGGATTGTTTAGGGAAGGGAAAAATCCTCTCCAATGCAAGATTTCAAGACTAATATCTAAAGGAGTGCTGAAAACATGTTACCTATTCTCTACAGAAGTAAACCATTATATTTCAACTAAGCATATGACAAAGTTAACACTAAGTGTTAAAAAAGTATGACTTTCCAAAAAAGAAAAAGAAACTTTCAGGAAAACCTTTTTCCACATGTGCCTGTTTGTGTGCGTGTTTGTAGAGATGCATAAATACATCAGTCCATATTGTATCGGCACGAATAAAAAGGAAAATTGTCATTACTGGCAGTCAGCTTTTTTTGCCTGATGTGGCTGATAATGTTGCTGATAAATGCCACATGCATGCGTACAGCTGCAGCACACGAGCAGCCGGGAATGCAGCATCTGGCTGGTAATTCCTGGGGTGGGGAAGGGAAGACAAGGGAAGGGGCGTGAGGAGGCAGATTAAGGCCCCAGTAGTAAGGGAGTGGGGCTGTGCCTGGGGCAGGGGCAGGCACTGCCCAGCCAAAGTGAGGCAGGATGCAGGACGGAGCCAGCAGCTCGTCCAAGGGGCATGGGGGGGGGGGGGTCATTCCCACTGCTGTGCACCCCCCCCCACATGCTTCCCCTGGGGGTATGTGCCTCCCCAGATCTGTGCACAGGGTGTGGGTGGGCTGCCACTGCGTACCCGGGGCTGGGACTGCTCCGGCCTCGTCCCAGCGGCTACGCTCCAGGGGTGGACGAGCAGCGGTGGTACTGGAAGTGGGGGCTACACTGTAGTCCCCTGTAGCCCCCCTCCCACTGCTGCCGCCTGCCCTGCCCCACCCAGCCTGAGCACAGCCACCAGGAAGAGACTGGAGCAGCCCCCGACTCAAGCGCGCAGAAGCAGCCCACCCTCCCTCTGTGCACAGATCCAGAGGGACACATGCCCCTCGTGCCTCCCCCGGGGATGCACACAGCAGCAGGAGCCATCTCAACCTCCCCAGACAAGCTGCCGGCTCCATCCTGAGCCCCACACCAGCTGAGCAGCGCTTGCCCCTGCCTCTGCCCCTGCCCCACTCCCTCCCTCGCTACAGAGGCCCTGATCTGCCCCCACATACCTCTTCTCTCCAACAGACCCATCAGCCGGACACTGCTCTCCATGCTGCTGGGCTGCATATTGGCAACCGGATCAGTACTGGCCAATATGGCTGGTCAATAATTGGCCGTTGATATTGGCCCAAAAAATCTTTATTAGTATACCTGTTTGTTTGAGGTTCAATGCAAAAAGAAACAGCATTTGGTGAAAAACTAAAACATTCTCTCTCACAGAACAAACAATGAAAGAATTTTAGCATTACATTTAAAATTACGTTACTGCTGAACTGAATTTCAGTCTGTCAAAACACTTTCTAATAAAATTTTCAAATCTTGTAATATTAGCCAATTATAAATCCTATATACTGTAGACCTCCAGCACATAAACTTATGTAACCACCTAGAGCATCATTACTGTCCCAAGTCACAAGAGGGTACTGCAAAAAAGAAGTGCAGAATATTAGACAGGGAGTGAGTATAGGGGACCTTTCTTGTGGACTGCTGCTTCTGATGGCTTCTGTCCTGACAGTGGAATATGTAGTGTGGAGACCAGTGTCAGCAATAGAGGAAAAGCACCTGCCCACCTGATGCTGCAGTCCTCTGGACTGGCCCCAATCACCCTCTCCTCAGTGGAGTGGGAGGCTGACAATATGTACTGAAGGGGAAGGCAATTATTTTCAGATGGAGGGCTGCTTACTCAGTTTTGTCAGGCTGTCAAGGGCCGCATGGGTAGCCCCGCCCCTTGATAGAGACCCCACTCCTTGACAGGTGCCCTGCTCCCTGGTCACCATCTTGGGACCAATGTCCCAGGGCCAGCACCAGTGGGGCCCAAAGCAGGGCACAGGCTGGCAAGGGTCTGTGAAGCCAGGCTGGGCTGCACCAGCGGGGGGGGGGGGAGCTGGCCCGGCTCCATAAAGCTCCTGCTGGCTGGGACCCCGTGCTCCTGCCACCCTGCTCTAGGCCCCGCCAGCACTGGCCCCGGGACACCAGTGCGGGCCCCGTGCTCCCGCTGGCTCCCACACCTGCTCACTCCCAGTGCCCCTCAGCACAGGCGGGAGGCAGCGCACAACCCCGACCCCCTGCTCACCGGCAGTCTGGTCCTGCTTGAGGTGAGCAAGGGACCACTTTTCCCCACGCTCAGCACCAGCTTGTAACCGGGCCCCACTGCCAGCCTGGGCTCTGCACTTGCTCCAGACTCGTCTGTCGGCAGCAGCAGCTGTGGCCTCCCAGCTTGCCGCACTGGGCAGTGTTGGCTGCTGCTGCCTGCCTGGAGCTCACACACTGGGCAGCCCACAGGCAGCAGTGACAAACACTTTCTGGTGCAGCAAGTTTGGGGGGGGGGGGAGGGGGGGTTGTCGCATCGCAGCTGCTGTCACCACATGCAGCCCTGACGGGCGAGCCTGGAGCCGGTACAGCACCCAGGCTGGCAGTGGGGCTGGGTTACAAGGTGGTGCCGAACGCGAGGCAGGGAAAAGCGGCCCCTCACCTGCCCCGTGGCTGTCGCCCCATGCTGCAGCCCCTCACAGCCCATGAGGGGCTGCCTGTGCCTGCTCAGGACAGCCCCGTGCAGGCTGCAAGCAGCTGCAGCAGGAAGCACCAAGCCATGGTGCGGGGGAGGGGCCACTTTCCTCTGTGCCGGGAAGGAGCCTGCAGAAAAGCTGAGCATGGGGGGGAGAAAGCAGCCTCTCATCCACCCCGTGGCCAGCGCTCCCTGCTGCAGCCGCTCGCAGCCCACGCAGGGCTGTCCAGAGCAGGCACAGGCAGCCCCAGGAGGGCTGTGAGTGGCTGCAGCAGGAAGTGCCGGCCATGGGACCGCTCCCCCACACCCTGCACTCAACTTTTCCCTGGGCTCCTTCCCTGCCCTTCCCCCCCCAACTGAGGTTCCAGCATGGGGCAGCCATATGGTCCCAGGCCAGAAGCCCCTGTGGGGGCTTCCAGCTGTGGGGGCAGTGCCAGGAGGGACCGGCTGTTGTGGGAGCCCGCTGGGCTTCCCCTGGGTCCTACTGCCCTTGGTTCATGTCATTTTTGACAGGAACCAAGGGCAGATAAAGATTAATTTTGTAAATTTTTAGGGGCGCTGCGGGCCAGATAAAATGGCCTTGTGGGCCGTATTCTGCCCACCCCTGATGTACTGCAAGGGAACAGTGTAGCTTATATATACCTGTGTCTGCTTGCATAGAATCACTGAGGGCACAGAAAGAAGCACCAATTGTTACTGCTATCAAAGGATATATAAATTGTTATGAAACAACCATGAGATCTGCATGATTCTGTAGTGATACACATGTAACAAAACCACTCCAACTTTAACCTTGCTTATGTCAATCAAAGTTAGAGCAATTTTGCTAGCTCCTATTTGTTACAGGATCATGCAGACATAATCAGTTAGTTTATAACTACTGCTGCTGCAGGTTTGCAAACAGCACCTTCCCCTGCCCTTTTAAAGTAGCTAAAATGTTTGTCTATATCTGAAAACAGATGGTAAAAGACCATTGCACACAAAGCCTTGAAGGAGAACTCTGAGGGCTCTGGAATGGATCCTGTCACCAAATCCTGACTCTAAGATCCACAACAGAAACCAGCTTTAGCGTGAAAGAGCTTGTCATTTTCTTTCCTATCCACCAAAGGCAGTGTGACTGTCTTCTAACACAAAGAAGCATTTCTACACTAAAAGTGTATAGATCAAAAAAGAGACCTGTATATTGTAAATATTCCCAAATGAAGCATGTAGTCTCAAGTACAAAAAGGATGACCCAAGCATATCTCTGCATATATGAAATGTCTTGCAGACATTAAAAATATTCTTCCTGAGTGTAAATGAAGTTCAAGAAGAATGCGCGGCAAATGACAGCAACAACGGCTATGTTTGTAATAAGTTCTCTTAATCAAAAACCCCTTTTGCTTGTGGGACATCACTATCTGGAAGTGTTGTATATACTAAAGTTCATCTCTTCAGTCATCAAGAAAACAACGGACTTTTCAATTCATATCCAAGACTCACAACACATCAGTGACTTGGGCGAGGGGGTAGAAAGCACCCTGTTCAAATTCGCAGATGGCACTAAGATGTGGGGTGAAGCGGGTACCCTAGTAGGAAGGAACAGGCTGCTAGCAGATCTAGACAGGTTACAGGGGTGGGCCGAAGAGAACAGGATGGGGTTCAGCACTGACAAGTGCAGGGTAACGCACCTGGGGAGGAAGAACCAGTGGCACACCTACAGGCTGGGGAACTCGCTTCTCGCCAGCGTCAAGACAGAAAAGGATCTTGGAGTCGTCATCGATGCCACAATGAACATAGGCCGACAAAGTAGGGACACCGTCAGGAAGGCCAACCATACCTTGTCGTGCACCCGCAGATGCATCTCAAGCAGGTCCAAGGAGGTGATCCTCCCCCTCTATGAGACACTGGTCAGGCCGCAGCTGAAGTACCGTGTCCAGTTTTGGGCGCCGCACTTCAGGAGGGATATGGCCAATATGGAGAGGGTCCAAAGGAGGGCCACCCACATGATCGGGGTCAGCAGGGCAGGCCCTACAAGGAGAGGCTGAGGGACTTGAACCTGTTCAGCCTCCAAAAGACAAGGCTGAGAGGGGGTCTAGTGGCAGTCTACAAACTAGTCAAGGGGGACCAGCAGGCATTGGGAGAGTCCCTGTTCCCCCGAGCACTCCCAGGAGTTACAAGAAACAATGGACACAAGCTAGTGGATGGTAGTTTCAGGCTAGACATTAGGAAGCACTACTTCACTGTCAGGGTGGCTAGGACCTGGAACCAACTTCCAAAAGAAGTGGTGCTGGCTCCTACCCTAGGGGTCTTTAAAAAAAGGCTGGACAAACATCTGGTCAGGGTTGTTTGACCCCAGTACTCTTTCCTGCCACGGCAGGGGGTCGGACTAGATGATCTCCTGAGGTCCTTTCTGACCCTACCAACTATGAAACTTCATTTTTGAATAAGCTGACACCTGAATGTCCGCAAAAAAAAATAACCAACCTCTCACACAAGCAAATGCACACTTCTGGTATTCAATCAATGTAAATGATGCTTGCCAACAATTTCCACTGTTAAGAACATCATATCAGTTACCCAGCAAATATTCTTGGAGCAAGCCTTTTCTTCACTCCTAATATAAAGGTGTACTGCAAGCTGTGTGAGGGAGAAAAAAACCCACCGTAAATGAAGCACTTTGCCAGGCAGTTATTTACAGATGGAAGCAAAAAAACACACCTCAATGTATTTTTATTTTTTAAACCAGCATTATAACAGGAGAGGACAGATGTACTGAACAGTGTATCAATTATGAAATATGTAGAGTACTACAAATGACTGGAAGTGGGAAGTATTTGCTCTGCTAACAGTGCCAGTAATATAAAAGCCATCATGGGACATCATAATGAATGACTATTCAAGTACTACTACAAAAGGATATTTTCTAGGGCCTAAATCTGTCTCAATAATTTCATGAAGTTGAAAATACAGCAAAAACTCTAACAGACCAAAAAAAAAAAGAAATACAGGGAAACTATTCATGTTACAGTGGCAGTCTGTAAGTAATAACAGAAAAAAGAAAAGTATGGGAAGATGAAATAGTTGCATTGAAGTATTCTAGAAAAACAAGATGGAAAGCATGCAGATCCTGATTAAGAAACAAAGAAGCTCTTCATGAACAGTGATTGATGATCTTAAGGTAGTTAAAAGGGGTACATCACACTGTACATCGTGAGGATGTCTTCTGAGTTCACTTGCAGAACTCTCTAGAGACTCTACAGAAAATTACTTCAGCAAACACTGCATATGAATCAGACAAAGCATTTGTCAAAAGTTCCTCAATTTATGGACAAGATAAAGTGAACTAGTTTTGAGCTTCTAAGTTTGATCTCCACTCAAGTCAAAGTAGTAAAAATAAAGGATTTTATTTGTAGGTAGGAAAAATATAGCTGCCAATCAGTTCATATTATTGCAAAACACTTGGATCCAAGGTTCAAAAGTAGTAAACTTAGGGATAATAATATGGTTGTGGCATGACTGGATTACTAAACAAGCAACATACATTTGACTGCATATTGGAAAAGTACTTTCAAATTTTGCAGAACACAACTTTTTCAGGTATTCAGTCCAAGAGAGTAATCAGGGACTCTACCAGATGTACTGGTAGCCTTCATGCAATAGAACCTTGGGCTCCTCTTGCGTCTTGTCTGCTTCAGATTTTCCATCTTCTGTAGTATGTGAAATAAACTGGTCACTGTTTTGAAATATATATCCGAAAACATCAAGAAGCAGGCTAGCAACTACAAATCTTGAGCTTGACGAAATAGATGAAAATCATAGTGTAAATTCAGAATTGGAATATGTGTTTTTTTTAAGATATGGACACAGACTAGAAAAGTCACAGGAAAAACTTGAGCTATATCAGAATTTCCACGATTATAGGCTTAACTGAGCTGCTTAATTTTAGTATAGGATGGCCAGTTTTGCTTAGAATTATTACATTCTATAATAATAAATATAAGACTCTTTAATAGTATATAAATAAGCCTGGATATAGACCAGTATATACTGCTGCCCTTAATGTTGTGCAATGTTAACTATATAACAATTTCAGCATAGGAACTTTCATTTTCTGAGCGCCCTCTCTAGAAATGTGCGTTTCCTCTGTATTTATATTATAACCTGAGGTCTTTACATGTTCTGAGCCTTACAGATAGAACATTCCTTTGTTTAAAAATCTGCAGTATTGATGCTTTCTAGTTTCACCATTCTACAGCAGGGAAAAATAACAACAGTTAAAATAACAACAGACAAAGAATGCACATAAGTACTTTAGTGTGCACTCTAATGGTAGCTGTATTTATCATTATGCAAAAATAATGAATTTATACTTATTGCAGAGATACCTAACAGTACTGTGTACATATCAAGTTAGAAATGATGCAGTTCCCATTTTACAGTAGCAAATTAAGTGTAGTATTGATAAGCAACTAACTACCGCAATTCCACCCTCACACCTTCACCCTCTCCACCCCCGTTTGCTTTTCTTTTCTTTTTTTTTTTTTTTGGAAAGAGGAAGAGTTCTGTTCTTGAAGGATAAAAAGGGTCCTGAGAATTAGTGTATGCCCTATCTGCAAGTAAAGCTGTACGGTTTAATCTCAGGCATGATTATTAAATCAAGATGATTTAACTAGTGCAAAAGGTTACATGTTCAATTATTTCAGATTACAATGGATTTATTTTAGTTTACCTAAAATTTGATCAAGAAGAGATTTGAGATAAATTAAAATAGAGTCACTCTTAAACCAAAAACTAAAAGTATCCAGAATGGTTTTACATTTGGTTTAATTAAAACCAGTCAAAATGTGTGCATCAACGAGGCTTAAGAATGGATGCTTTTTAATTTTAGGTAGTTGCTTCTGTGTTTGCAGATGCCATGACTTATATACTCATCATATAATTTTTCTCAACATTCCCAACTGAGATAATATTACCAAATTGTAGTGTGATACAGCTAGCTCATAATTCAGTTAGAATCAATTATGGCAATAAGCAGTTAGATAAAAACAAGGTCTATTTCTAGCATTTCTTTCCTTTCTCTCCAAGCAGTAAATTCATGTACAGTTGATAGTCTTACAGTAACTTTAAGGAAGCAGAGGAAGGACAAAAATCAAAGTGGGTCTCCCCTCAAAAAAAAAAACAAAACAAGAATTCAACAAGATTGAGAGGAAAACAGGGAGGATAAATAATACTAAAATTGTTTTCAAAAGCGAAATCTGGAGAGAGAGAGATGGTATTTTAAAGCGTTAGTTGTCAGATAAACCTGAAATAAAGTGTTGAAACTACATGCAATCAGATCCTGCCCAATTCAAAAGAATATAGCAAGGTGACAAGTAGGAGTAGAGAAAAAGGGTCACCTCATTTGTGACTCTAAACTCATTATGTGGCATGTGAAACAATTAAAGAGAGGTTATCTCAGTTGTAGGGAACTTGCAGAAGATAAGTTGTTTGTTGGGGAAGGAAGATTAAGTTTTCCTCAGAAAGGACTGACATATCATAGGAAAAGAAGAGAAATGTAGAAAATTGAAAGTTATGAGGAAAGAGTAAGAAAGAATAAAGAACTGTCTGGTTTAGGGAAAGACTTGAGTCGCATGTAAAGGTATGTAGTATAGAGAACAGCAAATTCACTCTCTGACACCCATATCAATAAATGAGAAAAGACAGTGATAATTTAGGAAGGATGGAGTGCTGTTATAGCTGGGAATCATGATCCCAGAAATATGCAAGACATCAAAGTTTGTTTAATCACATCTTTAGTGAATCAACTAAATAGCTGGGAAAGATGTTAGTCAAGCTTTCATCCTTCCTAAGCTGTGAAACAGAAGCAGCAGGGAGCCTAAATTATATAAACTTACAAGATAAATATCAGTAAAAGGTAATACCAAACAAATATTGGAATTTAGGAAAACATTTATATTTAAGTATAGAGTGGCAAGGCTACAAACTGCCATGGAAAAAATGGTCACTGCTAATAATTTTCAAGACTACAGAAGATAAAGTATTTTTCTGGCATTTCTGATCATTTAAGCCTCTCGATGAAGTGAAATCAAGTTATACAAAAGCAGCCCAAAGGGCAGCCCAGGGCAACATCTATTTATTTCCATCATAATGTCAACATTTGGAAAGCAAAGCTATTTTGTTAGGCAAGGCTAGATTAGAAGGCCCAAATAGTTTATGAGAGTGAATAAGAAAGAAAGGCATTCTCCTAACTGTCAGGACAAGATACAGAAAGGTAAGAAGAGAGGGCAGCAATTAGCAGCTAGAGAACAAAAACATAAATTTGGTAGTATTCTACTGAGAATTATACTTAAAAATTATTTTCAGCAATCATCGTATAACCGATGTTGTCATAAATGAAGGGACCTGGGCCCTGTTTGTCAGCTATAACTAGTAGCTTAAAAATAAGAGAGTTTGCAGTTTATTTTTTCTTCTTAGCAAGATACATTCTGACAAGACTGAACAGAACATACAGTATATGTTTATTTTTTTGTTGGCAAAGTGTGAATTGTGGAGAAAATCCTGAGAGATAATTATTGCTGTTAATTTGGTGGTACACACTGTTCCCTGCAAAGACCAAAAGAGAATTTTATTCACCAAAACAAACTGTATATCATTAACTAAGTCAGTGGGATCCAACCTTTTTGACAGGTGCACCACAAGTTAGCCTCATATCCTCCGAGAGCCACCCCAGTCCCCCTCCTCTGTCCAACCTGATCTGCACGCTGTTCCCTCCCCAAACGCCCACTCTCTGGCCTTCTGGCCCTGTGCTCACAACCTGATCTGCTGCATCTGGTGATGTATATTACCTGTCCCTCCCCCAACCGGTCAAGTGCCACACACAAGAGGCTGCCTGTGCCACTCCTTGCCCTACGTGCCCCAGGTTGGCCACCCCTGACCTATGTTCATTACAAGTTCATTTTTATCCTCCTTTCCAGGATAAAAGCATCCATTAGCTCCTAGGCCTTACCTGAATATAAAGAATGACGTTATTATAAATCATATAAATAATGACAAGAATCAGACTGGGCAGAACAATCAAACCCTGTGTGGCTGAAACAAATCTGTGTTTCTTAGCCCCACCCCCATTCTGAAGGAGAGACTGAACAAGCTGATGGTCAGGCTCTGACTGGGGTCAGACTCACCAGGATTGCTCCAAACCCCATTCTGCCCCAGGGATAAGTAAATCCCCAGGAAGGGAAGGGAAGGCCAACACGTGTTCTCAACCCTGTGACACCAGCCTAGCAGCCAGGGCCCCTCATGGGACACTATGTGGAAGTCAGCAGCACTGGGAGGGTGGGTTGAGGCGACCCTTGCCTGCCTCCCCCGCAGACAGATCCCCGGCCTGGGGCAGCTCCTACCCCGGCTGCCCCTCCCCCCTCTGCTCCCCCTGGGCAGGATGCTCAGCCCCGCCCCCTCCGCCGGGCCCCACGGCCCCGCCCCCCGAAGGGAACGGAGGGGGCGGGGCATGCTGGGAGTGGTAGTCCGCCCCCCGTAGCCGGGCTCGCGCTGCGCGGCGGCCAGACTCCAACACCCACAACACACCGCGGCACTCGGTGCCCGTCACAGCCCATTTGCCCCGCACCGGCCGGACACTGGAACCGGGGACGTAGCCCGGCCCGGCCCGGCCCCACCCCGCGCTCGACTCTGCGGCCCCGCCCCAGCCCTAGCCCCGGCGACCCCGAGCGAAGCCAGGAAAGTGCGTCACAGCCTCGCCCCAGGGCTCCCGCCCCGGCCCGGCCCCACCGCCCGCACAGCGCCCGGGCCCGCTGCCTTCCTCCCCTCTACGCCCTCGGCCCAGCCCTAGCCCGGGCCGCGCCACCCCCGCCACTCACTGACAGCCGCGGCATCCGAGTGCATTTTCGTGCGGCGCACACCCGGCTCGGCCCGGCTCCCTCCGCCTCTCCCAATCACAGCGCCCAGGCTCAGAGCACTCTTGGCCCGCCCCCGCACACCGCCTATTGGCTCTTGCAGCCTCACGCAGCCGCCCGTCTGGCCGCGCCATTGGACTCCGCCTCTGTCAGTCTCGCACTGCCCAGCCCACCCCACCGGTCACACCTCCCTCTGCCACCCTATTGGCCAAAGTCCTGAGCGAATCCCGCCTCCCTCCCAGCCTGACTGGATCATACTGATGGCAGTTATTTCTGGCTCGGAAAGCGCGTGCAAAGAGCACCACTTTGTGTAGCCCGTGGATCTGATTGGGACAGGAGAGGCTTAGACCACGCCCCTGGCCTAGCATGATTGGCTAAGAGGGTCAGAGGTAGGGGGCGGGGTTGGAACGGAGCGAGTGCTACTTGTGGGGGGAGCAGGTGGCTGGAGCGGCGCAGGGGGAGTTGGGCTAGGATGGGGGGTGGTTGCTGCGCCTACCTCCTCCCTGGGGTGAGGCCCTCGCGTTTGGGCACCGGGGAGGAGAGCAGAGGCGGGAGGATGGGTCTTGCCCGTCCCTCGGCCCCTCTCCTCCCGGCATCATTTTAGTCTAGAACAACTACAGTTTGAACCTTTTTCTTAATACAATGTCATACGTGTTGGGGCGACAAATATGCATGAGGCTTTAGATGAAACGACTCCATCTCCCAGCGCCTCATTTTCTGTTTCTCTAAAATGGGAATCTAAGTCCCGTGGAAGTTGCCCCTGCCATATACCCACTGTCCTGTAGGGAATACAGCATGAGTGAGGCAGTGGAAAAACCAATGCAGATTCATTACAGTGCATGTGTGCAAGGGAGAAGAAATGCTATCAATCTGTTGTTTCCCTGCTAGAACACCCTTTTGCTGCTGCCAGCTCATGCGGGACTTAGTCTTGTAGCTGTTGTAGAAATTGCGACCATGCTAAACCAGCCTTATGGAGGGTTGTTATAGAAGCACATAGTAGGATTGCGTTTTAGCCTTTAAATATCTTAAGAAATTATTCCAGCAAGACTAAATTACAAGAAAGTCAATACAGTGAAGTACTTCAAAGTTAGGAAACATGAGGTTCATAGTATTTCTGCTTCCTTCTGCATATGCATCAAAGTCCTTAACAGTCTTTCAAGACTGGGAGGGCACTGAATCCGTCCCCTGCTTTTGCTTCCATCAGGTGGTCTCAGCTGGCCCCCTTTAGACTGGTGGTGGCCAGGGACGCATCTGCTGTAGACTTACTTCCCTTGACCATTGGATGTTGCTGGATCTTGTGGCAAAGCCAGAAATAGAGCCTACTACAAGCCTATTGCACCTATTAAACGAGCCTTCTTTTCTGCACATGCACGACTAGTATCTGTTGAACAAGTTTCGACGCTAACTGAAGGCAAAGCATGCTACATTATATCTACGTAAAAGTTGTTATAAAATCATGAATTTTGTGCCACGTTGCCAAGGCTAGTAAAAACAGGATTTTTTTTCTATTTGCAAGTGGTATTTTCCCTGTTTTCATTATCTTTTATATTTTAGCAATTGGCATTCATGCTACGTCACCACCCTGCCTGAAAATGCCAGCACTCAAGTAAAGGCAGCAGCAGCAAATCCTGATTTCTTATGCCTTGCTTTTCTGTATAGGATATTCATCATAACAGCAAGTCTGAACTACCTTCACAACTCTTGGCGAGCAAAAGGGGCACAGAAAATTGAATAATTCTTCATTTCTTAATCTCTTCTTCCCATTGCCCCAACTATATCTCCATGACATTTACATTTGATGCAAGAGGACCTTTGTCTTCTTATATTCGTGCTGTTTATTTGTTTTAATTAATAGTTAAAATGACTAGTACACAAAAGAAACCATAGATTGTACAAGGTACAGGCCAAGTTGCAGAGGGTAACAGAAATCAAAGTTGCCTTTACTTCTTTCTTGCCATCAAAAACATGGAGAAGAAAACTGAAACATGGCTTTCCTCTGTCACTTCAAGCATTGACCCACTTTTCTGGGAATCATGCTGTAAATTGCTGAAGACACCAAGTGTCTACAAAGCAGTTGCTTATCTCTTGCATTTCTTAAAGCCAGACTTGAAAATAATTTGGCTCCAGGAAACATAATCATAGGGATACAAAAAATTCCACATTTTTAAATTAAGATGATGTTGGAAACTGCATCGGAAAAAACAACTGAATTATAGCAGCAGAACAACAGGATGAGACCTAGAGAAGCAAAATACATACAGAACATATAATGGTCACTGGTCACAGTAACTAATGGTAGGGCTGTCTAATGTAACCCCTGGGCTTCCCACTCAGCCACCATTACTCCTCAGTCTGGCTACAGCAGCAGCCCGGGTCTTGGGGCTCCCCCTCACTTCTGTTACTGCCTGACCCAACCCTGAGGGGCAGTTGCCCATGGCAACAGCACAGCCCATGGTCTTGGGCAAGCTGGCAGCCTGAATGCTCATGCACCACAGTGCCAGAGGAGCCAAGTAGCTACAGATGAGGCAGAGGCCTGCACCATGTAGGGAGTGGTGGATGGGCATGCCCACACCTCCACACATACAGTACAGCAAGGTGGGGAAGTATTTGTCTGCAGAGTGTAGAATAGGGGTGGGAAAAATATGGCCTGTGGGCCAGATGCAGCCCACCAACTCATTGGATCCATCCCATGGCTGTCCCCATGGCACTCCGCATGCGCCCAAGCTCTGCCTGAGGTAGCCACTGCTGCAATCTTGCCCATGTCTGCTAGCCCTGGCCCTGGCCCCGGCCAGTGTGCACAGCTTTTGACAGGGCTGCCTCCCAAGTGCTGCTGGGCTCCTCTCACCTCCAGCAGTGGCTGTGCACCACTCTGGGTGGGGAGGAAGTTGCAGTTGGGCAGCTCCTGCCCCAACACGTGGGGGTCTGGCTCCAGTTCCTGGCATGGAAAAGCAGAGTGAGTAGAAGCCAGCTGGGAGCTGGAGCCAGAGCACTGAGCACTGGGGCAAGAGCCACCCAGCTGAAACTTCCTCCCCACCCAGAGTGATGCACAGGGGCAGGAGCAAAAGGAAGAGCTGTTGGTGGAGATGAGAGGAGCTGAGCAGCACCCAGGCAGCTGCAGCCATAGCAGGAGCAGCCCCACTAGAAGCTGTGTATGCTGGCTGAGGTGGGTGTGGGCAGGAGCAGGGCACTGGCTGCCCAGGATGGGACCACAAAGTTCTTGGCCACATGCAGACAGCCACAGGGGCAGCTGTGGACCACACCACCCAGGCAAGCTCTGTTGCACGCACCCCCTGCCCTGTCCCTCCTTTCCTCCCTCCTGGACGGCTCCCAGGACCTAGCACCTAGGCAGCGCCCCCCCCTCCTCCTCCCATGCACACCCCACCAACACACCACCCACACATCTCACACAGGGCAGAGGTATGCAAGCAGTGGATCGTGGCCCCACCCTGAGCCCTGGTCCTGCACATCCCTTCCCCACAGCCATGCCCCATGATCCTAGCCTCCTGCCCATCCTGATCCTAAACACCACTCCCCACCCCACTACAGTCCCATCCCAAATAGGGAGTTTTGGTGAGTTGTTGCACGCGGGGGGGGGCGGGGGTGTGTGCGTGCACTGACCCAGTCCATGACAGCTCATCAAAACTCTCTATGAGGTCCGTGGCCTCAAATAATTACCCACCCCTGGTGTAGAGGTTTGGGGGGCACCCATCTGCTCACACACATGGTACAATGTGGTAGGAGGTACCCACCCACATATGTATATGACATGCAATCTGGGGGGCCCATGGCCCCCACAGTGTATGGCCCCTGCTGGTGTGGGCTGTGGGGCATGCAGCTCCTAGCCACTTAGAAGATGAACAGTCCTGATTTAGGAGTATGGAAATCTGTCTGATGCCCAGTACAAACATAGTTTTACATGGTGTTTCTGAAAAGATTACTCAGTTTAGGAACTGCAACAAAATTCCACAAGAGTGAGCTGTGTTCATGTATAAACTAATATTTATTCATATATTACTCTCCAGGATGAAGAAGGCCCCTACTGGTTGAAAGGGAGTACCGCATTTTATGTAATTGATTTCATATCATTCAATTCAGAATACAGGCAGACATCACAGTTGCCCCATTCCAAAAATGTCACTAATTGGAAATCTGTTCACATTTGTCCATGGGCAGAATTGTCCACATGTACACTGCTATGGGTTCTGAGTAGAACCCACACCTTCTAGGGGCTGCACTGCTGCTGACCCACCAATGAGGAGGTAGAGTACCCAGATCAACCCTTCCAGTGCTTAAAGTTTCCCCAAGATTCCACTAGAAAGAGAGGAAAACCTGGATTAGCTGGTTGCCAAAAAAGAGGAAGACATTATGGTGTCCAATTGCAATTTCTCTTCCCCTTCTCAGAAATAAAAAATAAGACAGATAGAGTTTAATAAAGAATATAATTGCACTTTACAAAAATCTTTGTGGTAGCTTCTTGACTGGGCATGCACAGATGTATGTGTGGGGGTGAACCTGGACCCCATGACAGAAAATGGACCTCACTTGGCAGGAGCCTAGGCTCATTTGGGATAGGGATGGGAGTGGAGAGGTTGTCAGATACTAGAGGGCTGTGTGACCCCCTGCTTGTGGTTCCTTGGGTGCAGGGTGTTCCAGGACCCCCCAGGATCTCTACAGCTTTTCAACCCCTGTTCTGGAAAGGGGTTGATTTCACCTCCTTGCTAGAGCCCTGGCTTGCCCCCCCACTTGTGACCAACAGGCTGGGTGCTACGGGGCTTGCCAATGGTTTGAAATGTCATGAAAATCTTGGGGTGCCCTGAGCACCCAACCCCTCACAAATCCTTCCTCCTCCCAAACCTATTTTATGCTCCTCACTCAGATAAAAATTGGTTTATTTCATTGCTCTGACTTCCCAGTACTTATAGGGTTTCTGAATTACTATAGATTCTGACCTTGATAGTGCCCAGTATAGTGCACTGGACTCAAAGATGGTACCAGTACACACCAAAGGACACAGTTAAAAGGTGGTAGTATGTTTATACCTTTTGTGCACTGTTGGCCAAAATCTAAATTTCTCACTTATCATTTTTCCCCTTATTTAAGTCAATGAAAGTTATGCCTCAATATTGACTGAGTTATAAAGATGTTGTAGTCAGGGTAGATCCCAGACATCTTCAATTAATGGGCCATTACTGCCTAGTGGTCCTGAAATGACATCAAGTTGCCAATACTGCCCATTAGAGATTAATGATGAAAGGTCCCCTGGTAGGGAAATAAGATGCTGTTGGTACTCCATCCCATTTCTGTTCTTGCCACTAGTCCTTATAGCTTGTCTGATATAAGTGGACTGTCTAAAGAAGCTTATGTGGAAGGTGATCTCTTTCTCTCCTTTGACAGTGGTAGAGATCAGCTCCAAGAGATATCTAATAGCATGCTATTAGGTAAGCCTGGTCCAGCAGTGGCTTGTCAAACACTGGGCAGCCTAGAACCATTTCTGCTGGTTCAGAAGCTGGACATAGAGAAAGCCAGCAGTAATCACATAGTGATAAGCTCAGAGGAAGGATTCTTGCAGGTGAAAATAACATATGACCCAAAATAGTGTGGGGAATAGATCTCCTTTATGATCAGTACTGGGTATGTGCATTCTCAGTACCAAGATCTGTACTTGTTCTAGTAGGTGCCTCAGTACTATCCTGGATCTTCTGGAGTCTCATCTCCCATTATATGTGTCAATACCAAGGCATTTGATGTTGGAGCCAAGATCAGTGAATGAAGTTTTTTCTCCATACTACAGGCAACTTCATACTCAGCCCTCAATATTGTGGAAGTTTTGGTGAGTTTTCTCAGATTTTAAGTGGTCTGTCCTTAAAACACAGATTTTCACTTAGAGTCTTTGGCATGGGCAACTGGTGCCTCTTGAGTTGGGGGGGAGGGGGCGGGGGGCACTTCCCACCCCCCCCCAGCAGACAGTCAAAGACTGGGGGGGGGTCCCCCCCATGGCCGATCCTACTGACTGGGGGGGTCCCCCCGCAGCCAATCCTGCAGGCTGGGGGGGGGTCCCACTGCAGCCGATCCTGCCAACCCACAACTGCCAGTGGCATGCTGCTGGTACTTCCGGGTATGCCGCTAGCACTTCTGGGTCAGTGGGATCAGCAGCAGGGATCATTTCTTCTGGTGCACTCCCCGGTTGGCGCTCTCAGGGTGGGCACCAGTGCTCTCGCCTGCCCCCCCTGCCTGGGAACACTGCTGTCAAGGGATGCACCAGCGCTCTCAGGGGGTGCACGTGCATGCCTGTGCACCCCCTACACGTCATCACTGGTCTCTGGCTCTGTATTCAATGGCCAATACTCTCTCTGGCATGGGTGAACTTGCCACTAATGCCAGATCTTTTCTCAGTGCCTCTTCTTTAAGTTTTTTTCATTGCTTGTCTGCTAGGAGGGGCTCACTGATTGAAACTCGCTTGTCCTCTTCCAGGACACCTAAGGTCACCTCCTTTGTACTTTTCTCTAAAATGTGAAATTTCAATCATTCATTTCTTGATTTACATGTATTTAAGGATCCTTCACATCAAATAGGAAGATCATCACACAAACACAAGTATTCGTGCTGATACCAATGTTACTAGGATTGAGCTAGTGATCCTCAAACACTAATTTCATTGGACCAGACATTGTATGCAAATGCATGACTCACAACTCCCAAAACCAGTGCTCTACTCCCAGGTTCATCACAGGCTGAGATCTTGCAGTGGCCAAAGGAAGGGCTACAAGGACACATTGGAGGCATACCTCAAGTAAGTGGATGCCAAAATCAAGAGCTGGGAGCAGCTGACTGCTAACCAACTCCAGTGGTGCCACAACCTCAACCAAGCAGCAGCCCATCTTGAGGTAAAGTGTCTTGTTCCCAAAGCAAAGAAGAGAGAGCAGAGGAAGGAAAAGGAGTGGAATCCCAGCCTACAGCCTTCTCTCCCCTACAGGAAGACCTGCAAATTCTGTGGACAGATCTGTGGCTCAAGGGTTGGACTTCTAAGTCACTTCAAGACCCATCAATGAGCCATGGTGGAGATCATCCTCAAATCGAGGGATGGCCAATGCACAACACCTTAAGGATGAAAGGCGCATCAAATCTCTGTTTGGTATACTGGGTGTGTCTACACGTGCACTTTAATGTGCACTAGCCTATTTTAATGTGCATTAAAGCATCACTAAAAAAACCATGCTTTTTAGTTAATATGCACTAAAATAGGCTAATGAGCATTAAGTGTCACTCAGAAAACGTATTCTTTAGTTAATGCGCATTAAGACAGGCTAATGGACATTCTCCTAGTACCTCATAATGGGCACTTTTACATGTGCTCTGAGGATGGGCTCTGAGAGCTACTCTATTTAAAGTGCTGCAGCATCTCATGTATCAGGATCCCTGCACTTAAAAATGGCAGCGGGGGCATTTGAACTAAATCTCATTCAACAAGCTTTAGTTCAAGTGCCCCCACCACATTTTGAAGTGTGAGGATGCTGGTACATGAGACACAGGAGGCTGTTGGAGTGCTCAATTCTGCTCCAACGTGCTGTAATTACAGTATAGCAGCCTCCATGCCCGTGTACAGGCACCCAATGGAGGTACTAGATTTAATGTGTATTAACTAAAGCTCATTAATGCACGTGTAGATGCACCCTGGATCTCCTAAGCAAAAGATGCACCTTATCTGTTAATTTGTAATATAATTCATTCACTGAAGGATGGGTGTGGCTTGCAGCTTTCAGTTTTCAAATCCTCATATTGAGGAGCCCTATACAGGAGATGCCTAAATACTCAATTCAGATGGTCAATATTATTCACAGAAGTTACATGTCAATGAATTGAAAGATCTGAAGGTTTTGTGAAGAATTCAAGATTAGTCAAAGCAAAGGACTAGTGAGCTGGGCACTTGCCAGTTTTTGTCTCCTTACCACAGGTAGTAAGAAGGAGATGAAATAGCCCTGCCCTCTATGCCCTTATACAGGCAGGTGAAGTAGGACAGATCATGTGTACAGCCCTGATGATATAGTGCGATCAGCAATGACATATACTCAAAGCAGCATTTGGGGATTTAGCCCTGTATTGTTTTTATGCATCTCCAACTCAAGAAGTTTTATTTTTTTTAACTGAGTACCAGGGATCTGGGCTTTCTGTTTCCCATGGAAAAATGGAGCAAAATGTGGATTTTCCCCTTTACTGGAGGAAAACGTGGATTTCTCAGTTTAACAGAGAAACCCACAGATTTTGTAGTTTTGCAATGAGATCTCTGCAGGCTGGCAGAGTTTCAGTCTGTAAGGGGCTGGGAGGGAGCGGGAGGAGGGCCTTTCAGGCAGGGGGTGCCATGTGTATGTATATGCATATGGTCACCAGGAAGTCTGGAGAGCAGCTCCCGCAGATAAGTGAGGTGGGGGATTGAGGACCCCATAGGAAGGGAGGGAGGGAGTTGGGCAGGGCTGGGGCTGGAGCTGCTGCCCAGCCAGGGGGTTCAAGAGGCTTGAGGCCCAGGGCCTCAATGCGGCGCTGCAGGGTCCTCGCGGGGAGGAGGATGGGGCCGCAGGGGGCTTGTCTGGGAGACAGGAGTGGGGCCAGTTCCCTACCACTGCGCACACTCCCAGGCAGGTTCCTCACCTTGCTGCCCTCCCCCAGGGCCTCCACAGCCCAGCGGGTACAACTTGGTGCTGCAGGGCAGAGCAGAACCATAATGGGAAGCTCATTGCCACTGCAAGCTCCACACTGCCCAGCGGAGGTGCCCCTGTATGCGCGGCAGCAGCAGGGGCAGCAGCGCAGGGTTGTGCCCCGAATCGCTGCCGTGCATGCAGGGGATGCATTGCCAGGGCAGCGCAGAGCTTGCAGCAGCAACAAGATCCCCACTCGGCCCCGCTGTGCCCTGCAGCGCTGGGTCACACCCACTGACCTTGCAGGCCCCAGGGAAGGGCAGCAGGGCAGGGAGCCCAAGCCCACAGCTGACAGCCTGCCCCTGACCCCACCCTGTGCACAGATCTAGGAGGCATGACTCCCTCCCTACCCACCCAGGATTGCATGTAACACTGAGAAGCTAACACCCTCCCCACCCCACTCCCACCAGAGCCTGAAGCAAGCAGGCAGCAGGCAGTTGGGGTGGGTGTGGGGAGAAGCTGGGCTGTGCTCCATTGCGGGAGGCACTGCCTCTTGTCAGGGGCCAAAAGCTGTGGACCCGGGTCCCTGGCCCCGTAGCTCTGGCAGCTGGGGCCCCTCCGGCAGGGCTGGAGGGGCAGGGGGCTGCAGATGGGGGGGAGGGTCACCAAAAGGGCTGTGGGGAGGAGGGAGCGAGGGGCCTGAGCAGAACCAGGGTGGCTGTGGGGTGGAGTGCGGGGCCTTTCATTTTAATCACAGATTTTGGGGGTTTTATCAGAGAATTTGGTTTACTTCATTGCTCTGACTTCCCAGTACTTAAAAGGTTTCTGAATTACAATAGATTCTGACCTTGAGAGTGCCCGGTATAGTGCACTGGACACTTGCGATTTTTTTATAGTATGGTGCTCAGAAAATTTGCAATTTTTTTATCAGGGAAAACCAGAATATCTACTGAGTATATTCTTCATGCTGTATAGTTATCAAAATACCAGTTTATATCTATATAAGTAGACACCATCATACTGCCTGAGTCAGCAATTTAACACTATCTTCTGAATGAAGGGGGCATTTGTTTATTCTTATGTATTTTTTTCCTCCAGATATTGAGGGATAAGGAATTTTACCACCATATAGACTTCTAAAAATTAAAAGCGGAGGTTGTTTCAGAATGCTGTGTCTCAGAATGGCCCTATCATGTTGTACAAATGTAGCAGCATGTAGAATTAATGCTTTTGGAGAACTTGCCATCATAACATTTAAAACATTAATGTTAAACTAAATGCAAGCTATGCAAGATCTTCAGGGTTTTTATTAAACTAAATTTGTGATTGTAACTCTAGCAAGATCTGTTTTACAGTGAGTTTATGACTATAAAAATAAATATGGAACAATAAGAAATCAACAGGTAACTTCTACATCATGCTTAACAAATCAAAGCTGGATTTTGTAATCAGCAACAGTGCACATTTAAATTAATATGAGAAAAATAAAATTGTATTCCCCCTGCTTTATATATGCTGATCAATATTAAAGATTCTACAATCTAAATTTAACTGTTGATCCATAAAAGTAGAGCAAAACATAGTGCAATAAACTTTACCCATTTACCACAAAAAGAAATCCATGCCATTTAAAACAGAATGGGTAAGAGTTTAGCAAAGCATAAAAGATAAAAATAAAAATAGATACAACAGTAAAAAGAAACACACCCAACTATGTTAAGTCCAAATGAACATATGGACTGAATATAAATAATAGAATTCTGAAATGACAAAAGGCAAGTACATTGAGTTAATATTCCCATAGAGCAGCATATCTGTTTTCCCTTGGGATGAGAAATAACACATTCAAAGAGCACCTAGTCTTAACAGCAACGCTCAGGTTTAATAACTTATTCAAACTTTATAGTTTTTATGGACAAAGCCAAGTTAATATTTTGTGTTAAGAAATCACGTACATTGTGCAGCATAGAAAAAAGAAGATTGTACATAGGCTATCCATTTCTATTATAAGGTAATGTCAGGTTCTGGTCTGGATTTTTCCATATTTTGTACAACTTTGTTTTTAATTTCTCCTGGCTTTCCCCATTCTGTATGCTTACTCACAATGACTGGAAGGACAAGTTAGCCAGATTTTCAGCACTGAGTCCTTTTGCAATAATCACAGGTTTTCTAGTATGAAAGATGGTAACCCTTATGAGTATGAAGTCAGGCAGATGACGAAGTAGGTTGTTGAGTATGCAAGCTCACATCTCTCTGAAACAGCAAGTCTTTAAGATGCCCCCCTGCCCTACCTTCTGCCACTATGGAAGTGGGATCCTCCAATTATACTGAACTGGTTAAATGAACATTCTCTCCAATATCACTGTACATAATGCATTTTATTATGCTTTGTTCTGCCAGTATGTGCAGTAATGGAGCAGACAGAATATGGTTTAACATATGCTGTGGAAAGGGAAACTAAAATCAAATGAAAATGCTAACATTAGTACATTATAGTGAAAATTAATCTACCTATGTTCTTCCCTATAAAACATATGGGATGAAATCCTAGTCTCATCAAGGTCAATGATAACATTTCCCAGCAAGGTTACCAATCCAAGAAATTGTTTTTATTGACAATCTGCAAACTTTTACTAACAACCAAACTCTCTTACTGACATATGTTTTAGATAATGTAACTATAACCCTTCTACCAGGTACTAGACATCAGTAACAAGGGCCAGATTCAATTTAGGGGTTTAACACCAGCTTTTCACTCTTATTTAACTGCAGCAATGATTTTATACTGTGTTGCCCCACCCCACACCCTACTACTCTGACCACACCTCAAATTGTGCTGCCCCCCAGCCCACCAGCCCCACTCCTCTTCATTCCAACACAGACCCCCACCTCCCATCTCTCCCTACTCCCAGCCCTGTAGCTCCATCCCAGCTATACCACACTCTGCTTGTCCCACTCAGTGCCTCAGACTGCCTGGCCCTACATACCTTAAAGGCAAGCAGCCAT
Source organism: Alligator mississippiensis (assembly GCF_030867095.1). Lineage (NCBI taxonomy): Eukaryota > Metazoa > Chordata > Crocodylia > Alligatoridae > Alligator > Alligator mississippiensis. Next base: position 58,018,161 of record NC_081825.1, on the reverse strand, counting down.
TACAGACAGCACAGGTAGACACAATAACAGCACATAGTATTGGGGAGGAGGGGGCTATGGAGGCTTCCATGGGCTATAAAGCTCTGAGAGAATGCTCCCTACAGGATGCTGAACTCCTGCTCAGACAAAAGACAGCACTGCTCTAGCTCTGTTTGTCCACCAGTGCTTTCCACCAGTCTTTCCAATGACAGCTCTTCATTCAAGCTCAGGGCTTCTTAGTTTTTTGCTGACAGCTGACTTTTAATGAATTTTATAAACAAGCATTTTTAACCCTTTTTATGGCCCCTCCAGAAATTTATGGACAGGTGTCAACCCTCCTCCTCAGTGACTTTAATGGGGCCATGATTTCTATTTCTGTCTCTAGCTCTTCACCCAATCTTGGGCCTCCCAGTCCCTTTCTAATTCCTAGCAAGGTATGTGTAACTGATTTCTGCCTCTGGACTTTTGATTTGATCCTGGATGCTGCCTTTTGGTTCTGCTTTCTAGGTCTATATCCCAGACCTAACCATTAAGGCCAGACTGCCCACCCATTCCCAAGATGAGACTACTGGAATCTCAGTTACAAATAATATTCGACTTAAATTAGGAGGACAAACAGATATGCATGTGAACTTCAGAGCCATAGAGAAAAAGCATTCTGAGAGAGACACCAGTAGACCACAGGTCCTGGACCAAATCAGTACTTCCTGAAAATATTTTGTGAATTCCTAGTTAAGTTAATTTGGTGCACAATATTTAAAGCATGGCACAAATCTGGATCCATATTAGGAAGCAAAGCACAGAATATACACCATGTTAGGAAGTAGGCATTGTTGTTAATCAGTGGGGGAACAACTTTTTTTGGTAGCCATATTACAAATTAGTCCTGTGTGCTACTCCAATCCCCTTCCTTTGCCCAACCTGCTTCCCTGTTTTCTGTTCCCTGCCCAGTCTGCTGCTTTGCTGCCCATATTCTGCCTAGTCTGTTGCATGCCACACACAAAGATTGCCCATGCCACTTGGGACATTCATGCTATAGGTTAGCCACCTCTGATTTAAATTATCCCCAAGACCTGTGCTTGCATAAGTTATTCATATTTTGGGACATTTTGGTTGCATCTTTTTAAATCAGTGAGTTTACTGGTGGTGACGATAAGTCATACTGAAGAAAACAAGAATAAACTCCAAATGCAGACATTAAATTAGAGAAAAAGTGCAGATTCAGTGGTCAAAGAACATGAAGCAGCAGTAATTTCATTATCCCAGCTATAATGGTTATAATGGAAAGAGTATGCATTACCCTGGTATTCCCTGCCAACTCTGGTATTTTCCCATAGAATTTCTGCATTCTGACCATTAGATAACAGCACTATTGTGAATGAGCAATACATTCATAATTCAGTATAATGACATTTTTTTTTATAAAGTAGTGGTCTATTCCTGTGTATTATTTCAATTTAAATATGCTCATCTTCTCTCAGTGTGACTTGGTAGAAATGTTTGAGACGGTTAGAGGGAGGTTAGCTTGTGTTAAAAAATGGCCACCCAATCTAACTTAATTCACCCAGATGTGGATCTTACATTTAGATCCCTAGTTAGGTCAATCTAGAGGTGCAGACAGAAGTGACAATTTTTGCCCAATCTGACCACAAAAAGTGGTCTAAAGCCATATCCAAACACAAGTGCACAGCTGCAGACCACTTGAAAAATGGCCGATTGGGCAAAAAACAAAATCTCATCTACATGAATGATGCATGCCTCCTGAGGCTGGGGGGGCACAGCGATCACCCACCAGTGGCAGCAGCGGTCTTGGCGGTGGTGGCAGTGAGTGGAGACCACCCACAGGTGGCCACGGTGATGTCAGCGGCAAGGGCAGGCCAAGTGAGGACTGCCCAAAGGTGGCCACAGCGGTGTCAGCGGTGAGAGGGGCAGCGAGCAGCAGGTGGCAAGTAGGGACTGCCCGCAGTCACCATCCACACTGTTGGTGGCAGCAAGCAGCACGTGGGGACTGCCCACAGCCACCGGCGGCCACATCAGCGGTGAGGGGGAGATGGGGGGCAACCACCTGCAGAAGCTGACAGCGGGTTTGGCAGTGGCCAGTCTCAGCGGGGGCACGTGTCCTGCTGTGTCCCCCTATATGTCGCCTATGCTCATCTAATGAAGCATCAAACTAAGTCTGTCTTTTTAAGACTGACTCAGAGAATCCGTACACTTCTGTTGAAAGTTTAGTTGTCATGTCCCTAGTCAGCCACAGGCAGGAGACAGAGAGACTTAGAGTCTCTTGTCAATTTTAGACAGGGCTGAGACTGAAAAGCCCAGCACTGCAGGGAGCTCTGGGGTGGTGAGCCACACTGGCTGCATGTGCCACAAGGCATGGGGGACACTGCACTTTGGGCAGGTGGCCAGACCCTGCCAAGTCCAGATCACTGCCCAGTTTCTCTCCTGATCGTGTCTGGGGAGTGGGTAAGCAGGCAGGCTGGGGGTTCACAGGCAGGCAGGCAATTCCCTGGGCTGGGATGTGGCGGGTCCTGATCTGGGTGATCCCTGGGGGTGTGGGACCCTGGCAGAGAGCTGGAAAGCCCTCTAACACCACCCCCCACCATCAGTTTAACAGCGGCTGTCACAGAGCCAGCTGCTGAAATTGACCAGGCATGCAGCCACTCCCAAAGCCAGGCACCAGGCAGCACAGGCCAGAGCTGGAAGCCCAGGCTGGGCTCCCAGGGGTTCTGGACGCCCCCTCCCCCCCCCCCCCCACACACACATTACAGTCCCCTTGCCACTTTCTGTCCACAGCCAGCTAGAGTCAGCACAGGCAGGGGCTGGCCCTCCAAGCTAGGATCCCAGGGTGCGGGACCCAGGTGGGGGGCTGGAAACCCCTCCAACACCTCCCCCTCCCATGCCCCTGTCAGTTTAGCAGTGGCCTGGCATAGAGCTGGTTGGGTGTGCCCAGCTATGGCAAATAAAAGCCCTTCACCAACTACCAGGTGCTGTTACGAGGCATGGAGGGTATACCTAACTGCAGCAGCTAGATGACAATGGGCATTCATCTAGGGTCTGGAGTTTGTACAATCAAGGGATCCTTTTCCAAATAAAGGGGTGAGGTGATTGCTGGGAGCACCTTCAAGGGTTTCAGCCTGTGGGGATATCCTAACTGTTTCAGCCCCTCCACTAGTGGCATCTCCACAGCTGCTGTTAAAGGAGCAGGCACATGCTGGGACCCACAGCTCTGCAAGTACTGCTCTACTTCCAGCAATCATTCTTTCCAGGAACCCTATCAGTTGTCCAGGCATTACTTCTGACTACCAGGTACCCTGACACCATTCAAGCCATGGCTTCCCACTTCCAGCACACAAGCATGGATACCCAGAAGCTGTGACAGGTCCTAATGATTGCCCTGTGTGCCTCTTGCAGTATGGTAGGGTACCTCACATATACCCTGCTGAACCTGACACATCAACAAGAGGCCCTGGAACTTGCCCTCATGCCAACACACACCTTGCCATCTGCCCTGCCCCTGCAACACAACCCATTAAGCGCTAATGGCTATTCCTCAAGATACTTCCTGGATAATGACAAGGGCATTCTGGATGGTGTGAATGCTGGGGTGCTGTGGGACCACCTGAACACTCTCAAGCTCAGGATCAGGGCACACCCCACCAGCACTGGCTGGTGGGAGAGGATCATCCTTGGCACCTAGGATGATGGGCTCTGGCTCCAGATCTTCTGCATATGTTAGGACATCTTCATGGACATCATCACCCAGGTCTCCCCCCCCCCCCCCCACACACACACATTAGACATCAGGACATTCGCATACAGCCAATCCTCAGGCCAGAGAAGCAGGTGGCCATTGCTGTCCTGAAGCTGGCCACTACTGGCAGTCTCACCTATATTGCCAACCAGTTTGCTGTTGGCAAGTCCACAGCTGGAGAGGCTGTCTGAGAGTTTTGCCTGGTCATTCAGGACATCCTGGCAAACTGGTTCATCTGCCTCATCAACCTCCAAGAGATGGTAGCTGGCTTCCAATGCATGAACTTCCCCAACTGCATTGGAGCCATAGATGGTACCCACATCCCAATAGTCTGCCCATCCCATAGTAGCCAGACCTTCATCAACTTCAAGGGCTAGTATTCAGTCATGCTGCAAGGTGTCGTTGGCCATCAGGGTCACTTCACTCACATTTACACTGGCTGATCAGGCAGTACCCATGTTGCCTTTGTCTTCTGAAACTCTCCACTCTCTAACATGATGGAAAGTGAGTGCTACAGCCCCTGCCTCCCTGATTTTGTCATTGGTGAAGTTGTCATCCTCCCATTCATCATAGATGACCTGGCTTACCAACTTCTGCCCTGTCTGATGAAATCCTACGTGGGCCATGTGGATTGTCTAAAGGAGCACTTCAACTACTGCCTGAGCAGGTGCCAAGTGGTGGTTGAGTGCTCCTTTCACTGCCTAAAGGCACACTGGTGGGCTCTCAATGCATGTCTCAAGGTGGATGAGGAGAACCTGCCATGAGTTGTCACTGCATGTGCGCTCCACAATACCTGTGAGTCTAGAGGGGAGGTATTCCTGGAATCCTAGGCAGAGGAGGCACAGCTTGCTGGGGCATGTTGATGTGAGTGCATGCGATGCAGGAATAGGGCAGAGGGCAAGCCCTCTGCCACCACTGTAGGCCCTGACACCACACAATGGCTGGCCAACTACTTTCTCACCCTCGTGGACCAGGGAGTGGAGTAGTAGCAGCATGCTCTGTGTACCCATGCTTTGGCAATGGGCCATGCCTCTCCAGCCCCTGAGCCACAAAGCAGGCTTTGAGAGCATGCAGCATGATGAAGGCACAAGCCTTGTTTTATACTGTTGCATTTACTGGGCTCAGGGTTTGGTCCTCAGGCCCATATTGTTCAACATCTTCATCAGTGACTTGGACGAGGGGGTGAAAAGCACCATGTTCAAATTCACAGATGACACTAAGATGTGGGGAGAAGTGGGCACGCTGGAGGAGAGGGACAGGCTGCAACTAGATCTAGACAGGTTACAGGGGTGGGCGGATGAGAACAGGATGGGATGCAATACTGACAAGTGCAAGGTACTGCACCTGGGGAGGAAGAACCAGCAGCATACCTACAGGCTGGGGAACTCCATTCTTGTCAGCACAGAGGCAGAAAAGGATATTGGTGTCATTATTGATTCCAAAATGAACATGGGCCGCCAATGTGGGGACATGGTCAGCAAGGCTAACCGCACCTTGTCATGTATCCACAGATGCATAACAAGCAGGTCCAAGGAGGTGATCCTCCACCTCTATGCAACACTGGTCAGGCTGCAGTTGGAGTATTGCATCCAGTTCTGGGCACTGCACTTCAGGAGGGATGTAGACAGCATCTAGAGGGTCCAGAGGAGGGCCACTCGCATGATCAGGGGGCAGCAAGGTAGGCCCTACAAGCAGAGGCTACAGGACCTGAACCTGCTCAGCCTCCACAAGACAAGGCTGAGGGGGGATCTGGTGGCCATCTACAAACTGGCCAAGGGGGACCAGCAGGCTATGGGAGAGTCCCTGTTCCCCCCGAGCACTACCGGGAGTAACAAGGAATAATGGCCATAAGTTGACCAAGAGTAGATTCAGGCTAGACATCAGGAGGCACTACTTCACTGTCAGAGTGGCTAGGAGCTAGAACCAACTTCCAAGGGAAGTGGTGCTCACCTCTACCTTGGGGGTCTTCAAAAGGAGGCTAGACAGCCATCTAGCTGGGGTCATTTGACCCCAGCATTCTTTCCTGCCATGGCAGAGGGTCGGACTTAATGATCTGCTCAGGTCCCTTCCGACCCTACCTACTATGAAACTATGCAACTGTGGGGGTTTTTTAATAAAGAAAACATACAGAACATGTTCCCTCCCTCTTTCCAATTCACAGTAACTGGGGAATCTTCAAAGGATGCGTTGGGGTCAAGATGGAGGTGTGGGAGGATAACAATGCTAGGACAGGTTAGGACAGGGATGGAGGATGGAGTTGAGTGGGGTGGGGGTCTCTTGCACAGGGCCAGAACTGAGGGGAAAGAAAACCATGGCCATGAGGCAAGTGACACCCTGTCCTCCTGGGCTCTCCATCAGGGGACCCTTAGCCACTTGGCCAAAGCCCCCAGAGCCCCGTTTCCCCATTCGAGTGCCAGGAGCTAGGCCATCAATTGCCCTGCCCCCTCCCTCCCCACCTTGAAGTGCTCATATGGCCCTTCAGGGCTGGTTTGAAAACACTTTGGGAGTCTGCACCTTCAGGCAGATCCCCCATGGTGGGGGGTAGAGCCGTGGAGAGTGCTGGTGACCCCAAAGGCCCATACTGTTGCCACATGTTGCGGGGTACTTGGTGCCTGGTAGCCCCACCCCTACCGAGGTGGGCTAAGTGCTCCCCATCGAAAGGAATGCTGATGCCACTCAGGGGGATTATACATGGTTACCAACTGATTCAGGAGCATGTGGCTAAATTGCCTCTCATGGCACAGCAACTCAGTAAGCTCTATTATGGCACAATTTGCCTCATCCAGACTGTTTGGTTATCTGGACCCCCTGCTGCTGTGCTGCTGCAGCCCACTTCTATGGCTGGACCAGCCTGTCCATTTGCCCCCTCCTTTCCTCATATTGGGCCTGCAGCTGCTCATTCCTGAGTCCACAGTGCATGCAGAGCGTTCACAGAGTGAGACAAGAGACTATAGCATTTCTAGTTTACTGCCTTGATGATGTCTCCTGAGATCCCTCATGCATTCAGCAGATGTTCTCCCAGCCAGCCTTGAGTTACCATCTATTCCACCATAAGCAACACTCCCATACACAGATGCAGCATCTGCTGTCAGGGGAGGGGGACATGAGGCTTTGTGTGAGTTTGAAACTTTCAGTGATTACAACATACTATAAAAACAGCCTTCCTGGACCCCCACACATCACTTGCCTGGACACGAATGCAAATACGCCTCAGCGAACCATGGTGAGTTCTCTGTTGCTACCCAGGACCCTACCCTCCCTGGGCCAGTGCCACTGATGGAAGAAGGACAGTCTGCTCTGACAGCATCCCTGGGAAGCACAGATCTGCCTTACAACATGAGAATCTGCTTCAAGCGGTACCTGTGGCAGAGCTATGAACTGCTCACACCCCAGGATCAGTTCACAAGTGCCAAAGCTATTGACAGTCTACCCAGCCATGACCTGTCTTGAGAGCAATTCCCAGGGTCTTGTCTGCTTAACAAGAGCCCTGTCTTGCCAGCCCTGGTTCTTTGAAGTCCATTTATTTTCATCATCCGTCCGTCCGTCCGCCTGTCCGTCCATCCATCACTTCTACCATGGTAGGTTGCTTTGCTTACATCGGTTTGGGATAGGGAGAGCAGTGCCTGATTTAGGCACAAGCTAAGTAAGCTACATCTTAGGGCCTCACATTATGAGGGGCCTCTAAATATGAAAAAAAACAACCTCACAAATCCAGTGTGCTCAGGACTCAGCACGTGCCGGAAATTTGAAAATGCCGCATTTTTTAAATCAGCACTGCAGCCAGTCACAAAGCTGGGGAGGGGTTGGGGGGATAGCAGCGGCCGGTCCCAGAGCACCAGCTGCATGCAGAGCAGTGGCACAGGGTGCTTAATGGAGGCAACAGCAGCCGTGTGCAACCTTCCCCCACCACTTCCAGGTTGGCGGGGAGGAGAGGCAGCCAGTCCAGAAGCGATGGGGGACGTGCCGGATTACTGGTAGTGCTATGGGGCCTCTTAAACTTGACATAGCTTAGGGCCCCAGCCTGTCATAATCCGGCTTTGAGGGGGAGGGTTTTTTTCTGGCCCTAGATGGGTATGATTACTGTATGGAAGGGGGCGTGCTCTGTGGGACCAGAGGGCTGAATTTCACATCTCCCACATGGGGATGGAGAAACATTAGGCAGCTTTTGGAGCCAAGGGAGTGGGGTGGGTTGTTTTTTTCTTTTTTGCTGTGGTGAGGCAGCCAGTTATCTATTGATTGACATTTTAGAAATTGCCTGCATTGCTCAATAAATACCCTGAGTCCCCTATCCATTGCTGGCTTCTGCTGTTGATTCTGTCTTGGTTCCTCACTGTGTGACCTCACAATGAATATGAGAACTTGCAACAGTTAGCTGAAGTGATTGAGAGGAGCTGTTAATGGCCCTATTTTTGCTGAGAGTTTCTACTGGCCCCTCTGCAGCTGAGGGGTTTGGAAGTGGGGGGATGGGATGGGACAGTGATAAGTCCTCTGATCAATGCTTAATGTAATAATGCATACACGGGGGGGGGGGGGGGGGGGGGGGCAGTAATTTACTCTACACCCATGCCCCAACAAGGTAAGACTTTGTGACGACAGGGTTGCCCAGATTCTGCTATGGCTTGCCACCATGAGTCCCTTCCTCCAGAGCCCAACCCTTCTCCCCTAAGCCCTGGGTCCTTGTGGCTGTGTGGAGCTGTGGCTAGCTGTGCTCTCCAGGGGTGTTGGGTTCCCTTCCTTTGGGCCTGAGTCATCAAGAAAAGGTGGGAAAAGCTGGTGGTTGGTCTCTCAGGCTGTGGCCCCTATGTGGAGACATACCAGAGCCTCTGTGCCTGCCTGCAGTCTGCTGGTTCATGGTCAGAGGATGGGGCTCCCTGGAGGTGGAGGGCACCTCCTGGGAATCCGTGCCCTGTGTCTCAATGTCTGCATCATCCCAGCTCACCTCCCCCTCATGTGCACCATGCTTCATAGTTGTGCTCAAGGGCAGGAATAAGCTGCAGCTGCACCTCTGCTCCCACCTCCTGAGATGTAGTGAGGACAAACACCAATGTGCTTGTCTCCTCGCAGGATGGCACCACACCTGCAGTCTTCCACTGCGGCCTTTGGGAACCCCTTCTGGGCATCTGTTTTGCTCGCTGTCACGGGGCAACCCATCAGCCCTTCCACATCTGCAGGTGTCCCTGACACCAAATCCTCCTGCCCCCTACCCCCATGGTGCCAAAGGTGTGTAGGGTTTTGATGGCTCTGTGTTCGGTGAGGATACAAAGCTTGTAAAAGGGCATGGTGTGCCTTCAGGCCCTGGAACACTTGTTGGAATCCTGTACCTGGCTAAAGGTGCCCTTCAACAGTTTTATTTTTACTCAACATTGCTTCCAGTCCCTGTGGTGCCCACAAACAAGCATCTGCTAGGCAGTGCTCATATCGATGTGCCTGTTGCAGTGCCTTTTCTATAGCTGGCTTCGGACCTTTTCCTCACCCCAGATGGCAATGAGGTTTCTCACTTCCCCAAATTCCCAGTTGTAACCATGAGGTTGGCTGATTGTGGAGGGGGAGCTGATCTATCCACGGTCCGCTATGTAGCTGGTGAAGTTGTCAACAACACTGGATGAACGAGGGTCTGACTTGCAGGGTGTCAGGGTACCTGGTAGTCAGCAGTAATGCCTGGACGACTGATAGTGTTCTTGGAAGGAATGATTGCTGGGAGTAGAGCAGTACTTGCAGAGTTGTGGGTCCCAGTGTGTGCGCCTGCTCCTGTAACAGCAGCTGTGGAGGGGCTGTGGAGGTCTGAAACAGGGGCTGAAACAGTCAGGATATCCCCATATGCTGAAACCCTTGAAGGTGCTCCCAGCAAATCACCTCCCCCCTTCACTGTGAAAAGGATCCCTTCAGTGTGCAAACTCTAGCCTGTAGGTGAGTGCTCATTGTCATCTAGCTGCCGCAGCTAGGCACACCCTCCATGCCTCTTAACGGGGCTTGATGGCTGGTGAAGGGCCTTTATTTGCCACTACTGGGCACATGCACCAACCCAGCTTTGGGAGCCCCAGAGCACGGATACATGCCTCGTCCATTTCAGCAGCCAGCTCTGTGCCAGCCACTGTTAAACTGACAGGGGCATGGGGGTGTTGGAGGATTTCCAGCCCCCAACCCAGGTACTGCACCCCAGGGATCCCAGCCCAGAGAGGCAGCCTATGCCCTCAACACCTCCAGCTGGCACTTCAAGCCCCTGACACGTTGCTGGTTGCTGACAGTAGCCGAGCTGGCTGCAGACAGAAAGTGGCAGTGCAGCTGTAGGGTGGGGAGGCGGTCTCTGAGCCCCCATCCTGGTCCAGCACCCCTCGGACCCCAGCCTGGGCTGCTTGCTGTGGCCTCAGGGAATGACTACATGGCTCAATTTCAGCAGCTGCCTGCCAGCTGGCATCCATAGCCCTGGCTGGCTTACAATGCAAGTAGCATTGCCCCCTACTGCCTGGCTTCTCTCACTGCATGGAGGCACAAGCTAATCCTTTGCATGTGGGCTTGTCTGTCTGGTTTTGATAACACTGTAAATTTTAGAGCTTTGTGTAAAGCGATAAAGTTTACAGCGATATTGCTAACTTCTGTCTACACCCTTAGTGCAAACTGTACAGAAGTTTCAGGTAGGTTAGATCAGGCAAAAAATAGCTGACCCAATCTAAGTTAACTGTACTTTAAAAGTAGGCTAACCATGGGAAAATGGAGTAAAACTGCAGATTTTACCCTTTACCAGAGGAAAATGCAGATTTCTCATTTTAGCAGAGAAACCCATGGATTTTGCACTTTTGCAAAGAGCTCTCTGCAGGCTGGCAGAGTTCCAGCCTGCAAGGGTCTGGGAAGGAGCAGGAAGAGGGCAACATATGCATGCACATGGCCTCCAGGCAGCCTGGAAAGTAGCTCCCACAGGTAAGTGGCGCGGGGCATAGGTGATGTGTAGTGGGAGCACATGCCCCCTGAGAGCGATGGTGCCCAACAGTGAGTGCTTTGGTTGGTAGGGGGGCACAAAGAGCACTACTGTCCCCCTTGAAATTGGCTCCACTGGTGGCATTGCCCCCCCGGTGCCTCTCCAGACTTGTGAGGCACCAGTCGCCCATTGAGGCCTCCGTAGGGACATTGGAAGAGAGTTGGGCAGGGCTGAGGATGCTGCCCAGTTGGGCAGTGCATTGGTCTCGAGTCCCAGAGCCACAACGTGCTGCCACAGGGCCCCAGTGGCAGCTGGTTCGGGGACTGGAAGGGAGGGGTCGACTCCCCACCACTGTGTACACTCCCAGGGATGCAGGGAAGACCCATGTCCCCCAGATATGTACTCAGGGCAGGGACAGCCATGGGCTGCCTGCTGCGGGCTTGGGCTTCCACCCTGCTGCCCTTCCCTGGGGCCTCTGCAGCTCAGCAGGTGAAACCCAGCACTGCAGGGAGCAGCAGGGCTGCACAGGAATCTCCTTGCTGCTGCAAGCTCCGCACTTTCCTGGTGTCACATCCTCTGCCCATGAGGCAGCAGTGAGGGGCACAATCCTATGCTGCCACCCCCACTGCTGCCATGGGCAGGGGACATGTGTGACAGACTAGTTGGCAGTGACTTAGCCCAGGGGTTTTGAAAAGGCAAAAGGTGATTGGAGGACTTGGGATTCCCTTTCCTCACCAATCTGGTAATGATTTGGCCCAGGGGTTTTGAAGGGGTAAAAGATGATTGGAGGACTTGGGATTCCCTTTACTCACCAATCAGGCCCCAGAGACTCACCCTCCATGTCCCCTGATTGGCCCCTTGGGTCACCTGGAGGGGGATAAAAGGGGCAGCGCGGCTGACTCAGGGGAGACTAGCGAGTGACCACAAGGAAGGAGCTTCAAAGAGCTGGACCAGCGGGGCAGGAGCAGTTGCCCCAGAAGCACCTGAAGGAGTGGGACCTGCAGACAGCAGTTAGACCCTCAGCAGTGTTGTGTACGGCCAGCAGGAGAGGCTCCCCGCTGGGCTCCAGGATCCCCTATGAGAGGCTGTGGCCAGCAGGAGAGGCTCCCCAGCTCCAGCAAGGATCTGAGCAGCAACCTGAGAGGTTCTCAGCTCTGCTTCCAGCTCCTTCAATAAGAGGCCAGGAAGCTGTGAGGCCAGGGCTCTGGGAAGGTCAAGCCCTCTTACAGGTTGGAGCAGTCTCAGCACTGGTAGTTGTGTGGTAGAGTGTCTGCCTACCAGGTAGAAGAACTGAATTCAGAATCCTAGCTGGGGCAAGTGAAGTAACAGGGAGAAATCCTTGTTGCAGTGGAAAGAGGTCATTGTGTTCTCCTTCTTTCCCCTCTCCAGGTACCTAGGCTCTATATTCCTTGTTATTTGACATTTTGTGCCTTTTATATTTCACCAACCAGTATTGTTTGTTCTGCTGTTTATGTTTTATATTTTGCTAACCCTGTCTTTTGTCAATGATTGTAAGTGTAACCTTTGTTGAATCCTGCCCCCTCGGGGCATTGTAGTGTCCCCTATACCCCCTGGTTTATGCCTGTTATGTTCCCAGTACTGTTCTCTCATTAAAAGGTATATGGTTAAGGTCCCATTGGTGGTCTGGCTGCAGCAGCTGGGCACCTCTGCCCCACCACTCCCCGCCACCCAAACCCTCAGTAGGCAGGCAGCAGCGAGGTGGAGCCGGGCTCTGCTCTGCTGCAGTAGCTATCACCTCCTGCCAGGAGCAGGGGACTGTGGACCCAGGTCCCTGCCCCCATAGCCCTGGCAGCCTGGAGGCCCCTCAGGCAGGGGGCTGTGGGAGGTTCTAGGGATGGGATTGAGGGGCCTTTCATTTTAAACAACAGATTTTGGGGGTTTTATCAGAGAATTTGCTATTTTTTTTTAATCAGGGAAAACCTGGATCCCTGCAGATCAGGTACAGTGAGACCGATCTATCTGAACTTTTATACACATTCATAACACAGCCCCAGGGTCAGGAAAGTTTAGACTCTGGGCCCAGCCCTGGGGATGTATTTTTCCTAGTCCACCCCAGCACCAGGCTATTTTTAGCCCCACAAATGTCTGTATGTACCCCATATATCACTTATAAAAAATTCACATGAATGTATAGATTATTTTTTTTTCTCTTTTTAAAAGTAATGATATTCAAATTACCCATACCTGTTTTGTGGTGTTTTCAGAGAGCACTCTTAATTGAAATTTTGCACACAAAGAAATCACAACAAATATACAGAATCTCTGAACATGCACACAAATCCTGAGGATGACAGAGAAGAAACTGTAGCACAGTATATGTCATCATGAATTAGATTACGGGGGCTGGAATCAGACTCACATTATTTTTAGGGAAGATCTCATGTTAGATTAGGTAACTGACTTTTGACAAGTTTAGGAGAAAGAAAAAATTCTCACAGATTAAACCTATTTCCTGTATTTTATGTAATTTTTTGTTTTCAAAGTATATTGTTAACTTTTTAATTGGCAAAACCAAAAAAAATCTATTTTAAAGGGAATGTCTTGAATTGAGTTTTCTAAATTATTTACCAAAAAAAGACTCATAAGGATTTTTCTCCTCTTGTTTTGATGTTCATAAATTCTTTGTCTGCAAAGGTTTAAGCTTACAAGAGTAAAATTACCAGTACTTATAATCATTAAGTATTTGTAGAATCTGCCTGTGGAGAATATTAGGTAATTTGGTGAGTTAGTGTTGTTTTATGTATGTGATTGTGGGAAGTAAAACCTGAGGTTGGACATGAAACAGTGATTTAACATCAGAAGAATCTGTAAAGACCCATTTGGTTATTTTATTAGGAGCAATATTTGTTCAAATGCCAGGAACTGCATGAAAACCAATGGAAGAATTGAGGCTTGCCAGCTGACATGGGGTTTTTGGGACCTTGCTGAAGGTCTCAGGAAAGGACTTTCAAGACAAAGACAAATCCATTAGAGACTATAGGGGCACATCCCCACAAGTAGGAATGTGTGTTTCCCAGAGACAAATAGCAACAGCACATTTGTGCTGTTGCTAGTTGTCCCCAGGGAACACCCCTGCATGCACACTGGCACATGGCAAGTTGCCCCAGGCCAGGTAGAGGAGACTGGGGCCAACAGCCTTACCTGGGGTTCTGGGGAGGCTCCCAGGGCTCCAGCAGTGGTGATCTGGGCGCACAGAGCATGGCCACCAGCCAAGCATGGCTCTGGCTGGCCAGGCTCTGGTTTCAGGCAGCATACACTGCTACCATGTGTGCTGCCCTGCTTTTTTCTGGCACCGGGATCTGGCGGTGTCAAAAAACCGCCACCATGCTGCTAATTAGCAACACAATGAATGCCTGCATTTGCAGCACATGCAGTTTGCAGTGCTGCAGACCACACATACACACTTGTGGAGGCACGCCCTAGCAGCCTTAGCTTCCAAGAAGGCAGCATTGAGAGAACATTCAGAGGACCCAGACTGTAGCAATTTCTGAGAGGGAAGTTTGAGCTGATATTGGTGGTAAGCCTTTCCTTGAGCTTGAGAGGACAAAGATCTCACCTTCTAAGTGAATTCATCCATGGCTTGTGAATTATAAATGATAAAGCAAGAGTTTGATAACCTGATCTGTAGTGGAACTGTGGTGACTGAATACCCCTTCAAAGAACGGGTGAGCCACCTGCTCCTGGGGAGCAGAGTGAAGGCAGGGGAGGTGTCATGGGATGGAGTCCTCAAGGATGGCCATGATCTCCTAAGGGCCCTTGACCTTGCCAATTTGGCCCAATGGGCACCCTCAGTTCTCGCCCACCACGTCTTTGATGGAAAATATAAAAATAGGGAGGCTGCCTTTAAGGCCTCTTGGACATGGTTTGATAGACTCTCTGAACCCCATGGGTTCCCAGACCTCTTGTAGGTCCCATTTCACAACAGGTGTTTCGGAAGCACCCTAGCCTTATGGGCTTTATGTGTGGCTCCAACCACCCCTTTACCATGCCCCAAGCCTCGCAGATGGTACTGGCATTGTCTTGCCTAGGTCTCATAATTCGGCCCCTTGTCCTCGCTGGGCTCTCCGCAGCCCTGTCTCTGCGCCCCTCTGCACCGGGGTCTGTGCCCCCCAAATGCCACGCCCTCTCTGGCGCCAGGGTCCCCACGGGGACGTGGGTCCCCAATGAGGCCTCCTCCTTCCCCAAATAGCCTCACCCAAACCACCAGTCTTATACAATGACAAATAAAATATAAGACCCTGGGCTATAACATAACACAAGCTACATAAGTTGAGCTCGGCCCCTCTACATTACTCAAGCAGAACCCAGTCATACCACCACTTACTTCAGGAGGGCTCCTCCCTTGACCACCAGCAGAGAACTGCCTCCTAGTCCCCAGCCTGGGGTTTATATGGGCCCAGGGCCCTGCCCCTTCCAGCCAGCTGACCAGGTGCAGGTGCAGGCTAATTTCCTCATTAGCTGGTTGCCATGACAACCTGCACCTGGGCTCCTGTCTGGCTCTTTGAGCTCTTCCCAGGCAGTTTCTGCTCTTTTAAGAGCAGGCACCTAAGTGCCCTGCGACAGGGTGATATGACTGAGACATGAGACACTTGGTGGTAGCAGTTGCTGGAGTCCAGAGAACAGGGAACCATTAAACTGGATACAGACAAAGTATTGTAAAATGCACAAAACAAAAGATACTCAGATACTCTTGGAAAAGGTGAGTGGTACCAAATTTTCAGAGAGATGAGATTTTTGAATTAACAGTCTAATTTTAATAAAACTACTCACCGTGTTCCTATGCAGACAAAGTTTCTGCTTGATACTGTAGTTGACCTGTACGTAAAATTTCCACTGTTGTAAGTAGAACCTGTGCACGCATAAGACCACTGCAGGACCCGGATAAACATGTCTGACAAGAGCTTTTGAAACAAAATGTTTACAGTGGCATGATTGCTTGGTATTTATCATAATGCCAAAGAATGCCACACAGCTTGTGGCACCAAACATCTCATTCCAATATACACAAAAAAGTAGAATGCCAGACAAGAAATGGGCATCTTTAAAACAGTGCCTTTTGAGACAACAATTACAATCAGCCTTTTATTTTGTACATAGAAGTCTTAACTTTTATGAAGCGGATTTTGTGTTCATTTAAGGTATAGAATATGGCCCAAAGTGTATCAAAACCATAGCAATTTGGTAAAAACCTAATTTACCATTCATAACTAAAATGATGTTAAACCGTTTGTTAGAAAAGTGCAAACAATTTCTTGAAAAAGTCATGTCCCTCTTATATCTTCTGTGCATATCAAAATGGATACATTAAAGAATGAATTAAAATATTTGCACAATATAATTTAGAACAGCAACAAATGCAAATATGATCACAATGTGTCAAAATGCATATGCTATAGGGGTTGGACCACATTTTATAGTTTCCTTTCTCATCCCAGTGAAAACTGTCTCCTATAATTTATAATCTGAGAAGACCCTGGACAGATGTGTACTTTTTGTTGCCCTATCAGGATTATGCAGTTTAATATATGGGCAGATTTTGTTACTCCATTCTTTTGTATTGCTCAAGCTGTTCAAAATGAGCAAAATTGGCTGTATTCTATGACTTTGATTCCCTCAGCCTGTTGAAAGTCTTAGAGGGTAAAGACTAGTATAGCCAGCTGGAGCTCCCAGTGCAAAGGGCATGTTAGAGGAGGGCAGCTAGATACGTTCAAAATGGCAAGCAATTCCTTCAGGATCACATAGCATAGAACATGGCAGCATAAAAGAGAATGAAAGAGCCATGTCCAGCCCCCCATTCTCTGCTTTACTACAAGCTTTGCCCTCCAGCGTTCTCCAGTTTACTGACAAATCTGTCCCTATAAAATAAAACTTAAAAAAATAACACTCACTTTTCCTTTTACACCAATGTCCATGTTGATTGACACTCACTCTAAACAAAATACTAAAAAATCTTTTCTTTATGGTCCACTCAAGTTCCTCTGTTATCAGTCAGGACATAATGGGCAGATTTTAATAATATTGCACTACCTGATAGTTTTTCCGTTTTAACTTGCATAGTATGGTTTGGTTTGTAGTTCTGTTTAAAGCTCCAGACCTTTCCTCTTCACCAGATTGATACATTATTTCCTCATTCTAGTCTCCTGTTTTGAAATACTTGGGAGTACTCATATGAAAATGATGAATATGTTCATAATTGTGTCCATCTTTGTAGGATCCAAACCTAAGTAAAAATATTGAATATTGGGTAAAATGAAATATTCTATGTAATCAAACTCTGCCATTTTAAAGTGTAATTAATATTTCATCTTAATTATTGTTGGTATTAATTTCTTATAGCAATATGCCATAATTTAATTTGCATCATGATCAACTATAAATCAGAATCCAGTCAAGTGAGAAATGTTTAACAGAAGCATTTAATTTCTTATACTGTGGATTCATGTAATGGGATTAATGCCCTGGACAGTCTATAAATAAAACTCCAGGTAACATGTTTTGAAGTTTCACTTTTTCACTGAAATCCTAGCCCCATCTTACCCTAGGGGGTTTGCACTGTTAATGTCTCACACTTCTTAGTCTTAAAAGCATGCCAAAATGTTATAAACCTTAGATCAATGGCATCATATATATTTCATACCACATTTAAACTGTCTCTTAACTTGTGTTTGACTGGTATGGTAGGTGTGTTCAGACAAGGAAAACCAGATTGTTTATTCAAAATGTCAGCATTAGACATGTAAAAACCATAACAATTTTCTTTTAAAAGTTATACAGGAGTTAAAAAAAGTAAAACTTATGCTTTGATGGTTGTCATTGTCCTGCTTTCAAGCAGCAGCTAAAGAATTTCAAACGGGAAATAATTCTACATTGAAATCAACTGAAAAATATCTGGACTTTGAATCCTGATGGTAGGTAAGTTTCAACATATGGGATACAGTGTGTAAACCCTAATGCATGAATAATAAGTAATGATCTCAATATCTGAAAAACAGACATTGAAACTTACCTCAAACTTCACTACCACTTCTGATTTCCAACCTGCCCTCATTTCTCTTACTTCCTATGTATTAGCAGGTAAATGGAACCATCCATGGAATAAATGAGACCTTCCTTAGCCACAGGAAGATCAAATTTCCACAGTATTCTCATTGTCATTTTCCACAAAGCATATAAATAAACTGCCTCAGAACTCTTTTCCTTTAACGTTTGTTCTGACTCCTCATTATTCAGGACTCATATTATTTTAAATGGTCTCCATAATGAATATTTAGCATTTATATTTCATTTTATATTTCAAATGATAATACATTATGGGTTTCATCCTTGGAAGTGCCACGGAACATACAACATGTAACTCCCATTACATTTCAAAAGGATTGCAAATGCTTGTAATCTCTCAGGATCAAGTGCTAAGCATGGGGTAACTTACACATCACTAGTGTGGGGTAGGTATTAACTTCAATTTTCAGAGCAGTACATGGGAGATATAGAAAAGCTATGAGACTTACTCAAATCATATGCCCTATCAGTGGGGGGAAAAAAATCAGGCTAGAAATCAGGGGCTCTGGCCTCCCAATTTTGTCTTGGCCATATCCCATGTTGTATTAAACAATTTTATTGGTGTTGTTGTTCTTTTTAAATACACTAACCTGGGATTGAAATGAATATCCTCAGGAACTTGGCTGGGGTTGATGACAATTTTGTCATTGTCAATATAATTCTCCAAGTCATCTGGAATTCGAAACTTAGCCATCTGAACTTCTGAATCACTTAGGCCAGCATGAGAAATGCGGGCATAACCCAACCTATCAGGGTACAAATGCAGAATTGCCTTGAAACAGCAATTTCATTACATTAAAACTTTGGTAACACTCATAGTTACCATTGTAACTGACCAATATCATTCTTTCCATTCCTATAGCATCCTTCATGCAAAATTTTCAAAGCAATTTACACATGTAAACTTTACAACACAAATTTGCAAAAGTAAAAAGGTAAGAAACTGTGTTAAGTGCCTAAGACCACATGCTGGGCAAGGATTATTGCTTAGGAAGCACTATGTTGTAAGTTACTGCTTTTAGAATAGACACACTGATACAATCACAAGTCAACTTTTTCAATTAAATCACTCTGAAAGTCTCCAATATGTATTCAGGGAAGGCAACTGAACTTAAAGTGCGGGAATAGCCATAAAAGTTACTTCAAAACAGTCACATAGGGACGTAGCTGGATGTCCGGGGCACATGGACAGTGATGACTTCCAGTTGCCACATGATAGCAATAGTGATCACATAGCTGCCAGCAACAATTGCTTTTTCGAACACCTCCCCCCCCACACAAACACACACAACTCAGCACCCAGTGTGTTTGCCACTTTCACCCTTCCCTAGTTACACCACTGCTTTAAAAATTACTCCTTGAACAGCAGTTACAGACAAACATTTTTCACTATGTTTTACTCCTATTAACATGCCAGAATACATATAGCTGTAGCACAGTGAGCTAGACTGAATTCTCGTTCATGCATCGCCAATGGAATTATTTACAAGAAGCTTGACTACTCTGGCCCTAGTCCAGGAAGGCTCTTAAACACGTGCTTAACTGTAAACATGTGCATATCCTCATTGACTTCACTATCAGTGTTGCTGGAGTGAGTCCAGAGCGCTCAACATCTTGCATAAGCCTGCCCTAAAATACAATTTCAGAATTCATAAAATCTGCGTGGTGATATGAGCGTCCAAAAGAACTCAGCTTGGTTTTCGCACTGCAGGATGAAATTGCAAAGCTGAGCCTTGAGGGGTAGGGCAAGAGAAAGGTGTCTTTTTGTGCATTAATTGAGCAGTTCTAATCTGAAATGTCTTGGCACACAAAGATAGAACTCTCATAATGACATTTTTATAATTTCACTTTACACAGTAGAATCACAAAAACTCTTAAAATCTATCTTTCAGTGTTTCATCTTACCTCATATACCTAACCACCATAAATAGTTTTCTTAACACTTTACCTTTAGCTAGTCTAAAAAAATAAAGAACTTTGTAAATTAAAGAAAAGAACAGTGTAAATTTAAGTTCTTTTGTTCATATGAGTTATACAGATTTCTATCATAATATCTAAAAATTAGATATCTAGATATTAGAAAATTAGCATCTTTCAAGTCAATAAGTCATCCATTATGACATACCTTATTAGTCCACGATACATAATATAATCACACCATCTGTCATGATCTGTATTATCAATATCCTGCAGGGGAAAAGAAATCAAACAAATGAAGAAAAATGTTTCTTCAAAGACAGTTTACATTAGTATCATACCCATGGGTAAACATAGTGCAAAGAAAGAAAAATGTGATATTAGATCCAGAGAGGTAAATGAAAGAAGACTCATTTTTAAGGCATTTTTAAGATTTTAAACTACAGTAATATTTACTAGCAGGTAAGTGAAATATAGAACTCATTTTAAAACAAGCTGTGTGAGTTTTTTGAGCGTATAAACTGTATTTTTAATTCAGTTAATTGTTATTTGTAGTAGTAGTAATTCAAGATTACCAAAACATTCCCATTTTCAATTAACTCTGTGTAATCTCTGGATCCAGGAGCTGAAGTGATATATCCAAGAAATACAACCTGCTTAGAGCTAGCCCTTAACAGCTTTGCAACAGCTCTGGCCTGGAGTTTTCTGTCCAAGTCCTCTCTGGAAAAAAAAAGTATATTTTAAAAAGACTATTCTGGCCCTTAAAAAAAGAACACTATTGCACAGAAAACCACCTATAGGCTTAACACATACATACCTGTGTAACTGTGTACAACAAAAAATTACAATGATAGGTTGCTTTTATATTTTATATTTTTTCAGGGCTTCATTTTTTCAGTGCATATAAAACTGTAGGTTCTCTCACTTAAGTACTTTCCATGAACACTTTGTTCTACATTTTTTATACAGTGCTCATCTGCAGGTATTATATTTGCTGTGGTCAGTCTGTTTACATTAGAGGTGTAGCTATCCCAGCACACAATTGCCTCACATGTTTAGGGATGTCCACAGTTTAACATGATTTATGTTATGGACAGGACAACATTGTCTTAGAATTTTGCTATCACATTATAGTGTAACTTACATGAAGTCGTTTTCCTAATGCCACTCAAGAACTATGCCATCCCAGAAACACTACTGACAAAAATGGCCACCCAGAACACCTCACGTAATTGTGGTTTGACAGTATGAGACTTAAGTGTCACAAAACCCTGGTTGCAACTTTACAGACTGTAGCCTAAGTAAAACCTTACTATGCCCTGTAATGCTATGTAAGGTACTATGACTGAATCTTAACTGTAATACACTGTAGATCAGGAGTGGGCCTGGACTGGATAAGTAAAGCAATGCTTGGTACAAGGTGCTCTTCCTGAGACCCTTCTGCCTACAATCTTGCAGTTGGTTGTAAGTGGGGAAAACCAAGTCCCTCTCTCAAAGGACAGACAAATGCTGACCATGATGGTGAGGGAGTGAAACCTCTGTCAAGAAAACTGTAGGACTAGCAATACTGCAAGCTCCAAGCATTAAAAAATCCTGGGTAACACCTTACAAAACATAAGATTAGCTAGAATTAATAAAAGGTTTGTTGTAAAATAATACAGTTCAGGTTATTTTTGTCTGCCTTCTACCTTTAGAGATTGAGTGTATATTTACAAGCCATTCACTGCATCTAGGAAAGCTAGAGACATTTTTAAAAAAAAATGAACACCAAGATCCTTAAAATCATTTACTACTGGAGCTTGAGCTCTAAGGAAAAAAAACTTGGTAAATACTATGAGAATTGGCAGCACTAGTATTCTTCCTTAAATAAACAGAAAGTTAACCTTACTATTTTATTCCACTAAGAACAATTTTTGAGTGTAGGAGGTGGTGTTGGAGAAATCCCTGAATTGGATTGAAAATTAAAAGACACATTCCAATTGAAACAAGTATCAGCATTGTACTCTTCTTGTGTAAAGCCACAAGGCCAAAGGTCTTGCATGAATGAACATTCCATTGTTACCGATTATGTCTATATACCACTCATTTTGCTAACAAGAATTCCCACTGTTTACAGGAGTTCTTTTATGATTAAATTCCTATCTGACTGCAAAATTTCTCTAGGTATAAACTACATCAAATAATAGAAAATTCCCTAATTGTCTCTACAAAATTGGGCATTTTTTACTGGATAACACAGAGAATAAAGTAGAATAAAATAACAATACTTAAAGAGTCTCAGAATCTGTCCATTATTATTACTATGGATTATACAGCAGCATTCAAAACACTTTTTTAAGGGAAAGACTCAGAAAGACAATCGATTTGTTAGTCACATTATGCTTCTGAGTTGCCATTTTTTATTTCTGATGCTGGAGGCAATATTTCACAGTATTAGTTCTAGATGCCCAGAGATATGACTATGGCCACATACAAGCATTATTTTTCTACTAAGAAAAACTATGAGCATGAAATAATGCATTCAATTTCTCCTGTGGGAAACATTCTCCTTCTGGGAGAAAGATTTTCCAGGTGTCAACCTGGGAGATCTCTCTTGCAAGGGTAAATGTTTATCTACTCCCCTTCTGTTCTGGTCCTGGGGAAATGGGGAAATGAACTAGCAGGGCAATGCTGCCCCCCTTCCCCAGACCTGGGACTGCCCAAGGGAGGGAACAGAAGAGGACCAGAGCAGTTTAGTCCCTAGTCTGAGAAGCAGGTAGGGGGTTTACTGTGCTGCTTCCTCCACTCAGCTTCCAGCCAGATCCTTGTTCCCCACTACCTCCTCAGACCAGGGTCCTCCAGCTTAGGGTAGGGGCTGGAGGTTTTGCCATTCTGTTCCTGGAGTCTGGAAGCAGAACAGAGCAGGCTGCTCCCCATCTGTTCTCTAGTCTGGGGAAGGTGCAAGGAGTGTTTCCCTGCCACTCCACTCCCTCTGGAGACCAGGAAGAGTAGAGCAGCCACCATTCTCCATGCCATCCTCAAATCAAGAGCTGAACACTTGTATACACTGTCTCAGAAAGATTTCTCCTGGTGGAAATTTCTCAGAAATTAATACCTGTTCATGGCCTGGATTTTTTTTCTTTGTTTACACAATGTGTTTTATTGGAAGCCTGAAAATCTCCCATCTTTCAGTGCAACAAAAATCAACTCCACACTTAGCTCCTTGAATTTCTTACTAAGCCACACTTTCTGCACCTGTAGCCAGCTCTACCATCCTCATATAATATAATGAAATTCTTTTAATCTACTGAAGGAGGATCTGATCTAAACAAATAGGTATACACTATGATATAAAACCAGTGTAATAGCTTTTTAAGGTCTGTAACAATGGATACCAGAGGCCCAAACGATTTTAGAAGATTCATTCTCTTTTAAACTGACACAGCAAGACCCTTTCCCCAAGAATTATCTGCATCTCAGTATCTTTTCTGATGTGCCTGATTTTAAAACAGCATTATGGAAGACATTTACACTTTAAAAGCATTACTCAGTGCCAATTACATTTTGCTTTCCATTTTCTATGCCATGGGGTTAATAAGAAATACGCACTCTTCATTTCCAAAGTGAGCAACAACAAAATCCACCAGCTTCCCTGTAAAGTTGACAGACATGGAGATGGCTGGGGCAATCTCTCCCTCAGGGGATGGGAGAAGATGATGAGTAGATCTCACTATTGGGTATCTTGAAAGAACCATAATCCTAAATGGAAATAAATAAAAAGACTGTTAAACGTCTTAGTTCTAAAACACAATGCGTATGATTTAGACACAAGCAGACCAAACACATTGATATCCGACCTACTAACACTGGTCTAACACTGCTCTACAGTTAATAAAAGAAGGTAAGTGGAACTGGACAATAGTTAGTATGTATGGATTAATTTTAGCATTTAGAGCTTGAACCAGTTTCTCCAAAGTGAATGAATAGATTCTCTCTTCAATGGACTTTGGATCAGACTCTAAATTTTTAGCATAGCATCTCAGCAAATTTATATCTGCTAGTCTCATGACAGCAGGCTCAGTGCCAAACTGTACAAAACAAATGCAGCACAGAGTAAAATAGCTGTAAAAATGAATATATTCAATATCTGTATTTATAAATGTAATAAAATCATTTTTAAAGTTTTTATATTAAAAAATCAACAAATACCTGAATAAATTATTTAACTGTTTTGTCAGTTAAAACTTTGTTAAAAAATTGTCAGTATAGTCTTTCAATAAGGAAAGAAGCTGCAAAGGGTCTACTGTCAGGCACCGAGCACCCCAGGAAAATGCGAAAATAAGATCACTGTGCCATTTACAGCTCCTAATAGCATAGCCCTTCCAGACAAAGTACACACTTGTTATGGTGTCCCCGACAGGGTATGGTGCATTTCAGAAAAAGTTTCCAAAAAACCCAGCAGAACTACATTGACTACCTCATAACCTACAGAATGGTGGGAGGCAGCTAGAGGAGGGGGGGAGGGGGATCTTTTGAAAATTGCGTTTATACACTAAAGCCTAAAACTACCCAAGAAGAGTGGCTCAGGGAAGGAGAGCTGAACTAAGTGGTTGGTATCCTGCAGGCAAAACAGGACTTCATGCAAACGATCCTAATATAATTTTTTGGTTTATAATATTTACAAGTAAACCACTCCTAATTGCAAACCTTCTGTTTTTTTCAGCTCCAGTCTAGACATTTTTCATGTAGTTTTTACTGTCACAAAATATTTTATGAGGTGGTATTTTAGTAGGAAATTTTATCAAGCAATACTCATTCTTGATCTGCTTGATTCTGCCTCCTTTAAATCAGGGGTGTCAGACCTGCAGATGTGGGTCATCCAATCTGCCATCTGTCATAACCCAATGATTTTTAGTGCCTCGGCACATTGGAATTTTCCCGCCACATGGAGCTTTCTTTGCACGGTGGATTTCTCAGCTGCAGAGAGAAATCCCTGGTGCAAAGAGTTCCCGCCACACATATGCAAATTTGTACCTCATTATTGGCTGATTCTAAATTATTCCTACGTGGCGGCTAGCAATTGGCTCGCTAGCCGTACAAAAGGTTAGAGCGGTTTCCGCCTAAGTTGGAGGACTCCACAACCATCTCGTGGGGAACTCTGAGCGCGCTGTGGAGCCTAGCAAACTCCGCATGTGTCTTGGAGGAGGACAGAGAGGCCTGATCAGCTCTTAGCCACTCCCCGTCATAGTGTAATTTGACGTATCCCCCATGTGAAAAAGCACTCGTGGAGTCATATATCGACGACTCATCTCGGTTCGGTGTGGTTCGGAAGAGATCTCATTTGTGTTTGTTTGTCTGCATCTGCAACTCAAGCAAGTTTTCTCCCTGCACTGTGACCATCGGCAGTGTAAGTAAAGCTTTCTTTATAAAACCAATACACTTCCGTGCCTAACTCTACTCCGTCGTGGAAAAACCCCACCTGATGGTCCGGGCTACTGGCCATAGCCTTAGACCGACCCTCGGTCCCCACATGGCATCACAAACAGGATCCAGGGAAGACACGATGGAGTTAGAGTTAGTGAAAAACTGCCCTTGGCACAGTGGAAAATGGCATGTAACAGACGCCGAAGAATTGGAGGCGCATATCGCTTACCATCAGGCAGGCGGAACGGGTGAAAGGTCCATCAGTGGGTACTTTTTGCTGAAGGGAGAAGAGAAGGAAGCGCATCTTCACCCCGGAGCTTTCGGGTGTGTGATGGGTGGAGAGCCGGTCCTGTTTAGATCCCGAGAGGAAGGGGGCACCGTATAATCAGCCTGAGTGAAACCGGTGGGCGCAGTGCACCCGACCCTCGACCCAAAGTATACCCGCTGCCTGCGATATGTGCAGGAGACGGAAGACCAGTTTACTCCCCAAGCAGTGTTGTCTAGATTGAGGAGCCACGAGCTCCCGTCCGATCTCCATGAGAGTTTTGAGACGGAGGGACGTGCCGCAGCTGAAGGGGCAACCCTGAGGTGCGACAGGGGAAGGATGTTAAGTGCAATGGTCCAAGCTATGACAACCCTCATGCGGGAAAACGCAAGTTTAAAAGCCCAGCTGCTCGCAACCGTTCAGGCGGCTAAAGATGCAGCTGGGAAAGAGGATCTTGAGATGCCATTCCAAGATGGCGCCGAGCAAGAAGGGAGCCACGCGGAGGAGCCAGAAAAGATGGGTGGAGCTTCAAAAGAATGAGCGAGAATCCGTCCAGCGGTCCCGCCCACTGAAGTGACGTCGCCTCCGGCAGCCCCACCTTCTTGCCACGGGAAAGAAACATCGAGCGGAGGAGAGCATCTGCCCCTCCTACCAGAATCAATAATGGCTCTAGCAGCAGTTCGCCCTGTGACACCGACCTGCCAGTCAACTGATCCATCGAGTGCAGCTTGTACCACCACCTATCGTGCTCGTACTCGAACTGAGCTGCAGGAACTGTACGAGGAGTCAAAGATCAGACCTGAGGAGACCCTAGCCGTGTGGATGGGATGCCTAGTTGTGGAATTTGGGTCCGATTTGTTGAACCTAGAAGAAGCAAGCTTCCTAATCTGGCGGGCCTCGTGGAGTAGAGGGCATGCCATCGACGTCAATACAGTGACGTTCAACACTCATTGGCCCATTCTGCTTCCGGTGCTTGCAGCAGGACAAGTCGGTCAGGAATCTCACGCATGGCATGACGGACAGCCAGAGAAAGCCAGCGCGGAGCAGCTTTTGCTGGCTATGGTCAGAGTCTCGTACTACTCCTGGAACCCCAGAGCATGTGTACTGGGACTAACACCATCCCAACAGAGAGGGCCGTGGCCTCATCCTTATCTGCGAAATCCTAAAACGATGCCAATAAAGCTGGACAGCGTAAGAGTCTGTGTTGAGGTCTATGGGGGAAAGAACATCGTCCTCCGAGTTTTCCTCAACCCCATGGTTGGTCAGCCTGCAAGCAACCTTTTGCGTCAGATTTCGCGATTGCGCATCCTCATGAAGTCGAGAACACCTAGCGACTGGGAGCACCGATCTACTATATACCCGGATGAGGCTCAGGGCGCGAGCCCTAGCGAATCTGATCAACCGTTGCCGCAGAGAACGCCTGAAGAGCGAATCATGTTTGGGTTCCTCATAAACCATTCTGGGCTCACCAAACGACATCTCCGAATCCTGGGGGATGCAGGCCAATGGCAATTGGCCTACGAGCTGGGTTTTCAGTATCCAGACAAGCCAGACGACGACTCCTCGACGTTGTCATCGACGTTTTCGTCTTGCTGAGCGTGGATAGAACCCCGTGGTGTTTGCCATCCACTTCCACGTCGGTTGTATCCATGAGCGTGCAGGAGAAAAATCGTCTAAAGCGGAGCCGTGCCCGAGCACCTGTATTGTGTGCTGTGAAAAGCGGGAAGCGGTGAGAAATCTCGCTGACTGCCCCATCGCGCGCGGTTCCATATAAATATTGTAATATAGGTTAATTTATCGTTTTGAGGATTTTCTTTTCACAGGTCCAGGACTCAAAGTGCGTGGTGGAGGGAAGTCCCAAGAGAGAGAGATGGAAAACATCATTAAAGAAGCGAGGACTTGACTTGTGACTTCGCCATGACACCCACTGAAGTCCTGATAGTTGAATTTCTGGTTATGAATAAAATTATGTGTCTGTGTGTTAAGTGCCGGCTATTATCTCATTCGGTCCTTAGAGGACGAACTTATTGTGTTGTCTGAATTTGTGTTCAACCGTTTAACTTACGAACCAGCTGAAAGAGCTCATAACAACTCACACGACGCGAATGTGGTTTAAAATTCCGGCTGTGCCATCGGCAAGGGGGCATGTCATAACCCAATGATTTTTAGTGCCTCGGCACATTGGAATTTTCCCGCCACATGGAGCTTCTTTGCACGGTGGATTTCTCAGCTGCAGAGAGAAATCCCCGGTGCAAAGAGTTCCCGCCACACATATGCAAATTTGTACCCCATTATTGGCTGATTCTAAATTATTCCTACGCGGCGGCTAGCAATTGGCTCGCTAGCCGTACAAAAGGTTAGAGCGGTTTCCGCCTAAGTTGGAGGACTCCACAACCATCTCGTGGGGAACTCTGAGCGCGCTGTGGAGCCTAGCAAACTCCGCATGTGTCTTGGAGGAGGACAGAGAGGCCTGATCAGCTCTTAGCCACTCCCCATCATAGTGTAATTTGACGTATCCCCCATGTAAAAAAGCGCTCGTAGAGTCGTATATCGACGACTCATCTCAGTTCGGTGCGGTTCAGAAGAGATCTCATTTGTGTTTGTTTGTCTGCATCTGCAACTCAAGCAAGTTTCCTCCCTGCACTGTGACCATCGGCAGTGTAAGTAAAGCTTTCTTTATAAAACCAATATGCTTCTGTGCCTAACTCTACTCCATCGTGGAAAAACCCCACCTGACGGTCCGGGCTACTGGCCATAGCCTTAGACCGACCCTCGGTCCCCACACCATCCTCACCTGGTACCAGAATGAAGGAATGAATGGGAGCAATAGTTGGCCCATCATGGGTTTGCACCCCTTTATCAGCCTCAAACTGCTGTGGGAAGAGGTGTTGGTACAGCGCTTACTGAAACTACCCCTGAATTTACCATTCCCCATTGCTGGTGGTGGTAGCACTTGCCTTCAGGGGTGAGCAACAGTGACTGCAGTAAGGGCCATGTCAGCACCCACCTTGCAGTAGGAGGCTGACAAGGGGACACAAATCCACTTTAACCCCTGGCTGCTGGCCACGCTGACGTCTCTGTGGCTGCCACAGCCACAGCAAAAGATGAACCTCTGTCAGCACCATGGGCAGCAACCACTGCAATCAGAGTAGGTGCAACATCTGCAAAGCAGGGAATTTGATCCACAAACTAATTTGAGTTTGATACCCCTGCTTTAAATCTTAAGCCTCTGGCAGAATCTTCTAGCCAGGTGTTGTTAGCAAGCTTCATATGCCATAGAAAACCCTAAATCCACCTAGAATTTCAAAACAAACCAATATCCCAAGGCAGGGCTTTCCAACTTCTTAGTGGCCAGGGGCTACATACTATGGGGGTCCATGGTCCTCCCCCACCTCTCCAGATGCAGGTTCCCCATTGCACCACATGGCAAGCTACCCAGGCACTACATTCATGGGAAGAATGCCCCCCCAACACTGCACTCTCAGTAGAAGGTTGCATGGCCCCCCTACAGCTGTACCCCATTCATAGGTGGGAGTGCGCCCTCTCCCTCCCTTCTCAGCCATGGCCTCCCCTGCTGTACACATATGATTGATGGTGATTGTATAGCCACTGCAGGCTACACTACCCCACCCCCTGGGGCAGGGGAAGGAAGTGGAAGCTGGAAGAGGAAGGGGGAGCCCAGAGACCTCAGCTGCAGCAGCAGCCAGAGCAATGGGGGGAAGAAGGGGGAGGCCAAGGATCTCAGTTTAATCCTCTGCAGGCTGCATACAGCCCACGTGCTGTCAGTTAGACCATCCTGTCATAAGGTGTTACTTTGAGACAGCAAAGATCTTCAAACACACCTGACTAGTAGTTGGTCAAGAAGTAATAAAGAGCTGTCCACAAAACATATGGATACTACTCTTTCTCCACATTTCCTTGTGTACAGTACAAGCTGGATTAACTTAAGATCATCAAAATTGCTAGTCAAGCATAGTTACATTCTCCAGCTTTATCCTGCCCTTTTAGCCTAAATCACAGGTTGGAGTAAAACATAATGAAGAGAAATGTCAGCCAGTTATACTGTTTGGAATATTGCCCTTTGAAATGTGACCAGACTGCATGCTGGTAGGAATGTCTTCCACTACATTGCAATGGGTAGGAGAATTCAGAATGCAGAATTTGAAAACTGGCCCTTCTAAAAATCAGTACCACATTCATCTTCCTTAAGTTTTACAGCCAGAAACTTAGTGCATATTGTTCTCAAATTCTAGTTACATTTATTCTGTGAATTTTCTGAGGGTTCATTTGTCCACTTTTGGAAAACCCAAGGCTGTATGGTATGTTCAGTTGCCTTGGAGCGATCTTCTACTATTAAAGCATATGGCATTTTAATTGGTATATATTTTTTTAATTTAGGTCTTTAAAAACGTCCCATGC
This sequence comes from Alligator mississippiensis, assembly GCF_030867095.1. Classification (NCBI taxonomy): domain Eukaryota; kingdom Metazoa; phylum Chordata; order Crocodylia; family Alligatoridae; genus Alligator; species Alligator mississippiensis. Next base: position 57,988,434 of record NC_081825.1, on the reverse strand, counting down.
CTTCTGTATCCAAAGACAACTCACCCCCAAGTGTGATCTCTTGTACTTGGACCAAAATCTGTGTAAAAACCCAGTTTTTCTCCTAACCACATTGTTGGATCATTATTCCCCATGAATGGCTTGGAGGCATCACTCTCTATAATGGTAATGAAGTCAGCACCTAGTAGACAAAAATGTTTTTAAAATTGTAACTATGTCAATATAAAAATCAATAAGCTTCTTTCTGACCCTACTGGGATTTGTGCAGCACCAGTTTATACCACTCCTATAGTAACCAAAGTACATAATGCAATATAAGATTTCCTCTCTCTTCCAGTAATTGAAGTATTCTCTGAATCTGATAGACTACAAGGAAAGGAATATTGCCATCTCAAACAAGGAGTCCTTCCATCAATAGCTCAGGCTGCTTCCACCAAGTAATTTCTTAATAACACCCTCCACAAGATGGAATTGTAGCCTTACTTCACTTTTGGAGCATATTATTTAATAGTGGGGGCATCCACATGTTCATTTATGAGCCTTCGCTACTGTACATTAAGTTTAGTACCTTTAATATGAGGTATTAGATAAAGGTACAGTAGCTGTGCTAATGCGCAGTAGCGAAGGCGAATGCTTTTTTGTGATGCTTAATGTGCAGATTAATTATACTGCGCATTAGCATGGTTTTTGCTGTGATGCGCTAATGCGCAGTAGAATAGTCCACTGTGCATTAAGATGCCTCATGTAGACATGCCCAATGTGATAAAAATACTGGAAGAGGAGACAGTAGCTCAGATGGTTTGCAAAGAGACACTGATATTTTCACTTCTAGGCAATAACTTTACCAGGTACAAGGTAATGCTTGATCCTTTATCAGGTATTTATGTTTACATTAACATACAAAGATAATATAAAAGTTACAAAGAAGACATTGTGTCTAATAGTTAGAAATTAACATGTTTTTTAGAATTTGCCTAAAAAATTCTTACTATCTTTTTACTTCTGAATTATTATATTTAGAAATAACATTTCACTAGTAAAAATTAATGTTGAGAGGAAATAAAGTAAATAACTAATCCTGTCATTCCTGCTTGCAGGGCGAGTACTTGACCAGTCAAAAAATACCTGTTTAAGCAATCAGTCAAATATTTTCAAATAATGGTCAACATTTTAATTTACTAGAAGAGTGAAGAGAGAGACTTTGATCTTCAGTAGGTGAGATAATTATGCTAACTACAGTAAAAAACAAGTTAGTTAATGGGTGTTGTGAAACAATGAAATTAAATTCTAAAAAACTGTAAGGAATTTTTGGACGTATCTACACATTGTCATGCCATAATATTGCTATGGCGCCATGCTTTAGTACTTTCTAACCACCCAACTGCACCATGCACATGGCACAGTTAGATTTCATTGTTATGTTGCCATAGCGGCATGCTATAACAGGGGAGCACGTCGCTACAGTGACATAGCTGCCAATCACATGTAGACCCACGTGATTCCTACATTGCTGTAGTGCATTGCTGTCACCATAGGATGACTTGTAAACGTGCCCTTTGTAACTACTGATGTTAGATAAGTGTAAATGTGAATTATATTCAAGACTGAACAGTTCCTTGGTTTTTATCCCAAAACCACAAGATCAGCCCAAACAATTACAAAATTTAAAAAAGAAAAGAAAAAAGAAAAATACTAAACAGGAAAAAAAACACACTTGGGAGCTATAAAAGACAAAAGTCAGTTTTTTAAATAATTACGCTTAGTAGACAGCAGAGCAGCTCCTCCAGCATGTTGCTGTGTGCATTTGGAGATGCCTGCAATCACAGCAGACAGCCAGTAGGAAAAGCTTTTCTGTACTGTTGGGTTTGATTCTCTCCTCAGCACAATGTAGCTTTTGAAGCTGTCTTGCCAACCCTAAATACATTTCTTATGTAGACCCTTCCAGCTAAAAAAAATATCATGGTCTACACTGTTATATCTGCAGGAAAAAAACTAAGAGGACAGGAAATACCCCAAATTTTAATTCATGGAGCTCTCCAAACTGTATTTTTAAAAGGCTGGGGATCCCCTACAGAGTGAGCCAAGAGTCCAGCCCCATTAATCACAAAAGTATCAGGACATCAGCAGAGATTAGAATCAGTTCCTCCCTGCTTCCTGGACCCTGTCTCATAATGACAGCAAAACTCCGAATGGAGCCAAGGCACCAATTTCTCGTCACTCCTCACTGACCTTAAACCAATGCTTGCTCAAGGGAAAAACTGAAGGAGAACAAACATCATAATGCTAACTAGAATGGCAACATAACACTTTCCTAACCACCTCTGTGCCACTCCAGAGGAGCTTCTGTAAGAACAGTGTTACAAAGGAAGCAACACATATATATACCCACTCACACACACACACACACACACACACACACACACACACACACACACACACACACACACACATATATATTGCCTAATCTTAGACCCTTTCATAGATACAAAAGGGACAATCCAATCATATAACTGAATATTATCAAAAGAGGAAATTGAAATGTCCTAACAAAGTCATAAAACATAACATCCAAAATAACTGCATCATAATTACAGCTCTCAACTACTCTTTATAATTGTTTATTTTATTAATTTCTCATCATCAACAGAAAAAGAGTTAATTTCATAGGGTATAATTCATTTTTAGTTTTTTCATGGTCCTCAGGGAACTATGCAGCACCATAAGATGCAGTTTGCACACATTGTGAGGCGTATTTGTTTAAAACTTGTTTTCATTAGAATGAAAATAAAAACCATGAAAAAGTTAAATAAAAAACAAGCCAAAAACAGCATATTGAAAGCCAAATTGGATCCATGAGGGCCTCAGAAAGTTTCCTATAAGTAAGAGTGCCAAATATTTTGCTTACAGAAATGTGTTTGGACAGTCATTCTTTTCTACTACAAGAAAAAAAGTCTGAGGTTAATTAAGAGCTCTTTCCAACTGGAAATACCATTAACACAGAGTGAAATCACTTTCTCTTATTGCTGAATGTAAATGGATTTTTAACCATGCCACTGAAGTGATTGGACTGCAATAGCTATATATACAGAAGTATACATCAAACACTTTTTCTAATGCCTTAAAGCAATGGTTCCCAATCTGTGGTACGTGTGTCACCAGTGGTACTCAGACAACCTGTTAGTGGTATGCGTGAACAGATTTATTATAATAACTTTATGTGACAAAAATTTGCTGGTGGTACTTAAGGTTGAACTGAATTTTTTTTTCCAGTTGGTACTTAAGAATGTATTGTTTTAAATTGGTGGTGCGCAATCTGTCAGGATCTGGGAACTGCTGCCTTAAAGAACAGTTTTGCCTTAGCAAAAGAGGGGACTTGATGACCAGTAGGTGGCTCAGTGTCTCAATTGTAGGATTCTACCTTGTAGGACATAATAGTATAAACTAAGCTGCTGGGAGAGAAACTAAGACTGAAACAGAGAAAAAATAATATTGACATAAGAAGTACCTGTTTGGTTAAGCAGAAGAGCTGACCCTTCCAGGTTAGGCCACCCTTCATTGTCATAACCGAACCTGAAAGGCCAGACCATAGCAGAGAAATCCCTCTTTGGATGCTGAAAAAAACAAAACAAAACAAAACATAAATAAATAAATAAACAACTATGCAAGCCCCATTATGTCTTTTCATCTGATTTGTGGCATCAGTTATAAAGGTGACATACCACAGGTCTAAGAAACATTTTATTCAGAACATTGTCCCATCACTGTCATTTGGAGGTATACAGATATTTTAATGACACAGAAAGAAGAACTGAAGTCATGACATTTAAATGTGGCTCCATATATAAATGTAATAACATGAATAAGAATGAGGGTAGAAAAATCAGTTTTGGGAATGAATATCTGCATCTTTCTCAGAGCATGCAACCACCCCTCTCCCTTCACAATCTATCATAAGCCTGGATAAATACTATAAAAAGCTACACACAGATATTTGCTCAAAGTTTAATGAATTCACATTCACCTTTTTTAAATCTTTCTTGCATGTCATGACTCTTCCAATGAAAATATTTAGTACTTGTCAACTCAAAAAGCATATTTTGAGTGAATATTTGTGGATGGCCACAGAAAGCACATTTCTAATCCATAATTTTAATTATCTGTACCAGAAACATGGTTTTGTGACACTTCTCCAGTCACATAACAGAAACATGTCAAGTAAACAGTGTTTCCAGTCAAACCAGGTCTAATTTCAGGTTGAGAATACTCAACACTTGCAGGAAGCAATCTACATGCTAAAATATGTTAGTATCAAAAGAATTATCTCAGAGTTGTGGCTATAACTATATCTGCCAACTCCTTGGCCAGGTAGGAATCTGGGATCTTCCAATTTCATCAAATCTTCTTAATGAATCAGTTAAGAAGAGCACATTTAATTCAAGTAGCTTGTCAGAGATACTCCGTTCAGAGTGACATTTATAAATGTATAAATGAATCTGTGAGTTAAGGGTTTTTTACAAGACTAGTTTTCCTATATGGCAGCACAGTAGGTCTTTGTGCCAGCTTTAGTGCAGTTTTTCACAGTAATATTACACAATTACACATACCAGCAATGCAACATCACATCAACCTCATGACAAGCTGCAGTTAGGGCAGCGTTCAAACAAAAAATTTAAAGCAAATTAATCAAAGATTAATTGCAGGGGTGGTGGGGGAAGGAAGAATTCATTCTAAATAGTCTAATCTAATTTTAAACAAAATACTTACTAGGTAGACAAACCCTACAGTCTAACCAAACCTCTGTTTACCTTATTCAAAGAGAACATAAGCATGGTACCCTCTCAAGGATGGTGATTTATGAAGGTTGGAAATGAAAATGAAACTGATGCTGGTCTAAGGACATAAGCAGGCAAGGTTCTTTGGGTAGATGCAATATTTTTTACGAGACCAACTGAGTAGTTGGAGACAAGTTCTTAGCAACTGAGTAGTTGGAGACAAGTTCTTAACAACTGAGTAGTTGGAGACAAGTTCTTTTGGGCACAGTCACCCTTCTTCAGGCATAGCAAGTCTCTGCTGGTCTGAGACTCCAAGGAATGAGAGAAGCTAACAGTGTGACTGGATGTTAGTGAAAATGTAAATAGGTACAAAATTAGGAAGACAAAGGGTAAAACAGGGAAGGGAGAGGGGGAAGGAGGGGGAAAAAGCCAAAGGTGAATCAAGGATACTCTACAATAATAGTGATTCAAGGTAAAAAAAAGAGGCTGTCTGTGAAGAAGGAAACAGCTGGAAATTAGGAAGACAAAGAGCAAAAAAGGAGGAGAGATGAGGGGAGAAAAGTGGGGTGGAGGAAAGAAAAGTGTAAAAGGTCAGGTCTGGCAGGTACCTGGTGAATCAGATGTCAGGCAGGTTGTAACGTGTCATAAATCCAATGTGTATATTGAGTCCATGATTTTTTGTATCCAGTAGATTTATGAAGTGAAGTCCCTAGGCTCGTCTATGAAAGGTATTTTGTAAGTTCTGATGAATGCACGGTATGAAACTGATGCAGTTGTATACCATACATAACAAGTCAACACTGCCAAACTCAGGAGAAAATCTGAACAGATTCTACTGAAGCCAGACTGTGTGTGCCTTGATACAAAACCATTTGTTTGCTTAATTATTGTTACACATACTTAGGTCATGCTGTACCTAGTCATCACTGCTGTGACTATCTGCAATACTATTAGAGAAGCACTCAGACTTCTTTGTTACTCCTCAGGTTAAATTCTGCTTTGAAGAAGATAACGCTGTGTCACCCTAACTAAAACAAGTGCCCTTATTCATAGACCACCACATATTACACAAGTGCTCTACTAAACCCCTGGGGAAGATCCCTATCCTCTTCACTACATAGTGGTGTATAAAACTCACATAAACACTCATCAGGGAAGGAGGAGAGGGGCGAGGAAAAGTTTTCTCTCAAAGAGAAGTCATTTGAACATCTCCCTGATCATTTCCTCCTCAAGCTTTTGGATAGAAAAAATATCCTCCTTTCCCAGGTCCTTCCTCAGCTTCTTTCCCAACCTGAAAATAGGTGTTTTGTGCCCCAAATCTTGTTTAACATCTCTCATTCCCACATCCCCTTGCCCAATGCTGAATTCAGTGCCAGGGGAAAGGCAGGAAGGAAGTGGCAGCAGCATTCATCCTTGGAGTCTCAGAGTTAAACTGAAAAGCCAGTGAGTTCATAGAGCATATTGTGCATGCACTGCACAACCAAGGTGGGGTGTGCCCCCTCCTCCCGATTCTCTCCTGGATCTGCCAAGGTTGAAAATATATTATTTTGTTAAAAAGGAAACATATTACTCACCCCATGACCTAATTTCTTCTCATAAGCTTTATATCGTAGTCCTAATCCTAGCAAACCCATACCAACAAGTAGCCACAAGACTTGAAACAAAAAACAAACATGGGAGATTAGTTTTAAAGGGGAGGGGAAGTTAATGTCATGGTCTCGAGTCAAGTATGTAGGAATATATTCCCATCCTAGAGATTAATATGCATGGAAAAGAACTACTGTTAGTATACATTTCAATATCTATATATACCAATGACAATACAACCCCCAAGAAGAATATTTATAAAGTACATGAATATCTGTACACCTACAGATATTTTTAGAAGGAGAATGCATTTTACCTTGCATGTGTACTCTTCAAAATGAAACAGAAAGAATAGTCTTTGCACAGACTTCACTTTGGAATGTTTACACTAATATGTTAATTATTACAGAAAGCCTATCAGGGAAGAAAACTCTTTATAGTTTTCCTCTCTGTACCAGACACTCATTTGGTACATGCAAGTGTGAATGTGTTGATGATGTATTGGCAAGAAAAATATAGCTTGCTTTAAAAACTTCCACATCTCAAAAAGATGCAATCCCTGCCAACCCTCCCTAGCAGCACTTTACTAAATGTATTAACTCCCAGATGTATTAATTGTCAGATTCCTAGAGAAGTACTATGGCCTCACAGAATGTGAATTTGTGATTTTCTAATGCTTCAGGAGTCTGCCAAATTATAGCACTGGATAGCTTCTCAAGGGTTGGCATTTCATAACCTCTTTGTGGTTCCCTCAGATTAAATCTACAAAGAAAAAAATAATTTGTAACTCCAGTTAATTCATTCTTCAAATTCTTTAAATAAAGTGTAATATAATAAATTTTACCTAAATATCAAACCCTTTTACAAACTGACAGATTACCTGGGCACATTTTATCAGGAACAAAAGAAGAAAAAAGGACATATTATTTACATAAAAATACTAAGAAACTATGGGCTTTAATAGAATATGAAGCTGCAAAAGCTGGAAATGTTGATGAAGTTAACACGACAGTCATTTAGGTTCTAAACATGTAATAACTGAAGCCTTAAAAAAAGGAGAGAAAAATAAAAGAAAAGGTGAGCAGGTAGAAGCTCACATCCTATGAAGTGCTCTAAAAATGACCCTGAATCATAGGAAAGAAAGGCTGGAAGGGATCTCACAAGGTCATCATCTAGTTCAGCCCCCTGCTCAAGGCAGGATTGTCTCTGACTAACCATCCAAGTGTCTGTCTAATTTGTTCTTGAAAATTTCCAGGAATGGAGATTCCATAACCTCTCTAGATAGCCTGTTCCAGTGTTTGACCACCCTCATAGTCAGAAAGTTCTTTCTAATCTCCAGTCTGTTTCCTCTGCAGCAGCTTGCGACCATTGCTTCTAGTTCTGCTCCCTATGGCCACAGAGAATAGCCTCTTTCCAATCACCCTCCATATATTAGAAGACTTGACAAATCCCTCCTCAGTCTTCTCTTCTCCACACTAAATAACGCTAGTTCTTTCAGCCTTTCCTCAAAGTCCAGACCCCTAATAATTTTTGTTGCTTGACACTAGACCCTTTCCAAACTGTCCACAACCTTCTTAAAGTATGGGGTGAAAACTGCATACAGTTCTCCAGGTGAGGCCACACCAGTGTTGAATAGAGTGGAAGAATCATTTCCCTTGATTTGCAAGTGATCCTCTTGTTGATCCAATTTTTTTTCCCCACAGAAACTTCTTTAAAACACTTCATTTTGAAGCACTTTTAGTTACATGTGTATGCTCCATGAATAGACTTGGCAGAATGTGTTTTTTCTTTTTTAGTAATTTTGACAGATAATATCAATGTTTATTTTTAAGCATTTCTTTTTAATTTTATCAATTTAAATTATCACAGGATTGCCTTAAATTAGGGATATGGGGCAGACAATTTATTAATGACACACAACTACTAACAAACATTTATTAATGACAGATCTACACCAGCTGAGTGGCAGATCTGCCATCAGTCCTGGCTCCACTGGCTAGTAGCTTCCTCATGTGCTTTGTTACTTCCTTGTTCTTTGTTCCCAGGCCCCCAAGGTTTCTGGGAGTTGCAGTCCAAACTACAGTCAACACAGTTCTGTAGAAATATTTTTTCATCCATCTGCGAGTGGGAGGTGAAATTGACGTTTATCAATGTTTACTGCCAAAAATCAAATCCTGCCAAGCCTATCCATGGAGCACTCAGTCTTCCAGGATCTCATAGAGCTGCTCCCTTCTGCTCCCCCACCAGTTGAGGGATCCTCAACTGGTGTAAATTATCATAGCATTTCTCTGGAACTAGGCCAGTTTATACCAATTGAATAGCTGGCTCTGTAACCAAGGCACCAGGAAAACCTCTATAAAAATAGCTGACTAAAACCTTCAACATTTCATTTTCTTTTTACTGAAACCAGATCCACAGTTCAAAACTAAAATTAGAGCCACCTAGCTAAGAAAGGAAGCAGAATTATACTTACATAGCTTAATACATGTTTCACTCTGTTTGATAAGTGGCTTATGACTGCTTTTGACTTGGAATACATAGCTCAGGTCTTTTTTGGAGCCAGTAAGTATACCTGATCCAATACACAACACGATAAAGCCTGTAACAAACAAAAGTTAGCTTTTCATACATCTATAACACTCTAAATACAAAGATCATTATAGCTAAGAGCTTACATCTGTAAAGTTTCTGGACACTTAAAACTAAAAAGCTGTCTCAGCAATCATAACTTTTCCCCATTGCAAGTATTAATAAAATGTAATATTAAATACATAAATCCAATAAATGCATGCAGGGCTTACTGGCAATGAGAACCCTACTTAATGTCATCATGATACTCACTTAAGCATGCAATATCTCAGCCGTAATCTGATATTTGATTTACATACTTGTGTTGTGTATTGTAGCCAATAAAAAAAAAATCAGTTACTAAGCATGCATTTTAGTTTATATAAAATTTAAAATATGCCACTAATCATAAATATTTCAAAATAAGAGTATTAAACAGTTATTTATAAACTAAGAGAAGACTTAAAGCTCAATACACTCCTATTTTACATTATTATGAGGAATGGATAGGCATGATCTGGCATTGACCAGGGGTTAGGACTATCTAACTCCCTCAGGTCCCTTCCAGACCTACTTTTCTTTATGATTCTAAGGGTCCAAATGAAATTCTCAAAATTTTATTTTAATAAATTGCTGTTCAGAAAGATCTAATATATTGAGAACAAAGGGACAATCATGTTAAGCATTCATTGTTCTACTCTGGTACCACAAAGCAGGTTTAAGACTAGTTAAGGTAAGTAACTGAAGATCCCTTTATTTACCTAACTCCTCCAGTAGTCTAGAGCCAGGCCAGGTATGCATGTGTGCATGCATGCGCGTGCGCGCACACAGACACACACACAGACACACACACACAGACACACACACGCACACCCCCCATTAGTGCCTACAGCCCTGTCTGACCCTGAAGCCCTTGGGGACTGCCGCAGTTAGTGCAATAGAAAACCATTCCTTCTTTGGAGTGGAATTAGTGTTCAACAGCCCAAGGGAATCAGCGTATAGCCAGCTCTGCGGTCTTTGATCCTAGGTTGTACTGGGTGTAAAACAGACAGTCCTGAAGATCAGTCTCATTTTTTATATGAGCTCAGAGTGCTTTACCTTTATTGTTGCTATTGATTTATCTGGTTTATTATCACTCTACTGGTCTAAGTTTGATTTTGTCTTATCCAAGATGATTCAAAGGTCTTTTGTAATACCATAGATCACTTTTTAAAATATTTTAATAAAATTGTTATATAAGTAAAAATGGCCACAGCCCTGTAGTAAGATCTATAAACACAGAACCCTACACCATTACCAACTTCAGTAAATCCCTGAAGGATTTCTGGTCCCAAGTCAAAATCAGAGTCTGAGATTTTATTCAAACTCACACTGGATGGTTCTAGTCATCTGCTGAGATCTACAAGTCCCACATCAGTCTAATCCCTTTAAAATTTACTGGGTCCAATCTGGAAAACTGAAAACAAGTTATTCCTAAAAATTCGATTTACATTATCTTAAAATAATAGCCTGGTAAATACCTTCTAGATTCTGTCTGCCCATTATTTTTTATAAATCCTCTGCTCTTTCATCAAGACAATAACCACCATTCACATAGGAAATACAAGGCTAACTTTTCAGCTGTGTCCTTGAAACCTGTATAAATTGTCTGTAACAGCCTAGGTTAGGGGCTAGTTTAATGTGGCAGTATATTATATTCTTCCACTCCAGAGCAAATACAGAGGACTGTGCTGTTTAAGACTAAAGACAATAAAAATTTAGGATATTTAAATAGCCAAGAAGAAGCTTAAGTTTGTTGACAGATATCATATTCTTTAACAGATATTTTCTTCTCAGTGTGTGTAATTTAGTTAAATGCTACCAGTAATATGCTGTATTCCTTATGCACCAAAGAATCCCATTAGCTACACTGAAAATTTGGATGCAGGAAGAATTCAGCAGAGGGCTCTCTTGGAATGCAAGAACATGCATATGCTTCATTTCTATTAAACATCAGGCTGTTGTTACTGAAACCCAAAAAATCATTTCTGCAACTTTCTCACAGTCCAAAGTACATCACATCAGCTGCAACGAATGCCTGTATACCACACAGGTGATCATACACTTACTATACACAGTAATGCAGCTCTCCAAATGGGAACAGTTCTCAAGGCCATTAAAGTCAATGGAAAGACTCATTAACTTTGATAGGCCTGGGATAACTATGAAGCAGCACTGTTACCGGTACAATGAGGTTTGTTGTTTTTTTATATATCTATGATCTTACTTTCATCATCATTTCCCTCATGGTGGTTCCCTACATAAACTGCAGCGAGAGAAAGGCAGGATATTGGACAGGAGGAGAGGGCAGAAAGCAACACTCACACCTGAAAGAAACCAAAAGAAACAAGTTTGCCAAAAGCCAAGCTGTAAGGGAGGAAATGCAGTAATAAATACAGTCTTGTGATGTAAGATGAAAGTTTCTGTAAGCAATGGAGTAGTGTTAAACGCCCAGAAACTGTACTATCTCTATTTCTTCATCTTAGAAGACTTAGGGGCACCTCCTCAGGTAGTATAAAAATGAGTTCATTCCAGTGACTGCACTGGGTCTGGCTAACAGTTAAAATGTCAAATGAAGACACTGTCAATTGAGGTCATAGATACATTATTCTCAAGTCCCCATGCCAGTTGAAATACTTACAAGGATTTACTTCCAAAGGAGTGTTATATGGTACAGGGTTTGTTCCACAAAAGCAGTGTTTCTGGAAGTGTTTAACACTTCACTGCCAAGCCAGGTCTTCACATGATTTTTGAAATAAAATTGATGAATTAAGAAAACTATTCCCATAGACCTCCAGAACATTCCCAGAGCAAATAAAGCTAGATACAGTAAAACCTCATTCATTCAAAATGCAGGGGAACAAAAACTACTGACTTTGAAATAAATGGGTTCTAAGTAAATGTACCATTACTGGTTTGAATATATGCAAATTAGTACGGGTGTCTTGAGGCGGTCCAAGACAGGGGGTGACAGAGCCCCTTGCTTGGGCCTTCTGTATTTCTTGTGCCTCAAACCTTGTCATCTTGAGTTTTAACATTTTTGGCACCAAGGGGAGGGTGTCAGGGCTGGTTCTGCCCCCCCTGATGCCAGCCTGGTATTGCAGGGCCTCCAAGCCTGTTGCCAGTTCCCTGCAAAGGGAACACCAGCCTGTTGTTTTTTTTAAGGACCACAAAAAAAAACAACAAACAGTTCCTACCAGCATGTTTGCCCAGTATGGGCCTTGGCTTTGTGCCAAGTATTCTATGGTTTTCCTGGTCCAAGGGACCAGACAATGGATTCAAATTTCAAAGTAACCATGTTTTGAATTATCCATATTGTAAAGTATACAAAAAGCTATTCTTTTGGCTGGGGAATGACAATACTGATACTCTAACTATTCAATACCTAATTAACAAGGCATTACTGTAGAAAACTGAATTAAAAAACTTTTTCATAATCCAAGGTAAGCAGAAACCTGACTACTAGTCTCACAGAATTTGAAAAAAAGTATGCAAACTAAAAAATTAAAATGATGTAGAGTGGTAGCAAAAGTATATCTGAAGTCTAAAACTGTCTGGGCAATCATGAGTCAAGTAAAACATATTAAGAATATATTCAGTTAAAATGTAAAATAAATCAACCATCTTAAAAATATATTATGAGAGCATTTTAGCCCTCCAGTTTAACGTTTTTAAACATGACTATTCGTCAAGATGCTAAATGAGGTTTTAAAATACTAATTAGCATGTATTAAAATGCCATTTGTTTTCCCACCATAGATAAACATAAAAGATGGAAACAAGCTGTTACCTTTTGTTGCCTTTGTCCTGCCATAAACATTTTTTCATGGTGGCACAAAGCAAAAGCAAACAGATGTCCATATCCTTTGTCGTGCCACAAATGCAAAGTGAGAGGCAGTAGTGATTTCTGCCACTTGATTGCAATGGACGTCTATTTGCTTTATAACATTGTGAGGAAAGCCTGGAGTTGCCCACAGTCTCCAGCTACCCCAGGCAGGGACTCCCAAGGCTTGGGAGGCTCAGTCCTGTATGTCCCAGGAATTGCCTCCAGCAATCTCTAAGGCACATCTCTAGAAGCAGAGAAAGTCATGGTTCCCCACTTCCAGACATGTGTCCCCAGCAATATCAAGGGCCTTTAAGTGTGGAAATTTGACTTTCCCCGCTTCCAGAGACGTGCCCTAGAGATTGCTGGGAACATGTCTCTGGAGGCAGGGAACAGCCATGGATAGATCTGGTGGGGGCAGTGCAGTGGTGCATTCACACCCCACCTTTGATTCCTGGTCCATCCAAAGTTTAAAACTGACTGCCTGACAGTGGCAACAGCATTTCTATTCAGGCAACAGTGAGGGAGTCACTTGACTTCATGGCTCATTATAATCTACCTGATTCCATCTAAACTCATCATTCTGCAGGGTTAATGACCCTCTCTCCCTTTTTAATGGTCTTAATGTTCCACCAATCAAATTATTCTTTCTTCTGCAAGTCTGCTGTTTGTTAGCTGCTCCTCTTAATATAGCTCCTACTTCACAGCCCTGCAAACTGTTTTTAAGTTAAGATAAAAACTTAATTCAGGTATGGAAACAGTAACTTAGGTGAATATCAACCAGGTGTGGAAATTGTATCCAGTGCTTCACTGGAAGTTGTGTCAAAATGCTAAAGAAGTCTAGATTTTGTTTTATGAATCCAAAAGAGATATACATATAATTCTAATTACAACAGGACTAAAGAAATAGCATCTATTGATTATTTTTACCTAGCTTGTTCTGTTTTTATATATAATAGGCATTATAGCAAATTAATGCATGTTCCAATAAAGTTATACTTGTTTTTGCTTCAATCTTGAACTGAATAATACAGCCCTAGGCTCCTACCATTTTAGTAAACTTCTAGGTTCTTTTTAACTGGAGAGAAAAAAAATGTGTGTTTTATACTATGTGATGATGATGTACCACATCATCTGCCCCTCACCTCCCCACACGTTTTCAAATCCTAGATCTGCCTGTGGGAATACCTCACCCATTTTTTCACGTGATCCGACCAGTGGGTGACTCAATTCTTCAGTGAAGCAGATCAGTTGTGCCAGGTCACATCCAGGCTCAGGCAATCCCATCCCGCCCCCCCCTCCCCCCCGCCCTTCCCCACACACACTTTACCTACTAGTAACATAGCCAAAAGATCCACGTTTAGGGCTTTCAGAATTTTCCTCCTAGACCAATCCCTAATTATTTTTGCCCTTCTCTGCTTTTTCTGACACCAAGATACCCAGAACTGAAAACAGCTGGCTAATGAGGTTAAACATTAACATAGACTTTTGCAAAAGTCTTCCTGAAAAAGACTATCAACTCCCTGCTTTGAGATGACATTCATATACAGGCACTCCTCACTTAACGACCGAGTTCCATTCCTGCGACTAGGTCGTTAAGCGAATTGGTCGATAAGCGAGGAGCCGCCCCTTGATACTGCGTGCCTTGGCTTGAGACGCCGCGCTGCCGCGCTGCTGTTTCCACAATACGTTTCGTACGTATTATGGAAACGGTCCGGCTCTGAGCAGCAAAGTGCTCCCCTGAAGCCAGGGCTGGTGGGAAGAGGATGCTGAGAGAGGGAAGGAGCTGGCACCAGGGAGCAGGAGGGAAGCTCGGCCCCGGCAGGCAGAACTAACCACCGCCCTTAAACCCACCCTCCAGACCCGCGCGCGGGGCTGCTCTGCGCCCTGCCGGCTGTTGTCGCGTGGGGCCGGGGGCATCGCTCCCCCGGCTGCTGTGACCTGGGCTGGGGGTGTCAAGCCTTCCGCGGGGGCACTGGGTACTGGCTGGGCTGGGCTGTGCCAGTGCTCCGACGGGGAGCGGCCCGGCTGAAGGCTCTGGCACCTCTGGCTCGGGGTCAGACCCATGCCATAGTTGGGGCACAAACGCATTTTACCCTGTGGCTGCACTGGCACGGCCGGGGAGGGGGCTGCCTCCTCTGGAGCGGGGCGCCCAGCGCTGCTGCTGCCCTGGCCCCCGCGAGGCCCTGGGCTGGGGCGGGCGGGTCCTAACGGCATCGGCGGAGCAAGAGCCCGCCCTGCCCTCGCACTCCGGGCCGGCGCCTTCCAGCGGGCGGCCGTGCACGCGTCCCGGCCCCACGGCCCCAGCGCTCCCGGCCCCGGGGCCGCTCCAGGACCTCCGCCCTGCCGCCTTCGCGCCTGCAGGCAGGTGGGAGCCGGCGGAGCTGCCCCGGCCCCAGCCCCAGTGAGGAAAGCCCGCTCCGTGCACCCCGCCCGGGCCGCAAGCACGGGAGCTGTCCGCCCCACCGTGCTGAACCTGCGGCGCGCCATTTCCACAATACCGACTGCTCGGAGAGCTGGTCGTAAGTCCGCGCGGTCGTTAAACAGGTAGGTCGTTAAGTGAGGAGTACCTGTATATGCAAAACTAGCCAGCCTTGACCTTTATTGCTTCCATGTCACAATGTAAAATCTACTTGAATTTACAAGCAACCCTCCCCTGTCTAGTGTCTACCCTACAAAGCAGAAGAATGTTTGCACAGATAAACTCAAGTTAGCTTTAAACTAGTTCACTAAGGTAATGCTTATGGTGTACCAAAGCAGCATGGCAGTCAGCCTGGACTGACTACTTGACTACCTAGGTTCCCATACTGGTTCTCTAGCCTCCACTAAACTGGGTGCTGCTAGCAGCTATACCTTTATTAGGTCTGAACTAACTAGCTCAGGAACTATCTTGGATATGTCAAAACAAGTAGCAATCATACTTCTGGGTTGTAATGTTGGCACATCCTTAGATCAGTATGAAATCACTGATTCCCATATCTCTTCCTCTCTTTGAACACGGAGCTTTCAGATTCTTTCCATTCTTACTTTTTCTGTAAGCTGAATATCATTTTATTTTTTGGCCACATATTCAAATACTTTTAGCAATAGAGAGGGAAATAGGTTTGTTATTCTTTATTATCTTGCTTATCTCCCTATCCTGCCGTCATGGTAACGCACCTACCACACTGAAGTCAATGGGAAATTTCCTTTTCTTTTTTTGTGTCCTTGTGACAAGATATCTAACAAAATTTGCAGATTAGTTGGAATCTGACAGGTTGTACCATGAGCACTTCTGCTATGATCTCAAACTTGTAACCTTTGAGCTTATCAACTGTGTCCCTTAGTGCCTGCACCACCCCAGCCCCAGTATGAAGTAAGCATGAGGGAAAAGCCCTCATAGAAAAAAAAAAGCATAATTGTATAGTTATTCCTGGTTATGAACATACCTAGAAGAAGGTGGGAACTCTCTCTTATGTAAGTTCCTCCTGGCACAAATTTATAAGCTGTGCACCACACACAGAAGAAAATTTCTAGAACACAGACAAACATAGCTGTACTCATGGCTTTCCCAGGATGCAGAGAGCTGATGAAATGTCCACTCAGTCGAGGCCATACACACATTGTAAACATGGCAAGGATGTTGCCGGCTATAGCAGCGCTCCAGGTCTGTAAGTAAAGGAGACCAGCAGAAGAGGCCATGCCTATGAAGAGACACAAAAGAGTGTCAGCGAGTCAATCAATTGCACTTTTCCTTTTTACTGCTCACAATCTGAAAGATTTGGTTTTCTAAAAGACAGAAAAAATGGGTAGCAATCAGAAATTTAGTGTACTTAATGAAAAAGGTAGGCAGTATATGAAAAGGTACTTAATGAAAGGGTACTTAGTATACTTAATGAAAAAGGTCGGCTACCCTTCAGAAAACAGTTACAATCAATGAAAATTTCTGTGGCTCCTTCCATTTCATTCTCTCAGCCAGATTAGGGCTGGGCCCTGGGCAGGTATTGCATTTGTACTACTAAATTATAAAAAATTAGGGTTGGAAGGGACCTCAGGAAGTCGTCTAGTCTAATCCCCTGCTCAAAACAGAACCATTCCCAACTAGATCATCCCAGCCAAGGTTTTATCTAGCTGGGTCTTAAAATCTGCAAAGATGGAGAGTTCACAACCTCTCTGGTTAACCTGTTCCAGTGTTTTACTACCCTCCTAGTGAGAAAATTCTTCCTACTATCTAATCTAAACTTCTCTTACTGCAACTTGAAACCATTGCCTCTTGTTCTGTCAGCTGCCACCACTGAGAAGTCTAGCTCCATCCTCTTTTGAACCCCCTTCAGGTAGTTGAAGGCTGTTATTAAATCCCTCTCAGTCTTCTCTTCTCCAAACTAAATAAGCTCAGTTCCCTCAGCCTCTCTTCATAAATCAAGTGCCCCAGTCCCCTCACCATTTTCACTGCTCTCCACTGGAATCCCTCCAATTTGTCCACATCTTTTCTGTACTGGGGGGGCAAAAAACTGAGCAGAGTACTCCAGATGTGGCCTCATCAGTGCTGAATAAAAAGGAATAATCACTTCCCCTGATCTGCTGACAACACTCCTACCAATGCAGCCCAATATGCCATTAGCCTTCTTTGCAACAAGGGCACACTGTTGGCTCATATTTAGCTTGTTGACCACTGTAATCCCCAGGTCATTTTCTGCACAACTGCTGCCCAACCAGCCAGCTCCCAGCCTATACCAGTGCATGGGATTCTTCTGTCCTAAGTGCAGGACTTTGCATTTGTCCTTGTTGAACCTAATGAGATTTCTTTTGGTCCAATCCTCCAATTTGTCTAGGCCATTCTGAATCCTAGCCCTACCCTCTAGTGTATCCATTACTTCCCCCCAGCTTGGTGTCATCTGTAAACTTGCTGAGGGTGCGCTCTATGCCATCTTCCAAGTCACTGATGAAGCTGTTGAACAAAACCTGCCCCACGCACTCCACTTGATACCAGCTGCCAACTAGACATCAAGCCATTGATTACTATTCTTTGAATCTGATGCTTCAGCCAGTTTTCTATCCACTTTACAGTCCATTCATTCAGCCCATACTTCTTTAGCTTGCCTGCGAGAATGTTGTGGGAGACCATATCAAAAGCCTTGCTAAAAAAATCAAGGTAAAGCAGATCCACTGGTCTCCCTGAGTCCACAGAGCCAGTCACCTCATCATAGAAGGCAAGCAGGTGATTGCCCTTGGTGAATCCATGCTGACTGTTCCTAATCACCTTCTTTTCCTCCAAGTGCTTAGAAATGAATCCCGTGAGGGTCTGCTCTGTGATTTTTCCAGCGACTGAGGTGAGCAACTGAGGTCTGTAGTTCCCTGAATCCTCCTTTTTCCCCTTTCTTAAATATGGGCACTATGTTTGCCCTTTCCTCAACCATCCGGAACCTCTCTTAATTGCCATGAGTTTTCAAAGACGATGGCCAGTGGCTCTGCAATCACATCAGCAAACTCCCTCAGCACCCTTGGGTGCATCCCATGGACTTGTATATGTCCAGCTTTTCTTAACAGTCCCTAACCTGTTCTTTTGCCACTGTTGGCTGCTCACCTCCTCCTCAGACTACTACACCTGGCAGCAGAGCCTAAATGTAGCACTACAGGGGTCTATAGGATCCCCTATAGGACTCCATGCTTCTTACCCTACCCAGAAGCCCTGGTAAGACTTTGCTACTGCTGTTGCTGTTTCAACAGTCAAGAATCAGGGCTCTTAAGGCACCAGCAACAATTCCTGCCACTGCTTCAACAGGCCCAGAAAGGGCCAAGTGAAGTCTAAGGCTGTGATAGACCCACGTTACCCAGTTCCACCAATCTGCTGATAAGATACAAGCAGCAGTGACTCTGTCACAGCCCCCATGGCCAGCAGAGTCCTCGTGGTCACCAAGAAGAGCAGTTCTCCACACCCCTGGCATGCCTGGAGGGCAAAGTGCTTGTCTTTGGTAACTTCTGCTTTTCAACAGTAATCAATTGACCATTGACAGCCTGCCCACTTCCCCAACATGGAAGAGGCAGATTGTCAGTGGTCATACTCTGGTAGCAGAGGCCCACAGAACAGCCCACTATTGCTCCCTGGCTGGAAAGATTGCCTTTGAGGTGATTTTGTAGCTCTCCAGCCAAATACATCCCCACAGTGCTATATTTTTGTAGTGCTATAAAAGTCCCAAGACACTTTGTAGGACTATAAATGAACCTTTACTATCCTAAGAGGCTGTTGTACTAAGAGCTGAATCTGAATAGCCTAATGACAATGTATGAATAGCGCAGTCTGTAATGGGTTAACAGCCACCTGACTGTCACATAGCTGCTCAGCCAAAAGATCAAGTGAAGGATCAGCTTGGTTATGTATAGGTCTCGTCTCCTCCCTGTTAACTTTATACAGACCACAGCATAGTCACTTTGTCACAATCCCCTGGACCATAATAGGATTTGGCCTCAAACAGAATAGCAATACAGACTATGCTCACAAAATTAAATTTAATCTTAAAAAATATGGAACTACTGAAATACAAGAAAGTAGTTATACATTTTAACTGTGATCATCTGAATTACGTACATATCAACGTGATGCATAATAAGGTCAGAACTATTCAGTGTTTGATTAGAACAAGTAACATAGATAACACAAGAATAAAACCCTTTTCTAAACAATGCAGACAGACTGTGCTGTTCTTACTGTGCTCCTGTCATCAGTATGATACTTTCAGTATCCACCACTGTAGCAGAAATTATTAGGAAAACTTCTAATTGTAGGACTGCTACATATCATGATTTTACTTTGACTCAGGATATTTGACATCTTAACTGAAATCCCAGCTCTTGGTGATACAAGTTTATAGGAAAATCTAGACTTTCATTATAAAATAAAATAAAGAAAATGTCTAAGCTTCATAGTGGTAGAGAACAGTTTGAGCAAGTGATGGAAAGTGCCCTTGCAGGCTCAAAAAATTAAAGCCAAAATAAAAAAGAATCCAAAATATATCATTATTTTTAAAACTACTTATTTGAGGTCCTGATCTTTATTTTTGAATATTCAAGACAAGTAAATTGCTTTGTCCTCTTGACAGAAACAGCCAAAGGTAGATTTTGAAAGACCAGTAAAGCACAGTTCATTTTTCTATTTTAAATTCATTCAGGTTTCCATAAAAACTAAAATAATTGCTTGTCTGCCTGTCCTGAGAGGGCGGGGAACAATTGCCATCACACATTCAAGAACAGGGCAGCTGGCCAGAGTATTCCTCAGGCTCTGGAATATCAGAGATCCTGACCCCTAGACTGCATGTGCCCAGATCCAGCAAGCCCCAAAACCACCCATTTTACATTGATTGCTTTGCAGCCCCAGGGACTTGAATGCTGGCAGAATAATCAACACACCTGAGATACGATTTATCAGACTGTCCTGCATTCTTCCACTGCCAGGGATTCAAGGATATCTGTAGCTAGGAGGGTTGGGAATTTGATTTGCCCTAAAGTGAATTTTAGATCAAACTATACATCTTTAACCCAACTGTACTGCCCAGTCAATAGGATCACCTTTTGCACATATTCTCAGCTGTCTACTGACAGCTACTGTCAGTGAAGTCAGTGAGGTCTACTGACTTCATTGCAAGACTACACTCTGCAGTATTTGTTAGATCAACCCTATGGTCTTCACTGCAAACACTGAGATATGGCTAAGCTTGCCAGAATTTGATTTTTATTGGTAAACATTGATAAACATCAATTTCACATCACATTGACTAACAGAAAAATATTTCCATCATTAATAATCAAAATTTATAGAAAGGGCACATAAGAAAAATGATGGCTGATGAAGCATGTGATGATGGGGGAGCATTCCTACAGAACCATGCTGACTGTAGTTTAGACTGCAACTCCCCAAAACCCCAGGGGACTGGGAACAAAAGGAAGAGGACATGACAAAGTGGAAGCGGGAGCTACGAGCAAAAGGAGCCAGGACTGATGGCAGCTCTGCTGCTCAGCTGGTGGTAGGGTGACCACCCATCTAATTGGGTGGGAAGTCCCAGAATGGGAATATCAAGTCCTGGTCCTGAGCTGCATGACTCCTGGACAGCATTTGTCCCAGATCTGCAGTATCCTGCAGGGATCCAGCTTTTCCATTCACCATGGGAAACAGCAGGTTTCCCAATGCAGACTGGCAGCATTCCAGCCTGCCAGGGACTGCTGGGAGTGGGACACAGGGGGCGCCACATGCATGTGCACGCCCGCATACGTGCATGTGGCTGAGGATACAGCCAGGCAGCGTGGAGAGCAGCTCTCTGCAAGTAAGTCTATGGGGAGGAAGTGGCATAGGAGGGGCAAGGGAGGAATTTTGAGGCCCCCATGGTGAGGGGGGAGTGGGGCAGGAGCTGGGGGTGCTGCCTAAGGGCGGTGCATGGGGCCTGGGGCTGAGGTGGGGGATGGAACCATGGGCAGCTCATCCTGGGGGGCTGTGGCTCCCCACCACTGTGTGCACCCCCCAGGGGCACATGGAGGGGCATGTGCCCCCCAGATTTGTTTGCGGGGTGGAGGTGGATGGAGGCTGTCTGCTGCAGTTTCTGGGCTCCCTGCCCTGCTGCCCTCCCCCTGGGAGCCCCATGCTGGCCACACCACCATGGTGAGGCACCTCCTCCCCACCTGGCAGCAGCAGGGGTGGCAGCAGCATGGACGTGTGCCCCCTGCTGCTGCCAGGTGGGCAGGAGGCACGCAGCTGGCATGGAGCTCTCAGGGGAAAGGCAGCAAGGTGGGAGCCCCGAGCCTGCAGCAGGCAAACCACACCTGCCCCTGCTTCACTCAGGTCAGCTCTGCTCCAGCCATGCTGCTGGAGGGAGAGGGAGGTTGGGGGTGGTGAAGAGGCAGGAATGTTTTCTGCCTTTCCATTCTGAAAAGGTGGTCACCTTAGCTGGTGGAAGTTCTATAGTAGCTACATTTGTTATGGTTAACTGCACTACAGTAGTAGTATATTGTTATTAATAAAGTGTCTGCCCCCCACACTCCTAATCTGGTGCAACCCTGAAAATTTAAAACCAATAGAAATCAAAATAAATGCTTAAAAATAAACATTGATATCATCTGTCAACATTATTAAAAAATAAAAATCAAATTCTGCCAAGCCTAGTATGACCCAGATCTCACACTGGCATAAAGCTGTGGAAGTCAGCAGAGAAAGGCTACTCTATACCAGATAAAGAATCATGGGCTAGATTAGCATACAAATGACCTAATAAAGTATGTGTACAATAAAGAAGTACTGAATTTAGTGCCAAACAAGAAAATTGATTAAATAACCTATGCTAGGTAATTATACCCTCATAAAAAGTAATTCTATTGGCATTATGTTCCCGCCTCTGCTCTATCAGGCATTCTTGTGCAGCCTTAGCCCAGACTATCAATCTTGCCTGTCCCAGGCCTACGAGTGGACCCCAAAGGCTACCCCAGCTGACGTCCGGGGATCCCCTTAACTCGCCTGCCATGACTTTGAATGGAACCTCAGTGGAGGGGTTCCCCTTCGAGGCAGCCTCCAGGGTCATCACGCTTCTCAGCAGGCACTCATGGGGCTCCGACCTCCCGTACACTCCGGCCACTCGCCACCTTCAGTCGCGGGTCTTCTGGCCCTTTGGCATCCCTGGTTCCACTTGATTTCTTCCCTGGCCTCCCGTGGCCCTCCAGCCACGAGCCCCAGTGTCCCTGGGCCGCAGCTCAGGCATGAAGGCTTTGAGGCCCTTGGTCCTAGATCCGACTATCCCGTATCCCTAGTGTCCTATTCCAAACAGCCCATGACGTAATGTGTGATCCCCACCACCATGACTGCTGGAGAGATGCAGCCAGTGGACCAGGAGGCCACAAAGAAATAAAGTGACCCTTAGCCTACAGGCCCTGTGTTTTCCCAGTGCCTCGGTGCCCCAGCCCCGGTTGCTTGCCCCACTCGGGGCTCCTATCTCTCCCCCAGGCCTGACTCCACTCCGGGGATGGTGTCCTGGTCGACTCTTCTTGGGGATGCTGTGGGTCCATCTGCTGACTCCCTTACTTAGTTAACTGCCCCTGCTTGGGGTCTTCTGCCGCACCTTGCGGCTATCCCCGTTGGGGTTCCCGTCAGCTCCGCTCTCATTACCTCCTCTCCGGGCTTCCCTGTAGTTGCTCCGGCTTCCTTGGCACTCGTCTCCTCTGCTCTTCCCACTCACCGCTGCTCCCTTTGTCAGCTTCCCTGCCAGCTCTTCTGCCGGCATCCCTGCCGGCTTGCCAGTCGGTGTGCCTCTGCTGGCTCCGCTGCCAGCTCCTCTGCCAGTGCCTCTGCCGGCTCTGCTGCCGGCTTCTCTGCCGGCTCCGCTTCCGGTGCCTCTGCCGGCTTCTCTGCCGGTGCTGCTGGCAGCTTCTCTGCCAGCTCCACTGCTGCTGCCTCCACCGACTCCACCCCCGTCGTCCCTGGCTGCCCGATGCAGCGGCTCCACCCTTCGGGGTGTGGGCTTCCCCGTGGAGCCTCCGCTTACCAGCCTCCCTCCTGTGCTTTTGGGGCAGTCTTTTGTTTCTGCCGGGCGGCGTCTCCAGCCGACGTCACCTGGCCCCAGCTGAATATGAACGCGGCTGATGAACCACATGGGCGGTTTCTTTGTGTGCGCCTTCTCACTCCTTTTGGCCCCTGCAGATGGTAAGTTGGGGCTTTCTTCTATTTTGGGTTAGGGTTCTCCTGGAACCCCGGCACCCCGGGACACATTACTAGGGAAATTTCAGTGGAGGGAGCTGTGTGGGAGATGATTTTTTTGTTTGAGATACAACCAAAAAGAAGAGATTTAAAAAACAAAAACTGCAGCATGTCTGCATCAGATTGTCTCATACCTATCAGACACCAGCAAAAACTGGTGAGGGAAGACCAAGTCCAAAACGAAAGCATCACTCCATGAGCCAGTCCCAATAAAATGGCACCTCTATTAAAAAATAAGAAAAAAAGAAATGCAATTATTTTAATCTTATAATTAATTGTACTCAAAGAGAGACTTTCAGATGATGCAGAAAGCACTTATTCATTTAATTTACATGCTGATTTAAAAAGAGAAAAAAACTACTAACATACTACTTTTCATATCTTATAACCCTTTTGCTATCAAAGATGCTTACATGAACAGAAATATCTTTATCTAATACACTTTTCATTTCATTCTTGAGTGGGCGCATCTGCACAGGCCATTATGGCGCATGAATAAACCGCAAAGCTTATTGCTCCACAGTTCATTGCGCCTAGGTGTACCAGTTACACATGCATCCAGACCACAGCACATTGAGTTGGGCTGGAGCACCCCCTGGCTCGCATGCTCCAACCCAGCTGTGGAGGGGCCGGCTGAGGCATGAGGGTGCTTCGGCATGGGGCTAGCCAATAGGCAGCTCTCACACAGAAGCCCCCACATGTCCCAGCCAGCTGGGTTGGCACACAGTGCACAAAAAAACTCTGCAGCAGGGTAGTACTTGTAAATGTAAATGTACTACCCTGCTGCAGAGTTTATTTTCATCTGTCCTAATAAGGGCACATGTGTAGACATTGAGACGTTTATTGTGCAGTTATTTAGTCAACTGTGCAGTACACATCTTGTGTGGATGAAGTGAAGCTAAAACTGTTTAGTCAGAAATATTACCCTATGTGCATCTCTAACATGATTCAGTT
Source organism: Alligator mississippiensis (assembly GCF_030867095.1). Taxonomy (NCBI): domain Eukaryota; kingdom Metazoa; phylum Chordata; order Crocodylia; family Alligatoridae; genus Alligator; species Alligator mississippiensis. The sequence goes on along the minus strand of NC_081825.1, from coordinate 57,964,004 downwards.
TTATGTTAACTTATAAAATTGCTCCTCAAGTTTACTTTTATAGACCTTCTATTCAGTCAGTGATCCAACTCATTTACTATTTTTATAAGTCTTGCATTAATACATTTTGAATTATGTTTCTTAATTTCAAAAACCACTTTTGGTGTGGTAAATCAGATACTATGCTGGAATACTAAGTCTTATCCCAGGGCCTAAATCTTGTAATTTACTATCCTGGCTGACTAAAAATTATTATTGAATCGTTATACTGCTGTGATCAAACCTCATCCTGGGTTACAAAATGCATATGATTTATTATCCAGGCTGCTTAAAGATGGTGTTTAATGGGTATACTGTTCTAGAAACCAGATAACACAATCAAGAACTGATCCCTGATCAAAGAAGTCACTGCAGAAACATATCTGAAAATAAGTAGTACTGAGGAAAATTCAAATTGTAACTTCTAGTTAATACACTTGGGCCCCCATCCGCAAATAAGTTCTGTGTAGGAATAACTTGGCACTTACTCTATTATACAAACGTACTTGCATCGTGATCATCACTGTATTATCTGAACAGCATGACTAACGCCTATACATCTTGTTCTCTCTCCCTCTCTTCATGGGGCAGGAAACTAATACAGTGACATGTTTTGATTTGGCAGAGTTTCAAGCTGTGAAGTTCATTGAAGGATTGGTGCCGTAACATTACTTTTCAAAGTAGGGGGAAGAAAACACAAAACTCCCTTACCCATATGGATTAGGATCAGGCCCAGGATATGGGTGTCCACTCACAGCCCATCTAGAAACAAGGGAGACTTCTCCAAATATCCAAAATGTGAGGAATATGAGGCTGCCAAAAGCTGTCCCTGACAGAAGCCAGTTTGACCCAGAAACAGTTTCTTTAGCTGTACCGCCAGTCTTCTTACTATATGGGCCTAGAATAAAACAAAGACATATTGTAAATATGGGCAAAAAAGTTGACTAATGCCAAAAAAAATTTAAGAAAAAATAGCTGGGATCAGAAAACAGTCAAGAAAATTTACCAACTCAGGCACATGCAGACACACACGTGTATGTGAATGTGTGCACACACAAATCAACTCACCTACACATTACCACAATAGGTGATAATGAAAACACCTCATTACATTTTACTAAATATGGTACTTAGAAAAAAACTGTTCACCTTAAGGGAATGGGCTCAATAGATTTTTAAACTACTGTATACTGTATTGGCATGAGTAGTCTTTAAGACATTTGTGATGTTAAATCAACAGAAAAGTCACTAACATTAGCTGAAAGGGAGCTGCTATCTGAAATCCTAAACCCTGGTAAGAATGAAACAAGACACTTCCAAAGAAACCAGAAATAACCCTCCCTCCTCTTTTTTCCATGCATTTTAGATCTTCTGTCTAGTAAGTATTTAATTTGACTGTACTATCTATGTGGTGATGTCAGCAATCAAGGATTATTTTCCCAAACTAACCCCCTTTCCCAAGTTTATAAAATTTTGAAAATTGGACTGAACTCACCCTAAAGTCTTAAATTAGCATCAATTTCTGTTATTAAATATAACAAAATGGATGAACATCATTTCATCTATGATTACAAAGCAGACAAACTTGAGCATTTCTGTTTTGTTTCTTTAAAAACAATGTAAGTTCATGCTCTAAGTTGCAGAAAGCTATTGTTGAGGATAATTTGTTTCTCTAAGCATTTTACATTATTAACTAAAAGTATCTATGACACCATTTTTAAACCTAGAGACCCCTAATTAGACTCACAAATCTATTTAGTTCAATACCTAAATAAAAGTGGCCTATTTTCCAGACATGTTAGATGACAGACTGTTGAGGTCAGCGGGAGATTCTAAATTTCCCAACTAACCTAAGCACTCATCTCCAGACGTTCAGGTCCTGACATATCAGACTTTCAAATTAGTATTCTGGATAGTGATTCAGGCAGACAGAAATCAGTTTTAGGGTGTCTTAATGACAGGGGGAAAACTATAAAAAGTAGTCCCAAGCCTGCTCTTAAAAACTCCCAAACATGCTTGAAATCATTTTAGTACTATATACAGCTTGTACAGAGTGCATGGGGTGTAGTTTGATACACACGTCTTATAAGGATAACCTGCTTGTCCCGTTTATGGACTTTTCATTCCATAAGCCAGTGGTTCTCAACCTTTTTTGTCTACAAATGGGTCCTGGTACATCGATGGCCAGTCCCAATCCAGTAAATAGTTTAAGTAGAAAACACACAAGTATTTTGGCCCCAAAATATTTATTACAGTCTACAAGTTAAAGCAGCTCAACAGTCTTAATTTTAAAGATAGAAATCAACATTAACAGGTAAACATTAACAGCAATATCATCATGTGGCCCTCCAAGTGACATTCATCATTGTGTAATTTGCACAAATCAATTTGCCAGTGCCCTTCATTCCTGAGTTGCCCTGCCAGTGCCCCTTATGGCCAAGCCACAGCACCCTGGCACTGCTGGTGCCCCTCACTCCTGACCCACAGCTCACTGGCCCCACCAATGCTCCTCACTGCTGACTCATTCCCCTGCCCACCAGGCCATGCTGGTGTCCCTCACTCCCAAGCCACAGATCCCCCTCCCCGCAGCCTTGCTGGTGCCCCTCACTCCTGATCCACAGCACCCCCATCCCTGTTGGTACCCCTCACGTCTGATCCACAGTCCCCTGCCCCCCTCATGGTGGTGCCCCTCATGCTTGACCTGCAGTTCCCTTCCCCCCCAGCCCTGCCAGAAGTGGTCCCCAGCTGACCCAGTCCTGCCTGGTGGCTGCAGTGACTACAACTCATGTGGGCAGTGGCATAGTGAATCCAGCCCCAGCATGGGCTAGAGGGAGGAGGAGGGGAGGCCTGTGGTACCCCCCCCCTGGGTTGGGGCTCCAGTGCCATGCCAGATGGCCTGGCCATGGCCTCCCCGCCAAGCAGAGTCTCCTAGCCACCCCATTCCTGTGAGCACAGGAACCGGCCCTGGCGCCACCAGCCTGGCTATGCAGCTCCCCACCGCCCCTGAAAGGCCCCCCACCATGCCCTTCCCTCACTGGAGGGACAGGTGCCTCCTCCCCCACCCTGCCACAGCCCCAATGCCTGGCCACCTTCCTCCAGTACCAGCAGGCACCCAACCAACTCACATACCCATCCCCTCTACACACCCCTGCTATACACACACCCCCTCCTTCCACAGTCCCCCTGACAGCCCCCAAGCCCTGGCCCTGCATCCCCATAGACTTAACTGCATCCATCTGCCAGGGCTGCTCCAACCACCCTGCCTGGCTGCATGTCAGCCATGTGCGTGTGTGCGCACAGACACACATGGCACCCCGTGCCTCCAATCACCACAAGCAGCTCCTTGCAGACTGGAAGGCTGCCAGCTTGCAAGGGGAAGCCTGCATTTTCCTACATTTTTCTGTGCCTGTTTGGGACCTTTTCAGATAGTCTTGAGAGCCACTTATGGGTCATGACCCACAGGTTGAGAAACACTGATTTACACAACACCCTTCCAAGCTGCGCTACTGCTCTTCTGCCCATAGGTGGCCAGAAAGAGCACGCAGCCTGGCCAGCTTGACCTGAGGGCCAAACCCAACCAGGGCAAGGTCTTCGACGTGACCTCGAAGTGGGACTCCAGCAACCACTTCATGTCCAGAGGGAGCTTCACGCACTTCGTTGACTGCTGCTTCTTCCACCACGCCCGCCTCAACTGCCTGCCTCTGAACAGGGCCGTCCACTTTGGCCACCGGGACAAGAGGTGCCGACGGTGCGGCTACGCGGCAGATACCCTCCCCCATATGCTGTGCAGCTGCAAGCCGCACGCCAGAGCCTGACAGCTCTGCCACAACGCTGTCCAGGACCACCTGGTGAGGGCCATCCCGGCTGCAGCGGGGGAGATCTCCATGAACTGCACCGTCCCGGGCTGTGACAGCCAGATGCGTCCCGACATTGTCATCACTAATGAGAAGGCCAAGAAGGTTGTGATCATGGATGTAACCATCCCCTTCAAGAATCGGTGCCAAGCCTTCACCGATGCCCGAGCTCGCAAGCGGGAGAAGTACGCTCCGCTGGCCGACGTCCTGAGGGGCCGTGGCTATGACGTGACAGTCAACACGCTCATCGTGGGAACGCTCGGAGCCTGGGACCCCAGCAACGAGAGTGTCCTGCGTGCCTGCCATGTCTCCTGCCGCTACGCCAAACTGATGCACTGATTCATGGTGTCTGACACCATCCATTGGTCCCACAACATCTACGTGGAACACATCACGGGCCACCGCCAGTACTCTGACCCCACCAAATGAACCACCACCGGACCAGACCCAGGGGGGACCGCCTGAACCCCCCACTCTGCACCAGATGGACCTTCACTTCGAGAGGATTCTTCAATACTGAACGACCCTGCTCCACCTGAAGAGGACCCCCACGATGAGACTCTATATGGACTGAGACACTTTTTGTTCGAACCACTTCTTCTACCATTGCGGACCATTATAACGGGTTTGTATGTATCTATCTTCTTTCTCTCTCAGCATCGCGAACTCCCTCCCTCCCCTTTCCCCTTCCCCCCACACCCGGGCTTAGTTGGCTAACATGGTATCTCCTGTAACCTAGTTGCGTTCCCCTCCTCACCCCCATACTTCTATTGTTAGTCCCTTGCTCGGACACTATGTATTTCCCTACCAGCTTTGTCATCTTTTTTGGATTCACAATCCTAAACATTTACAATAAAAGTCAATCTTACAGATGCACGTAGCTCTGCCCTATGAAAAAGCATTAGCATATTTTATCCCACGTACTTCAGAGGGACTTGAAGTGGAACAGTGAACCTATAGGTCTGTAGGATCCTCGGACAAAAGGCTTTTTCCTGAGACAGTTGAAGTATCTATTTATAGCCTTTTAATGGCTCAGCTTCAAAAGAAATACCAGAGAAGAGACTGAATAATGGCTGACCTGAGAGGTGCACAGAGAAGTGCAGCTTCCAGCTCTAACTCAGAACAATTTTTGCAAAGTGTTCCGAGTTACAACATTACCCCATACCAAACAGAAGCTCACTGTTGGTTCCAGAGGGAAAGGGAATGGGTAGGAGCCTGCAGCCAGGTTTCCAAAGCAATGGCCAGCACTCATAAAGGAAGAAAACCCTTCATTATTAAGCAGTTAATCCTGATAGCCAATGCGTGGGAGAAAATATTGTGCATCTTCTAAAGAATGCAAGTGTATTCATGCACAAAGACTCAATACCTGATTTTACATGAAACAATATGTACCTATCTTCAGCACTGAGATTTAAATATTTTTATAATTATTTTTATAAGAATTTTTTTACTATAACATTTACCTGTAAAAATTCGGTCAGCTGCTGCTATGAAACCTATGATCAATATGACCATGTTGGCAGTTTGTGAGCTCCAGACTGGGTTTAGCGAAGTATACCAGATTCGTAGTACAAGAAGAAGAATCTTTCCTAGGATGAATCCCCATATCCTGCTGTATCTGTAAATGCAGAATCAATTCTTGAGTATATGGTACACTTTAAAAAATGGTATATGCAAACTGGGATTTAATTATTGTACAAATACTATATTAAATTTAAATTATTTTGCAATTATTGTTCAGTTCATCAATTTGAGTTGTGCTCATGAGTCATCTATAAGCATATTGATATTTATAACTATAAACAATACCTTTGTAAACTGTCTCCTGACCACCATGTTACTGTTTGAACCACCAGTGATGAGGAAACACCTGCAGCCAAGATCAATAGTCGAAGTACAGCATTCGGAGCTTGATATGAAACTATGCTTCCTGCAGACAGATGCAGAAACTTACTTTAAAAGGGCTACATTTGGAACAGACCAAGAAATAATTATTTTCTGTGCACTTGTTCAAATTCACCTAGGATTTATGCCTTGTTCCATGCTAATGTCATAGTTAACTTTTCTTTTATTGTTAATTGCTTTAAGGGCACCTCCAAATTGCCCCTATTATTACAATCCAGGAGATAATCAAATGCAAAATTACTACCAAGTGCCTCCAGCCATAGCTATTCTGTAAATATCAAAGATAGCTTTGTATGAAACTTCAGTGCACAAAATAAAACAGGTGATTATCAATAGGAGCAGTGGCGACAAAAAACTAGCTACTTATGAGGGACAGCTGGATCAGTTTATTAAAGAGATTACATAAAGTGTTTGCTTCAAATAGCAAGGAACTGGACTCTATGACCTAAGGTGTTCCTTCCATTCACCTTTAAATTAACAGCAAATTTTCCTTGCTGTAGTTTTACCATGCTGTTCTGTCAATATGACTTAGTATTTAACTGTTCAAGCTGCTGCTCCTTAAGTCCCTATTATACAAACTATTTCAAGCTAATAAAATCTGAAAGTAGTAAAATCTGAAAAAGCTGTATCCAAAATGGATCTCTCTGGAACATACAAGGTTTCACTCCATTAGCAGTCCCCAAAGTTGCCATGAAATTCTGATTTTTGTCCCAAGACTCAGACTTAGTCATACTGAACATTCTTGACAGCCCATTTCATTTCAGCAACAAGGTTTGCTGTACCTAGCATATTCATTCTTACAGGTTGGCTTGTTCCTGCTTCTTGCAGCTCCCTTCCTAGGTATGTCACCCTGGAATCACCTAACCTGTAATCAGTGTGCTCCTGTCCTTTCTCATGGAAGTAGTCACCCTAATGTCTCCCTGCCCTTCTAACATGCCTCCAGGATCAACAAGCTTCTTCTGACTGCTTTCCTATGGCACAGAAATGAATGATCTCTGATCAACTAGCTTACTTTATCTGGGACCAGCTCACTTCTCTCCTGTCCAACAAACAGAGCCTATCCTTTTTCTTCTTCAGGAGTCCCTTGGCATCATTTTCATTCCAGGTTTACTTCCTTCCAGTCCACCTCAGTTATCCTCCAGCAAGAAATATACTTTCCAGATCTCCCTTATGCTCCTTGTAAGAACCTTCCACCACATGCAGTAAAACCTCTTCTCCCCTGCAAAACCTGTTCAATAGAGCAGGGTGTCCCTATTTGCTGTGGAGAACATGGTTTGGGAGGCTTAATTAGCTCACCAAGTTAAAACAGGTAAATTTACCGCACATACTTCAGAGCCACATTACCATGAGGTGGCTGCTGTACTTATGTCTGCTGTATCCCAGTGAAAGCTAAACCGTGGTAATTTAGTAGCTGTTTCATTTGGGGGTAAACTTCTACTTGCCACTGAAAAAGTAGACACAGGAAGCAGTTGCAGCAATTCAGCTGACATGTGTTAAGTCCAACCCCCACTTCACCTTAAAATATTTTATCTACTCCAACCCTGAAACATAGTTTAGCTAGTGTTGACAACACCTAAAGGAGCTAATGTAATCTTTCAGATCTGGCAAACTTCCTTAGGTCACTAAGGGTCAATCTTGCATAATGCCTTCTGCATTTATGGGGGGGGCTCTGATTTAACTTAAACCAGGAAGGGGTCTGGGACAGAAGTTCCATAATTTGGAACTCCTAGTTTGGCCTCAATCAGTTAAGTTTGATACTTACTACATTCAACCAGGTTTATCTTAAACCAGTTTCGGCCGTTTTGAAACTGGTTTATGTACACTGAACTTTTGTTCTGTTACAGGTTTAAGCCAGTTTCTGATTCCGTAAATCAGTTTATGTGTAACTTCCGTCTTAGGCCTAAAGGCTACCATTTTTGGCAACCTGCCCAGAAGATCTAATAGAGGTTGGATATGGCCATATATCAGCATGACAGCAAATTGGCCTGGACTTTGGCCTGCATCTCTGTACTTCCTGTGCTCGCTCTTTTTGCATGTTTAATTCTGCTTATCTCTATTGATATCTTTTGCTGAACCCATGATGAAACTGGTAAGTGCAGTTATAATGTATGATGTAGTGGTTACTGGAGAATGCATTAAGAAGTAGAATGAGAAAATAAAGGAATCAGCAGATGCTAGGGGATGAAAAGCAGTCCCAGCCCCTATCTATGAGCCAGATGGTTCCTCTGGATTGCTGGGCAGGAGAAAATTCAGGGAGGAACTATGTATATACAACTATATACAACTATATAAGGAAGCATTCACACCACCTTCAGAATTATCCCTATTACAGAGCAGTTACAGGATTGGATATTTAGTCACCATGCCGAATTTGAGCATTTGAAAAAGGCTGAAAGCATTATTCCCAAAAAGATGACAGATAATGCCTGAAGCAGCCCTAGGACAGACCTTGGACAAGGGGGTGAAAAGCAACCTGTTCAAATTTGCTGACGATACCAAAATATGGCGAGAGGTGGGCACTTTAGCAGGGAGGGAGAGACTGCAGAAAGACCTGGATAGGTTGCAGGGGTGGGCTAACAAAAACAGGATGCGTTTCAATACTGACAAGTGTAGGGTACTGCACTTGGGCAGTAGTAACCAGCAGCACACTTATAAGATGGGAAACTCCCTTCCTGAGAGCACGGAGGCAGAAAGGGATCTTGGAGTCATTATTGACTCCAAGATGAACATGGGCCGACAATGCAAGGTCACGGTCGGCAGGGCTAACCGGACCTTATCGTGCATCCACAGGTGCATCTCAAGTAGGTCCAAGGAGGTGATCCTCCCCCTCTATGCGACACTGGTCAGGCCGCAGCTGGAGTACTGTGTCCAGTTCTGGGCACCCCACTTCAAGAGGGATGTGGACAACATTGAGAGGGTCCAAAGGAGGGCCACCCACATGATCCGGTGGACTGCAGGGCAGACCCTACAACGAGAGGTTACGGGACCTGAACCTGTTCAGCCTTCACAAGAGAAGGCTGAGGGGGGACCTGGTGACCAGGGGGATAAATTCCTTATAAACTCACTAGGGGGGACCAGAAGGGTTTGGGGGGAGACCTTGTTTCCCCTAGCACCCCCCGAGATAACAAGGAATAACGGCCACAAGTTGTTGGAGAGTAGGTTTAGATTAGACATCCGTGAGAACTACTTCACAGTTAGGGCAGCTAGGATCTGGAACCAGCTTCCAAGGGAAGTGGTGCTGGCTCCTACCCTGGGCGTCTTTAAGAAGCGGCTTGATGCCTACCTGGCTGGGGTCATTTGAGCCCAGTTTTCTTCCTGCCCAGGCAGGGGGTCGGACCTGAAGATCTGCAAGGTCCCTTCCGACCCTACTAATATGATTCTATGATTCTATGAAGTGTCTGTTAGAAATTACATTGATTATCCCATGATTGGGGGAGCAGCAAAAGCCACAGACTCCTGAGGTTTTGCTTGCACAGTGTTTGAAAAGCAACCTGTCAGAAGATGCTGGCCTGTGTCCTAAAAGGCTGAGCAATAAGGTGCATTTTTGTAGCATTTAATGCTCTGGGCAGAAGGCTTCAAATGAAGGTTCATCAATTAGCTCAAGTCAATGAAAAACTAAAGGAGCAATAGTGGAAAAGGATCTCAGGATTCAGAAGATGTGTATGCTAACAGAAAGCTATAGAGAGTGTATGGGAAGTAAGAGAAGGCCAGGAAAGGACTTGCTGAAGTGCAGAATAAGAGGACCAGTGCTTCAGAAGGGTCCAAATTAGGGAGGTGCTCAAAAGGGACAGCAAGTCTTCAGGGAGCAAGGCCTTGGGTTCACTGGAAAGAATCTCTGTTCATGAACTGCAACAGACTGTCACTGGACACATCTATATGTGCACTAATGTGCCATAATTATGGTACATTAAGTTTAGTATCTGTAATAAAGGGTACTAACTTAATGCACCATAATTGGTGCTACTGCACAGTAGGGCTCTGCAAAACTTCGGCAGCCGTTTCATTTTGGAGGTGTTTCGGCCCGTTTCAGCACTTGAAACACTGAAACCAAAACAAAATGGAAGGATCCAAAATGTTTCAGAAATGTTTTGAATGTTTCACAGTGTTTCAGAGGCACACCCGGGAATAGTCTGGCACAACCCCTCAGTCCTTCTTTTAAAGTGCCAGGAGGCTGGGGCCGGGCAGGGGATGGGGCCGGGCATGGCAGCCAAAGGGGCTTCTCCCACAGCTCCCCCCAGTGGGGCAGAGGGTAGGCCAGAGGAGCAGCAGGAGAAGCCCCCATTACTGCCCTGCCCATCCCCATCCATAGCCCAGCACCAGCCTCCTGGCACTTAAAAAAAAAGCAAAAAAAATAGCCCTGTACTCATAGGCTGTAGCAGCAACAATCAGGGCCTCTGAGCACTCATGGCTTAGGCCCCCCCCCATGCAGCACAGGACATTGGGGAGCAGTGGGGATCACCCCTCCACCTAGCACCCACGCAGCAGCTGCCCCATGGTGTGGGCACAACGTGGCTCAGCAGGGCACCAGGAGGCTGGGGCCAGGTGGGGCAACCATGGAGGCTTCTTCTGCAGCTTCCCCTGCCTGGGGACAGGCAGGCACAGCCAGAGGAGCCACAGGAGAACCTGCAGCCCCCCAGCTGTGCCTGCCTCTCCCCAGCTGATCCAAATCTCTGAATCAGCACCAAAACAGCATGGAAACGCTGAAACAGATTCAGCCAAATCGAAACAGAACAGTGATCTGAAACACCAAATTTAATCACTGTCCCTCCGAAATGGCCGAATCTGAAACAGAAATGAAACAGCCATTTCACACAGCCCTACTGCACAGTAGTGCCAGCACATGTCTTTCAGGTGATGCTAATGTGCAGTAGACTAATTCTACTGTGTATTAGTATAGCTTTCACTATGAGGCGCTAATGCACAGTAGAATTAGTCTACTACTCTTTTAGCATCTTATGTAGACATGCTCCCTGAGGCTGAGCCTTCTCTTGCTCCTGATTTGCAAAATAGACTGTGGCATCTTATGAGACTGATCCTTGTACCCTATTCCCAGAGAATCATAGAATAAAATACATTAATGGGGAAGGAAGGAAACTGTGGGACAGTGATACAATATTAGGACTTGAGCAAAAAAGACGTCTGATTCATACCACATATTCAGTAATAGCATGGAGCTCTATCTAAAGGAACAGTTTTCAGCAGAAAAGGCTTCAGAATATCAATTGCTAATGAAACTGACTTAAAGGACTTCTGAAAGAGATAGAGATCATTTAGTAAAATGTAGAAAGGGATTAAATTAACAACATGGATTAAAGGGAATCTTAGCATACAGTGGGTATGTCTTCACTAGCACTTCAATGTGCATTAGCCTATTTTAATGCACATTAAAGTGTCACAGAAAAGTGCTCTTTTGCTAATGTGCATTAAAATAGGCTAATGCACCTTCTTCTAGTACCTCACAATGGAGGCACTAAATGTAATGCGCATTACCAAAAGCACATCAATGAATGTGTAGACATGCCCACTGAGTCCCTAAAAAAGGCAGCTGATATATACCGGCAACAGGTAATGAAAGGCTAAAGAATTAGCAGTAGAGAAACACATATAGCTTGAGGCAATAAATAAAAAAGAACAAAGGCTGTATGACCTGAAGGTAGTTACTGCATAAGGAAAATTATTGGATCTTAGTAATGATAGTGATTTGGCCCCCTTTTTATAAATACCTCAGATTGCAAATACAGCATTACTCTTGATTTACACACTAGTGGGAGAGCTAGCTTTCTTGTAGGTAGACTGGAAACAAGTTTCACCCTTGAGTCATGATATGAGAATAGAAGGTGTCAAATTCGTGTTTCACAGGCTGTCTTCCTCCTGCTTTCCTTATCTCTAAATAAAGGCATCACTTAAGCACACTGGCAGGATAGGGTGAAGGGTGACAGTTCCATTTTATGGGGGACCCTCACTGCTGGGGGAGGGGTGTGTAGTCTGTTTTAATGAACCAACCATAAATATTAGTTCTGTGAAATAGTATAGAATCCTTTTGTGAAACTGATCCAAGCTAATGATGAACATGCCAAATGTTCCAAGCTGGAAAAGGGTCTGGCAAGCAGGTTGGTCCCTCTCCAAGTTAAAGAAGTTCTGATCAAAAAGGTACAGTTTGCATGTTACAGCAGTGCTACATCTAACAATTCAGCCAGTGGGAAAGTTTCAACATTGTAGTGATACTAAAGTTACTTCTTTGAGTTACCCCAGTTGATAAAAATGTAGCTTATCAACAGCAGAAACAAGATAGCACAGTTCAAAATACTAGATAGAGAAGCACATGATCAGTGGACCCCAGTGGAATAAAGCAAAGCTACTATGATAGCTAGGATTGGTTACTGGGAATAAAGTAGATTTAGAACGGATTAGAGGGCATTTCCTTTTGTTAATTAGATTTGTATGCCTTTCTCCCCCAAATTAGCTCAGTGTGGCATACAATAAAAAACAAAATAAATTATAAAACGGATAAAAATATTAAAATAAAATAGCATGTTATCAAATAAGTTCCCCAAACAATGCCCCAGCTGTACAATGTAAGATGAGGCTGTCACAACCCAAAGTTGTGAGTTTTGTTTGTGTGTGCTTCGGCAACGCTAAATTATGTTCCTGCTAAAATTACAGCTTCCTTGCACGGTGGAGTTCTCTGCTGCAGAAGAGAACTCCAGTGCAACGGGGAATTTCCCGCCAAATTTGCAGCTTCTTTGCATGGTTCATTTCTTTTGTATCTTGGAGATGCACAGTGCAAAGGAGTTCCCGCCATTTGTATAAGAGTTCGTACCACATTATTGGGCAACTCTAATATATGCATACGTGGCAGCTAGCAATTGGCTTGCTAGCCGTATAAAGGGCTTGGGTGGCTTCCGCCCAAGTTGGAGAGAAATCACTTGGAGAGAAATCACCTAAAGAGCGTGAAGATCTCTAAGTGCTGCGGATCCTCACGGACCCAACGCATTTCTTAAGCAGGCAACAGAGGTCTGAACAGCCTCTAGCCTCTCCCTGTCGCCGAGCGCAATCCTAGACGTATCCCTTTCCTATATGCTCAATTTTCAAACCCACGGAGCCTTAACAACTCCGGGGACCTGAGAATCGAACAGAGCCCACGGAACTTCGACAACTCCGTGGGAAAGAATTGCCGAACCCGCGGAGCCTAAACAACTCCGGGGCCAAAGAACCGAATTTGTCATAGTCCTCCAACAAGGATTTAAGCGGAGCTGCACCTGGAAAACTGTCCAGCCTACACCGCGACCATCTTGGGTGTAAGTAAATAATCTTTCAATCAACCATTACGCTTCTGTGACTAATTCTAGCCCGCGCGTGCCTTGCCTCCGCGCGGTTTCCTCTGACCCCGCGTGCCTGGGCTGCTGGCCACAGCCCGCGTGCGCAAAGACGGGCCCGGCTCGCCCCCGGCCCGCACAGAGGCTACAGAAATTATGGTGGTAGCATGGACTTCAGCATAGATGGCAATGCTGGATACAGATTTGGATTGTTAGTCTGCATTGAAATCCATCTTGCTGTGCCTTCCTCTCCATCATTACTCATGCGAGCCAAATTAAATGAGGGTGGGTATATTTACATATGTTACAGCTGAACCTTCATCTGGTGGCTAGATGTTCCCTCACTATAAATATATGGATCCTCACACACAGCATGTGTATGGTGTACACACAACGAGACAATACAGCACTGATTTTAACAAGCAAATAGTATGCCTGAGTTTTGATAAGGAGAAGGGATACAGGAGTGAAGCAGGAGATAAGTATGACTGGAAAGGGTGCCTGGCAGGGGAGGAGATGGGGGAAGGGGTCTTCAGAAAATAGATATTTTTCCCAAATGAATGAAATGAACAAACATAGTTTTGAGGTTTTTGTAATTGTTTAAATGAATAGCCAAAAACTAATGTAGGGAGCAGGCACTCTAACTAGAACAATTACATTTAATCAAAATGTCAATTTTCCATTGAAAAATAGTTTTGCTGTGAATTTTTGAGCTAGACTTAGAGGAAAGGTATGGGAGATCTGGGCCTGGTAGATGAATGGAATGGGGGAGGAGAAGGCAGGAAAGAAAAGGCAGGGAGCCAACAGGCACAAAGCTGCAGGGGAAGAGAATGAGTGGGAGACATGGCATGCTAGGACAGAAAGAAGAGTGACAGCATGAAGTAGCTAGACCACTTGAAGGTGAGAATCGTCAGCTGGATATAGAAAGTGTCCAAGCCTTTAAGAAAAGCTGCTGCTTCTGCTGCTTTAAAGGTGGGGCATTTGGTAGTTTAGGGTGGTTTAACTGTGTCCCAGAACCCTTGGTAATAGTCAGGCATAGGCTATCTGAGGCTCCAGAGGGACCTAGTGTTCTCACTGGCTGTACTAAGAACAGAGAGGGTGAAGAAACTGTTCCCATCTCATCCCTTATTGCTGCTGTTATGCACAAGAAGTCAGAGAGGTAAGGGCTAAATCACAACTGGTCCAGCATAGGTTGACACCTAGGGGAGAAGGGAAGAGGACAGGCTGTGATCCCTCTCAAGGCAAACTCTTGCAAAGAGACACTATAGGGATAGCTGGATAAAGAATAAAAAGGGATAGAGATGTTACTAGTGCTGCCAATAGTACTACAAGCCTCAGAACGAGCCTGGATGGGGACACAGGGTGGATCATATCCCCATAGTGGCAGAAGCTAGCTCTGTTTAGGAAGTCCCACTGTCCAGTGTACTTTCTGCAGTGCCTAAACACTGCATTAGATCTCCAATCAACGCCACTCAGTAGCACAGCTCATCTCCAGAGCAGCTTGACCAGAGCTCGAACCATATCTTTTTTTTAATGTGTAACCCACAAACAGGTCAAGAGAATCTTTCACATCCTTTATACACAGCCACAAAATAGAAAGTAATTTTTAAAATACGGCACTTCTGACCTGGACCCCAAAGACCTCATTGCTCATTAGCAAGCTCCCTAATAATTATATTTGCTAAATAAAACACCACAATGTAAAAAAATCCTGGGGAAAAAAATTCTAATTATCAGCATGGCCAACAGGCTGTAGCCAAAAATCTCTTCAACCTGTTTTTCTCCCCTGATACCACAGCTGCAAAGGCTCTTCTAGACCACTTGAGGCAGTATAGGAAAAATGGGTCCCAATCCCATCTGGCGTGCCAAAATCTGTGTGGCAAAGTGGGCTCCCCGACTAGCCACAGTGCTAGTTTACCCACTTGCCTTTGGGCACGCCACCCACCTGACTAACCTGCCACACCTTGTTGTTAATTAATTAAGATATTAATTGAGGCGGGAGGCTGCCCATTCTTGCCCCGAAGCCAGGGGGTGCTATCTGCAGCTCCATTCCTCCCCTACACCACAGCCCAAGCCTCACAGATGGCATCCAGATAACACAGTGCTCCCAGCCTACAGCTGGACCAAGCTTAGGCCTTGTTGTCAGGTCTCAGACACACTCACATCCATACTGCCCTCCTCTCACTAGAGCCTCTCACACTCTACCCTCTCTCACAGGGTCTCTTTCACACATTGACAACTTATACTGCCTTGCTCCCTCTTGGAGCAGGCCCCTTAGGCCGTAGGCTTTACCTAGTTCGTACCTTGGGTGGCAGACGTACTGTCTTTTGGGTCTCTCCCGTGACCCTCACCGGGGTAGTGGCCAGCCAATTACCCGACCGGGTCTAAGCTTGCCCTGGCCCCTTCCAGGGCAACTCTATATAATCAAACATACTGGGTTCCCAGGCTTCTGGTTTTTCTCCTGCACTGGGGTGTTCTTAACTCACACCACAACTGGTTCTCCAGGGTCTCATGGGGACTCTCACTCCCTCTCTGGAACAACACGTCATTGTGCTCTACTAAAGCTCTTGCTTTCGACCCACACTCAGCCTCCCAGTGGTGGAGGACTTACTGGGGTCAGGACTCACCCCTCTCTGACTGAGCCCCCTTTACTTGGCCCCTGGCCCAAACTACAGCCTTAGGCGTCCGGAGACATACCTTGGCCTACTCCCCTCACATGGGGTTGCCCCCTCACTGGGGCTCCTCTACTCTGCCCCCTTCACTGGGGCTTCACACCACACCCTTCACTGGGGCTCCACGCCGCCCCCTTCACCGGAGCTCCACAGTCTGCATAATATAATCTTTAAAAAGCATTTTTCTTATATAATGGGAATTTGTACTGATATGAAAGTCTCTATTTATTAACAGAATTAAAATGGAGTTTTCTTTTCACTCTGCTGTACTGGTATACTAACCAATACCATGAACACATAGGATGTTTTTCATAATGTATTTAAAAACTTGGAATGTCCAGTTTTGTACCAAGTTACTAAGGTGATAAATCCAATGAAAGAATTAAACCAACTGTAGCAATTATAGAAATATTACAGTTGTTTGTCTCAGGAAAAGTCATTGGTTCCATGTTGAAGTCTTCGATCAGCAATGCCCTCCATGACAAAAGCCAAGATATTCAATATGTCTTTAGACTTAGTCATTCTACTACTGACCAGATCATAGAATTATAGAATCACAGAGCAATAGGGTTGGAAGTGATCTCCAGAGGTCGTGTAGTTCAACCCCTTGCCTGAGAGAGGATCATCCCTATCCAAACTTTCCCATACAAACCATAATCTAAACTCTATGGAAGACTACTGTCAACCCAGGCACAACACCCTAACATGCCACAGGTAAAGCAGGGGAACCACAGCAGCTAATAGGCAACTTCTATGAAATGTTGTAAATCCATGCTCGAGAGATCGTTGGTAGAGGGCCATATCCCCCGCTACAGAAGAAAGCAAAAACCAGCACAGTCCATACCAATCTGGCCATGGGGTAAAATTCCTTCCTGACCCCACATATGGTGATCAGTCTGACCCTGAGCAGAGAGCCAAGATTCTCTAGCCAGGAACCTCCAGCTTTGGTCCCAGCAGAAACATTGGCACACCCGAATCAAAGTCCCCAGCCTTAGCTGTAGCCAGCACCAAATGCCTCTGAGGAAAACTTAAAAACACCCTGACACATGTAGCAGAAAGCAGGGGATGGAAGCAACCAGCAAAGATCAGAAGCATGAGAAACACCCATGGTAGAACCTAGGCAGAGAGACCCCTAGATCATACCCAACCACTTGTTGTCCAATCTCTTCTTGAACACCTCCAGTGATGGAGAGTTCACAATTTCCCTAGACAGTCTATTCCACTGCCTCACTATTCTAATAGTGAAGAGGTTTCTCTGGATAGCCAATCTAACTTACTCTGCTGCAACTTCAAGCCATTGGTTCATGTGCATCTCTCTGAAGCAGGAGAGAAAAGGTCCTTTTCCTTTTTTTACGGCAGTCTTTCAAGTATTTGAAGACTGCTATCATGTCCCCTCTTAAGTGCCTTTTCCGCAAGCTGAGCATGCCTAGCTCCTTCAGCCTCTCCTCATATGACATGCTTTTCAAGCTCTTTATCTTCTTTGTTGTCCACCTCTGGACCACCTCTATATTCTCCACATACTTTTTTAAATGTGGAGCCCAGAACTGCACACAGTCTCCAGATGAGGTCTAACCAGTGCTGAGCAGAGAGGCACTTTCATCTCCTGTCTTGCAGCTAATGCTTCTATTGATGCAGCCTTTTGTGTTGCTGCATCACACTACAGACTCATATTGAGTCTGTGGTCTACCAACACTCCCAACTCCTTTTCCATAATGCTGCCATCCAGCCAGGTGTCACCATTTTATGTTTATGTATTTGATTTGTGCATTTGATTATTCCTTGCATTTGGCCACACGGAACTTCAGGAGTAGTAGTCTCTCTATCTTTGTGAGAAGATTATGAATTTAATAAGCCCCTTTCAGTGCTTTTTAACTATTTCTGCTTGTCTTTTACTCAGTGCATGTAAAAAGCTTGTGAAATCTGATAAGGTGACTTGGCAGCCACAGGAAAAATGTGTTACTGACAGCAGAGCTTTATAATGGACTGGAAAGCTGTACGTAAGTTAATGGTTGACATACAGCAAGATCTCCTGTTTCCACAGGCATTCAGCCAATTGCTCAATATTAGCTTTGTCTGAAAGAGGCAGATGTCACTTCCACTCAACTGAACACCTTTTTGCTTTGTAGCCTTGAATACACCAACAATACTGCCTGATCACTAAACCTGACAAGCAGCAGCACACTTTGGTTTAATCAATCAGCCAACCTGTACAAAAGTCCCCCTATCATAGGACAGCTTCCAACTCCTAATGATGATCAACTTATTACTAATCTATTACAGACATGATACAAGCACGAGAGACAATGCTGGAGGATGGCTGAAAGGCATGGATGCTAGTATGGCAGCAACCACCATAATTTTGCAGCTTCTCCAGTTGATCTCCATGTAGGCAACAGCAAATGTCTCACCTGTGACAGAGCTATGGTTATAATTAATTGTACTGTGTAGCAGTGCAACGTGGGTGCTAAGGTGTGGCAAACTGATATTTCAGTGCTTCCCATCTTTATCAATTGTTCTAGAGCAAGTTCAATAATGGAGAAATTGTAGCCAAAGTCAGCAATTGCCTCTATCACTATTATTTTGGCTTTGGCAGCTTTCTTGGTATGGAAATGTCATTACAGTGCAAAACTAGTGACTTACAGGATGTGTTTGCCAAGAAATGCCACTATACATTTGGTACACATGTGGTCACCAAAAGCTTCGATGGCACAATTAAATCACCAATGACAGCAACAGAGAGAACAACCAGGCAGTCCATCCAAAGGATCAACTAGAGGACTGATATACAGAGCAGCTACAGTTATTTGAGACTCCCTTGATATTAACTGCTGCATACAGATATGTAGTGTTGTGGATCACATGAAGCAAGCACTTCAGGAAACCTAAAGACTGAGATGTCTCTATCACTTTTTATTATATATTGCCTTTAATCCTCTCTCCCTAACCAAGGTACTACTTTTCAAAGTTATTCAGTACATTTTCAGTTAGAAAATGTTAAGAATTCTGCTATTTGCAGTAAGCCATTTAATCAAGGATTTCACAAAATCTTCACTTCAAACCCTAACACAAAACCACTAGGCATAAAACCAAAAACACCCAAAACACCCTGCAATATGCCATGGGTAAGTCCTTGCCAATCTGACCTGGGGGGAAAAGATCCCTCCTGAGCCCAATTTGGTGATTGGTATGACTCTGAATTGAAAAGCAAGATCCTTTAACTAGAAAAATTAGTTTTCCAAGTAGTGGCAGAAGCATCGGCATAATCCAGTTTAAAAATTCAGCCTTAGTTGTAGACAGTAGCACAAAGCTTCAGAAGAAAAAAAACAAACAAACAAACAAACCTTGCATCATGATTTTATATTGTTAACTCTCTGTCAATATGCCTTTGGAATTCTACTCCAAAATGGTGATAAAAAGACAGACACTAGGAAGACTAGTTTTACAATTAAAGTAGAGTTTGAAGTACAATACAGGCTATGGTTATACCTCAGACTTCACCATAGTGTAAAGACACCTGCACTTGCTACTATCTTTAAACAAGCTACCTTGCTTCTCAGGAAAATAATTTGGCTTGCAAGGAATTCTGTGGCTCAGAGACTTCTAGTAATTCAAGTTAACCTGTTTAAGGCTAGCTTGGGTATCAATAACAGACATATTCGCAACCATATACAGAACAAAATCTTAAGATATACCTAGACATGTTTCTCAAATCACCACAGAGACATTTGATTAGCTTTTCTTTTTCTTTCTTTTTTTTTTTACTTTTGCTAGCTTTTATTTTAAGGCTTTTTGTTATGTTTAGGTTTTCTCTAACTTTTTCAAGGTTCTAAAGCTACATGTTAATTGTTGTCTGAAACATAGATGTGATGCTTCTTCTTTTCCCAAGTCATGCACCTCCAACTTAGCCTGTGGCCCACATGTGGCCCAGCTCAGATCCTCAAAAACCGAAAGCACCTTCATACTGGCAAGGCCAGATAAAGCAACCTTGGTCTCTAGGCACACACAAAAATGAGATCCTTATGGCCCTCAACTTGGAATAATAGTAACAGGGGATAGCTAAAGCTGGCTTGATGGGAAGCCCACCACTATGCTTCTTTGGTCTAAAGAATCCCAAGAAGATTAATAGAATGGGCAGCACAGTCACAGGCATGAGCAACTGGTGCCTCCTAAATCTGGGGGGGCACCTGCAGAAGCTGCCAACTGCAGCAGCCCTGTCAGGGTGGGCACCAGCCCTGCTGACAGCATCAGTGTTGGCTGTCAGGGGGGAAACCGGCCCCATCGGGGGGGCACATGCACCCCCTACCAGTCACCTATGGCCACAGGCTATGGGCAGGTGAACAGAGGCCCAGAGAACTTCTATTTAGTAGGGGTGCACCGATAAAGATTTTGAGGGCCGATACCAATAGCCAATTTCTAAGGAGGCATATTGGCTAATACTGATCCGATTTCCAATACAGCTGTGTCCAGCTGGTAAGTCTGTTGGGGTGGAAAGGGAGTGGGGAGGGAAGGGGCATGGGAGGGCAGATCAATGCTTGCCACGGTGGGCGAGGGAATGGGGCTGGGGCAGATGCTGCCCAGCCGGGTGGGGCGGGGTGGGGCATGGGACGGAGTCACAGCTTGTCTGGGGAGCACTAGAAAGGTGGGTGGACTCCTGCCCCTGCACACACCCAGGGAGGGCATGGGGGGGGTGTGCCCCCTGGATCTGTGTGGAGGAGGGTGGGCTGCAGCTGAAGGCTGGAGACAGGGATGTGCCAGGCTCTTCTTGGCAGGGGCTGGGCTTGGGGCAAGCAGTGGTGGTGCTGGGAGGGGGCTATGGGGGGGGGGGGAGCTGTAGCCACTCCAAATTTCACCATAGTCCCTTACAAACCCCACCTCCCAGCACTGCCACAGCCTACCCAGCTGTGCGCTGGGAAGAGCCAGGGCTGCTCCGGGTGGATGGTGATGGCACTGAGACAGGGGTTAGGGTGGGCTACAGTGAAATTTGGGGTGGCTGCAGCCCTCTTGGTAGCTCCCTCCCAGCACCACCACTACCCACCCCAACCCCAGCCACCTGCTGAGAAGAGCCCAACACAGCCCCAGCTCCAGTCCACAGCTGCAGCCTGCCCACCCCACCCTGAGCAGATCCAGGGGGGCACCCCCCCCTGCACTCCCCAGATGAGCCATGGCTCCATCCTGTGCCCCGCCCCACCACGGCTGGGCAGCGCTTACCCCAGCCGCAGCCCCACTCCCTCCCTCACCATGGGGGGCGTTGATCTGCCACCCCACACCCCTTCCTTCCCCTCCCCTCTAGCTTTCCATCACAACAGACTTACCAGCTTCATGCAGCTCTCCACACTGTCGGGCTGTGCTCCTCACTGCCTGCATGCTGTGCTGTGGCTGCGCGCGAGCACGGAAATTTATCAGCCAAATTATCGGCTGCACTGGGCTGATTTCCAATACGGCCAATTTTCTTTATATCGGTGCCAATCTGATATTGAACCAATGTATCGATGCACCTCTACTATTTAGAGAAAGATTGAAAAGACAAATAGGTTAAGTTAACAAAGAGAGAAAACTAATAAGAGGTGATAGGATGAAGATTTACAAAATAATCAACAGCTTGGAGAAAATAAGCAGGGTACTTCTAATCATCTTCTCTCCTCATACCAAAAGAAGGAGATGGTCATTGAAACTGAAAAGCAACATATTTTAAAGATAAAAGAAAATACTGTTTTTACCCCTTACATTATTTAGTTTTGGAATTTACTTGCAACAGAGTATCTTACTTGCAATTCCAAGGCCTCAGGAGTCAGATTTAGAAATGTGCATAAAGACTCAGAACATCTACAGTTAAATTACATTTTAAAAGACACAGAATCATAGAGAAATAGGGCTGAAGGGAACCTCAGGAGGTCATCTAGTCCAATATCCTGCTCAGGGCAGAATCATGCCTGTCTAAACCATTCTAGACAAACATTTGTCCAGCCTGATCTTAAAAACATCCATAGATGGAGATTCCACAAGCTGTCTAGGTAGCTTGTTCCAGTGGTTCATCACCCCCAGAAGAAGGAATAGAAAACCTGTGCTTCAAGGCACAAGGCAGCTACTGACTGATAAGTTAGAAAGAAACTTTCCCCTCAGTAGGGCATTTTGGAAGTGTCCATCAAAAGGTTTCTTACAAATTCCTTCAAAGGCTCTGGATTCTGACTACTGTCAAAGATAGGATATTTACAGAAGGGTCCCAAGCCCATCTGGTGTGCCAAAGTTTGCATAAAATAACTTTAAAGAGCATTTTTCCTATAGAATGTGAATTTGTACCGATATGAAAGTCTCTATTTATTAACAGAATTAAAAATTACTTTTAACTCTGCTGTACTGTTCTAAAAACCAATGCCATGAACACATGGAGTATTTCTCATAATTTATTTTAAAACATGGAATATCCAATTTTATACCAAGTTATTAAGGTGAAAGATCCACTACAATCATCTGAATCCGTTCCATCAATTGAATATTAAACAAACCATAAAGCATACTTACCAACCATAGTCAGTCTTAGCAGGGCTAACATATACTTGTTGTTAGCCAACTTCCAAAAGGGACCAAATATTAAGAATACTGGAGAAAAATAAGCCAAGGCAAAAACTTCCCAACCAGTAAGTGCCAATGTTTGTAGGGGGAAGTAATAAATCATAGATGGGAAGGCATGGAAAAGAGACCATGAAATGTAACCTAAAAGAAAGGTAAAAGAGTTATATCAATGTGTTTTCCTTATTACGTTTTACTTGAGATGTATTTACACCTAAAATACACTGGTTAGAGTTCAGATTGTGAATTTTCAGTAGCAGCTCTTCTCTGGAGAGATTTTTTTTTAAATTTCAAGTTAAATAATTATATTTGAAACAAACAGGTGAGACAAGGAGGGAACATAAACAAAACAGATCATGCATTCAAAAGATATATTGATAAGCGCAGGTCATGCTGACTTCACATCTTCATATTTTCCAAGTAGGAAGCAACTGTGCCCACCTGAAACCTGAGCTTCTGCTCCTGCTCCTGCCTTTGTTCCAAGGTAGTCTGCATCATCACAGGACCTCACAGAGGTGAGAGCCAGCTATGAACTGATGGTCCAAAGGAGTTTTCCATCTTTTGACTCCTCTGTGAAATCCTCTGACATATGAACTTTCATTTCTACCCAGAATAACTTTTACAATCTTTTCTCCGATGCCAGATGAAGGGTGTTCGTGCCCGAAAGCTTTCAATTAAAGAACATTTTTTTTTTTTGCAAAAATCTTGTTGGTCTAATAAAAGATATCATCTCTACTACAAGTCCAGATTACTTTTTCCTCTGTGCCAATACGGCTACAACCTGGATACCTGATGCAAAAGGAGGGATTTGGGGTTTTTTTTGTTTTGTTTTGTTTTCCTGTCGACGGGGGTTTCTTTTCTCCATTTAGACAATGAATACAGGCAGGTGAAGAGCCACTTCTCTTCGACAGAAGTGTTTGTGAATCAAAAAAAGCAAAGCTGGTGTCCAGAAATGGAGTGTGCAAAGAGGGTCTACACAGGTCCGGGGACCTGCAGCAGCAGAGGTCAGTGCAGGATCTCAGCACATCACAGGGAAGGCTGGTCAGACAGACACAGACTGACAACCGGCCCCACACGCGCGCGCGCGCGCACGCACGCAGTCCCAGCAGAGCAGGGGGCAGCGCCCTCGCCGCCGCCCCGCGGGCTGCCCCAGGCCCTGCTGCTCTCCCCACCCGCGCAGCGGGACCCTCTGGCTGGAGCCGCCCCGCCTGGCCACGGCGGGAGGATTCCCAGCGCCTCCTCGCCGAGGGCCCGGGCAGGTGCAAGAGCCCCCCCCCGGCATCCCCGCGGGAGAGCAGCCGGCGGCACCTACCCAGCGCCGCTTCCGCCAGCAGCTGTCTCTGGAGGGCCCACATCGCCGGACTGCCGCCGCCGCCGTCTGGCGCGCCACAGCTCGGACACTGCTGCCTCTGGGCGGGGCGGGCAGGGCGCGCCCAGCCTCCCCCGCTCGGGGAACGGGCCCCCGCCTTCCCGGGACACCCGAGCCCTTAGGATAGGCTCGGGGCGAGGGAGGGCCAGGAGATAAGCAAGCCCCATGCTGAGGCGCGGGCTGCCTCCCCTCCCCAGAGTCCTGCCCGCTGGAAGGGCAGAGCAGAAGCCCTCGAGACTCAAATCAGGGCCAAGAGGCTAGGCAACCCTCAGGAGCCATGGGCAGTCCTCCAGCTCGAGGGCACTCTCCACCACACCTCACTGGTGGGTCTTGGGATGGCTTAGGAGTCTGATCCTTGAACCACTGGACTTCAGGGGTTTGTTTCAGCCCAGCACAGGTGTAGGCTAAACTAAGAGTCAGCCTTTGTGGGTAGAAAAGGCTGGCTAGGGTTGTACATGGGATAGAGACAACAAAGGGACCTGTATGTTCTCGCTTTTCTTTTTCCAGGAAAGTACAGGATGTCTAACACGATACGTGTAATATATGTTCAATAGACACTACTCAGGGATGTTTGTATATACTGTGTAAAAATGAGATGACATGCAATATGATACCAATTCTGATGGTTTTTTTAGTATGTTATTTGGAATGTTGTATTATCCTTTTGTGAGGCCTCTGTGCCTCTGTTTGGAGGTCGTTTTGAGCCTTTTGTTACGGTCTGGTTTTCTAATAAAATGTTTTTAAGAAAAAAACAAACAAACGATCCATTGCCTCTCTGCCTTGTGAAGGCTCAGATCAAGCAGAGTGGGAGGGGGGAATACCACCTATGTGTGTCCAAGAAGGCAGTTTTCCTGAACCACCTCACAGGAGAACTGCTTCTGGCATGGTTCAGTACCTGCCAAGGTGCAACAGATTTAAGCCTGGTTTATGGAAATGGGAGTCTCCTCCCTTGCTTGCTCTGGGGGCCATATGGTTGAGGGCATGCAAAACTCGGGGGCATCTGAACCCCAAACCTCCCAGCTTGAGCTTGCTTGTAGGATGCCCCCCAAAGTTTTTGGAAACATCTGAAGCCCCAGGTGTGGGTGGAGGATGTTTGCCAGTAGTAGGGCCACTTATGGTTCTGGACTCTTGAATTTTGAATTAGTTTTGGCTAATTTGGCCTCAGATACAAATTAAATACATTTTTTAAAAATCCATCCAAACCCCAAGGTTCTGGGCTTGGGCCTGCATGTAGGGTGCCCACCAAAGGATTTGGAAACAGCTGAAGCCCCAGGTGGAGATGGAGGATGCCATGTATGGTTCTTGAATGACTCATGGATTTGGAGTTGATTTGACTGATTTGACTTTGGACACAAAAAAATTTCCTTAAAAAAACATTTTTATATATATATATATATATATATATATATATATATATATATATATATATACACACATACAGTAAAAATGCCTTAACCGGCACCTTACAAGCCGGCATGCTCTGTTAACCAGCATGCCGGCTTGAAAGGCAAAAGTGAAACCGGAAGTATCCATTATGGCACTTCCGGTTTCTCTGAGCCCCCATGGCCCGGGGCATAGCAGGCTGTGCGAGGCCTGCCTCCATGTCCCTTGGGGCCTGCGGGAGGGGCAGCAATGCCCCAGATGCGGCGGGACAAGGGGCATTCCAAACAGGCAAAGATGCCTGTTTGGGCCTCTCAATTAACCGGCATATTTTGTTATCTGGCACCCCCCATTCCCCATGGGTGCCGGATAACAAAGCTTTGTGTGTGTGTGTGTGTGTGTGTGTGTGTGTGTGTGTACATATATCCATCCACAGAAGCTGCAGGTCTTTCACCAGGGGGAAGTAGGCTGCAGGCTGGGATTTCTCTCCTTTTCCTTCCTCTGCTCGCTCTTCTCTACTTTAGGAGTAAGATGCTTTACCTCAAAAAAAGCTGTGGCTTGGTTGAGGTTCCAGTGCCATTGGAGCCAGTTGGCATCCAGTGACTCCCAACTCTTGAGGTCTGTGTCTGTTCTTTTGTGGTATGCCTTCAATATGGCCCTGCAGCATTTCCTCTGGCCACCCCAAGACCTCTGACCATTACTAAGCTGAGAGCAAAGCACTTGTTTTGCGTATCAAGTCAAGGATCCACACACGACATCCAGTCCTTTGGTGTTTGAGGATTCCTGACTCAATCCTGGTAACACTGTCTCCATCAAGGATGCTGGCATTTGTGTGGCAATCTTCCCATTTGATGTGGAGGATTTCTCAGAGGCATCATTGGTGATACCTCTCCAGGATCTTGAGATGACAATGGTATGTCACCCACATTTCACATCCATAGTGATGAATGGGGATGATGACTGTTTCATAGACCTGGATCTTTGTGTCTTTCCAGAGATTGCGATTAATAAAGACATGTCGAAGCAGTTTTCCAAAGGAGGCACTTGTGCATTGGATCATGTGCTGGCTCTTCTCATTGTAGCGTGAGATTTTGAGTCATGCTAAGATTTTGAGCAAGACTAAAACCTAAAATAGAAGCAGGATGCTATAAATTAAATGCTAAGTTGGCTATTGCAGTAATTTCCATGCATCTTCTGTTTTAAAATTTATATATGGTAAAAACTATAAGCTTGATAGATAATTGGTGGTGGTGTCAGAGAAAGTTGTCACTGCAAAAGTGAAAGTATCAAAAGAGGAAGCAGGTGCAAATGGGTATCCTGGAGAGACAGACACAGCTACTGTTTCCTGCTTCTGGAAATTGGGTCAGAAGACACCTAGGAACATTATGCATCCAACAAAGGATCTGAGGATCAGTGCCCCCAAAGACTACTGCTGAGAAGCTTTCATTTTGCCTGACAGGTTGTATTGTGGAGAGGAAATCTGTATGTCTGTCTGGGGATTATGAATAAAGATTGCCTGATACCAAATCAGAAGAGTGGCCGTGTCAATCCTGAGATGCCTTGGTAAAGAATTGTACTGGCAACACTCATCAGTGTTCTCTCTCTGAGAGAAATAGCTACTGAGGTAGGGGAAATGGTTGACTACCTAAAGGGTCTTTCCCTTGATGGTAACTTGGGGAGGGGGATCACATTCATGGCTGGGGCAAACTGATAGAGCACTCTAGTTTTCGCAATTTTTAGAGAGAATGCCAAAGTTCAGTAGGCTTCTCCAAAAAGATCCAATATAATCCAGAGGTTTTCCTCAGTGTGTGCAAGTCATTGGGTCATTGAAGATCAACGTTGGTTGTTTTGAGTACATTGGTCTTTGAGCAAAAATGACCCAGAGCCCTCTATTCAGTGAAGAGCCCTCTGTTCAGTACTTAGTGTTAGTTCCAGAAGAAAGCCAGTCCTTAATGAGAACCAGGATGACTGTCAGAAAAGTGGATTTGCCAGAATTGGGGCAATGTTGCATCCTTGCTTGACACCACTTCAGATGAGAAATGGATCTGTCTCTGATCCTCTACAAAGCACAGTCACAATCATTTGATAATGGAGGAGCCTCAGGACCTTGATGTACTTTCAGGACATGCAAATCTGGGTCTCTGCTAACCACACACAGCAACCCTCAGGTGGGGTGCACAAAGGAGAAAATGGGAGAATGAAATGCGAAAGGGAAATTTGCTTGCTACATGTCAGTGGGTGGGGAAACTGAAGTGAAGAACAACAGCCCAAAGAACTCATTCTGTGGTGATGGGTGTCTAACTTGCTATTTGTATGAACATGACTTCTATTAATTGTTGCTGGGGGTTTTTTTACCAAGTTGATGCTGAGCTCATTTCCACGAGAATCAAGGTTTCTGATTTATACACAGATTTTGTACATGTGAGAGAGAAAATACTGTTTGCTCAGGAGAGGTACTCAAAAGAAGAAGTACTTAGCTTTTCCAAGTTTATGGGTAGGGCTCTGAATAGGTGTATTTGTTAATTTTAAAAACAGCTTATAGACATTTGAACCAGGCCCTTCTTGCTGCTGACACCACCTGACAGAAGGGTTCCAGATTAATGTTTGTATAGCATTTTTTCATATAAATAATACAACTGCAACTGTAACTGTGTACTGATTTTTTTCATCTATGAAGAAATATAGTTTTCTTAAGTACTATTAATCTTTATGTATTTTCCAATATAATGTAGCAGTCACCTCCCATTTGGAGTAAACAATATTATTACTTTACAACTGACCTTTTAAAGACCAAGCAAAATTCTATATTTATAAAAGTTAATTTGAAATACCTGAGACCTGTTGAAGATGAGGTATTACTAGTAATATATATATATATATATATATATATATATATATATATATATATATATATATATATATAAAATAATCCTTGTAGCTAAAGTACTGCATGGACAAGTTTGTCATTCTACAGGTAAGTACTGGTTGCCTAATCAAATGTACCATAATCAATCTGTGGACAAGATGTGGCAAACTACTGTAGGTTCAGAACAAAACTTTTAAAGCAGTGCTGCTCAAACCCTGTGGGTTATGACCAAAGAGGATCTCTGGATCAGTTAAGGGCAAAACAAACAGACCAATCACAGGGTTTAAATTACTGAAAGTTTTACATGGAAAATTTCCCGTTTTTACCATAAGCACACATATTTCTACTATATGCATGCCATATGCAAAGAGAAAGTGTTGCCCATTTAAAACAGGCAATTTAACAATTACAACTGCCCTTTTATATACAGGCAAAGGATATGATATCTCAGAAAATGCTGTGCAATATCTGTTGCCAACGGATGGTTTTTTAAGGGCCAGCAATACTTCTCTTTGGTTCTGGAAGACAAGAACATGAGATAGTTATATAATCTGTACATGAAACAAACAAGAGAAGGAGAAAAGCTTCAGTACAAACCAAACAGGGAATATAACCTAAGCATACTTATTTCAAAACCACCCTCCCTAAAGGAGGGAGATGATAGCCATGACTCTTGCAACTCCACTCTTACACCACATTAATTTTTCCACACACTGTTTTATTTTATCTTGAACTTCAGTTTTCCATCCCAAGCGTAACCAAGAAAGTTTATATCAGAGTTTACATCATATAACATAATCTGATTTGACATATCAGTAACTATAACTATTCTCTATTGTTAATGAGCGAACCAGATACAATAACTTCGCTGAGATTTAGCTGCCATTTTGAAATGCATTGTTATGAATTAATACTAAATTCCATAAAATAACCAGTCTTTTGAGAGCCAAAAAAGGTGTTGGGAGAGGGGAAATAGGCAATCTTGGTTTAAATACTTTCTTTTTTCCTCTGATCTAGTCTTCTCAGTCCATGAGATTTCTTCCTTTCTTTCTTCCTTACTGCACCGCCTTTGTTTTCAATTTAGTGTCATCAAGAATCACCCTAAAAGAACCAACTGAAATTCTTGTTCCTTGTTTGGAATCATTCAGGTGATGACATCACCACACCTCCCTGCTACATGACACAGACGAAACTCATAGAACAGAGCTAGATCCTCTTTTTGTAAGATGGAAGCACTCTGATCTCTACTTAATATTTTCTCCTGTAAACTGCTAATAATAATTAGATGTCCACAAGTTACAAGGAACCGGTAAGAACTTGATTTGATTATACAGTGCTTGTAATATGTCTTGCCTCTTGTTTGACAGTGGAGCTTATGTGAATCTGAACAGAACTGTCATTACCTCTTTTCAACACACTTACACGGGCTGAGCCAGAAATAATCCAGTTCTTACTATACGCAACTGCTATTGTCCTGGCAATTTTTCTTCAACTAGTTAAGTAATGTTTCAAAAACACCACTTAAGAAGTTATATTCAACTTCTATCTGCAGCACTGCCATACTCCTCTGGACATGTATAGGGAGTACATGGGAAAGGATTTTCTGCATGGCATACATTTTCCGACAGAAGCAGACAATAGTTCCTGAACGATCAGAAAGCTGACAAGTTTTTCTTAATTGCTTACACATATCTAGTGTGTGCCCACTGCTGTGATTTTCTGCCTCATGAGTGCCAAGAATTTCAGTCTGATTAAAAAAAAACAATAGCATATCATCTACTGAAAACTCCTGTTCTATTTAACCAGTAGAACCAGTTGAACCATAAGAATTTAATTAACTGAAAAAAGTAACATAAGCATGCTGCCAGGTTGTATTATCATATGTCCCAAGCCAAAGGAAGCCATTGTCAAAAGTAATTCTGAATAGGACCAATGGCTGTTTGGGTTCTCTTTAGCTCCTATATCACTACATGCATTCAGATTTGACACCAAACCTGTTATGATAATCTAAAAACTTCACAATCTGAACATGTGATAATTTGCAGATACTAATCCGTATTGAGGATAAAGCAGAAATAAGCCTGCCCAGGAGGAATAGCTTAGTGTATTTTACAGTTTCTCAAAAATGGTAACCTTGATGCTTACTATTTCATTCAGAGAGTTGCTTAATCAAATGAACTGTGTCGTTGCTATGACCTTTGATTGTCTTATCTCACTGCTTATATTTCTGTTCTGTTACCACCTGCTGTTTCACATGAAATGGTGAGCTTCCGTATTTTTATTATGCACTGGTTTCTTTTGGTTTTTTCATCCTTGAAATGTTCTTGTATTGATCTGTCCTTAGTACCCTGGTGTGTCTGCATTACTCCTTCTGCTTTTTGTCTGGAATTTTTATTAGTTACTGTTTCTTTGTATCATTATGTTAATGAATAAATGTAGCATCCAGCCCATCTGCAGAATCTTCTGTTTTATTTGGGTGTATTCATATTTTGGATATATCAGTTAATCAGAAAATAAGATACTGAACTTCTAGATCTACGCAACATTGCTGGAATTTTAACACACGACTCACCTGACCTTCCACAATATTCTCCAGTAGATCCTTTCTAACACTTCTTGATTAACAAAGTAAAGTCTTTGAGACCTGAATTTTTTCCCACACTGGGGGCATGTCTACACAAGACGCTTTACTGCACATTAGACTAATCTAATGCGAAGTAAAGCATCACTGTGTATAAGTGCATGGCATTTACTGCGCAGTAAATTAGTTTACTGCACAGTTAGCTACTGCCTGTAGATACAGGTACTAAACTAACCATGGACCAGCTACTGTGCAATAGTGCATGCGTAGATGCTGACAAAGAGCAAATCTGCTACCGGTCAGCCACGCCAGAAGGGAACCAACTTCCTGCCTAGGGCAGAGCTACATGGATGGGAGTTCCTCCAGCCATGTGGCAGGGTATTTCCTCTGTAGCTGGCCTAAGCTGACCTCCAGACCCCAGCTCTGCCCCGCAAGCCCTGTGCCTCCAGCTGCCTAGCTCCCTGACACCATGCACATCTGCTGTGGGCATGTGGCAAGCCCCAACAACACCTGGAGTCCCTGCCTGAGCCCCTGAGGCCTCTGGCAGCACCTGGGATGACAGCATCCCTGACGCCAGAGACACCACCTCAGGGCTCCAACTGGCCGAGCAAGAGGTCAGTGACCTCATAGCAATCTTGGATGAGGTAGACATGCAGTGGCAGTTTGGCCAGGGCACTTGGGCTAGCACCCACATCCATGAGACAATGGCAGCCCGCATGCAGAACTGCAGCCCGCATGCAGGACAAGCAGTCTAGGTGGCAGTGCTGCATCAAGACCATGCCCTTCATGTAGCAGCTGAACCACTTCCAAGCCACGAGGGACCATGGCAAGGGCTACCATGTATATTCTAGCCCAGGTGGGCAGCCAGAGCCAGTGCTGTGGGCCAGTGCTGATAAGGACTCTCCAGGGCAGGGTCACATGGGGCCCCAGCAGCATGACCTTGTGTGTACCCCACCCTTGGCCTCAGCTGGCAGTGCAGGCAGCCCAGGCCAACACCTGCCCCACCAACTCCAGCTGTGCACCCCAAGTGGGAAATCCAGGGCAGGGATGGTACCTGTGACAAGCAGTTCTAGCTCCTCCCTGGAGGGAGCCACTACCCAGGTGGCCAGTTGCCATACCTCCACACCCTGGGACACTGCAGAAAGCTGGACCACCTTGCCACTGCCAGGGACAAAGTTGAACTGCCAAGACCACCTGCCATGCCTGTCTGGTAAGCCTTGCACAGGAAGGAGAGCTGGGGAGGGTAGGGGGTTCTGCGGCCACCGATGCCCATGCCAGCTCACCTATTCACCCCCCCAGGCTGCACACCTGGGGCTCTGAAGAGGGAATCAGGTGCTCCCACTCCCCTCCTCTCCCTGTCCTGCCTTACCAAGTTGCCTCCTGCCTTCTGGATTTTCCCACCCCAACATGCAGTGAGGCAGGAGGCACTTTATTGAGCGGGCAGCAGCCTCCCAGCTAGGCAGCCAAGGGTCTGTCTCATGCAGAGAAACTCATAGATGGAAATGGCACTCTTCTTCTCAGCCGTGAGGGTCAGGGACCTGTAGTGTAGGCAGAAATACCACTTCAGGCAGTGGTGCACATTGTGGGGAAGCATGGGCTTGCCTGGGGTATCATCAAAGCTGAGGGCCCATGCCAGGTTCTCAGCTGCACCTGGGGCATCATGGCAATCAGCAGCAGCAGGGTGTAGTGGACCAGGCATTTCCAAGCATGCTTAAAAAGCTTGTCAAGGCACACTCAGGGGACTCTCTAAAGGGCACGCTTAGGGCGCAGACCACAAACAGTGACGACCCTGGAGAGGGCTGCTGGGGAGACAGTGGGGGGGCATCACCAGCTCCACATCACAGCCAAGTGGGATCCCTTCACCCCCAGGCCTTGGGTGCCGCAGGCCTGGTGGCACAGGAGAAAACTGCCTGGCCTGTAGGGAGGAGAAGGTTGGGGGGGAGTTGGTCCAGAGCTACTATAGCAGCTGCCAGCAGGAGCCAAAACTGGCCCAGCCTGGGTAAGAGACAGGGAAGGTAGGCTGCCTGCTGCAAGCAGCCTCTCTGCCCCCATGGAGGGAGTAGAGACAGAAGGCTTGGCCTGCAGTTGCCTGTGGCAGCAGCTGCCCAGCCAACTTATCATGGTCCCTGGGCATCTGCACACACACAACCCCTGATCTGAGGCTGGGTGGTGCCCAGCCCCTTGGTACAGTGCAAGTTGTCTCTGAAATATTGCAAACTCTCACAAAAGCCTTTCTGTCCTTGATCTGCAGGTCCAGCAGCTGCATGCAGGGGAGAAGCACCAGCTGCCAGTGGGGATGCACCTGCAAGGACACTGGCACCATTAGCCAGCACCCTCTGCATGCACCACCTCTGCCAGTGGCACATATTAGGCCTGTGAAAAGCAGCAAGTATTCAATTCGGATTCGGTAAATTTGGAGGGACAGTGATTTGATTTGGTGATTTGAGTCACTGTCCCAATTCAATTTGGCAGAATCAGATTTGAAGATTCAGAGCTGATTCGGAGATTCGGACATAGACTAAACAGGCAGCAGTCCGCAACCACACTGGACACAGCTGGCTCTAGCTGGTGGACTCATAGGCCTGATGAACCCAGGACCAGCACTGGGAGTGGTAGAGGGACTGGGAGAAACATGCCTTCTAAGACAGGCCCCTCACCCTCAAAAAGAGGCACATCACCCTCCGTGAGAGGATGCTCAAGGCCCAGAAGCAGCAGTCCGCCATTGTGGCCCAGGCAGTGGAGGCAATGAAAGAGGACCACTGGGTACTGGACACCATCCTAGCCCTGGTGGTCACCTTTGTGCCACCTAGCACCTAGCCCCCAGCCCCCAGCCCCTACCCTGCCTGGGCCCTGGCAGCTGCCTGTGGCCTAGTCACCAGGCCTGGCCTTGCCTGCCCCCTGGCAGCCACCTACAGTCCAGCGCCAAGCCCCACAGTGGGCTTGGGTTGAGGTCTAGCACTGCTTGCAGCAGCAAGGCCCTTGCCTCTGGTCCTAAGCTAGGTCCCCGGGAAGCCTGGCCCCCCACCTGGGCCATCACCTGCTGCTCACCCAGCCACTATGTGGCCCAGGGGTGGGCAAAATGCAGCCCGCGGGCTGGATGTGGCCCACCAGGCCATTCTATCCAGCCTGCGGGGGTCCCTAAAAATTTAGAAAATTAATATTTAGCTGCCCCTGGCTGCCTGTCATGTGACACTCGATGACTTGCCAAAACCCAGTAAGCAGCCCTCTGACTGAAATAATTGCCCGCCCCTAATGTAGCCTCTGAGTGGGAGCTGCCCACAGCTTGGACAGCTTCACACATGGGTTCTAGTTGCCCTGACCGTGTGGTGGAGGGGAGGCAGCAGGCTGGTCAGCACCTACCCTCACCCTTGGGTAAGCCCCCAGCATGCTGGCCTAACCACAGCATCTGCACCTGCAGTGGTGCCTCCAGAGGCTGGGGTGCTGGGCACCTCTTTCTCGGATACATGCCATAGGTGCCTCCACCCCGCTGTTCCCCACCTAACAGTGGAGACAGCACATTGTACATAGTTGCATGGGAAGCAGGACCTTTATTGTTGGTGCATGTTGGGGCTAGGGAGGGTGTGTTGCTGGGAGGGAGGGAAGCAGGGAGGGAGTGTGCTGTTAGAGAAGTAAGGAAGGAGGGGATCTATTGTCAGGGTGAGGGGTCTGTTATTGTGTGGTAGATGGAAATAAAGTTTGGTGTTTGTTGCAAACTGTCCATAGTGTGTGTGGTCTTGGGCAGCTGCCCAGACACTCTACTGCAGGAGGTGGAGAAGGAGGTGGTCTGCGAGTGCTGCACAGACATGGTGCCCTATCTGCCACTGCTGGGGGGGAGGGGGAGGAGCATCCATGGCACACTGGCTCCAGGCTTCAGGGAGAGTGTTTTCCAGGCTGAGCCTACCTTCCCCCCTAGCCCACCAGTATGAAAAACATTAAATCCATTGTGGTAAGTTCCTTTTGAAAGTTAGTTCCAGAAAGAAAAATAAAGCTATGCTGATTTTCAATAAGCCACTTTGTACAAGAAGATGTAAGAATTCTAGTAACAACTACTCACTAATTTACCTTATTTCCTAGTGAAGGCTGCTAGTCTAATGTTCTTTCTCTTACAAGTGACTACTACTAGTTTATCTAAACCAGTAAAAGCCAGAGTAAAGTTATCATGTGCACAACGCCACAGGGGATATGCAAACAGCAAGATGGAAGGAGAAGAGGGAGAAGCAGAACTCTTAAGTCTGTGATTCTGAGAGGGGAAAACCAAAACTGCATTTCTTGTTGAGGGCCGGGGGGAAGGGAGGGGCCACAAAAATAGCCACTATTGCAACAGTCACTAACTGCATTGCCACCATCGGCACCAAGGCAGCCAGTGCTGGCTTATGCACTACAGCCGCCCCAGGCCTGGACCTCCCCTGTTACACCTCCGTGTGTAATGATTTCAGATGATGAGTCAAAGTCTACTCTGCAAAGAAATAAGGTTGCTTGCCCTTCCTCGTGACTTCCTTCACTCGTGCTTAAACTTCTAAGTATTTATCTTCAGAGAAATCTAAAGTTGTTGTGTTGCCATCTTATTTTTTCCTTTCTTTCCCCCATTTCTTTTTCCCTTACAATTAAAGTGATCTTTCACATGCTGATTCGTTTAAAGTGCCACATGTGATTATGGGCACTTCAGCTATTACTCTTCAAGTCTTATTTGCTTTGTGTTTACAAGGATACTTGAAGACTTGCTTTGTGTTTACAAGGATACTTGATGGATCACAAAAGAAATATATAGGCTTTTCAAAGATGCCTTTAACAATTGTCAAAGATGCTTTTACATTAGTCAATTTAGAACACATTTAAAGCCATATGTTTTCTCTACACTAGACTTTGAACATTCAGTCTTATGCTGGAAAGTATTAATAGCAATTATACAAAAAGTTAAAGTGGGTGGAGGCTGCTAAGCACCCTTCGGTAAAGCTAAATAAAAGGACCAATTAAATGCCCCTTTGTGTAAACATAGCTGAAACAATAGGAACTACCAACCAAGGCCTGGACACCATGGGAGAGTGTGAGAAACTAAGTTAGATGAGCCAACGCTAAAGGATGGATGGGTGAGCAGACCACAAACTTTGGGCACTGCCTAAGGGGAGGGGAACATTGAAATGGGGTTAGGCAGGGGCCTCACCCTGAACTGCAGTAGGGCCCAAATGACTTGACATGCAAGAGCAAATGCAAGGGTCCCCAGATTATGGTTGTGTGTGTCTGTAGGTGTGAGATACAGAAAACAGCAAGAAAGTTAGAAGATTACCAGTGAATCAGAAGTGAGTGTAGCCCAGGGAGGAAGCCAGGAGATGAAGCTTATTTTGGACACAGTACTCAGTAGATAGTCAGACTCCTCCAAGGACAGTAATTCTGATGGGGTAGTGCGGGTGATCAGAATAAAGCCAGAGCAAAGAGCAGAAGGTGTTCACAAAAATGTAAGATGACCTAAAAAAGCTTTGTTTTCACTCAAGATTTAACTTGCTGCGAATCATGACTTTTCTTGTTAAAATACTCCACATCTGAATGCTCACACTAAGGCCTTAGTTGTGTCATATCATAAGGCAGCTGCTATGCTCTGAGGTACTGAGCAAGCCACAAGTTACTTGATCTCACTTTCTGCTAATTCCACTGTGAAAATGCCACCAATCACAATAATCTAGAATGAGCCACACACTCCTGCATACATGCACTCCTGCGTCATGTCTTGCTATCTTTCTGTCCTCTGTCCTCTGACCAGGAAGTGTCTACTTTGTATATCTGTTCAGAGATTTTATAATCTGTGATTTCTGTTATCACCATGTGATTAGCTAGACTTACGGAACTGAAGTATCAGGATATTGTCCATGCAAACAAAGTGAGTGAATAAAGACACATTCAAACTCTCTACTAAAGGAACATATTTTCAGCTTGATCAGTAATAATGGCTTTATAGAGCGAGTCCTTGTCTGTCAAGACAGTATAAACTTGTGTGCATTTGCAGTAGGATCTTCATGTTTACTTCCTTCTGAAAGAACTAAACATTAAGCATGTCACCAGCTTTCTTTTTGGTCTTTTGAAGAATAACAACTGTTTACTAGTGACATGAAGTTCGGTGCCTCTCCATTTTGTTTTAAGTAATTTCCCAGTTGAAAAATCTAGGCTGTGTGAATGCTTCATTTGTGCACTCAGTCCAAAGTACTGGTAGTTTGTACTTAAAAGCTATACAACAGTAGTTACAGAGAGAATTGTCACTGAAATGGAGCTACTGAAAATCATCAGATCAGAGTTAAGTTTCCACAGTGGAAGACTTAAGTTGCATTAGATGAGCTCTAAGACATGCAAACATCTGGTGGCATTTGGCAGCATGCTCTCTTTTGGCACCTGTTGCAGGCAGGGGTGGATCTGGGGATAGGTACAGTCTCACATCCCCTTTGGCTGTGCTATGCATGTACATGGAGCTTTCTGAGCTCACTAGTTTGTCAGAGCAGCTTCTGCAAGGGCTGCTGCTTTGGTGCAGCTCTGGGATCCTGTCCCTTGCTTGCCCTGTGCCCTCTTTTCCCCTGCTGCCAAATTCAAAAGAGACCCACAACACAGCCAAAAGGGGATTGGAATGACTGGACCTGCCCACCGCTCCTTCCTAGATCTGCTCATGAAGATTTCACAGATTTCATAGACATTTGGGCTAGAAGGGACCCTGGAGGATCATTGAGTCCAGCCCCCTGCCCCAGAGGCAGGAAGTCAGCAGGGATCATAGGATCCCAGCAAGATAAACAGCCAAATGTGTCTTGAAGGCATTCGAAGTGGGTGCTTGAATCACCTCCGGCGGCAGTCTATTCCAAACCTTGGGGGCTCAGACAGTGAAGAATTTCTTCCTTATGTCCAGCCTGAATCGGTCGCAGAGGAGTGTGTGACCGTTCGATCTTGTCATCATCCCTTGGGGCACTCTGGTGAACAGACGTTCCCCCAGATCCTGGTGAACACCACTGATAAACTTATAGGTGGCCATCAGATCGCCCCTGAGCCTGTGCTTTTCCAGGCTGAAGAGTCCCATGGCTCTCAGCCTCTCATCATAAGGACTATTTTCCTGACCTCTGATCATGCATGTGGCTCTCCTCTGCACTCTCTCAAGCTTCTCCAGATCCTTTTTGAATTGTGGAGCCCAAAACTGGATGCAGTACTCCAGCTGCGGCCTCACCAAAGCCGAGTACAATGGGAGAATGATGTCCCGGGATTTGCTTGAGAAGCATCTATGGATGCAAGCCAGCATTTTGCTCACATTACTAGCCACAGCATCACATTGAAGGCTCATGTTCATCCTGTGGTCAATCATGACCCCCAAGTCCCTTTCATCTGTAGTGCTAACCAGCATAGCACTGCCAAGCCTATAAGCATGCTGCAGGTTTTTCCTCCCAAGGTGGAGAACCTTGCATTTTTTGGTGTTAAACACCATCAGGTTCTCATCCGCCCATTTCATGAGCCTGTCAAGATCTGCCTGGATTGCCCTCCTGTCCTCAGGTGTGGGTGCTTTACCCCAGAGTTTGGTGTCACCGGTGAACTTGGCCAGCCCGCTTCTGACACCAATATCTACATCATTGATGAAGATGTTAAATAGTATAGGCCGTAGGACAGAGCCTTGAGGAACCCCACTGGTCACCATGCACCACGACGATTGACTTCTGTTAACCACCACCCTCTGGGTCCTACTGCGGAGTGAATTCCCCAGCCAGCAGATCATGGTGAGGTCAAGGCTGCAGTTAGCCAGTTTTGCTAAGAGGTGATCATGGGATACCAGATCGAAGGCTTTTTTAAAGTCAAGATATATGACATCAATCTCTTCCCCTTTATCCAGGTGATAGGTCATCTGGTTGTAAAAGGAAATAAGATTGGTCAAGCAAGACCTACCCGCAACAAACCTGTGCTGGGTATCCCTCAGGATATTGCCATCAGCTAGTCTGTTAAAGATGGCCTCTGATAATCTCTACCAAGACCTTCCCCAGGTTAGAGGTCAGGCTGATGGGCCTGTAGTTTGCCGGATCTACTTTCCTCCCTTTCTTGAAGATAGGCACCACATTGGCCTTTTTCCAATCTCTGGGCACTTCACCAGAGCACCAGGAGTTCTCAAAGATCCATGCCAGGGGCTGAGCTATGATGTTAGTCAGCTCCTTGAATACCCTTGGGTGTAAACCATCTGGACCGGGTGACTTGAAGGTATCCAGCCTCTCAAGGTGTTCCTTCATGAGGTCAGTTTTGATGGAGGGTAAGGAATCTCCCTCACCCAGGTCTCCCTGTCCTGTAATGGGCAGGGGCGTCCCATGGGACTGGTGAAAAACTGATCCAAAGTACCCATTTAGCAAGTTTGCTTTTTCATGGGGATCGGTTGTTAGTTGTCCCATCTGGTTTAGCAGGGGTCCAATGTTGCCCTTGCTTTTCCTCCAGCTCCCCACATATCTAAAAAAGGACTTTTTATTGTCCTTGATACTTGTAGCTAGCTGGAGTTCCATCACAGCCTTGGCTTTCCTGGTTCGCTCTTTGCAGGTCCGGACCAGAGCAGTATTCCTCCTTGGTGGTTGTTCCAGTCCTCCATCCTTTGTAGGTCTTCCTTTTAAGATGCAGGACCTCTGGTAGTTCCCTGGAGAGCAAGGGGGCTGCTGTGCCCTTTTGCTGCCTTTCCTCTGAGACGGGATAGTCTTTGTTTGTGCATACAAGATTGCTCCCTTGAGGAGCAACCACTCATCCTGAACTCCCCTCCCCTTTGGGTTGTGGCCCTTTAGGTGATGGGCAGATGATGGCAGAGACAGCATACTACCACAAACAGAAAAAGGTAAACACTGGTCGCTGGAAGTGTAGTTTTCACCTTCTGAATCAGCCACGATGTAAGTGATGATTACTTGAAACTCTGCACTGTGTTTTTGTTTTTCACTCAGCCCCACTTAGTAAGAATGATGTAGTATGGAGGATTAAAAAAAAATGCACACAATCCCCTATTCAACCCATCTTTTGCTCCCTGAGCAGTGTCCCTTCCCCCTTCCCCCTGTCCTTTTCCTTTTTTGTTTAAATTCCTCTCTATTTTATACCCTTTCTTTCTGCAAACCCGTTCATAGCATTTGACAACATAGGCCATTGCCTAAGAAAGCTCATGCGTATCTGAACCAGTTAGTCTCTAATGTGCCTCCCTGCCATATATTCTGGATGGGGCAGTAATGTAACAAGGGGCAGGCTTCTGGGGCACCAACCATGGGTGCCAACTTAGATGGGGTGCAAGAATGGCAGCAGCTGCCAGCCCATCCCCTGTCATTGCTCCTGCAGCCAAGGACAGAGACCATGGTTATTAATTTATGCCTCTGAGTTAGGAATCAGATCCAAAGCTATGTCTATTCATTGGCAATAGAGTGCTCAGTCTCATCACCAGCAAAATAAACCTCTCATCCAAATGCTGGAGTAAACTTCTCACTCAGAGCTCCAGAAATGTTTTTTCCTCATGTGACTATTTTGGAGCCGCTGTTGGTCATGTGTTTCCACTGCTATGTATTCCAACCACTCCATGCTTGTGTAGCAGGCTCACCTTTCGGAGCTTGGGTTGAGTCCCAGGCTTGAGATTTTGCTGTTTTGATTGGTGGGGCGCATCCACCAATCAGAAGGCAGCAAGAGGAGTTAAGTCACACCCCTTTCCTGAGGGGAGGGAGAGAGGAGCTTCTCCTGGACCTGATTGCAGACTGCAACACTGTCAAGTCCAGAAGACTTTAGGGGCAGAGCCCTGAAGAGTATAAAAAGAGCTGTATGCCCAGCATGAAGGAGATGCATCTGGGACAGAAGAGAGAGAAGAGCAGGGCTTAGAAAAGCTGAGAAGAGCTGCTCAGTAGGGCAAAACAGTAGCCCAGAAGTGCCTCTGAAGACTTCCATTGGTGGGGAATGGCATACGTCTCCAATGGCTAGACTCTCGGTGCACAGCACGGTGCATGGTGTCCAGACCCTGGGAGCTGCGTGAGGTGGCTCAGGTCTACAACCTGTGGCATGTGGCCAGAGACACGGTGCACAGGCCAGTGCACAGAGCAGGATCGTTGGAGCCACTTGGGCAGCTCAGGTCCCCAACCTCTGGCACAAGGTTGGGAGCTCAGTGTAGGAGGCACTGCACAGAGGGTCCGGGAGTGGACCAAGCCTGGTGCTGCACAAGGCAGCCCAGGCCTCCAACCCATAGCAAAAGGTTGAGTCCAGGGAGCTAGACGGTGCTTGGGCTACTGAGCCAGCAGACAGGGCCAAGCCAGAGGCCCCAGAAACCCTGCATAGCAGGGCCCTGTTCAAGGGGACAACGACCCCCCCGAAGCCCACTGCAGGCGAGAAAGCAGCTTGGTACAGAGGATGAGGGCCACCCTTCAGGCCTGGGAGCCATGAGTTGCAGGGAAAAAGGATTCCCACAGGGGAGGGGGAAGTCCCCATTGGTTAGTTAAGGGCTCCTGAAAGCAGAGGTCCCACTGGGAGGGTCCACCTGAAGTTATCAGCTTTCTCGAATGGCTGGGGAAAAAGCCCAAGGGCATTGGGGTTTCCCCTTGGGATTAAGTTTATCTTTGAGGTTCTTGTGCCAGAGTGGTGTGATGTCGTGCTTATATTTTGTGAACTCTCATGTTTGTAAATTAGTAGATGAGTAGAGTCCTAGGGTTCTTCTGGGACCCGCTTTTGCTATTACTTTACCTGGTGTTTATTTGTATTTATTTGTGGCTTATTTATTGTTCACCTATACTTATCTATAGTTTATCTGTTAATTATCTATGTTTATTTTGGGGTGTATCTGTTTCAGATCAGATACTTACCTGTGACTTACCTGTTTCTGGAGCACTGGTATAAGGTTTTATAGCATTTACCCAGAGGGTATTATGTTATTTGTTTAGATATCATATATATATACTATATATATATATATAGTACATATGATTATATTCATGTTTCTTTTCCTTGTGAAAAGTTAATGTAAATAAATTTGTATATACAGGAAACCATCGGTATTCGCAGGTTCAGCATTTACAGTTTCAAATATTTGCGAATGTTGAACCCACATTTTACATACACTTTAAACACTTACCGGAGCTCCTCGGTAGCTCTGCACTTGCTGCTGCCAAGCTCCTGCTGTCGCCACCATGCTCCCACGGTCACTGCTGGAGCCATGCCCCCACCAGCCACTGAGGGCACTGCGTTCATGAACGCAGCACCCTATTCACGGATTTCGCCATTCGTGGGGATCATGGGAACGTATCCCCCGCAAATGGCGAGGGTCACCTGTAGTTAAGTTTCCTGACTGTCCTGGCCTGGTTCTATAGGGACGGAGGGAAACTGAGTGGTCTTCAGGTCCTCCACAGCACACCTGCCAGCTAGCAATTCCCTTCAGTTGGAGAAGGGGAATATAGTTTCATAGTGCTTAGGGTCAGAAGGGACCTAAACAGACCATCAGGTCCGACCCCTTGCCCCAGGCAGGAATGGGTGTCGTGGTCATATCACCCCAGCTAAATATCTGTCCAGCCTCCTCTTGAAGACTCCCAAGGTGAGAGGGATCATCACCTCACTTGGGAGCCCGTTCCAGAGCCTGGCAGCCCTAACTGTAAAGTAATGTCTTCTGATGTCCACCCTGAACCTTCTCTCTAACAATTTGTGGCCATTATTCCTAGTAACCCCGGGTGGTGCCCAGGGGAACAGAACCTTCCCCTTTCTTGCTGGTTCCCCCTGGTGAGTTTGTAAACAGCCACCAGACCCCCTCTCAGCTTTCTCTTGTGGAGGCTGAATAGGTTCAGGCCTTTTAGCCTCTTCTCGTAGGGCCGGCCCTGCTGCCCCTTGACCATGCAAGTGGCACTCCTCTGGACCCTCTCAGTGCTAGCCACATCCCTCTTGAAGTGCGGTGCCCAGAACTGGACGCAGTACTCCAACTGCAGCCTGACCAATGCCGCATATAGGAGAAGGATCACGTCCCTGGACTAGCTTGTGATGCATCTGTAGATGCACGACAAGATGCGGTTAGCTTTACTGACTGCTTCCTCGCATTGGAGGCTCATGTTCATCCTGGAGTTAACAATGACTCCAAGATCCCTTTCTGCCACCGTGCTGACAAGAAGGGTGTTTCCCAGCCTACAGGTGTGTTGCTGGTTCCTTCTCCCTAGATGCAGTACCTTGCACTTGTCTGTGTTGAATTCCATCCTATTCTCATCCACCCACTTCTGTTTCCTGTCTAGATCTAGCTGGATTCTGTCCCTTCCCTCCAGCGTGCCCACCTCGCCCCACAACTTGGTGTCGTCAGTGAATCTGGACAGCATGCATTCCACACCCACGTCCAGATCGCTGATAAAGATGTTGAACAGTACAGGCCCCAGGACCGAGCCCTGGGGGACTCCACTGCCCACATCCTTCCACTTCGAAAATGACCCATCCACCACCACTACTCTCCGGGTGCGACCATCTAGCCAATTTCCACCTATCTGACTGTATAGGCATCAGTGCCGCAGTCACCAAGTCTTTTTAAGAGAATGTGGTGGGAAACCGTGTCAAAGGCCTTCTTAAAGTCCAGGAAGATGACATCTACCCTGACACCTTTGTCCAGGGACTTTGTGATCTGATCATAAAAAGAAACTAAGTTAGTCAGGCAAGATCTGCCCTCAATGAACCCATGTTGGTTGCCCCTGAGCATTATCTCCCCTGCTAGGCTCTTGCAGATGTGCTCCTTGATAATTTTCTCAAACATCTTCCCAAGGACCAAGGTAAGAGTGACTGGCCTATAATTTCTGGGGTCCTCCTTCCTCCCCTTTTTGTAAATGAGGACCACATTGGCCTTTTTCTAATCATCTGGTACCTGGCCAGTGCCCCACGAGTACTGATAGAGCTGTGCCAGGGGCCCCCCCTAACCCCCCATGCCGGGGCCAATTCCCTCAGTGCCCTCGGGTGAAGAGTATCTGGACCTACTGATTTTAATACATCCAGCCCCTCCAACAGTTCCCTAACTAGGTCATCCCTGACCCTAGGCCGCCCCTGGGTATGTCCACAATTCTAGTGGGGGAAAAGTCTTGGTCTCTGTTCAGGAATATGGAAGCAAATAATTCGTTAAAGAGGTCAGCTTTTTTGTTTGCAATCATCAGATTGCCAAGCCTATCCTGTAGGGGCCCCATGTTACTTGGTTGTCCCCGCCTCTGCTCCAAAAGGCGTTCCCCGGCTGCTTTTGCTCGGGTGGCTGACCGGGTCTGCCCTGGTCCTGCGGGAGGCCCCCAGAGGGTGCCCCGGGTGATGGTGGCAGACCCCCGAAACTCGCCAGCCACGGCCTCAACTGGACCCTCAGTGGTGGGGGTCCCCTTCGCCGCAGCCTCCAGTGTCGTCACGCCTTCGGCGGGCACACACGGGGCTCCAACCTCCCCTACACCCCAGCCAAACACCACCTTCTGTCGTGGATCTCTCAGCTTCTTCTTACCGGCCCTGCCTTGTCTCCTCCCTCGTCCCCGACCAGCTTGACTCGGTGACCTAAGCTGGGCTCCGGTCTGAGGACTATGAGACCTGAGGTCCTGTTGCCCCTGCGGGCTTCCTTCCCGGCTTCCCTGCCGGCTCTCCCACCAGTTCCTTCACCGGCGTCCCGGCCAGCTCTCCCACCGGCTCCACAGCTGGTTCCCTCCCCAGCTCTCCTACTGGCTCGCTCATCGGCTCCGCAGCCGGAGTCTTTGTAGATGCGGCTCTTGCCGCTTTCGCCGCTCCCGGCGCTGCTGCAGCTTTTCCTGCCCAAGGCAGAGAAACCCCGTGGGTGCACGCTCCTGACCTCGGGCTTCCCTGCGGGCTCTGTGGTCTCCTGCAGCCTCCCTCCTGTGCTCCCGGGGCTGCACTTTATTCCCGCCGGGTGGTGTCTCTCGCTGATGTCACCCAGTTTCAGCTGGATGCAAGCGTGGCTAATGAAATGCGCGGGTGGTTT
Source organism: Alligator mississippiensis (assembly GCF_030867095.1). Taxonomy (NCBI): domain Eukaryota; kingdom Metazoa; phylum Chordata; order Crocodylia; family Alligatoridae; genus Alligator; species Alligator mississippiensis. The sequence goes on along the minus strand of NC_081825.1, from coordinate 57,919,555 downwards.
CCCAGCGTGTGCTCCTCTGCTGCCCTCAGCTCCTGCAAGGGGTAAGTATGTACTCTCTTTTTCTTTGGTTTTGGGCGGGGGTTTCCCCATAGCCCCGGTGTCCCTGGGACATAACCCCCCCCTTAAGATGCCTTGGGGCGCTTCTTCGTTCCCATTTCGAGTCGTACCTGTGGGGCCGGTCAGTCCCTTTACTTGATCTCCTTGGTTCCCCGTCTGGTCTTCGCCTCCGCACCTGGACAAGAAGTCCGCTACTGTATTAGTTTTTCTGGGTCGGTGTATTATGTGGAACTTATATGGTTGGAGTGCCAAGGCCCACCGGGTAATCCGGGCATTATCGGTCTTGGCTGTGCTGAGCCACCTCAGCGGGGCATGGTCAGTTACCAGTTTAAACTCTCTGCCCATCAGGTAGTATCTAAAGTGGTCTACCGTCCACTGAATTGCCAGGCACTCGCGTTCTATAGTTGCGTACCTCTTCTCCGCTGGTAGCAGTTTGTGGCTGGCGTATGCCACGGGTCTCTCGTTTTCCCCTTCCTCCTGGGTGAGGACAGCACCCACCGCCGTCTCTGAGGCATCCGTCTGTAAGATAAAGGGTTTTCAGAAGTCAGGGGTGTGTATTATAACATCTTCGCACAATGCCCTTTTCAATCTTTCAAAACTTTGCACCGTCTCTCCCGTCCACTTTACTGACCATAGCTGGCGGCAGTTTTGAGGGGCTGTAAAGTTGTGGATGGTTTCTACCTTGTTGGCTAAGGGTTTAATTGTACCTCTGCCAACCAAGAACCCTAAATACTTTGTTTCTTTCTGGGCCAGGGCACATTTTCAGGGGTTTGCCGTTAGGCTGGCGCGCCTCAGTTCTGTAAGGATGGCTCGAAGGGCGTTCCTGTGCCGCGCCCAGGTCCGGGAGTATATGACTATATTGTCTATGTACGCCACCACGTATTCGGCGTGGGGTGCCAAGATCTGATCCATTAGACGTTGAAATGTTGCGGCAGCGCCATGTAATCCGAAGGGCATTCTGACAAACTCATACAGTCCCCATGGGGTGCCAAACGCTGTCTTCAGCCAGTCTTCCTTGGCCACCGGAATCTGCCAATATCCCTTTGCCAGGTAAAGGGTCGATATATACTGGGCATCCCCTATCCTCTCTACCAACTCTGCCACGTGGGGCATGGGGAATGCGTCGAAAACTGCCATGGCATTCAACCGTCTGTAATCCACACAAAGCCTTAAAGTCCCGTCAGGCTTATGCACCGGCACCAGCGAGCTCCTCCAGGGACTTCTTGAAGGCCAAATGACTCCTAGCTTCAACATTGAGTCAATCTCTCTTCGAACGGCTTCCAGGAGGTGGTGTGGAATGGGTCACCACCTCTCCCTCACTATTGCCCCGGGTGGAGTTTTTATAGAGTGGAATGAGCCCCGAACCCAGCCGGGTTCCTCGTGGAATTCCTCCCGGAACTCGTTTATCAAGCTTTGGGCCTCTCACCGCTGAACAGTGGATAATTCCTCTCCTATCCTAACCGGGGTTCCCTCCAGAGAGGGCTCAGTCCCTCTTCCTAACCCCTGGGGTCCTAGGTCCTTGTTATCGGCCTCAGAAAAGGCCGCCTATCCTTCAGGCTCCCGCCACTCCTGTAGGAGATTCACATGGTAGATTTGCTTTTCTCGAAGGTGTCTGGGCCTGTGTACCTCATAATCCACTGGTCCCACCCGTCGGAGAATTTCAAATGGCCCGCCATTGAGTTAGGAGCTTGCTTGTGGACATGGGGAGCAGCACCAGGACTGTCTGTCCCGGCTTGAATTCTCGCTCTTTGGCCCGGCGGTCATACTTTCCCTTTTGACAGGTTTGGGCTTCTCTTATGTTTTCCTGAGCTAGGTCCCGGGCCAATCTGATTCCCTGTTGGAACGCCTGTTGGTATGTCTTTGGCTCTTGGGAGGGTCCTCCCTCCTGCTCCCACTCTTCTCTCAAGACCTGTAAGAGACCCCGTGGGCGATGTCCCAACACTAGATCGAACTCAGAGAACTTTGTGGAATCTTGAGGGGTGTCCCTGAGGGTAAACAGTACTAGAGGGAGGAGGAGATCCCATTTCCGGGGGTCTCCTTGTATGCATCGGCACAATACCTGTTTTATCGTCCTGTTGAGGCGTTCCACCAACCCATTGGCTTGGGGATGGTAAACCGAGGTGCGGAGCTGTTTTATTTAGAGGGTCCAGCATACCACCCTCAAAACCCCGGACATTAAATTCTTTCCTTGTGTCACAACCCAAGGGTGTGATTTTTGTTTGTGTGTGCTTCGGCACTGCTAAATTATTTCCTGCCACTCGTAGCTTTCTTTGCAGGGTGCATTTCTAGGTTGCAAAAGAGAAATGCACGGTGCAAGGAGTTCCCGCCATTCGTATACAAATTTGTGTCCCACTATTGGCCAGTTCTAAATTATTCCCACGTGGCAGCTAGCGATTGGCCTGCTAGCTGTATAAGAGGCTTGAGCGGTTTCCGCCCAAGTTGGAGGACTCCACGACTATCAGGAGGAAGAGAACTTCACATCTCATGAAGATCTCTAAGCGCTGCAGAGCCTATCGGACCCAGCATGTATCTCAAGAAGGCTATAGGGGTCTGATCAGCCTCTTGCCTCTCCCCGTCGCCGCCTGATCCCTCAATGTACCCTTCCCTGCACGCAAGTTCCACGGAGCCTAGCAAACTTTGTGTGAGTGTATTCAGAGCTCTTTGCTTCGAGTTACTTTCTTCAGTTGACACGACGGGCTCGCGGTTTACAGCTTTCAACTGGATGGGCTAGAAGGTTCACGGGAAGGAACTCTAGTCCGCCTCTCTTCTTTTCTGTCTGTAACTACAACTCAAGCAAGTTTTCCTGCCTGCACCGCGACCATCTTCGGTGTAAGTGAAATAATCTTTAATCAACCACTAAGTTTCCGTGCCTAATTCTAGCGTGCCGCCTGCCTTCCCTGACCCAGCATGTCCGGGCTGCTGGCCACAGCCCGCTGCACAAAAAACCCCCCCGAGGGCCTCGGACCGCTCCCGGCCGGCACACCTTGATCCGTTAGTATCTCTTGCGGGATCCCCATTCGGGCTATCCATCTTATTAGCTCTTCTGCAATACGCGGGGCGGTTACGGCTCACAGGGGGATTGCCTCCAGGTACCGGGTGGCGTAATCCACAATGACCAAGATGTATTGGTGGCCTGAGCTGCTGCGGGGAAGCGGGCCCACGACATCTAAGGCTATCCTTGAAAACGGGGTGTCTATAACGGGCATGGGCTGGAGGGGTGCCCGTGGAGGACGCTCGGTTCTTGTCTTTTGGCAGTTGGGGCAGGCTGCACATTGGCGGGCCACTTCCTCCCCCATCTTGGGCCAAAAAACCCACCTGCTCACCCTCACGAGGGTCTTGACCCGGCCCAGATGTCCCCCTGTGGGACTCGCATGAGCCAACTGCCAAATAGTCTGGTGGAATCAGGCGGGCACTACCAGCTGTGAGCCCTCGGTCTCCTCCCCCCCGTCCCCTTGTAGGCGGTAAAGGAGACGATTCCTTACCTCGAAGCGGGGATGCCCTTCAGGCGATAATGCTGAGACCCCTCTGGTACTTTGGGCCTGCTCTCGAAGCGCCGTGACTTCCTGATCCTCCTCTTGTGCCTCTCGGAACTGGAGGCTACTGGTAAAGTTGTCAAGGTCTAATTCATCCATCTCGTCTGCCGACTCCTCGTTTTCTTCGGTCTTGCCCAACCAGCCCTCCCGGTTCTGAATTTTCCTACGGGCCACTTCTGTGTCCCTCACCCTATCCAGGACATCATATACTGGTGTCCAGTCTCATCCCAGAAGCATCTCACACGCTAACTGAGGCACGACCCCCACCAGGAGTTCTCCCTGGTGCTCCATTACCCGTAGGTGGACCCATTGGCGCCCAATTTGCTTGGTGTCCCCATGGAGGCAGGCTACCCTCACGGGGCGAGCCTTCCGCCGGCCTTGTGATTGCACCAAATCTGCCCTGACAAGAGATTGAGCACACCCTGAATCCAAGGTAGCTTGCACAGGGCGACCTTCTACCCAAGCCTTGACAACGGGACGACTCCAAGTCACGTTCTCCCCACCGACCACATAGCTGCAGTCCATCGGCTCGCCGGGCTCTGGGCGCCTCTGCCTCTCTGTTGGGGCCACTGCAAGTTGGCATGGACAGTGCTATCCAGTAAATTAATTTTCTGGGAGTATTGCAGAGTCAGTGTGATGTATACATGCTACACAAGTTCACAAGGCCGCTAACTGAAAGGATAAGAGAGCTGTATTCCTTCCTGGGCAGAACCATATCAGTCTCATGAAGTGAGCTCTACTTTTTCATTAAGCAGCTGCATAGGTTTAGCGATGTAGTAGGAGGACAAGATTTGGCCCAGAACCTATTTTAGTTCTTCTTGGCCTATTGTCAGCTTAGATGATGTGTTAGTACCACACCTTAAAAACTAGTTGAGACAAGGCCTTCCAGTTTTCAAGCATTTGACAGACCTGTCATGAAACAGCACATTGCCTTTTTTAGCTAAAGACTATGTCTTCAGTTACAATAAAGTGTGTTTATATTGTGTGATAAATAACACACATTAACTGTTCCAGTATAAAAATGTATTAGGGACATATAAGGAAACAAGGTTCTTTGGGCAAATCCAATATCTTTTATTAGACCAACTCAAGTAGTTGGAAAAATTCTTCTTAGGTATCAGGGACATATAATACATACAGTAAGATAATCATGGTTACCTCAACCATGGGTGGTGGGGATTTAATGTTGATCTCAACTAGCTGCCTCACCTAGGAACAATGAAAAGACCTGTTTTACAGGGAGATAATTATTGTTTAGTCATCCTGCTATGCATATATTAAAAAGTCCTTTTTAATCAATACAAAACTCATAATAAAATTTCTCTTAGCTTTGTTTTTAAGCTTATAATTACTGCTGGGTAGCAATTGCATTTTCCATGTTATCAGAATTTTCACTATTTGAAATTTTGAAGCTTTCTGCAACATAAAATTCCAATCAAAATTTGTCTTGGTCAACTGGTACATTTTATATGGAGTTTCCTTTTTATTTCATCATCATCCCCACCACCAGCCCTGTTAATAATATTATTTTAGTGTTTAGGTACCCTGTTATGTTATATTATAACATCACATCAAATCATATCATATCACATCACATCTGTAAATAGGAAGATCTTTTTCAAAATAGAAGTAAAAGAAGTTCTACTCTCAAAATGTCAAAAGAGACCTTTTTGTTTCTTTTAAATGCAATTTTGTAAAAAAATCACACACTTCTACAGAATATTTTTCTTTTACTTTATTTTTTTCTGATGGCAACTTTTTCCTTGGAAAATCCCAGCTAGTTCTACTGGTCATACTATCATCTATACTAGATTCAATATATTGTGCAGTACTTGTAACTATTAAAGTAAGTGTTCTAAATTCCATTTAGGAAGTGTAAGAGAGTATCCAACTACAATGTTACTACTTGTTTTGTTCCTGGAACTGCCTTAAGGCCTGGGAGGTGGCTCAGCTTAGCAACAAATGGCAGAAAAGCAACTACATCAGGTTTACGTATTCACTTCTAAGTATAAATAAGAGTCTATGCTTTTATTAGCAAGTAGGTGGGATAGATCTGTCTCATCTTTTTTTCATCCAGAGGGCTCAAAGGTGTGCTGTGACTCAGTACAGGTCCTGGATACCCTGCCTACATCTTATTTTAGACTAAATCTAAAATGATTGTGTCCAAAGTTGTGCTAATGAATAAAAAGTTTTATTCATAAATTATATTTTGTGTAAGTTATAGGTGAGAATTTGTTTCCACACAATAAATCCAGAAATTGACAGAAAACAGATACTCATTTTAATTGCCCCACAGGCATAGCTATTAATTATTTCGTAGGCAGTGTATGTGTTGCAAAGACTTCTGTGCAAACTATTTTGTAGATGCTGTAGATGCAATGTCCTTTATCATGTATAGGCAAGTGCATTCATGAAGCCTACCACTCTAATTGCTGTCTCCCTCACTTGCTCACCTGGCACACCTTGTTGGGAGAAAGAAAATATAGAAAGGGATTGGCAATGACTAGTGTGATGGCAGATGGTTGGTGCTCCAGTCTCCGCCACAGGGCTCTGCCTCCCCTACACCCTGGCCAGACCTGGCCTGTGTCCAAATGGTGTTGCTCCTGATCATCAATTCTTTCCTCTTCAGGTGTGAGGACAGCTGCCCTGCTTGTTTTCTCAGTGGGCTGGCCCTCACTTTTCACTTTCTCTCGCTCACTGATGGTCCATAATTCCTCTAGGTGGGGTTCTTTCTCCCTCCCCACCTTCTCAGTGGAAATGGAACACCTCATAAGGGCCTCCTGTTTTTGTATGCTTGTCCCAAGCTTAGATATAGAGCCTTCCCCACCTTGTAACAGTTCCACTTTGGAAAGAGTGGGTCCTCCTCAGTCTAACATGAAAGGGAAAATGGAAGAACCTCTATTTTCTTCCCTTTGGTGCACTACACATGCCAGTCTTTATTTACATAGGCATTTTCTACTTAAATTCTACTTGCAGCTAATTCACCTCCCCCTCACTCCCCACCAGGGTTCTCCATCCCTGGATAACTCACCATGACTATGAGCTTGTTGGGGTGTGTGATGGCCTCTCTCACTCAGCTGGCATCTCCCTTTTTAGCTCAAAACTCTCTACACCCCTGCGCGGATCCACAGCAACGTGCTCCAGCTGCTCCTGTGTTCCCTCTCTGGGGGTTAAGTATTCACTGTCTTTTCAACAGGTTCTTTCAAGTCAGGGATCAATCAACAATGGCTCCAGCAGCAGACCTCCATGCTGTTGGAATCTCCTCCGGCGTCTGATGTCATCAGTCATAGGAGTAGTAGGACGTGTTCACCGGAGGTGAGTGTTGCTCCATTCCCTTTTGGCTCTCGGAACAGATGATGGAAACGGTCCCCTGTTACATCACAGAATTCCATCCTGCATCATTGAAGTCAATGGAGGCTTTGCCTTACTGCGGTATAAAGTTTTAACAAGTATTATTTAAATTTATTTTGTGAACATTAGGGTAGAAGTCTGCCAAGAATCTCATTTCAGACCCATTTCAGCACCACATTCGTACTTTCAAGCACCTAAAACTTTCCCATGCACTTTCACCATTTGTTTTTAACATTTGTATAATAAAGTTATAAAAAAGTAAAAAAAAAAAAAAAAAGTTTATTAAAACTACTTTTACTCCTATTTAGAAACTTTTATCTTCCTCTCTTTTCCTGTATAGAACCATCTTCTAGTATGCCTCTTATCTTGTCTGCATTTCATTAAGGCAGGTATTTTTATGGTATTGGTATATTTTATGATTGCTTTATATGCTAACCAGATGACTGAGGTTGGGTGGCACTATAGTGTACACGTAAGTCCCAATAACACTCTCCTCCCCTTCACAGCTTGGACTTTGACCTGCAGGTACATATCAGGCTTGTAACTAATGAATACCAATCCTTCAAAGATATTTAGGCAACAACCACTCCTTCCAATGCCTCAACCTGGGCATGAAAGATTGACTTTACCAGGGACGGATCTAGGATTTTGAAACGGGAGGTGCATATGGTGAGTTGTATTATCCCATATAACACAGTACCTATTTTTCTCCAGGTAAAAAGAAACTTAGAGCTTTATTAGTATGTCAAGGGCTGAGGGCTGTATTGTTCAGTTTAATATTGAAGCAAAAAGAAACAACTTCATTGGAATGAGTTACAAACAGTCTGCAGGACAGTGAAATAGGAGCTACATTACCAGGAGCAGCTAACGCAGGGGTGGGCAATTATTTCAGCTGGAGTGCTGCTTAGCAAGTTTTGGTGAGCTGTTGAGGGCTGCAAGGGTAGCCCTGCCCCTTGACAGGTGCCCTGCCCCCTGGACATCATCTTGGGACCAGAAGTCTCACCCCTTAACCCTTGACCTTTGCCATCAGAAGTCCCTCCCTTTGCCCTAGAAGTACTCCTTTTGGGAAGGGCAGAGTTGTCACCTTAAAACCAGAAAAAAATCATATACTAAAAAAATCGAACATCTACTATAACATATTTTAATTTTATTTTAAAAAAATATGTTTGTCCTGATTTATGTGTGTTTGCATAGTGTATCTAGAGGCAGTTGCATAATAGCTCAAATACAGTCTTAATCTTGTATATTGTATATTGTGTATGGGGGTAAGGGAGTGTATTTACTGGAACATAAAACATAAAACACGCAATATAAAAAGCATAAAGAACAGCAAGGCTATTTGCTTCACTCATTCCCATGCATATTCATTCATTCATTCATTCATTCATTCATTCAAGGGAGATAAATACACACACATAGATAGCTAGACAGTCCTGCAAAGGTCAAGGTGTTACCAAGTTCTAAAGTTCCTCAGGTCAGTCTGATGGCCAGCCAGACTGACCAGAGTGCTGGAGTCCGGTCTTGTTGGATGCACCCAAAACTCCTTCTTGCAGGTGGAAAAGACCCAAACCTTGTCTTTGTGCTCATTCTTTATAGTGATAGCTGTCCATACAAGCCTATGGATTCCACTGAGTCAGATGCGAAGGTCATCCTCCTTGTCCCATTGGCAGGCTGGGATTGGTAGGACATGACCTTCTGGCTTTGTGGGCTGCAATCTTCAGGGGGGCCGTTGCTTGCAGTCTTCAGCCATCAGGGTGAAGCATGATCCAATATTTGGTAATCCTTAACTGCTGACTCGATGTCGCTGCAGCCTTTAACTGTTAAACCACAAAAGGCTATTTTTACCTGCCGCAAGATTGTCTTCCGTCACGTCGTCACGTGCATACATCATTCACTCTTTCGTTACCTCTTTCCACGTATGTCAGATGTGCCACAAACCTGGCATAAACATTTTCCTTATACTAAATTTCAGTTCTAAAATCATGAGACCAATATATTCAAATATATTTTAAATCATGAGACCAACATATTAAGTACATTTATGCTAAGCAATAGAAAATTTAAAATAGATGGTTAATTTCAGAACACTAATAATGACTGATCAAATTATTATAAAAAGTAAATCATAATGAGATTAACTTTATCTTAATGGTTAAATATTTTATTATATAAAAAGAAAAATAACAATATAAGCAATCAAAGCAATTATAGTCACTGCAACACTACAAGCCTGCCAACTAATACCTCTCCCAGCCACTGTGCTAAGTATATGGACGCGAATAAGGAACTGGATTTTGGACTGGGATTATAGCTACAAATCATTCTTGGGCCGCTCCATGCCATGTCTCTGTGGTACTGGGGGACTGTTCTGGACATCTCTGACCACAGATTTACCTGGCCTAAAGCATGGTTTGGCTGTGCCAGGCTGCCTACTGATGCCTCCCTCCCCCTGCAGACACTGTGCTAAGTGTATGGACCTGAATAAGGAACTGGGTTATAGGATGGGATTATAGTGAGATATACTTCTTTGGCCACCACAGAGCATGTCTCTGTGTCACTGGGGGATGCTCCTGGACATCTCTGATGAGAGACTTTTCTGGCCCAACGCGCAGTTTGGCCGTGCCAGGCTGCCAATTGATGACACCCCAGTCACTGTGCTATGTATATAGACCCTAATAAGGAACTGGATTTTGGGCTGAATTATAGCTACAAATCCTTCTTAGGCCACCCCATGCCATGCCTCTGTGGCATTGGGGAACTCTCCTGGACATCTCTGATTACAGATTAGCCTGGCCCAAAGCCCGATTTGGCTGTGCCAGGCTGCCTACGACAGCACCCCGGCCACATGCAAAGTATACAGATCCGAATAAGAAACTGGATTTTGGGATGGGATTATACCTAAAAATCCTTCTTGAGCCATCCCAGATCATGTCTCTGTGCCACCGGGGGACTCTCCTGAACATCTCTGACCAGAGACTTGCCCAGTCCAAAGCACCATTTGGCCGTGCCAGGCTGCCAACTGACAGCACCCCAGCCACTGTGCTATGTGTATAGACCCGAATAAGGAACTGGATTTTGAGCTGGGATTATAGGTAAAAATCCTTCTTAGGCCACCCTGTGTCATGCCTCTGTGGCACTGGGGGACAGTTCTGGACATCTCAGACCACAGACTTGCCCAGCCCAAAGCACGGTTTGGCTGTACCAGGCTGCCAACTGACAGTACCCCAGCCACTGTGCTAAATATACAGACCCGAATAAGGAACTGGATTTTGGGCTGGGATTATACCTAGAAATCCTTCTGGGCCCATCCCAGACCATATCTCTGTGCCACCAGGGGACTCTGCTGTACATCTCTAACCAGAGTTTCGCCTAGCCCAGAGCGCGGTTTCTTCATGCCATGCTGCTAACTGCAGCCCCCCATTCCCACTTTACTAAGTATAATAGCTCGACTAAGGAATTTCTTTTGGCCTGGGATTAGCCATATAAATTCTTCTTGGGCCACCCCATGGCATGTCTCTGTGGCATTGGGGGTCTCTTCTGGACACCCTTGACCATGTTTTTGTCTGGTCCAAAGGACACTTTGGCTGGTCCAGGCACCAATTTACTCACCATCCACATGCTATTTACATTGCTACCAATAAAGAGCTGCCCTTCTGCTGAGCTCATGGGGCAAAACCCTCATGGAATCATCCCAAAACATGTCCCCACTACCAAGGAGCATCCTGAAGAAATCTGGGAATGTCTCTTCCCAACACAATGCTAGCTTTTTGAGTGTTAGCCTGCCAGCTGACACCCAACCTTTAAAACCTTTATGTTGCTATTCCACAAGGCACTGGATGGCAGGATGAATGACTGCATGCAAAACAGTGCACCAGTGATGGACCTCTGCTCTGATGTGTGATATTTAGCATGTGTCAGAACAGACTCCAAGCTGCGCTTTGGGCTGGGCAAGTCTCTGGTCAGAGATGTACAGTACAGTCCCTCGGTGGCGCAGAGATATGGTGTGGGGTGGCTCAAGAAGAATTTGTAGCTAGAATCCCAGCCCAAAATCCAGTTCCTTATTTGGGTTCAGAAATTTAACACAGCACCTGGGGTGCTGTCAGCTGGCAGCCTGGCACGGCCACAGGGTGCTTTGGGCTGGGTAAGTCTCTGGTCCGAGATGTCCAGGAACATCCCCTGGTGGCACAGAGATGTGGTCTGGGGTGGCCCAAGAAGGATTTGTAGCTATAAACCCAGCCCAAAATCCAGTTCTTTATTTGGGTCTATATATTTAACATAGTGGCTGGGGTGCTCTCTGTTGGCAGCCTGGCACGGCCGCAGGGTGCTTTCGGCTGGGCAAGTCTCTGGTCAGAGATGTTCAGGAATATCCCCTGGTGGCACAGAGACATGGTCTGGGGTGGCCCAAGAAGGATTTCTAGCTATAATCCCAGACCAAAATCCAATTCCTTATTCAGGTCCATATATTTAGCACAGTGGCTGGGGTGCTGTTAGCTGGCACCTTGACACAGCCAAACCGCCCTTTGGGTCAGGCAAGTCTCTGGTCCAGCATGTGCAGAAGAGTCCCCTGGTGGCACGGAGACATGGTCTGGGGTGGCCCAAAAGGATTTCTAGTTATAATCCCAGCCCAAAATCCAGTTCTTTATTTCGGTCTATATATTTAGCACAGTGGCTGGGGTGCTGTTAGTTGGCACTTTGGAACAGCCAAACTGCATTTTGGGCCAGGCAAGTCTGTGGTCACAGATGTCCAGGAGAGTTCCCTGGTGGCACAGAGGTGTGCCACAGGGTGGCCTGAAAAGGATTTCTAGCTATAATCCCATCTCAAAAGCCAATTCCTTATTCATGCCTATGCACTTAATACAGTAGGAATGAGAGGATGTCAGTTGGCAGCCTGGCATGGCCAAACTGCGCTTTGGGCCGGGCAAGTCTCTGATTTCCAGGACAGTCCCCCAGTGCCACAGAGGCATGGCATGGGGTGGCCCAAGAAGGATTTGTAGCTATAATCCCAGCCCAAAATCCAGTTCCTTATTCGGGTCCATGTATTTAGCACAGAGGCTGGGGTACTGTTAGTTGGCAGCCTGGCACAGCCAAACCACGCTTTGGGCCAGGCAAGACTCTGGTCAGATGTGTCCAGTAGAGTCCCCTGGTGGTGCAGATGTATTCTGGTGGGTGTCCCAAAAAGAATTTCTAGCCATAATCCCATCCTAAAAGCCAGTTCCTTATTCAAGACATTATAGCATAGTGGGCATGGGGGTTTATTTGGCAGCCTGGCATGGCCAAACCATGCTTTGGGCCAGGTGGGACTGTGGTCAGGGTTCTTTGGGACAGTCCCCCAGTGGCATTGACAGAAAGTTTGGAGTGGCCCAAGAAGTATTTTGTCTCATAATCCCATCCTAATCTGACCTTCATTTAGGGCTCTGTACTTGATGTGGGATATTATTTTCCATATTAATTAGTACATATGCATAGCTAATGAAATTCTCTCTCTTTAGGATGTGGAAGTCATTAATAACAAGGTTCTATTGGGTCTAGATTAGCTTTGAAAAAGGAACTGGGAATAAGCAACCAACTTCAGTCTCACGGCTAAAGTCTGGGGGGGGGGGCCTCAGGCCAGGTTGGGGAGGGGGTGGTGCTTAGCAAGCAGAGCTGTACCTCTTGCAGGGAGGCACCACTTGCAGAGGAACAGTGAGGGCCAGGCAGGGGTGATGTGCAGGGGATACACCCCCTACAGAAAGGTGCCACCAACACTGCGGGCAGTGCCCGCTTGCCACCCCACCAGCACCGTCTGCAGGCAGTTCACAATCCCCACTGGCTGCCGCCACCACTGCCCTCTGGCCTGTTTGCACAGCTTCTAGCTCTTTTTACCTAGAGGAAAAACGCGTCGTGCTATAGGAGATAACGTACAGCAGCACAGCACGTGGCTCTCTCCCCTTTTCAAAATCCTAGCTCTGCCCATCGGGGGTGGAGGGGCAGATTAACCCTTTAGTGGGCCCCAAGCAGACGAACTCATGGGCCTCTACTTCATACTGTAGATTTATCTTACATTTCTTACTCGATAGTTTTAGGTAACATAAGCACAACTGGGCCCCTTCTTCACTCAGGGCCCTGGGCCCGTGCCTAGTTTGCCTACGTGTTAATCCAGCCCCGTTGCCCATACGGCTCCCTGCCGCCCCGGGGCAGTGTCAGGTCTGAGATCTTCGTGGACCCGGAAGCAAAGAGGCTGAAGAGGAAGGGGCCGCCGCAGCGACAAAGCAGGAAGGCCATTTTGTGTCCCAGGCCGAGCTCGGTGCCCGCTGGGCTCGGCCTCCAGCCCCGGCCAGGTTCATCCCCGGCTTCATCCGCCGGCTCCGGGCGAGGACGGGGCGGCCCGAGCCCGGCAGAGCCCCGGGGCCGGCGCTGCGGCCACGAGGGGGCGCTGCAGCACAGACGCGCGCCCGGAGCCCGCCCTGCCCGCGCCCGCCGCTCCGGGGGCCGCCGCCGTGAGTGCGTCTCCTGGTTTTTTCCCTCTGCAAATGGCCTCGGCTGGCAGTGGCCCGGGAGGCCGCGGGGGGCGGGCTGGGCCGGGCCGGGCCGGGCCGGGCGGGGCTGGGGAGGGCTGACCCGGAGGTGAAGCCGGTTGTCGGGGCTCCCGGAGATGTTCAGGTCAAGGTGCTATAGGATGGGACGCGCCTTCCCCCAGGGCTCGAATTACATTTGGAGCCTGAGGGTCTGCAAAATAAATTGGGCTGCCCATCACGATGCTCTAATAAAATTGGAGACCCCCCTAAGTTATGACTGCCAAATCTTACCGGAGGGGGGGGTTCATGTCTTACGGGGCGGCTCAACCCTCCCAAGCTGCCCCGTAATTTGAACCCTGAACTTCCCCTCGCTGGCGCCGGCAGGATCCCGCACCAGAGCACACCAGGGGGAGGCCAGATGCTGGGGCTTGTGGTGGGGTGCCCCAGCAGCCCCATCCAGACCTCGGATGGGGGCTCCCAGCCACAGGAGTGGCCACAAGGTCGGATTATGGGGTGATAAGAACGAGCCACAAAGTTATACCACATACTTTGTGGACCAGCCCCATGGGTTGTTCTGTCCTGTCACACCATGATTAGATTGAAGGTGTAGCCAGGTTGCAACCGAAGATGATTGACTGGTTAATCGTGTCTGAAGCGAAACGTGTGGATGGGGCCTGCAGGCGAGAACGCATCCGGCGTGACACAGACGTAGAAGCAGAGACAGAGCAGGGCAAGGAGCCAAGTGCCTCCTGCACAGGAGGGGCTCTGTGTGGTACCGCAACGGAGAGCAACACATGTCCCCCTTTGGAAATGGCAGTAACACACATTAAGGTCACACTCAGCAGAGACTCTTAAGATCTCAGAGCATCAGATTGACTTGACACAAACCAGTTGACTTGGACCACATCTCGCAGCTCAGCCCTGTGGAAGGCATTCATTCCCTTTAGAGGGGAAGTTGTAGCTTAAGATTTTGCATGACTGGCTTTGCCTAAGCTCACCAGGGAAGTGGACTGCGAGGCGAGGAACAGAGGCTGATGCCTGTGACTAATTGCAAGACCGTTGTTCCTTTCCAAGAAGATAAAAAGTCTCATCACCAAACATGTTCCAAAGCCCTTGGAAGACAAGGGACAAAATAAAAACAGGTCTCTGCTCTAGACTGCAACTCAGAGAAATTATTTTTAGCAAAGGAACAAACAGCTGAGCACAAGCTTAACTCTCCTGTTTCCATGAAGCTGCCCTGAACTGGGTGATATTCCCATCATCAAAATAAGAGTCTCTTAATTAAAACAAAGAGTTTAATTCAGAAGTTGCTATCATCTCTCTCCTGCAAGTCTTTTCCTTCCCAGCAAAATGGATGCCAAACATCTGACATGCCCCTTCCAATGCTGAGTGGTCATGATAATTGTTTTTTCCCCCCATAAGAATGCACTACAGAAACAGTCTCCATTCTCCTGCTAAAGTGTGGTCATTCCCAATTAAGACTGGTCTTTGAAAGACTTGCAAATGCTGTTCCCACCTTCTTCCTCCTACTACTTTCCCAGACCTAAAGAGTGATCGCTATCCCCAACCAAATCCAGGCTTCTTACTGCAAAAGAGCATACAGAACTGCACAAAGGTTGCATTTTCCCTGTCTTACCCAAAGAAGACAACCTGGCCATTTCTCACTTCCTGCCCTTCATTACCAGGCTAGAGGAATTATCAAAACATTTAATCTTGCAGAAAGTCTGTATCCATCCTCCATTCTTTGTCAGTGAATAAACGGCTTGGGCTTATGAAGTCTGAAAATCAAAGAATTAAAATGCTTTAAACAACTGATCCCTCGCTGGTGCCTCCTCGACGCAGGGATATTTCTGTCTCTCAGATTCTTTATCAAATGAGCCTGTTGGTTATGTAAAAATAATAGACTAAGAAGAGAATTTGCCCCATGCTGAAACTGACTCCTTTAAACATGCTTAGCTCCAAAAAACAGCAGCAACAGCAATATAATTAAAATATGCAAGAGAAAACAGCATGCTTTCCCAATAGATCAATTTAAGCATAATATTTTGTCTAGGATGATGGGAGTGGATATCTTTCCAAAAAAAGCAATGCCCAATGATTTCGAAGGACTTTAATTTCCCCAGACAGAAGGTGCTATATATGCCATGTACTAATATTAATAATTCATTTTAGTAATATTTTGGTACCCTAGACTGTTTTTTTACCTTGTTCTTGCCAACAGAGCTTTCAACCTTCATTCCAAGTGGTATAGTGTCGTGGAAACACACGCAGCATACTTCTGGGTCAGGTCAGCAGAAGCTTTTATTTAAAAGAAACTACAGCTGTAGGGGGAGTTCCAAAGTGACATGGATTTCCCAAGCACTTGGAAGGGGTCCCCCCACAAGAGCAAAATCAGGAGGCTTATATATTTTTTAACAGTCGCTTATAACTCACGTGATCATATAGTGAAATTAGCATGAAAAGCGGCTATAATATTATTTTATTATTTCTTTGCTGTAATCAGGATGGGAACTAATGGGGGAGGCGAAATTAGTTCACAAACCTCCTTGCACCTGGAAATTAACTTTGTACATACTTTTTTTTGCTACCTTCAAGGCCGCGGTGAGCGAAGCAGTTGCAGAAGAGTTACAAAGAACAAACACTTGCCCTTATCTGTTCTATTGTACAGAGCCAGCAATTCTCTACAAAGCGGTTATGTCATCTTATAACTAAAATAATCAAAGTTTAAGGCATATATTTTTTTTGATTCCACAGCCCCCCCCTTTTAGACTATTTAGTTTCACTTTAGCCTTAAATTTCCATTCTCATGAGCTCCTCTATTTCATTATGCAGCCTTTTATGTTTTTTTTTAATCTGTTCACACTTTTGTAACACCATTATTTTAGACTCTGCTGTGGGTTTTCTTGCCTTGCTAAAGCTTCTCCTGCTGGCTTTCACGCAGCAGAGGATCAGTTGCGCTAAGACATAAAACATTATTAGAACTATCAAGACAAACAATATTCCATATAGGATTTTTTTGTCAAGGGCCCCGAAATCTGGGAGCCAGGAGGTTAGCCAAGACCACATTTTTTTTAGACCCCAGGTAGTATTTTCTGAAGCCACTTGATGTAGGACCCTTAACTGATTTTGGATTTTGTGAATGTCAGTTTTGATTCGCATGTCCTGATTGACATAGACACAACAGGTGGAGTTAATTAAGGCACATACTCTTTCCTGGGATACCAATAGGTAATCTAGGGCTATGTGGTGTTGTATAGTTACTTGTGAGATCTGGGAGATCTCTTTTTGCAGAGCCTGAATTGCATCTGCAGTGGCATTTTCCATAGCTTTTATTGTGGCTGAAATGTTAATTATGGCTAGTTCTAATTTTCTTACTTTAAGCCATGTTATGAAGGTTTTTACAAATCGATGGAACCCTGTGTTTCTGGTAGCTAAGGGGTTAACCGCCCTTTTTATGTGATGGTTGAAATTTTTTATTTGTTTCAGATATATTGTACTATGCATTTTGAAACCAGGGATAACACGTTCAAGAGTGCATGCCCCCACCCAATTCCAGGGCAAGATTTTATGAGCCCTGTTTCCGCAGAGCCAGTAAAGGCCTGGGGTAGAAAGGGTACTCAAATCTCGACAGGTGTTGTGCCATATCCGGCACTTTTGATTGATATGCATCGTATAGGACAGACCACGTTCAGCTGTTATTTTGCTGGACCGAGATATATTATAAGAAGTAAAATTGGAGTTAATGTAAAATTCCGATCTGTTTGCAATGAGAGCAACATGAGGTTTTTTAGAAAAGTTGTAGACCATGAATCCTGTACAATTGTATGTTATCCAACAGGATTTCACTGGTGCTACTAGGGCTATAATCTAGAGTAGTTAGGCAATGAGGGTAGTGTTCTACAGGTGTGGCTTTATTATAAGCTCCGGTGTTGTTGGATCTGTAACAGAAAGGCGCCTCTACTCTTGGGGAGATTATCCAGTTAGCAGGGGCGGCCCTCCATTTTTTAGGAGCGGACCGATGGGCAGCTAACAAGTAGTGTTTAACGAAGCCGCCGTTTATTGTTTTTCATTGTTGGAGGGATATTGGTACTTTGATCATTGGGATTTTTTGGTGTAGGTGTGTTGGGCTGTGAGAGCATATCCAGCATTTACTTTTATTTTCAGCTTGAGCCACCGTACGGGAGATCTGCAAATACAAATTTTTTTCCCACCCCCCCTTGGGTGATATTGAGATACCCAAGTGTGATATATAAGGATATCAATGCCATTTTTAGATACAGGAGGGACAAAGAATCTTAACAACAAACATAACCAGCACCAGTAAGAAAAAGAACACTACCAGCCAAACCCAGGATGGCAGCCAAAGTCTTTCTTTGTCCTCTGGGCTCAAGTTACCTAAAGGACTGATAATGTCGGCTCTTGGTCTTGATTGAGGTGGTGATTTTCCGAATGGGAGCATTTACTTTTTTCGAGGCCGAAGATGATATCTTCGTTCTTTAACTGATGAATCCGGCTGGGCTGAGGTGTTGGGTTCAGGGGAGAGGTTATTAGCACTTGTACCCTGATGCTCCTCACTTGCCTGAGTGAGGTCTTGAGGGTCTTTGTCTTTGGCCTCAGGGAAAGATCCCAACCGTGGTTGGAATACAGCTGTTTCGGGGTTTAATGGAGGTGATATCTTTTTGCAGTGTGAGGCGTGAGTTCACGTTTGGTGACCTTGGCAACGAACAGCAGAATTAGTGGTCAGAAGTACCTGGAAAGGTCCTTTTTATCTGGGTTGACGTGCATTTTTCCGTCGATAGACCTTTACGTAGATCCAATCCCCTGGTTCGAGGTTGTGACAGGGAACATCCGGTGGTTGAGGTAAGGCTTCTTGGACCTGTGAATGAACAGACCTGGCATATTTTATTAATGCCTTGCAATAATTTAGTATAGTTTCATCAGTTAATTGTAGGTTTGTTTGGTGTGGGGCAACAGGTGGTGTAGCTGGCATCCTCATGGGTTGTGTCATGAGTATTTTATAAGGGGTTAGGCCATGTTTTCTGTTAACAGTGTTTCTAATGTGTATAAGAGCAATGGGCAGTGCATCAGGCCATTTGAGGCCTGTTTCAGCACAAATCTTTGAAATGCGCGTTTTTAAATCAGAGTTTTTATGTTTTACAGCACCACTTGATTGTGGATGATAACTACAGTGTAGGTGTTGTTGTATGTTGAGTGCTTGGCAGATGTTTTTTATTATCTGTTCTGTGAAATGGGTGCCGCGGTCACTATTTATTGTGAGGGGCAATCCAAATTTAGGGATGAATTTTTTGAGCAATTTTTTTGCTACAGTGATGGAATCAGCATGTACGCATGGGTAGGCTTCCACCCATCCAGAGAACACATCAATAATAACAAGAATGTACTCATAAGAACAGCACTTAGGTAGCTGCACAAAATCAACTTGTAGATTTATAAACAGTCCCCATGGAGGGGGATGGGCTGCGGGTGTCGTTTTTATCCGTTGCCCAATGTTGTGAGCTAAGCAGATGGGACAGGAGCTACAGTACTGTTGTGCCATGGAAGGAAAATTTGGGGCAAACCAATTTTTTTGTACTGTAGCAAGCATCCCTCCTTTGCTCGTATGGGCCACAGAGTGGGTTAAACGAGCAAGATGTGGCAAAAGCTCTCTAGGCGCCACCAGGCGGCCATCCGGGGAGCACCAGAGAGAGTTGGGGTGTAGTGAACATCCTGCATGCAGCCAGTTATTTATTTTTTTGCGGGGGGGCCTGATTTTGAAGAAGGGCCAGACTTTAAAGGCTAGCCAAAGGAGACTGGTCTGCTGAAAAACAAACAAAAACAGAGTTAGGAGCCTGTGGGCCAGAAAGGGCCGCATTTCTGGCAGAACGGTCTGCCAGATCATTTTTTTGTGTGACATCATCAAAGGGTTTCTCATGAGCTTTACATTTAACAATAGCAATAGTAAGAGGCAATTGAACAGCTTCTAAGAGCGCTTTTATATAACAACCATGACTGATTTGGGTTCCTGATGAAGTGAGGAACCCTTTTTGTTTCCAGATTTGTTCAAAATTATGAACAACACCAAAAGCTTACTTAGAGTCAGTATAAATGGTTGTGGTTTGATTTTTTGCAAAAATGCAAGCATGTGTTAAAGCAATGAGTTCAGCAACTTGAGCAGAACGAGCTTGGGGTAAAGAATAGGCTTTCAAAACAGCATACTGAGTGCATACTGCATATCCCGCAACTAATTTGCCTGCATCATTTTTAAGACAGGAACCATCAACAAACAAAACAAGGTCAGAGTTTGGGATAGGAATGTCCCTGAGGTTAGTTCGAGGGGTTAACAATTGAGTTGTGACAGACAGGCAATCATGAGGCTCACCATCAGAGGCAATAGGCAGAAGTGACGCAGGATTCAGAATTGAACAGCGATTTAAGGTTACATTTGCAGCTGACAGTAGAAGTTTTTTATATTTAGTAAGACGGGAATTGGAAATGTGTTGAGTTTTGCCCTTGAGCAGAAGGGCCATCACAGCATGTGGAACTGCAACGGTTAAAGAGTGTCCCAAAACTAGAGAATCTGCCTTTTTAACCAACAAGGCAGCAGCTGCAACTGAACGGAGGCAAGGAGGAAGTTCCGCAGCTATGGGATCAAGGGCAGAGCTATAATATGTAATTGGGCGATGCTTTTTACCATGCAGCTGAGTGAGTACTCCTAAAGCGATTCCTTTCCGTTTATGACAAAACAAGGTAAAGGGTTTTTTATAATTAGGAAGTTCAAGAGCGGGAGCAAGAGTGAGGGCTTGCTTAAGGGCCACAAATGCTTGTTCGGCTTTGGGAATTTAAGGGAGGGGTTTTGGGGTGGTATCATGAGTGAATGTTTGCAAGGGTTTTGTAAAAGCAGCATAACCCAGGATCCACTGTCTATAATAACCCGTTGCACCTAAGAATCCCCTCATCTGTTTTCTAGTCATAGGTTTGGGAATGTTGAGGATAGCTTTAACTCTATTAGGGGAAAGGTGTCGTTTTCCTGCTGAGATATCATGCCCTAAATAATGTATCTTAGACTTGCAGAGTTGCAATTTAGATTTTGAGGCCTTGTGGCCTTTTTGAGCCAAAGCTGTGAGGAGTGTTAAAGTATCTTGCTTATAGGCCTCCAAAGTGGGTGAGGCTAACAATAGATCATCAACGTACTGAACAAGGGTGGACCCCCCTTTGAACATGATAGGATCCAAATCTTTTTTTAGGATCTGGGAAAACAGGGTTGGGGACTCCGTATATCCCTGAGGGAGTCTTGTCCAGGTATATTGAAATCCCTGATAAGTAAATGTAAACAGATACTGGCTATCCTCATGAACGAGGATAGAGAAAAAAGCAGAACAAAGATCCACTACTGTGAAATATGTAGCATCTGAAGGGATACAGGAAAGAATAGTGGCAGGGTTAGGGACCACAGGGAAAGCGGGTAAAACAGCGGCATTTACAGCTCGAAGATTTTGCACAAAGCGATACGTATCTTTACCAGGTTTTTTGACAGGTAGGATAGATGCGTTGCAAGGGGAGCGTATTGGGACAATAATCCCTTGCTTAAGGAGTGAGGAAACGACAGGCTTGATCCCTTCCTCAGCTTCCTTTGAGATGGGGTACTGTGGGACACGAGGAAGTGGCTTGGCAGGGTTCAGGATGATACGCATTGGTTTAGCACTCAGCATGTGCCCCACTTCATTCGCATGGGTGGATCACAGCTGTGGAGGTACTCGTGCCAACAGTTCCTCTTGTAAGTAGGAAGTGTTAGGATCAGAGTACTCCTGGGTTAGCAAAGCCACAAGCTCGGTTTCCCTATGTTCCGGTACCTTAAGGTAAACACCATCTGGGCTATAATAAATCACGCATCCCAGTTTACACAGCAAATTCTTACCAAGAAGGTTGACAGGTGCACAGGGGCTAAGAAGAAAGGCATGATTTTCAGACAAAGGGCCAATAGAGATGGAGACAGGTTCAGAGACGGGATGTGGGATAGGTTGTTCGCCTATACCGACAGCATTTATAGTTTTAGGAGAATAAGGTAGAAAAGGAAACTTAGCAGCCTTTAGCGTGGAGCGGGACGCTCCAGTGTTGACAAGACAGGAGACAGGTTTATCAGAAATAAGGCATTCAACAAACGGACCAGATTGGTCAGTAGCAAGCAAAGGAGCAATGATGTCACTGTCCCTCAGGCTGTTTTATTTAACACTGGGAAAATTGACAGGAAGTGGAGGTGGGGGCTGGGGGCTGGGTCCTTGGCCGGGGCAGTTGGGGCATTTTGATTTCCAATGTCCTTCTTGCTTGCAATAATGACATTGGTTCCTATAGCCTGGGTTTTGTGGGCTCAAGGATCTATCTCTTCCCCTGAATCTACCCGGGCCTCCCCTTCCCCGTCCTCGTCCCCTTCCTCTACCTGGACCCTGTAACTGAGAAATCTGTAAGGCCATTAACTTAAACTCGGCATTGTTTTTAGACCGTTTTAATTTGTTATGAAAATGGTTAGCCGCAGCAAGGACTTCGGTCAAATCTTTAGTTTCTCAGCCAGCAATTACTGTTTGAATTTTCTCAGCAATTTTAGGGTTAAGTCCCTGGACGAATGCTGCCACTATTGCTTGTTTAGCATTTTTGACTGGGTTATCCATTCCTGAGTATAGTTTAAATGCCTGTTTGAGGCGTTTTAAATAGTCACTGGGGTGTTCATTTTTGTTTTGTTTACAGGTATTTATTTTGGTCCAGTCTGCCTTTTTTGGGTAAATTGTGAGAATTGCCTGAACCAAAGCATTTCTCTTGTTAATAAAGTTTTGGCCAATCCCTGGGTTTTGATCTAGCCAAGTGCAGGCAGCGTACAGACGTAGCATCGTTTTCTTGGGCAAAATAGATCGCATGAGCTGATTAATGTC
Source organism: Alligator mississippiensis (assembly GCF_030867095.1). Lineage (NCBI taxonomy): Eukaryota > Metazoa > Chordata > Crocodylia > Alligatoridae > Alligator > Alligator mississippiensis. The sequence goes on along the minus strand of NC_081825.1, from coordinate 57,897,199 downwards.
AGCCCATGTTGGATTATAACAATTTATAACAGTCTGCAATTCTTCCTGAAATTTTTTGGGGTCTTCCCTGATTTTTGGGAACTTTTGAGTTAAATTGTAGAGATCACCTGGAGTCCAGGGTGCATGCACAGTTGTTATATTTTGTCCATCGGTGCCAATGCCTGGCATTTGTCTTAGGGGGTAAACTTGTGCAGTTTGGGATCTCAGATTGATGGGAGATTTTTTTATGCCTATTCCCATTCTTCTAAATACACCTGTGGTGGGTTGTGACCCAGGAGTAAATTGCCACAATGGTGATGATTGAGTGGCAGATATGGTGGATGAGTCCGGACTATTAAGCTCCGTGGATGGATTTATTGAAGGAGCTTTAGCTAATGGGTCACTAGCCTGGGCTGCAGCCTGATGTTGAGCCGGTTGTTGCTGATGTGGGAGTTTTAGGAGAGCAGGGTTCGAACAAAGGTTAAGGATATCCTCGGCTGGCTCCGGTGGTGGGGGCACCCCGGGCAATGCTGGATACATTGGAGCGGTGGCCGGCGTGTAATTTGGGGGAGCAGCCAATTTCTCCTGAACAGCTTTTAACTGTTGTTTTAATTTTTTTTGAGAGTTTTTTAGGCTTCTAGTTTGAGATTCTGTCCGCCTTTTGGACATTTCATCATACCAATAAAAGAACGCGTCCCACTGATTTTGTGGTGTTTTGGATCCATGGGACTCTAAAGCCCCTCTCAAGTGCACTATTTTATCCTGATCAAATGTTCCTTCCTGTGGAAAATGCTTCACAGGATCATCCCTAGTATACCAGTTCCACTTATCCAGGTACTTGCAAGTCTCGGGAGAATAGTGTGTGTACATAAAGTATGCTGGAGTCCCCTTAGAGGGGACAGGAACTTGTTTAGACTGACTTGTTTCCATTTTCAGTCACACAGGGAGACGTAGGAGAGGCTTATTTAGGATGTCCGGGTCGCTCAGTGCCTTGCCCCACAGTTTTTCACTGCCCAGACAAAAGGCTTCTGACCTGACACCGGCTCATAAAATGGAAATGGGGAGGGAAACACTAGAGGGATCCTTTCACTCCTGCTCTCGGCAGAAGCTACTGGGACAAGGGGTTTGGAAAAGACAAAATCACTCAGACGCCCTGTCCACTGGGTCACAAGGTTCCAGTTGGGCCCCCTTGCTTTCAAAACTGCCCTGTCAGGCAGAATTGGGGCGGCTGAACCCAACCGTAGTCTCAGTCCTGGTCAGTGGCTCATATTTCTAAATACACACACACACACATTCATTCAATAAGCCCTGTCCACTGGGTCACGAGGTTCCAGTTGGGCCCTCTTGCTTTCAAAACTGCCCTGTTAGGCAGAATTGGGGCGGCTGAGCCCAACCGTAGTCTCAGTCCTGGTCAGTGGCTCATATTTCTAAATACACACACATGCACATTTATTCAGTCAGCCAGACCTCCTACCCCACACCGCCTTAGTTAATTAACTACAAGCCCGATGTGCTGTTGGATGAAGGTGCCTCAAACAGTTTCTCCCTAAATAAAACGTACATTACCAGACACAATTGGGATCCTTTACCAGACAGAAAATTTTAGCCGGCAGTAAGGTTCAGACTGACCTGTTTTAACAAGGTTCAGATCCAGTTACCACGGCCAAGTTGGGAGCCTACAGGCAGTCCTCCTCCGAAACCCCAATAGAGGTTTTGAATTAGGTCTCTTACCTCTCAAGTTTGGCGCCTCGGGGTTCGGGGGGGGCAGCCTGCGGTCCTCCTTCCTCAGCCTGTGTTCTGGATCCGAGTCACGGCACCAGGAATTGTCGTGGAAACACACGCAGCATACTTCTGGGTCAGGTCAGCAGAAGCTTTTATTTAAAAGAAACTACAGCTGTAGGGGGAGTTCCAAAGTGACATGGATTTCCCAAGCACTTGGAAGGGGTCCCCCCCCAAGAGCAAAATCAGGAGGCTTATATATTTTTTAACAGTCGCTTATAACTCACGTGATCATATAGTGAAATTAGCAAGAAAAGCGGCTATAATATTATTTTATTATTTCTTTGCTGTAATCAGGATGGGAACTAATGGGGGAGGCGAAATTAGTTCACAAACCTCCTTGCACCTGGAAATTAACTTTGTACATACTTTTTTTTGCTACCTTCAAGGCCGCGGTGAGCAAAGCAGTTGCAGAAGAGTTACAAAGAACAAACACTTGCCCTTATCTGTTCTACTGTACAGAGCCAGCAATTCTCTACAAAGCGGTTATGTCATCTTATAACTAAAATAATCAAAGTTTAAGGCATATATTTTTTTTGATTCCACAATAGGAACCAGGAAGCTATTTAAGGCCTACACATAGCTTGGATTTTTCATGAGGTTGCAACTGAAGTGCAGCAGCTTTAGGAATACTGGCTGGGTAAGAGAGGGAGAGAGGAAAAAGAGAGATTAGCTCCAGTTTATATTACTTTAAAAAAAGTCTTGCTTCTTGTTTACTTTCCCTGACTGTATTAAAGAAAAAAATACATAAAGAATGTAGAACTTCAAAATGGCTGCAGGGATAAAGGATGCAGGTGATATTCTACTGTAGTTTCTAGTGATAATCTTTATACAACCTCCTACGAATAATAAGCTGGAAAAAAAATGCATTCTAAATTTTAGAAAGTTTGACTGACAAACTTTTATAAAATCTGTGCCCCCCCTCCCCCCCAATCTGGCACAATTCTCCTTCCCCAATCTGGCACACTTTATGTTATCTGCTTTTTCACATTGTCTGACAAGAGGCTGACTGACGGACAAATTAAATTACTTCAAAGTTAGTCAAAATATGACTGAAAAGAAGAGCTGTCAGATTTCCCAAACTTCCATAGATCTTCAAAATTATATTTTTTGAAAGAAGCCATATTCATCAGTGCTTTTAAAACAGCACAGAGTGTGGTAAAATTGAGCATTTAGATAAGTTACTATGACTATAGATTTGTTTTAATACAATGGTCTGAGATTTTGGGGGAAATAGAATGAGGTTAGATTGCTTTTGCCCTGTCATTTAAAAAAATTGTCTGTTATTTGAACTCTTGCAGGGATCATAAAAAATGCTGGACTTCTCTTAAATGTTTTAATTTTGAAATTGTCCCAGAACTGGTCCCACAAAGCGTTGGAACACTTCATTAACCATTAACCAGCAATGGTGAATAAGTTTTGAAAATGTTTCCTGTTTTGCCTGTGTCAAGGAAGAAACCCTTGCCTCCTTCATCTCATTATTTTGAAAAAAGTGCTTTCCCCAACAGCAGCACTGCTTTGTATAGTAACAAATAATCTATCAGGCTGCCTGACAAAATGATGCCCAAAATTCACAATTAAGGCATTTATTCTTCTCCAGGAACAAGAAATATTAGGGTTTGTGTCCCTTTTCCTTTCACCTCTGTCCATTCTATTTAATCTCTCCCTTCCCCACAAAGAAAATTAAAGTAAAAAATTGTGGAGTTGAGCTAACACCTGCTGGTGTTGTGTTTTTACATTTCTTATCTGCTATGCACTGTCAGTCTTGTCTGTTTAGATTGCAATCTCTTTTTGGATAGGGAACATACTCTGCTGTATATATATATATATACCCCACGTTTGGGGCCTGTACTACCCAAATAAACATGATTAAAAATAAACAGCATGATTTTGAGGTGTGGACAGCTGAATTTCTAAAATATAATTTTAGAAAGTGTAGTATCACCTTCTCCCTTAAAATCCTCTATCAGTGGGATTATGTTAGATATTGATCTGATGTATGGCTTTGGTTCAGGAGTAGCAGGGGGAGGTAATTTCTATGGAAAAACAGGTACCAAGTAACAGGGTTGAGGTTAGGGCTAAAAGGGGTGGTGGTGGCACTATATGGAGATTCTGGACAGCAGTACTTAAAGCTGGCTTCTAAAACCTGGGGCAACTTCCTGGCCCACCCAATTTGTGCCAGTGGCCATTCTGACCCGCGCTGCAGTCAGGACTCAGGAAAGCTCCAGATCACTAAAGTCGCATCTGTCCTTGCTTCTCCACTGCTGAGTTTTCTGTGCTGTAATCAACGGGCAACTGGCCAGAATTTATCCCCACCCTCAGCTATTAATTCAGACTCAAATCAAGCCAGGAAAAGGTGCCCTGGAGTCAAACAGGATTAGCATGGTCAAGACATGCCAGTTTCTGTAGCCAGTGTCACACAAGGGAGTGGTGCAGCTATCATCGTGTCCAGGCTTGCTTTGACACCCCAACCTGTGGTACCACAGTGTTGCCAACTCTCATGTTTTTTGGCATTGTTCTTAAAGTCTCCTCTTTGGGAATGTGAAAAACTTAGCTCTTTCTTTTTTCACATTCCCAAAGTGTAGACTTTAGGAACAACCTAAAAAATCATGAGAGCTGGTAATACTGGTGGGTACCACTTACATTTGAGTTCACTGGGGTGGACTTCAGAATGACAGCTGAAACCCCTGCAGCCATAGCAAGATGTCTCAAGTGGTCCGTCACCATTCCCTAGCAATTCAAACTCAATATGTACCCTCTACTTCTAGAAACAGCAAAGGGAACATCCAAATACAAGTATAGTAACAGTCTCAGCAGAGTTATCCTATTACCTGGTTATTTGTATGGTATCTGGTATAAGAACAACACTCCTTGCAGAAGTGGGCATTACCATCTCTTGATAAACACTAAGTTTACTATAACGATGTAATGCTTTTATTTTTTTGATCTTCGTACCAAGAAGCAAGGGTAGAATCAGCTATAAGTTTCTGTCTCTCTTATTACCCAGAATTGTTATAAAAAGAAGAGGAAAGAGGGAGGGGACAGATAGACAGTCATGTCTTCTGAAGCAACCCAGGATAAGGTTCAGACATCTACGCTACAGCAAAATGAACAGGTAAGTTGTGGTTGCTTCCATTTTCTGTTTAATGATATCACTAGCCAGTGACTGGGATTGTTGTGCTGTCACTAGCTCATGAAAAGGTGAACAGCTGTTTGTTAACGGATGATGTTGCAGGAAAAAATGCAGGACAGGAGGGGCTTGTTACTATTCCTTTATGGAGTGTGTCCTGATCTACTTCAGGGTGGAGAGGATAGTAGGTAGCAGGGAGCCTTCCGATTACTAGGCTGCCTCAGCCCCATTCTGAGCCATAACTCCAGGCAGGCTGCCCTAACATATGCCATCTAGCCTTGATCCAACAGAGACCTTAGTCCAGTTATGAACTGGCAGACCACAGGTGTTCCCTGACCCATCCTTTTCTACCACCAGATCAGATTTTGAGGTTAATTTGGCAAAAGAGCCTGTACACTGCTTTAAGGCAGTTGAGAGCTACCAAATACCTGGGGGAAATCAGTCATCCCACTTTGGCTATCTTGCACCATTCTGTCTGTGGATAGGTGACTATTTAACTAAGAGTAATTTTGATATGGTGAAGCCATAACTGTTCACATCCTTACCTTTTACTTGGACTCCTTTATAGACCTTATCGTATTTGACTTAGCTATGAACAACACAAACTTCATTCCCTATGCTACGACCTTGCTGTGAAACTCAGTTTGGGGTCAATTTTGTAGACCTTATTCAAGTGAAATCTCAATAATCTTAATGGGAGCAGTAATTGAATAAGGAGCAGGGCATCATTAAGTTAACATTTAAAACTTAACTATAATCAGTAAATTATTTCAGCACTCTACAGAATTATGTATCAGAATAGTTCAGATTGAGGCAGTACTTGACAGCATGGCATATCTGTACAGCCACCTGCACAGCCACCAGGGTTTTCCATGTGCTACATAATCTAGTCTTTAAAAAAAAAAAAAGGTTTATTTTTGCTGTTCTTGTTGCAACGAAAACCTGGAAAACTCTGAAGTGTGAACTTCTCTATTTGCCTCAGCAAGATAACTCACATGCCCCAGTGATGACCAGCATTCCCTCTAAGCTGTGCAGTGTGCACGGTTGCACAGGCTTGTCTGGCAGCGCAGCATGAGTGTGCCTGTGTGGCCACGCAGCTTAAAGGGAATGCTAGAGATGACACTATACATGCCAACATTATTAATTATGTCAATGATCAGTAAAAAGAGGGGCATACAATCTGCTATGAATAACATTTTGGTGCCATGAATGCATGGGCTTGAGAGAATGTCACCACTTCTCACAAGCAAAAAAAAAGCTACACCCAAGACAGCAAACAGAATTCAGTAGTCCAGCTCAGTCCTACTGAGGAGGAGCCAGCTCCAAAAACCCCAGCAGAATGTATGAGTCACACAGAATTGGGAAGATAAGCTGGAGAGGCCGACAGAATCTGTGATCATCCTGAAATACCTGCACAATCTAGAGAGAGTGGCATATTAATTGGATAAAGTTTATTTTGTGGAAGGACCTTTGGGCCAGAACTACTTCACCTATTTGGCAAGTAAGTGGCGTGTAGCTCTCTTGAGGGCCAAAACCTACCACTCTGCTCGAGGCCCTGAAAAAACATTATGTTTGAAATATGCTTTTAGACTGAGCCACAGAAAGCAGTGATTTGAGGCAGAAGACCCAATTGTTCATCAGAGATGGACCAGGGTAATCAGTGAAATAGGATCCAATGATGACCTGCTTGAGTCCTTGAAAATGGTAATGCACATGTTGTGTGGATTCCCTTCCTTCTCTTTGCTGCTTTTTGGGATTTGTCTTCAGGCTAGGATGAAGGGAGGTTACAAAAACATGTTGACAGTTGGAATGAGATTGCATTTAGATGCCTAATTCAGTGTTGAAAAACAGCTAAAGTGTGGTTGATCAGAATAAAATAATAAGAGGAACACAACAATTTACAGCCTGTGTTAAACTAACAAATGAACTGTTTCAGAAAAATGTGGGCCGGGGGTACATGTCTTAACTCTAAAGCCCTACAAAAAACTTCATATATTGGCACCAGGGCTATTAAATATTTGATGCTGTACTTGCAGCAGAATAGAGGCAGGGTTGATTTGTTTTTTTTAGTTATTTATGAAAAGAAAATCCCTCCTAACGTGTTAGTAATTATGCAAAATTAATCTTTAATTTTATTCTTAGTACTCTTGTAAGGTGAACAACCATACAATTTTAACTGATTGCCCTTTTAGGGTATGTTGCAGTGCCCTATTTCAAATGCTCATGGAAATAGAGATGAAATTGCAAGGATCAATCAAGAGTGTAAAAGAGAGAGTTTTTGGTACAGAGGTAAGTGACCCAAATTCATTCTGCACTTGATTTTTTTTTCAGCTAAGCAGTGTTTAAAATGCTTCTGTGTGCTTTGCTAGGTAATGCTCAGGTGTGTTTTCTTGACTGTTAGTCTTAGGACTTCATTTTGTCATCCTTACTTATATTGAGTAGGACCTTAGTATAAAGGAAATGGGATTATTTGCACAGTATGGCAGTATTCAGTGTAAATCAAAATGGTAAAACAGGATCCTTAACTGTTAATCATTATTATGATTAGACTTATCACTAGCCTTGACATCTCTTATTAAACTAACTTAAAGGGTGCTCATCATTGTTTTCACATCCATGTCCTCAATTTTCAACTTATTCAAGAAATAACAAAGATTCTGTTTAATTTCAAGAATAAAACAGATGTTATAGCCAGATTTGCACTTGGTCTGTTGGGTGGTAACCCTAATGGCTAGATTAGCTAGGGAAATATAGGCACCTAAATGCCTCTTTAGGTACTCGAGTCCAACATTTAGGCACTATTAGCATTAAACAAAATGCCTGCTTAAACTCCTGCTGCTGGACAGATGCACAGCCTCCTAGGCATTGAGCAGTTCAGTGCTGCCAAGACTTCTCACACACAAACCCAAACAAGATTTGCAAAGTAGGTATTTATTCTCCTGCGTGTCTTACTTGGAAGACCTGGTCTGTCAAGTTCGCTTTGAACATGACTAATCTCACATTTAAAAACGGGCTGAAGTGCTATCACTCCCCCTCTTCATATTAATCCAGTAGTGTCATGGTTAAAGCACTCACTTTGGAGGGAAGGGGCCAAGAGTATGAAATACTCAGGGGTGAGACTCCTCATTCCTTCTGCTGAAGTTGTTTCTCTTTTCAATCAAATAATTTTCATGTCTGTTTTTTCCCAGCTCTTCCTTTGTCTCTAGGAAGCATGCTTGTCACTGAGAGGCTGATTTCTAAAGGTAAATGGAAAAATACATAAATACTAGAGATGGCCCAAGTCATCAAGTTCAAATCCAGAACTGATACTACATCAAAAGTTTCCCAGAGCTTGCTGCTTTTCAAATTCAGGGTTCTTTTCATTCAGTACTATTGCTTTTGTGATTTGAAAATTAATTATTCTTTGCCACAACCCATTCTGAATGTTTCTTTTTAAAATTATATCCTTCCAGCTCTATTCTAGCACTGTTAGGGTGCATCTAGACAAGCATGGACATTTGTTTCCCTGGGAACAAGTAGCAGTGACACACCGTGTACCGCTGCTACTCGTCACCAGGGAATGCCCATGCCATGCACACTCTGATGCACAGCAGGTTACCCCAAATGGGGTAGGGGAGGTGGAGGCCAGCAACTTTGCTGGGCTCCTAGGGGTCTCCCAGGGCTGCAGCAGGACACCTGGCTGGCAGCCAGAGCATGGCTCTAGCCAGCCAGGCTCTGGTTTTGGGTAGTACACGTTGCTGCCACATGTGCCACCCCGCTTTTTTTCAGCATGGGCTTTTTGACCCCAGGATCTCCCAGGGTCAACCAACCCCTCCCGCCGCGCCCCCCCCCCCCCCGTGCTGCAAGGTAGCAGCACAGGGAACACCTGCATGCGTGGTGTGTAGCACTGCAGGCAGGTCTCTGGCACCACATATCACACATCTGCACTTGTCTGGACATAGCCTTAGAGTCTATACACGGATAGCATTGTTGTCTTCATCAGGATTCTGTATGGAGCAGGGAACTGTTGTTATTGGCAGCCCCTAGATAGAACTGTTCAGCATGGGTAAGAGTATCAGTCTGGCATGGTAGCTCCAAATTCTGGCTTCTGGAAAGCATCGGTGGGGTTTTTATAATGCCACTTATTCCTTAATACAAAGAGGCAAAGAATACTGTACTGCCAAAGTTGGAAAGCAGGGAGCTATTATAGAGATGCTTTGTGATCTGCAAGATGAGAAACCAGAGTATTGTGTTCCATTTCTATAGCAATTGAGTCCAGCTAGACTTTGAATACCCCTTAAAGAGGTACAGATTCTTTTCTGTGGGTCTGACTCCTTAGTAGGGGGAAAATGGGGCTTGACAGTAGTACTCTACAAAGTCTACCCCTTTTTCCATGGCAGCTGGGTGTTAATGATCACTCAGTAGTGAAATAACTGAGACTATTATTATTTTTAAATTATTATTTTTATTAATGCCTTTGCTCAGTTTAAATGATGGGGCAGTTCAAGAACAAATGCTGAACCTCTTATCAAAGGTCAAATGAAGAGGCATTGCATCATTCAACCCTGAAAAAGAAAATTGCTTACCTTAAAGCTTAGTACATGGCCTTGTATGGTTACATGGCCACACCATTGCAACTTCTACAGCTCAGTGGCTTTAGAAGCAGCTGAGGCTTTTGTGTTGAGTCATCCCCCCTCTACATTGTGTGAATCCACAAAGTGGCAAATCTGCTATACACTTCTCTATCTTGCCTCTGCCACCAAACTTGTCTGTGTAGAACTTTTCTGCTTAGCCTGGCCCCACAGACCTCTCAGATGCACTGTTTCATTTATGCTTAGGGCTTTCTATTACCCTTGAAGGAGGATCATCATTTGGCCTTCAGAGCTATTGTTGCAGTCACTCTGCAAACTCAGCCATGCACTGGTTCATTCTCATAGTAGCTTTTGAAGCGTATGAGCTACCAATGTGATTTTTTTTTTTTTTTTTTTTTTTTTTTTAGGGATGCAGCAATAGAGATTTTGCGGGCCAATACCGATACCTAATATTTAAAGAGGCCTACCGGCCAATACCAATCCAAGTTTCCACCAGCTGGTAAGTTCGTGTGGTGAAAGGGGCGGAGGGAGGGGGCAAGGGTATGTGCTGTCCAACTTGGGTTTGGCAGGTGTGGGACAGAGCCACAGCTAATGCCCCTGCCAATGCTTGCACCCCAGGAGGGCGGGGGGGGGGATGCCCTCAGATCTGGACAGGGCAGGATGTAGCTGGAGCTGCACAGGGCTCTTATCAGGGACTGGGCTTGGAGCAGGTGCCAGTGGCACTGGGAGGGCGCTGTAACTGCCCCAAATTTTGCCACAGCTCCGCTCCTAGTGCTGCTGCTGCCAGCTGCCCGGTGCAGCCCCGGCTCAATCCCCCACCTCCATCCATGCTCCGGGAAGAGCTGGGGCTGCTGGTGGTGATGGCATTGAGAGTGGAGCTGCAGTGAAATTTGGGGTGGCTGCAGCCCCCTTCTAGTGCTGCCAGCACCCACTCCAAGCCCAGCCCCCAGTTAGAGCCCAATCCAGCTCCAGCCCACAGCTGCAACACACCTTCCCTGCCCCACGCAGATCCAGAGGCATATAACCCCCATGCCCTCCCAGGGTACTCCCCCCACCTACCAAGTAAGCTGCGTCTTTGTCCCATGCCCGCCCTGCCCCAGCTGGCCAGTGCCTGCCCCTGCCCCCCCCACCACAGGAGGCGTTAATCTGCCCCTTCCCCCCACTTCCACCACATGGTGTTACCAGCTGGAGGCAGCTGTCCAAGCTGCTGACTCTGCTCCTTGCTGCCTGAGTGCTGCACTGTGGCTGCGTGCAGCATGGGCATTTATTGGCCAAATTATTGGCCCCATTGGGCCAATTTCCAATACAGTCAATTTTCTTTATATCAGTACCAATCCAATGTCAGACAAATGTATTGGTGCACCTTGAAATTTTTTTAATGAAAGTTTAATTATTGCAAATAAGTTGGGGGGGGGGAAGACTGGTTCATTCTCCCCCCCACCCCTCTCTGGAATTGGCTGCAGTTTGCTATGGCAGTCACATCACATGGTTGTGGCCACATGGTTATGACCACGCATGCTGATTATAGAGTGTCATTAACAGGTCTTGCAAAAGATCCACTCCTTGGCTTTTAACCTGCTGCCTGCAATTTGAGAGCTCCAAAGCAAAGGCAGGATATAAATGGAAAGATTAGAGGGAGTGATAGGTATCTGGAGGATTGAGGGGAAAATTCCTGATGCTGCATTTGGTTTGTTGCCTGAAGGTATTAAGTGAACCTGGGGAGGTAAAGGTATGTCATGACATCCTCCTACAAAACTGAGATGAGAAATAAGCCATTATTGTCACATGACTTGAGAGGAGGGGGATTTTGTGGGAATCTTTCCATTTTCTTTTCTGTGCATGAATTCCATCTTAGCCTCTCTAAAGTCAAAATGTCATAGTGACATTTCTTCTCCAATGGAAGAGGGTAAACATGGTTCTCCCTCTTGACAGTTAACACTAGTATGATCACTGGCCAAAGCAGGTTAATGAAGAGCATTGGCAGCCTTCTCATTGTTATCTCCCAGATCCAGCTGCTCTAGGAGGTAGAAATTGAAAGAGAAGTGGATTCCAGCTCCCTATGTTGTGGAATAAGGCATTTTCCCTCCTGACACTTGTGAGCCATCACACAAGTAGCCTCATTGTGAATTACCAGAATGCATTGTAAAGGGTAATTTAGGTTACTCTGTTTTCAAGTATTATATAGTCTTCTCTTAGAAATGAGAGAGGCTTGCTAGAAAAAGCCCATTTTCTGTTATTCAGTGGTGGCAGCTTTCTGGAGTGGGAAGTATATTCTTAACTATTACTTTTTTTTTTTTTTTTTTTTTTTAAAAGGTGTTTTCACTTCAAGCCCAAGATTTGGATCATTACCTAAGATTGCATGTAAGTTAAAGATCAATTAAAAAAAAAAGGACAGAGCAATTGGGGTAAGCTAATTTACAGTAGAATAGTAATTCTTCAAACCTCTACTATCCAGACTTCTCTTGCAAACTATCAGGGTACTTCCCTGTTCTCTTAAGTCTTAGTTACCAGACTCATTACTTATTTGCCCGTATGAAGCATTACCAGAGCAGTTCAGGTAACAGGAATTCTACTGTGGTTCAGATTGATTTAGTAAGTAAAATTTGTTTAAGGTAGACTTTTTCCAGAAAGGCCTTGGACAAACATTCACTAGGAGCGGTTACAGAGGGGGCAGGAGAGCTGATGCTCAGGAGTGTATAGCAGCTGTTATGCTTGCACTACTACAAGCCTTTACTGATACAAGTAAGCTAAACAGTTAACCCTGGATGAAGTAGGGTTAAAGTTGGAGCAATGTATCATAGCAATTCAGAGTAGTAGCTCCCTCTTCCCTCCTTGAAACTGTTCCAAGTGAACATTCATCCCTGCCCCAAGTATGTATTATCAGTTGACCAATCTGTGCTATAGTATAACAGCCTCTGCCTTTGTTCTTCAAATAATAGCAGCCTTGATGATCTGCTTGTCTGCCATCTCCTATGCCATCCCTAACTTTTGGGAAAAACTCCCAGTCAAGAATCTAGAAAGCAAGTGCCTATTTTATCCTTGTTAAATCTTACCTTCGCCATAATCCATATAAAAAAACCCCATCATCTGGTGGTGGCTAGGCAGCTGATGAAGTATGATCGCTACTGTGGATTACTTACAAATTGGGTCCAAAGCTAGCCTATGTCAAAACATTCTACTATTTTTATAGTCTCACCTCCTTGCCTTATCATTTTGCTTGTTTTAGCCAGTTGTTATACCTAGTCTTTTATATTTTAAATGTTATGGGGCCAGGGCTGTTATTTATGACATGGCAGTTCAGCAGCAAGGCCTTGACAGTATCATAAAATTACTTAAATGAGGCCCCAGTGCAATTAAGATCTTTAGGTACTGCTGCAGTATTATCAATAAAATAATAGCAGTGCAAACTCAAATTATTTACTGCAAATGTGTGATTCAGGACCATTTTTGTATAGATACTCCACTGCACTAAATTTATGTAACAGCCCAGCTAATTAAGCATCATCATCATGTTTTTCTCTTCCCAGAAGAGAAGTAGATTTCATTAGTGGTTCAGTGGGGAACTGAAACAGGTGGGCCTTCTCAGAGCCAATTTACTTGTGGCCCACCCACCTGTTTCTGGGCTAACCACCCACCATTCCTTGATGATAATTAGTTAGATGTTGTTAATTAAGCAGAAGGCTGCCCATTTCTTGCCCCGATGCCAGGGGGTGTTATCTGCAGCTCCATACCTCTCCTACACCACAGCCCATGCCTCACAGATGGCATCCTCTGTTCTTACCATCACCTGCCCCACTCTGGGCCCCAGAATCCTACTGTTTGAACCCCACCTGGATCCCTCCATTCAGGTAGCCTATTCCTCCTTTATTCTAGGCTACATAGCTCCCTGAGTTGCTTCCCCTTTATGGGTGTGGTCCCCCTAGGACCTTTGGCTACACGGGCCCTGGCCCCACCTCCAGGCCAGTCAGAACCCCAGGCCCTCAGCTCTGGGCGTCTCTCGTAGTGGGCCCCTGGCCCTTTGACCCTTCCATTCCTGGCCCCAGCATTGACCAGTCAGGGGATGTCAAGATAGGTTTCTGAGTCTATGGCCCCACTCTCTCGCTGGGGTCCACTTTCTGGACTCTACAAGGGGGTAACCCACCCAGTTGTGAGAGCGGGGGTTAAGGTGCCTGGACCTGCCTTTCACTGGGGTGGTAACTGGCCTGGCATTTCCTGGGAGCTCCTGCACCACTAACAGGCCCAACCAGGCCACCCACTCCCAGCAGGGTGTAGTATTAGGTCATGCCCAGGACCAGGAGCCTCCTGACCATCCCCTACAGCTCCTCTCTTACCTCCAGAGTGTTCCATGAAGTTTCACAGCTAGGTGATATTGCAAAATGCCCTGTTTATATGAGCGGCCCCCTGCAATTAAGCACCTGCTGGCTGCTTGGCCCCAGGTCTTAAAGTGACAGGCACAAACAGTGCCCTGCCACAGGAACCTTCACTGTGTTGCTAAAAGGAGCATTTCTTTTTGGAGGAGAATTTAAGTAGTGCCCATTATAGGATGGCCATGGTGAAGCCCCAGCCATGGAAAAAAGTTATAGGGGATGAAAGGGTTGTAGGGGTGCATCGATAGAGGTTTTTGGAGCTGAAACTGATAGCTGATTTTTAAGGTGGCATATCAGCAGATACCAATCCGATTTCTGATATGCAGCCCAGCAGCTTGAAGAGCAGTGTCCAGCTAGTAAATCTGTTGTGGTGGGAAGGGGTGGGGGAAGGGAAGGGGTCTGAGGGGCAGATTGAGGCCCCTGAGGTGAGGGAGTCGGGCTGGGGCAGGGGCTGCCCAGCCGGGGTGGGGTGGGGTGAGGTGTGGGGAGAGGGGGGCAGCTCCTGCCCTGCATGCACCCTGGGAGAGTATGGGGGACGTACGCCCTGGATCTGTGCAGGGCGGGGCTGCGCCAAGCTCTACCTGGCAGGGGGCTGGGCTGGGCTGCACTTGGGGCAAGTGGCAGTGGCGCTGGGAGGGGTCCACAAGGGGGTGCCGCAGCCATCCTAAAATTTGTGGTAGCTCCTCCCAGCAACGCTGCCCACCCCAAGCACAGCCCGGCCCAGCCCCCACTGGGAAGAGCCTGGCGCAGCTCCAGCCCCAGCGCATAGCGGCAATCCGCCCCACCCAGTAGCAGATCCAGGCGCACATGCCCCCCATGTCCTCTCAGGGTGTGTGCAGGGCTGAAACCGCTGCCTTTCCCCCCGCTCCCCCGAGATGAGCCGTGGCTCTGCCCCATGCCACCCTACCCCAGCCCCACTCCCTCCCTCACTGTGGGGGCCTTGATCTGCCCCCTCACACCCCTCTCCTACCACAACATTCATACCAACTGGACGCAGCTCTCCAAACTGCCAGGCTGTGCTCCTCACTGCCTATGTGCTGCACTGCGGCTGTGCACATGCATGGGGCATTTATTGGCCGAATTACGAACCACATCAGGCAAAACAGCTGATTTCCAATACAGTCAGTTTTCTTTATATCGGTGCCGATCCGATGGTGGACCAGTGTATCATGTATCTCTAAAGGGTAGTCATTAAAAAAATACCATGGTGCATTTTGACAGCACAGGAGCAGTTACGGCTAACATCTTGGTCAAATATCACTTGTAGTTCTTCATGGAGTCTGCTTTTATATAAATCGCCCCTGTAATTCTAGTCAAATAGGGTTCAGTTTTTCACATCTGAACTGTTGCATTGTTTCAATCCTGAACAGCTATTATGTTTCATCAATGAGATGGTTGTAGTAGGTGAAAAGAATCCTATTACAGCATGGTCTTTGTACATGTTTATAAAATATTTTGGAAAACAGCATGCTACAGAGGTAGTTTATTTAAAAAAAATCCTGGGATTAAGATGTAGGCTTCTTGAGCTGGACTCCTGAGTTAAGACTCTTATACTAACTACATTGTGTGATGTATTTTTACAGTTGCTGGTGTTTTAGGTTTTGCCATTGGAACAATGTCATATATAGGCGTGTGCCAGAAAAAGTTTCAAAGCATAAGTGCTGCACCACTTGGTCCAGAAGATAAAAGGTTTGTTCTGACTGCATTAATAATTAATCTTAAATGTTGTTGAAAATTAATCTAATCATAGTTGTTGAAAACAAGAATGAAAAAAAAAAGGTGGTTACCACGTGAATTTAAGTTCTTACATCCTTTCCCAAGGTGTATATATCACGGTTATCTTGTTAGAAAGATAAAAATTAAATTAAATGCAAGGCATGCTTAACCAACCTGATTTCCATCTATTACAAAGGTAGTGGGATGGGGAGAGAGCAGTGGATGTAATATACCTCAGCTTTACCAAGGGTTTTGACACTCCCACAACATTCTCATTAATAAACTAAGGCAGCAGTTCTCAACCTTTTTGAGACTTGAGGCACCCCTTGGAAAATGCTAGTTCTTAGTTTTCACTTGATTCTTGACTATGGAAAAATCATAGAGCAATTATTCTGTTGCAAAGTACTGTGAAAGACCACAACAGGTCAAACTAGTTTTGACACTATGGATTCCTATTTGAAATCTCTGCGTTTTATTTTGCAAATTTTCAGTTTTTCTGTCTTATTTTAGCCATGGTAATCATACCTGCAAGGAGTGTGAAACAAACTCCTGATCTAATGAAAGGGAACACGAAAGGCCCACACCTTCTTAATCCCAGGTACACACACTTGAACTTGTATGAAGTTTTGATTTCCTTCTTTATTCTGAACGGAGTTCTCATTTAAAACACTTAGCACTGCACAATATAAATTCCATTAGAAATGAAACAAAACCTGAGAATCAGCAGAAGAAATGCTTTTTTTTAATACCTCTAAGTAAATTTGTTTCTGTTTAACAATATTCATTTTTAATCTCTATTTATGAGGAATTCTTAATTTAGATGCAAATTCTCAGGAAACAACACTATTTATTTTTAACCTAACTGGAAGTCATTTTTATATTCTGCCTACTGTATATTCTAAATAAACTAATGTAACCCTGCTGGCTTGAATACTATTTCTGTGTCTTGTTTTTGACTTGAACATTCACAGATTGCTCTGTTTGGATATGTTAAAATACAGCTGAAATATTATGCTTTGAAAGTATGGACAGTAAATAATCTTTACCAAGTTAGACTAAGGTATTAGATTCAAATGTAAAGCTATTACCCTGTAAGATTATTTGGCTAGCCTTTCATAGGAAACCCAGCTAGATGATTCATAAATGTTGCTTCTGAATCTAGGACCCCATGAATTATTATCCTAGCAGATCCTATTCATTGACCCTAGTCAGTTAGGATGGATTTGTGAAAGTATATTAACTATTAAATATTTTGAGCAAATATTTTGCTTTTGTAGAAACCATTATAAAAATCATTACTTCATTAGAGTATCCTATCTCCATTAATAATCTGGAGGATTTTTTTCACTTGCATCTGACCATGCACTTTCTAAAGCAGTTGAAGGAGTTAGCCAGACAATAAGTAGACAGCAAAGATTCATCTGAACCCATGCTCTGCTTATCACACTGAAGTCTGCAGTAATATTCAGCTAAGGGAGAATTCTTGAAATGCTTAAATAACTAAAGTTCAGTGGAATTTACAGTGCTAAATCATTTAAATATTTGTGAGAATTTTACTTTCCTTGAACATGAGTATTTCTAAATAAAGAACCCAAGCACGCTTGATTAAAGATTGCCATTGTTGCAGCCATATAAACAGGTGTTGTTGCATAAGAATTTAAGTCTTCTGCTCACTTGACACAGCCTTAAGTTTGAACTTTAGGACAGTGTTTCTCAACCTTTTAAGTAGCAAGTACCCCCTAACTTCTGAAAATTTCAGTAAGTACCACAACACTCAATTTTTGAAGGGATTTTATATTTACAGACTAATGTGTGCCATATGTTGGAAGAAGGGCTGTGTATACAAGGCCATGATATGACAGATGTCTGATCTGGTGTGCGTAGGGTTGCCACCTTTTACACCAGGGGTGCACAACTCAAATACGTACCTGGGCTAGACGTGATGTTGGCCAAAGCTAGGAGGTCTGAACCAAATTATTACTGGAGAATTTAAAGTGCCGCACAATGCACGGTGCACCAAATTTTTTGCCATAGTTTTGAGAGGAGGAAGGTGAGAGAGAGAGAGAGGAAAAGAGGGTGAGAGAGTGTTGGGGTACCCGCATACCCCCTGCCTATGTCTCACATACCCCCAGGTGTATGCATACCACAGGTTGAGAAACTATGCTTTAGGAGATGGCCCTTGTATTTAGATCTCTCTCAGGCTTGACAGAGGAATTTTGAGCTGAGATTATTCAATTATAGAGGTATTGGTTACCTTTAAAATATGTTCTGTGTATACCCAGAGCCAGTTGTGATGAGCAGGTTTTTCAGTTAGGAAAAATAAATGTAAGGGTTGGGTTATATTTCATATAATTAAAAATATTATTATGATGAATTACTTAACTATTTAACTGGACTACAGGAAGTTTTCTATGATTTGAGCACTAGTCTTTTTCCTCCTAAAACATATAATTAGTGAGTCAGGGGCATCACGGACAATAAATACTGCTTTTCACTACTTCTCATAACTAAGAGAGGCTTGCTCACGCTCTTGGAATATGTCAGGGTAAAATCATGGTCCTGCAGGCAAATTCCAGGACCAGACTCCTATCTTAGAGAGTCCTGCAGAGCTCCCACAGAAGTTACCAGGGAGCTACACAAGTACATCTAAGAAATCTGCTCTCAGCGCGAGGCTTTTTATAAAATGTGCATTTTTTTCAGATGTAATTTCTTTAAAAGTACTTCATCTTGGCATCTGTGTTGCAGACGTAACGAAGATGACAAAATACTGCAGAACCAGTTGTTTTCTGAAACAGCTTATTTTGGACAGATGAAATGAAGCCTCCCATCACCTGTTAAGCAGTTCACCTTGAGGCTTGATTTAATAAATTCTTGCTTATAACTAATTTCAAGTAATGCAGTTTTTATTTGTTATGCTGCTGTTCCTGCAATAGGATTTTCTTTCTTTCTTACATTCAGTGTAGCTAGTTCCTCAGATTTTGCAGTTCTTGCAGTTGTAAGTCAGTTGTAAGCAACAGGTTGCAGTTCATCACATTTGCCTCCTGCATCAAAAAACAGAAAAGTGGGAACATTTAAATTATTTTGCAGTGCCAAGACACATACTCTGGCCCCCACACTACTGGCCACCCTTACCATGAAGAAGCTTTTTCTGATATCTAGCCTAAATCTCCTGTCACTTTGTAACCATTGTTCCTTGTTACCCCAAGAGGCACCCTGGTGAACAGAGCACCCCCTGCTGTGTCCCCCTAAAGAATTTGTAGGTGGCCACAAGATCACCTCTCAGCCTTCTGTTGTGGAGGCTGAAGAAGTCCAGGTCTCTCAGTCTCTCCTCATAGGGCTTGTCCTGTAAGCCCCTAACCATACGAGTGGCCCTCCTCTGAACCCTCTTGAGTCTATCAAAATTCTTCTTGAAGTATGGTGCCCAAAACTAAACACAGTACTCCAACTGCAGTCTGACCAATGCTGCCTAGAGGGGAAGTATTACCTCCTTGGTTCTATTTGTCATGCATCTGCTGATGCATGATAAAGTGTGGTTAGCTTTGGTGCTGATATGTTTTAAACCTACCCTTGCTTGTTTTGGCCACACACAATTGCTATAATAGAGTTCTTCATATGCCAAGGTTGTTTATTAAAGGAAAAACCTCTCTCTTCAATAAAAGCAGCATTATAAATTCACTTGATTAACCAGCTGCTT
The DNA here is from genome assembly GCF_030867095.1 of Alligator mississippiensis. NCBI lineage: Eukaryota > Metazoa > Chordata > Crocodylia > Alligatoridae > Alligator > Alligator mississippiensis. The sequence continues at coordinate 57,877,963 of NC_081825.1, read as the reverse complement.
TTTTTGTTCTTTTTTTCTGACTTAGCCTTGTGACTGCTCACACTATCAAAAATGATCATTCTTGAAGTAGTATATCAGCACTGAGTTTGTGGCACATAAGAGAAAAAATTATCAAAAGCTAAGTAGTACCTTTATGCAGGATAAACTATCCTTAAAAGGTTTTTAAAGTGTTAGACTACATTTCATGGAATTTACGGCAACATTATTCTAAAAACTTTAAGTAGCAGCTTCCAGACACTGATCTCTGAGTTGCTAAGTAATGAGCCTATATTTCCTGGCAAAAGTTATTTAATATTGTTAAAAAGCAGTTCCCCATATTCCTATCACCAATAAATTGTTTCAAGTAAAGCCCATAATTGGGGAACAACCATTTAAAATTAGATAGTAAATAATGTTGAAATACTTCTTTAATACTTTAAATAAACTAAAACAGATTAATGGACTGAATATCTCAAATTGTAATAAGTATGAGGGACATTCAGGACTTTCATGTGCCATTTATTTGTGGGCAATTCTGGAGAATTAAAACTACCAACTCCCATGATATTGTTAGTCATAGCTGTCAAGGACTTGCCCAGCAACATACATGTGGCTCATGGAACTGTCAGATAAATAACACCTAGAGCATCTGTATAAAGTGTGAAACACTTTGTTGGAAAGCAGATACTTAGAAGGTTAATTATACTTTACATATTATAACCCAGGGAGGACCAGTCAGTTCTGTCTCCATTACTTGGTTATAGGGTAAATGTTAAGAGCAATGGGAAAGCCAACAAGCCCTTACTTTGGCATAGATGACCTCATTAAGAGCCCAGGATCTCACAATAAGGTATCCATGAACTCATAAGTTGGCATGAACTGATGACAGGAGCCAAAAAATATTCACCAGCTGGATGGCCAGAACTCAGATGAATAAATGAAAGAAGGTGAATTAAGTATTTGAAATGCTCAGTTGCCTAAGTGAATGCCTCACATGTGAGTCAAGTAAAGATATTAAAGAGGAAACTTAAGGCTTTGACAACTTTCACCCTTTTTGGGTAATCTATAAAAGAGGTCCGAGACAAACCTCAGCACAGAAGGGAATTGGTGAGGTTTTATTCACCAAGGCGCCCCCGGGGGTTACAAGAAATAATGACCACAAGCTAGCAGAGAGCAGATTTAGACTGGACATTAGGAAGAACTTCTTCAGAGTGGCCAAGGTCTGGAACGGGCTCCCAAGGGAGGTGGTGCTCTCCCCTACCCTGGGGGTCTTCAAGTGGAGGTTAGATAGGCATCTAGCTGGGGTCATCTAGACCCAGCACTCTTTTCTGCCTATGCAGGGGGTCGGGCTCGATGATCTATTGAGGTCCCTTCCAACCCTAACATCCATGAAACAATTGGTTCTCCCTTTCTCAGTCACATTCCTTTTAGCATGGGAGGAAATCTGCAAGAGAACAGAGCCTGTGAAACATCAAGTATTATTGCATAGTACCAAGACACCTCATTTCCTGCACTAATAATGGGGACACATCTCCCCTTTGCTGGAAGAGCCTGCAGAGAGGTTAGAACAGTGAACAGGTAGGAATTTCTCTTTAGAATGTCTTGTCCTCTACTGAGATTAAAAAGTCAATTGTACCCTTGTGATTAAGGGTACAAGACCAGTTGACAATAGCAGCATCCACTGAAAACAGAAATGCATGTCTTTTCTGTAACTGAAAAAAATCAAAAGAAAAATAGCTTTTTTCCATAATATAACAGTTTGTATGGTAAGATAAATTTCTATGTGTTTTATGTAATCATGTAAATAAGGGTTAGAAGATGAGAGTTGGGCATCAATAAATTATCTGTTATAGGGACCTCTCTAGAAACTATTTAAAAAGCCCCTGGTTTCACTGGAGTTAAAAATATATACAATTACTGGGATAGCATAGTAGAATTTTGGGTCCAGAAAAAACACCTTCCTGTTGAAATCCTGACTGACAAGTTTGACTTTGGTCAATCCAATTGATCACTAATTTTCTTGTAAAACTAGAACATGAAAATAGAAAAGGCAGGAGCTTAGTAGGAACCACAGAGTGCAGCTATTGTTTATCCAGTTAGATAAACAGCAAATGAAAAACGCTTGGCTTCTGCACCATTTAATTCAGGTATATGAACTTTGTCTGATTCTGCAAGTAGCCAAGAATCTTTAACAACTGACCTGTAAATAAAGTAATTTTTCTGGAATATTTTCTGAGAAAAAGGTCAGTTTTAAATATTAATGCAACTTGATGCAACTTAATGCTTTTTTAACTAATTACTTAATGCTTATTTGATCACCCCAGGCACCTACAAAGTGGTCCAGCTTGTGCCAGCAGGAGCTGTGTTCGTTGGAAAGCTCTGAAAAAAATATCAGGCCATTTTTGTCAGTAGCTAGCTATAAACATTTCAGTAAGAATATTTTGGTCCAAGCACATAATATCAGTCTGAGCTTTCATTTGAACTCTAGCTTCACATTTTGTGCTGGCATGACACACTTCCACAAACATACCCAGATGAGAAATCTTGAAATGCCATCAACTTCTGGAAAATATAGAATTAAATATCTTGCAAAATTAGTGATAATCAAGTTTAATGGAATACAATTCAAAATTACAAAAAGAAACTTCTAAAACCCTTTTCAGACTGAAGTCATGACATCATGGTGTCCCTCAAAAAACAGGAAAACACATCTTGGGGCATGAAGGAGATTGTTTTCCATTGGCTTTCCCTATCAGAAAGGTTTTCTATTAATGTATTCCCTGAGTGAACTTGAGGTCTTCAGTTAAAAAGGTCAATTGTATGGAAATGAATACATCATATTAAGTAATATGTTAGATATGTTCCCCTGAGCCCCCAGCAGCAATATTCATTAGAGTAAGCAGCATGACACTTCAGATCTTTCCAAATAACAAATAGCTGGAATGTCTTGTCTCAGATGCATGTTTCAGCAATATGCTTCACTAGCTTTAGCTATATATATACTTTGATCTCAGTGGCTAAATCAATACAAGCCCTCATGTAGCAAATGCTATATGCAGAATTGTCACATGTAGACATTGCAAAATACAGATCAGAAACTTTATCCTGCAGCAGATGCTTGTCATTAAACCACTTGCCTTGCACTTACTAGTTCCATGAATCACGTCAGTCATAAGAATCTCAATAGCTGCCTTAGTTCCATGCCGCGTACAAGTGTGCCCATCTAGCCAGGAGCAGCAAAACCTGCAGCTGAACAGTTAGCAACTCTAGTTTAAGAGCTGCCAAACAGCTTGCTCTCAAAGAACTGTGGCTGATTTCTCTTGCTTGCCTTTCTGTAATTTGAGCTTGCATGGCAAGACTGCTGCCTCTCCCTGCTTTGCTCCTCTTGTACTTCCGGCTTACTTACATAATAGGTAGTAGTCTACAGGTTTGGTTGACAGCTTGAGGAATGTTTTAATATGCAGAAGTTAGGAAGGCCCATAGAGAGGAATGAACACACATCAGCATTCATAAAATTTAGGGCAGGGCCTATGTTCCATGTTTGGTGTATCAAACATCAGCAGTATAAACTGACTACATAGCACCACATTTATTGCATCAAAAGGACTCTCATATACATATTTTAGGCAATTAAACAAGGACTCTTCATACCTGATCTATTAACAACTGGAAAACACTGCTATTCAAATATCAATAGCAAACAAACAATCCAGATAAACATGCCTGTGTTAACTCCCACTATAAGCTACCTCATTTTTATAAAATGCTAGTTATCCAGTGAGACTAACATTAGCTTTTGCATGTTCTGCATTACAAATTAATTCAATTAGCATAGTGCATTTTTATGCTATCTTAATTGGGTCAGGCTTCGGAGCACAGGACAGTAGGGCTGGAAGAAAGCCCGTGAGGTCATCTAAGCTAGCTACCTGCTCAAGGCAGGATCATCCCCAACTAAATCATCCCAGTCAAGTGTCCATCTAACCACCCCTTAAAAATAGCTAGGGATGAAGATTCTACCTCTTCTCCAGATACCTCATTCCAATGCTTAACCATCTTCCTAGTCAGAAAGTTCCTCCCAATTGCCTCTGCTGTAGTTCAAGGCCATTGCTCCTAGTCTTGCTCTTGACAGTCACAGAGAAAAGTCCATCCTCTCAATAGCTGCCCTTCAAGTATTTGAAGGCTGGATCAGGAATAGAATTGGGGAAATCTGAAGAGTCTAACACTTAGAATAGTTTTCTACTTTTCCATAACTGATTTTTAGCTCCATCTAGAGGTGTCTATTCAAAACGCACTAAAACTACACATCCCATTAAACAGTTGAGAACAAGCAGTAGGATACACTTGTATTGTACAAAGCACAATGAATGAATTTTAAATGAACTGTTCTTGGAACTAGTCCATGCCAAATACAAACTGACATGAAACACAGACTTTTAAAGCAACATCCCAGCAACAGAAAAATGTGATATGCTTCAAGATTTCAGTCTAGACAATATTTTGAGTCTTATCAATCTGCCTATTTACTGCTCCTTCAAGTATTTTAGATACTTCAAGGAAGACTGAAAATGACATTTTACAGGTTTTTTGTATCAGATGATAGTTCAACATTTCTTCCTCATTAAATATCTTCCTCATTCTTCCTTCATATGCTACACTGCAGGATCAGATAAATCATTCATATATGGTTTGGCAACCAAAAATCCCAGCTCATATGTGGTTTTGTACTTTTACAATTTTAGAAAATAGTAGCTGTAATAGAAGTCAAAATTACTGTCTACATATTTAATGCTCCTTTTCCCATTGTAGCCCCTGAAACAAGGTTAGAATTGTTCAATTTCTTCAAACAATTAATTTAATAGAAGCAGGATTTTAGATGCAATTTCAGGTATATACCAGTAATGGGATAAATTCAGTGTTGGACAAAAACAGGAATAGATTTATGGGCATTAGTATGTAGTTGTACAATAGCACAGTTAACTCTATTTTCATCTGATTTAAAAGTAGCTAGCTAGAATTATTTCTCTGTATGACTATAATTCCCCTGCACCCTTTCAGATTTCACAGAACAGCCAATACATGTTGCACAGAGCCAGCTCTTACACGTTGTAGTTACATTTTTCTAGTGCTTCAACCTTTTTTACAGCAGTTGTGTCAGATTATCTGCATTGTACTTATCTCTTTGTAGTTACAGGAATTTATTAAACATGCTTATAAACAAGAAATGTGCGCCCTAGGTATGGTCTCTTGTACAAAAAAAAACTTCCTAACATTCCGAGTACAGGTCCATAATTGGGGACAGTCTCCAGTGGATTGGAGAGCTTTTGTTTGACGCTATAAACGTGCTTCTAGCACTTAGGGCTGCAAAAAACCCCCAAACAATGAACACATGAATTTAGAGCCTATCCATACACAGACTTCGAGTGGCTGAGTTTAGCTAGTGCAAACCTACACAGACAGATTTGGATCTGTTTCAAACTTACGACA